>NC_073403.1:16518305-17155805 GCF_028641065.1 Leucoraja erinaceus
GAAACTAATGCAACTGATGGTATCAATGAGTGCTTTGAAGAAAAGTATGAAATAGAAAGCCAGGGGTCCTCTGACTGTTCGGAGGATTACATTATCATTTTACCCGAGTGTTTTGATACCAGTCGCCCTCTGGGTGAATCGATGTATAGTTCTGCCCTTTCCCAGCCTGAAGAAATGGAGGAGGAGGAGGAGGAGGAGGAGATAGAAGTGGTATCTGATTTTGACATCTCGGAGAGTGAAAACGCTGTCTGTGAAAATAAGCCTCAGTCACATAACATTAATGATATATTGTGTATATCTCAGACACTGGAAATGGAGCTCCTTAAGCCAGAGGTCGTGTCTGCTCCATTGCACCAACAAAGGTAATGTTTTTCAATTGTTTTTGTGCACTTGAGTGAAATCAGAAGCTGAGTGTGGGGCTCATAAATTGCTCTGGGCCAAATTTTAATTCTGGGGTGCTGGCACAAAATCTTTAATCGGGCTGCGATAAGTACCCTAGTGAATGGAAGAAGCAGGGCTGTGAAATTGAAAGGCTGCAAACTAAATGGTATGGTGCAGAGATCAGGTCGGGTAAAAAGTAGAGATGTAAGAGAAAGTTCAGGGTAATGGTGCTGCATCAGAAATATGTATCATAACCAGAGTCTGTCAGGAAGGGAGAGATCATAAAAGCAGAATATGCATTCATTTAATATTAAATTCAGAAAATAATAACAAAAAGAAAAAGGCCCAAATTCGCAGTTATTTGTAACAATGAAATAATGGTGTAAATTAACTCTGATAGCCATTACAGAGATGAGGTTGCAAAGCAATCAAAGTTGGGAAATAATTATTAGACGAGATGGCCAAAATGGACGAGGTTCAGAATATCCCTGATAATAAATGATATGATAACGGCGGTAGATTGAGGATCTTGGCACAAAATTCAGAAGTAGAATCTGTTCAGCTGGAATTAAGAAGCAGGGAGGGCCTGTTTCCATCCCTAAAAGGAAATCAGTATTTTGAGCAACTTGGCAATTTTTGATCCACAATTATGAAATGAAATGGGATTATTTAACCTGATAATTAAATAAGTTTAAAGCATGATGGAATATATAAGTTTTAAAATACATAAATTGTGAAAGATTAAGCTCAATCTGAAAGCGGATTTAATTCAAAAAGAAGCAACCTAGTAGTTGTGAACTGGCAAATATGTCTTAAGGTACAATCAACTCCTCAGGAAAAGTGGTACAATCATGACTTGTATGAGAAATCAAAATAGTGTTACATCAAGAAAAAGGTTTACAACATTGCCAAAAACAACATTAAACCTTTGGCTATGGAAATTACAAATGTAATTAAAGATGTCCCAGAAATTGATAAGGAAGGGAAAAGTAGGGTATGAGCATAATTCAGTGGGAAAACATTGGTAAATGCTTCTGTAGATCTGTAAAACAAAAAAGGAAACGATTAATGAATGTTAAGTGTGAATGATTTACACACCGACAGAAAGAAAGTATTGTGGAACACAAGAAACTGCAGAGCCTGGAATTACAAGAAAAAACTAGTTAGTGGAGGAACTCAGCAGGTCAGGCATCATCTGTGGAGGGAATAGACAGACGTTTTGGGGTTTGAGGCCCTGGTTTCAGGCTCTTCTTCAGACACCTCAGTCAGAACATTGTATTTGGACTGAAGGCAATGCTGCGAAATTAAACTTTTTTTTTTTTTCCACATGGGACATGAATACAAGAGCCTTATGACTAAACTGGTCTAAATTGAATGAGGCCAGGTTAGGGCACTTGCCAGTAAGTTATTTACCAAATGTAGTACAAACTAAACCAGCATCTGTGGTAACTTATGTCTGCATAACAAATTAATTTGCGTTCTGAATGAAAGTCAATTGCATGGGCAAAAATAATTTACTTTTGTGTTCTTGCTGTCATTGAAGGAATGATGGTGCAACTATAAATTCACACGAGCTTTACCCTGATGTGCCGGAAATACTTGAGGCAGAGAATCCTCCAGTTAATTCACCTGTTCTTCAACAACAAAATGGTAATCATGATCTAATAATACATTTTCAGTCACCATAATGCCTCTTCATCTTGTTTTTTGCTGCGCTCGCAACCTTTTCGTTTCTTTTGCTCCAACTTTTCAGTTTAA
Organism: Leucoraja erinaceus; assembly: GCF_028641065.1. Taxonomy (NCBI): domain Eukaryota; kingdom Metazoa; phylum Chordata; class Chondrichthyes; order Rajiformes; family Rajidae; genus Leucoraja; species Leucoraja erinaceus. The sequence continues at coordinate 16,520,445 of NC_073403.1, forward strand.
GAATAAGCCTTTATATTACAGTAAACATGTTAATGTTGCAGTAAAAGTGAAAAAAGTATGAAAGAAATCTGGAATACAGAAGATTATTTTAGTGGATGAGTGGAAAATAGCATTAAGCCTAGGCTACAGTAATTGCTGATGAACTAGGCTGGAGATGCTAAGGTAAGATGCCAACTTGAAAATGATAACAAAGGTTGTCATTTTTTTTGGACTGCATCTTATTGAGTGCATTCAGAACTTAGACTGGTAGATTTTTAAAGGCATTGTGGGATTTGGTCTACGATAAATTTGTAAAGGTGCAGGATGAGTCGTGATGAACGGTGAAGCACGCTAAGGGAATGATTGAACTGCTTGTTTCTTTCTTGTGTCTTATGACTTTTTTTAAAGTTTGAGGCAAAGTAGCAATGCACTTATTACTTTTAGATGTCCTCAGAACAGATGTATTGATGATTTGATGAGGTGTTTGAAAACGGATGCTTTTTAAGTTCTATTCAAAGCAATAGAAACAAATGAACAAGTAATAGGTCATCGTTAGCTCTTGAAATGGTATTTAACTATTGCAAATACAAATTTACTTATTTGTTTAGAAAGTATCTTGTCTTAAACGTTTGTCGCCAAATACATGTAACCTTTTTTAATGGTCTGTCGGTTACATCCGCTTTTCAACCCTCGGATAGCTATTTTTTGCAAAAGCTTCAAACGTTAATATCTCACATTAAATGCAGGCTGGGGCAATGTTTCAATTTAACATCCCAACTTGGCTACTTCAAATGCAATTTAATGCTTGAAATATCTGGTTCAATTTATCCCCTGAAAATAATACAAATATTAAGATTTTATCTAGAAAAGAAAACTTAATGTTAACACTATCCACAGATTAACAGCTGGGTATTTCAGATTTGACTCGAATATCTCTTAACTTGGGCCCAATATGTTCTGTTATTTGTCCTTCAATTCAATCACATTCAATAAAAAATAATATGTTTAAAACTGCATCTATAAATGAACTTATTTTATTATTGGATTGAGAATAGATCGCTCTTCCAGTGTACAGTCAATAATCCTTTTTGTTTTTAAGTTGTCTTCTTACTATTTTATCGTTGTTGTGGTGTCTGTTCACAGTGTCCACGATTTTGGAAGTGGAATGTGCAGAGGTACCAAGGATCATGAATAACAAACCACTCCAGTGCCCGCATTTAAGGTGACAACACTGTCTGCTTATGTATATTTTCTATTCATCAAAACTTAGCATATACATTGGATTCCTTCATTATTGGGGCTTTGGAAGGAATATGGTTTGTACAACCTAATCCAAAATTGACATTAAGCTTTTTTGTTGCAGTTTACTTTTGTGGATAAAATCCAATCATGTACTTTTGGAACATTGTAAAGAAAATTGTGCCGTATTCTCAGTGTGACTGTTCATTGATGGCTGGTGGCCATGCTAAGATGGCCATGTTTTACTGATGCTACACTTGATATTCCTGTAAAGTTGGTCATTCATTTCCTTTGTCAAGGCATAGCCTTGTGATTCTCCTAGCCCTTGAGCTGTACCTCCTGTTCTTGAACGCCAGTGCATGAATCCTTGATTTATACCTGCCCCCATCCCATCATCACCAAATGTTCATCAAACACCCATTTCCTTTAGAAGCTAATCCCTTCATTGTCTGTTTTACTCCACTGCCTCCTCTCCTTTACTTGGCACATTTGGGCCAGGGGGCACCTGTCCTATCCAACAGTTAACAACATACTGGCAACGCCTGGGATGATGCATGCCCTAAAATTTGAGCCGTACTAAATGGGTCTTTGATCACAGTAGAAAATGGGTCTGGTTTTAGATCAGAGATCCAAACTGTAACAAAAACATTGCCCACTATTGATCTTTCCTCAGTAGTTTCTGTCCTATACTGCAGTCACTCTGGGTTTGTCCCACTGCAGTAGATTAAGCACATAATATCGATAGTCATCAGTGCATAAGATAGGAGGGGCTATAATACCATCTTAAAGATAAACAGTTTTCTTTCTCTTGACACATGGGCAACTTGGAAGAAGAAAGTATATGTTATAATCTTCGGCATTGAATACTCTCCCCAGCTTTTGTATGTGAAATGGCTAATTGGGATGGTAGGGGTACGAATAGAAGGCGACCAGTGCCTGGATATCAGTACCTCTGCACTGAACCCAAGATTTCCAGAGAAAGCAAATGGTTTGATAATAGGGAGCCTTTTTCTAACTGCCCCATCTTCAAGTTTGATTAGTGATTCAAATTCAAATCCTTTTACAAACTTGTCTGCTTTCTATTTTTTGTTTGATTTCCATTATAGACACCATAGTGGCATTGCTGGTGAGCTAGTGAAGGGAGCCCTGTCTGTGGCGGCTTCTGCCTATAAAGCCCTTTTTGCAGGCGACGCCAATGTGGTACAGGTATATATCTTTCAATATTCTTTAATTAAACCATTTGTGCTTTTGCACAATTCACTATGTTCATGACTCTAAGATTAATCGAACCATTATGCTAATAATGACATTACACTGGCAATTAAAATAAATTTGAGTCCTGAAATACCTCTAAGTCTCTGCTGGAAGTAGTACTCCCATCTACTTTGTATTTGCATTCCCTGTTTATCTACAGTGCCCTCCATAATGTTTGGGACAGACCCATCATTTATTTATTTGCCTCTGTACTCCATAATATGAGATGTGTAATAGAAAAAAACACGTGGTTAAAGTGCATATTGTCAGATTTTAATGAAGGCCGGGGCGGGTGGCTGCAGATGAGGCGCGGGTCTGTGCGCGCTCTCCCCTGTCTGCCACTGTCGTCTGCCACCTCTCACTGTTACACCCGCTCTCCCGCTTCCTGGCATCCCTGTTCCGCAGATTAAATATATTTTTTACACATAAATCATGAATAAAGATAAGAATTTACATACAGTTTATGCAGCCAGCCCTTTGTTTGTTTTTTCTTTATAGCCAGTAAACTTTGTCAAATCCCATGATTCCTTGTGTTTTTCATTTATTGGGTGATTGACTTGGCCACTCAAGAATTGACCATTTTTCAGCTTTGTAAAACTCCTTTGTTCCTTTGGCAGGATGTTTCGGATCATTGTCTTGCTGTAGAATGAACTGCCGGCCAATGAGTTTTGAGTCATTTGTTTGAATTTAAGCAGATAAGATGTGTCTATACACTTCAGAATTCATTATGCTACTACCATCAGCAGTTGTATCATCAATGAAGATAAGTGAGCCAGTCCCTTGAGCAGCTGTACATGCCCAGGCCATAAACCTCACCACCGTGTTTCACAGATGAGGTGGTATGCTTTGGATTTTGGGCAGTTCCTTCTTTCCTCCATACTTCGCCCTTGCCAATACTCTGATACAAGTTAATCTTTGTCTCATCGGTCTACAAGACCTGTTCCCAGAGCTGTGGTTGCTCTTCTTGGCAAACTAACCTCGCCATCCTCTTTTTGCGGCTAACTGGTGATTTGCATCTTGCAGTGTAGCCTGTTTTTCTGTTCGTTAAGTCTTCTGCGGCCAGTGGTCATTGACAAATCCACACCTGACTCCTGAAAAGTGTTTCTGATCTGTCAGACAGGTGTTTGGGGATTTTTATTTGTTAGAGAGAATTCTTCTGTCATCAGCACTGGAGGTCTTCCTTGGCCTGCTAATCCCTTTGCGATTAGTAGGCTCACCAGTGCTCTCTTCCTTCTTAATGATGTTCCAAACATTTTTTTCTATTACAAATCTCAAATTGTGGAGTACAGAGGCAAATAAATAAATGATGGGTCTGTGTCCCAATAAAAGTGTATGTCAATTCTAACCTGATGATCAACATTTCAACAAATAATATTTGTAGTTGGATTTCAATTCTCGATTGGTTATGACTGATAATTTACTGCAGTGCACTATGGCTTGATAAAATGTAGAAATTTACCCGTCAGGTAAACTGTTAATTTTAAACATGCTCTGAGGGAATTGGCATGTTGTGACAATGGAGTTCTATTTACATAATTGTTATCTTGCACTAATGGGTGTGCTACGTACCAATTAATGCTATTGCCATAGGTGCTACTGAATGGGCAGTGCACATTTTTACCAATGTAATTGTTCTCCATGGGACCAAGATCAAGTTGGAGGGAAATTTGCAGTTGTTGGTTATTGACCCATTTGGGGCTTAGGCTCAATTAGCTAAGCAGTATGCAATTGAGGGTATTGGGAGAAGGTGTGGAGGCATAGGTTGAGTATTACCAGTCAGTTGGGTCAGCAATACAATACTATATTGAACCTCAAATGAAGTTCAAACGAAATTTGGATTCTGCAGTCATACAACAAGAAACAATTAACAAGACACACAACAACACAATTCACACAAACATCCATCACAGTGAATCTCCTCCTCACTGTGATGGAAGGCAAAGTCTTGTCTCTCCCCTGCTCTCCATTCTTCTCCCGATGTTAAAGCCCCCGCAGGTGATGGCAAGTCCCGCGGCAGTTAAGGCCGCGCCGGGCGATGTAAGGCCCCGCTCTGGGACGTTTTCAACCCTGTAATTCGGGCAGGAGAGGTTGCCGTTGCAGGAGCTCCAAAAAAGCGGTCTCCCACCAGGGACCCGCGAGCTCCCGATGTCACGGCTGGAGCCTCAGCGCAAGTCCCAGCTGCGCGCCAGCTCTCCACGCTCCAAAGCCGACCAGCTCCACAATGGTAAGTCCGCACAATGGTAGGCTCCGCGACTGGCGCCCCCAGGTCGTTCCAGTTGGAGGCCGCTCCACGGAGCTAGGCCCCAATGACAACGGAGACCCGACAGGGAAAAGGTCGGGTCCCCTGTACACGGGAGAGATTTAAAAGTTTCCCGCCCCCCACATATACACAGCTAAAAACATTATATAACCACAAACTATACACTCAACGGGACAAAAATTAAAAAAAGACACGGACTGCAGAGGCCGCTGCCGCGAGGTGCCGTCATTGTGATGCAGGTGATGTAGATTGTGGCCTCCATTGGAGGGTTCAGGAGATCACATGGACATGAGGACTGGCAAATCGCAGGGAGATTGAGGGATATGGAATTTGTTGCATCTAGTTTGGTCAGAGCTATTTGGGAGGGGAGCAACTGAAGAATGAAAGATTTGGTACATAATAGGAGCTCCTGACATTGTGTTGAAGATAAACAAATATCCAAAGTGTGCCCAGTCATTGTTGCTACTGGAACAACTTTGTCTAATTTCTCTTGCAATGTTCCAAAATAAAGATTTTAACACAACATGATGTAATTTGACCTGTGTCTGGGCCGGAAGTGTCAGCATAGTCGTTACTCCATTTCACTTTGTGATAAGTATATTTTCTGTCAGGTATTCCTGATGTTAACAAAGGTAAATTATCTAATTTCCAGCCAATTATTTCTCTCAGCCTCACAGCACCAGGAATCTGGGTTACATTCTGACTTTGCATGCTGCCTACGTCAAGATGCATGTTTTCTTTTTGAGACTTGGGTTTGGCCCGGGTGCTGGTATTGCCTTCCATATCCCACGGATGTGCTGATACATGCACTGCATATTACCCTTGGTATTGGTCAATGGCAAGAAGTTACAGCACCACAGGGAGATAGGAGAGGACTAATGGGGTTGTGCTCCCCATGAGAAGGCATGAACCCAATGGGCTGCATGGCCTGACATTGTAAAATAATGGAAAGAATAAAAACATCAGTGAATATTACAAAGCACTTTTAAAATGCTTTTAATATTGATTAGATGGAAATAAATTGGCAAACTGAATTACAGTCCAATGCTAGAAAATGTTTAAACGGGCTGTGGCGGCTCCCAAGGGTCGTGCCATCATACTGTCGAACCTCTCGGCACGGGAGGGGTTCAGTCCGGAGGCGGCCCTTAGCCAGAGGGTTTAAAGGCAGGGGTTTGCGTGCCATCTTTCTCTTTGGTCTTCCCTACAACCGGGGGGAACATAATAAAAGGTACCTCTCAAAGCCTCTTGAGACCCACGCACCACAGGGTAATGGAAATGGTAAAATGTAATGATTTATATAAGGGCAAAGTGGAAATATAGTTAAAGTTTGGTCGCCATGACTATCCGTAAAGCTTGATCAGATTATTGCCTAGTAATCCAACCTCATCCATAAATTCATCCATGGAGCTACAATATATTGTGATATATAAATATGCAATATATCGTAGCTCTGCTGATGAATTTAATAAAACTGAATTTTAGAATCTGGCTACAATGCAGTAGTTATTAGATAGTGTGATTGGTACTCCCAATAGAGAATTAATTGTTAGGCATAAACAACTTGAATGTGAATGATAATCTTCCAGTGGTGGTCATATAATCATTTGTTAAGATATTTTGTCTACTGGTTAAGAGAATTTGGCCTTTTAAGTTTTTCAGAAGGGCAAATAAAGGAAGAACATCCCATGCTGAATGCTCATGATGAACATTGACATTAAGGAGCTGAATAGTTTAAAAAAATACACTCAACTCATTTTGCAACTTCCTTCCCTCTGCACAGGCTGAAGCAGCGGAGAATCACACAGCACCCTTGATGGATATTCTTTTTGAAATGGGATTTTGTGACAGACAACTCAATATGAAACTCTTCAAAAAGCATAGCAACAATCTCATTGAAGTTGTCAACGAACTTCTTGTCATCTATGAGAATGACTGGTACGCTGGGCGCCACTGAATGAACATGGGATACATGAACTGCCACTCAGTTAATATGGACCTCTAGCGTGTGCTAAAAAGAAATTGTGCACAATAGCTGTAACTGAGGACGATTCGATAATCTGTGAATTAATTTTCAGTAATATGTTTCATTGAATTAACATTGAGTTCAGTTAATATTTGGGAAAATGTGTTTTTCTCCGGTCCATATTAATCCATATTTTAGATTATGTGGGTTTATATAGTGTAAACAAATACTTGTGGATTAACAACAAATCCTAAAGAAAAGGGGATCAAGATGTGTCTGAATCTGTTTGATAAGTTTTGGAAATATCACATTGCTGCTGATAGCTTCGTGACTTACACTACACAAGGCATCAAGCATCACAATATATTTTGAGATATAATAATCCATGATGTGGATTCTGTATGATGGAACACTACAGTGAACCTATATCAATGCAATGAGTATACCATAAGCGGCTCAATATCAGGAATATGATTCTTTTATATTGATATTTGCAAGGAACGACATTATAGTAGTATGTTGTACTTAAGAGACAATTGAATCTTTATTTTCTGCTTGGAAGTAAAACAAACCTATTTCTTCAATTAGATTATATAATCAGATACTTAATATGATTGGAACCTGCAGCAACAAATTGCTGCTAGACAAACCTTTGACAGGTCTTGTGTTGGAAATGTAATACTGGATCGTGAAACGTAGAATGTTTGTCAATGTGTGAGGTTGGTTTTTGTGCTAGTTTGTCCTTCAGTAGCCAAATTGTTCACAGCAGAAAATGAAATATTGTAATCAGTTGGCAGTAGGACAAACTTAATTTAATGCTTTGTTTTGCTGAAGTAAAAGCATGACATTTTCTTAGACTTTTATTTACATTTTCTTCTTATAACTCCTGTATTGGAATTTGTATGTTTTGAAATGATCGCTGTGGCATTTGTTGGCAGCCTCAGTGCTTTGACAGATTTGGTGTTCCAGTAGGATAGATTCAGCTGCGTTGTATAGTTCATATTTTCGTAGAGCCCTGTCTATGTTTAATGTCCAGTCAGCTGCTCAAACCAATGCTTGGATTGAAATCTACTCGATTGGGCGCTGAAGCTATGTGACATCTTTATTTTAATTCATTTTATTCCTTTGTGGGCTGGGATAGATGAATAATTACATATTCAGCAGCAGAATTCCAAATTTAAAGAGCTAGAATTTGCATTTGCTGTAATTCTCCTGGCGATACTGACATGCATCAACTAAAACTTTTTATTTGCAATGTGGGAGCATTGGCACCACCTTTTAGATGCTTTCTAGTTAAATGTTTCTCAAAATAATTTCAGCTTGTGCAAGTTTTGACAAGGAATTGTAATGGTTGCTAATGGATTCAAGCTATTTGCTAACTGGCCATGGAGCCTTATTTCAACTGTTTAACAATTATATTAATGGAACATTAATCTTAAAACATACGAACTTGTTCTTCTTAGCCAGATGCTCAATATAGAGAATGATTTGTTTCCATTCTAGTTCTGAGGAGCAAGAAATATCTGAGTGAATCCTTTTAATCTGATGCACCACAGACTTCAGGGTGAGGTCTTGCTCCAATGACAAGATTCAAGACAATTGAAAATTATCCTACCCTGCACATGTGCATGCATTTGCCTCATCTTTTTACCAGTCTACCTTCCATCCTAGCCCCTTCCTTTACCCATGCTAACATTATTTCAGTGTGCTGGATGTGCCATTAATCCTAACCCTCAATTGGTCTCCCTGAACCTATTCTCTCTCGCCTCCCCATTAACTGCACTTTCTCCCCCACCCATTTGCATGGTAATTTACGGTAGCCAATTAACTGACCACTAATTGTGTTTTTTCAATGTGGGAGGCAACTGGAGCACCTAGGAGGAAATATACATGGAAAATAAATCTATGATGTCTTCATCCTTTATCTTGCTCTACCTTCCCCTCTCTGCATTATAGCTGTCAGATGCTTACTCTCCCATGATGACTCTGACCGACCCTCTCACCATGAAATCACCAGCCTAGCGCCCAACTCCTGGGAGAGGACCACACTATTCCTCTGTGCCTCTTTCTGTGCTTTCCCTATCTCTTAAAGTTGTATATCTTGGATTATTTAATTTCCAATCTTGTTCAGCTTGCAATGACGTCTCTGTAACTGCTATGACATGGACTTTACATATTGTTTATTCCTTTAATTCGTTACAAATGCCATATTGTCATAACCTTAGCTTTGGTATCATTCTGCTAAATCTTTGTTCTGCCCAGTCCAAGTACGGACTGGGCAGAGCAATTGGACACCAAAGCCCCATGGTGTCAGTGCATAGAAAGATTAATGACTTTCTGCGCACTTCTACACTTCAATGCAGGATGACAAAATAGCTTTTTTTTTTAACACTACAAAATTCTATTTTGATCTTAAGGGCAACCACTTCCAGTGCATTTCCATAAGTCCGGATGATTAGTTTCAACGATAAGGTTGACCCGCTCCCCATCTCCAGCCATCTATTTGGTACATAACTAAATTAAAGTAGTGGGTAGGTTTCACTTCCCCGGTCCTCTGCTCAAACAAAGCCTCACGGAATGTGCCCATGTACTTATTTTCATTATCTTCATCAGAGCAGAAAAATATACTACCATATGCCTACATATTTGTAGGGTAGATTGTAGAATTTCATTATAGATCATAGACACAGAAAGATGACCTAGAGGACGTGATCACGTGTTGTGTCGTTTCCATCAAATGTCATCAGTAAAATTGGCTAGAGTTCTGCCCTTACACATGCTGTTAGCTGTCTGACTGCTAAAGATTATATAGTATTACTTATTACACTTCACATCTTGACAATATCTACAACTAATATGCAAGAATAGAAAATTGAGCATCCACAAATTTTTTGGGTACTTCTAGGTGTGTATTTTGAATGAACTGTTTGGTTTCAGTCAAGAACAATACTTTAAATGCAAAATAATTGGTCTGCACAATGAATTAATCCTCTGAAGCCGTCTGCTGCGAGTTGTACAACACGGAGGAACACTAATGAAGAACAACCATGCAACTGTTCCATTGCTGTGGGAATTTCCATTGCAACAGTGTGAAAAGTGATGTTCCCATTTATGTTTTTTTTAAGAAGCTTAATGGCTTTAAACTTTTCTTATAGAAGATTCTACAAGAGATTCAAGAAAATTAGTATGAACTCTGGTTTCTAGTAAGAAATATAGATTACTTAAAAATGGAATTAGATGAGTGGTAATGCAATCATCTTATTGTTCCCTCTCTCTCATTCTCTTCCACTTCCCCCAATCCAATCGGTTTCTAAAATTCTACACTTACTGAACTGATACCTCAATGATTGAGTCAATTTGTCAAGGAAAGACATTGCTGGATTCGTTCACGGATTTAAAAATGAAGATAGTATGCGGGATATTGAAGGGTTGTCCTCATTTTGGATTAACAAGTACTTTAACCTATTGGAAATGTAGATGGCCATCTTCTCAATTAAAGAAAGTTACCATATAAAACAGCTTGCTGTTTAGTATTTTTTCTGTAGTCTTGTTATTGGTAATAAAATTTAAAAAAGAGTGCTTGTAAGCAGATGTAAATCACCAGGAAAATCAATGGACAAATGGTGTAAAGTTGAAGAATTACTATTTATGATCTTTTCTGTGTATGATTTTTGCTATAGAAATCCAAATAATTGAGACTAGATAAGTATTTTTTGATTATTGTTTCTAACTTGTTTGCTGCCAATGAGGTATCCTAAGCTTTGACCTGATTTGTAAACAAGATTGTTAATGTGTAGATTGTACTAATATTTACAAGTTGAAAGTTGCACAATACATATTTAAAACACCAAAAAAACCCCCAAGGAATTTTCCATTTAGAGGCTGTTTAGCTTGGCCATTCAGAAAATTGCGTTGACGAGATAATGGTATGTTTTACAACGTTGAAGAACCTTCATTTGTTTGATTTGCAATCTTCATTTTTTCCTCTGGTGCAGATTATGAATGCTGTATACCAAATTGTGTGCTGATACTTTAAGATAATTTTGTGGTTAATCTGGTATCCTTAAAATTGGCTACAAATGTGTTGTGGAATTCAAAAAACCCTGTGCATCCTATTGCCATAAGTTCTCTTGCAGATTAACTGGGTTGTGCTTTAATTTTTTATTTTTTTTTTAAAGCCCTCCAGAATAACTTTTTGACATAATACAAAACCATTCACATCAGTTTACTTTAATGATGTAAAGTATTTAAACTATTAGCATCTTATCAGTATTTTAAAATGATAAAGCTCCATTACATATTGATTTGCTATTGCGCAGAGGTACCCAGGGGAATATTTTTATACTGGCAATTGTTTACAGCGCAATACTTCTAACCAAACTTGGTTCACACTCGGATTTAGCTAATTGCCACATTCTCTCAGTACCATTTCATTCTGGGACTAAATCTAAAGAGGTCCTTCCGATAAAATAAATGGAGTCAAAGAAAAATTATCATTTTTTGAGTGTCCAATAGATACACCAAGAAGGAAACCATGGAACCATTTCTGCAGTTCATTTGCAGTTGTTTCTTAAATTGCACACTTTAATCACATGAATTTATTTGAAAAAATTACAGTACTTTGGAGATAAACTAATGCTTCAGTAACTTCCGATGGCTTCATTTGCTCGTTGTCTACATTTGCGTGAAATTGTCCTCAAACTAATTTTAAAGTATGTAGCATTGCATACATTACCCATTGTTCTCTACAAAACTGTATTTTTCTGTTTTAAAAAGTGCTGTAAATTAAATTTGATTCAGTTTAGATGAATAAAAATAATGTTTAAATAAAGTTTGCATTAATTTGCTTTTCTCATTAATAATGATCCAAGATCCAAACATGTAATGGAAACCACTTTATGTATCTTTGTTAGTTTGTAGTTTAGAATCATTGTAAACCGCACGGTGGCACAGCGGTAGAGTAGCTGCCTTGCAGTGCTTTCATCCCCGGAGACCCGGGTTCGATCACGACTACGGGTGCTGTGCACGAAGTTTGTACATTCTCCCCGTGACCATGTGGGTTTTCTCCAAGAATGTATGGGGATCACGGGTCGGTGTGGGCTGAAGGGCCTGTTTCAGCGCTCTATCTCCAAATTAAACTAAATGCTGGCTCTTGACTTCTCAGCACAATATCCAACTGCTAGGCAAAATATTTTCAAGTTAACAAATGGGTATCAATTATATGTCTATAAATCATATTAATCTTATTGACAACCTGGAATGTTTATGTTTTTTTTTGTTATAGTTGTATAAGACATAGATGAGGCCACACTCGGCGTATTGTGTTCAGCATTGGTCACCTGCTATAGGAAATATGCCATTAAGCTAAATGAACAAGAAAAATTATGTGGATGTTGGCTATAGGATGAGGTTGGGTGAGCTAGCACTTTGTTCCTTGGAACACACTGAAGTGTATAAAGTCATGAGCAGAGTAAATGGTGATGCACATACTTTTTAAGATGTTGGGGGAATTAAGCACGAGAGGACAGTTTTAAGATGAGATGGGAAAGATTTAATAGAAACCTATACACCAGGAGGTGCAAATCCAGAGCCAGCAACATTATGGGGGACCTCTACCACCCGAGCAATGGGATGGTTCCAGTTGCTACGGTCAGGCAAATGCCTCTGCTGTCATGCTGTGAAAACAAGATGAGACTGAGTTTCTTCCCACAGGCCATCAGGACTGTAAACTCTTATTTCACCAGTGACTAATTTACCGTACTAATTTTCTGTTGTGTCTTTTGTAAAAAAAATAATTTCTAACATGTAAATACTGATTCTGTTCTGTAGTTTTTGCACAATCTGCAGGCATTGCCACTTTCATTTCACAGCATATCTTGTATGTGTATGTGACAAAGTTGACTTAACTTGAAGAATTCTGTAACCTGGATCTTGCTCTTATACAATTGCATTTGTTAACCAATTTACCATATCATTTAAGGGACAGTTTTGCAAACGACACTTTGTTCATGGGCATCTGAATGGTATTCTGTTTTGTGTGTTTGAACAATTCTCTTGTTTTATAATAAGGTTGAATATATGGATTATACTCTGAAAACAACAATTTGAACTGAAAACGTGTTGCGTATTGTGGATTCGATAGTATATTCGCAATAAGCAATTGGCCATCTAGATCCATTCAGTGCGTGGAGGTTTTTCAAAATTTTGGAAAGATTGAAAACTATGTTTAAACCAAAGATAGCTTTGTAAATCTCAAAAGAAATGTTAGTTTAGAAGATCTTGAGCTATCTTTACGTTTAAATATTTAAAATACATTTTTGAGTATTTCAAATATTCAGATGTTTGCAAAATAATTAACTAATAGCTCTATTTAGGGGGTGCAACCTATGTGACTGATTCATATTTTGCGAATTGGTTAATTTTGGCAATTCTACCTGATTATCCCTTTGCATAGCCAACCTTTCACGATTTCCATCGCAATTTCATTTCCAAAATCTAGGTCAACATGACGCTGTGAGACTTCTGTGTTTGGATGCAGAATAATGCTCTGGCCACGTGGTGATGATATGGAACATTTTTTAGAAAGCATCCATTAGTTTTTGAACCATCGTAGAAATTTCAATGAGGTTTTGTCAACGCCTTTAGTAATTTATTATTGCCTTCATTAGTGGAAGCTTAAGTGACCACCCTGTCAGCTAGACTTTGGAATTATTATTTTAATCAATTAGTTTCACGATTATAACAGTTAATTTTGAAATTTAAACCTACGCATTTCAACTCCCTTTTCCACCTCCCTACAAAAAACACATGAACAAATACCAATAAACATTTACATACCTAAGCTTTATGGCAATCGCCTAGTTTCTTGTATTTTGTTACACGTTTTGTTACAGGGACGAAGGTCTATCATCCCTTCTTTAGCTGCTAACGAATAGTGCAGATAGAGGAATATTCACAGTAAAGTTAGTGCACTGAATATTTCTGACCGGGAATGAGATCCCCTCTTGTTTCTTTTTTGTAGCTGGAAGTAATGTGTTTTCTGGTGGACATGGAGGTGATGTCTTGGGTTATATTTTGTGTCTATCCAAAGAATTTCGTGGCGATATTGTGGGTATAAATAACAATTCTGAAGAAGGGTCTCGACCCGAAACGTCACCCATTCCTTCTCTCCAGAGATGCTGCCTGCCCCGCTGAGATATTTTGTGTCTATCTTCGGTGTAAACCAGCATCTGCAGTTCATTCCTACACTTGATTCTTTGGGGGGGGGGCATTCTCGGTGCTGGGATGGAGAGGACACTCGCTGCTGGGATGGAGAGAACACTCTCGGTGCTGGGATGGAGGGGGCACTCGGTGCTGGGATGGAGAGGACACTCGCTGCTGGGATGGAGGGGTCTCTCGGTGCAGGGATGGAGGGGGCACTCTCGGTGCTGGGATGGAGGGGTCTCTCGGTGCAGGGATGGAGAGGACACTCGGTGCTGGGATGGAGAGGACACTCGCTGCTGGGATGGAGGGGGCACTCGCTGCTGGGATGGAGAGACACTCGCTGCTGGGATGGAGGGGTCTCTCGGTGCAGGGATGGAGGGGGCACTCTCGGTGCTGGGATGGAGAGGACACTCGGTGCTGGGATGGAGGGGACTCTCGGTGCTGGGATGGAGAGGACACTCGGTGCTGGGATGGAGGGGAGACTGGATGCTGCGTTAGCGGTGTGGTATTATGCAATAATAGTGTAAGGCTGGGCAGACAGGCACTAGGACCCAGTGTGACAGAAGCCAGGCTCCAGTAACCGGATGTGACTGGTACCAGGGGAGTTGGAGAAGAACATGCCTGGGCTTGCACACGAGGCTGTTGCTGCTGTTGTACAGAGTTGTTAAATAAAGATATACTCCGTTTACGTCGTCGTACGAGCCTTATTACAAGCATAACTCGACAAGCGGGAGGCGGCGCGGCTGCAGTGAACCATTCCCTCCGCTGGCGGCGCCACTGAGCGGCGGTGGGAGGGAGCGAACATCATCGAGCGGAGCTCGGGAGGGAGCGAGAAGCGGAGCTCGAGTCGCCGGCGTGAGTACCTGAGACCCCCGGCCGTGAATACCTCACTCCCCGGCCTAGGGGGACCCACCTCACCACCCGCCCGAGTAATGGGGGAGATGGTGTCGCTGACCGACCGAATGCCCACCGGCACCCTGCCCCCGGGGTGAGAGGAGCCGCCGTGTTTATTTACTGCGTGACCCGGGGCCTGATACCCGGTCGGCTCATCCACCCTGGGCCGGAGGCTGAGAGAGACCCAAGCTCCTCCACCCTGGGCCGGGGGCTGATGTCCAGTCGGCTCATCCACCCTCGGCCGGGGGCTGAGAGGGACCCAAGCTCATCCACCCTGGGCCGGGGGCTGATGCCCAGTCGGCTCATCCACCCTGGGCCGGGGGCTGATGCCCAGTCGGCTGCTCCCACCCTGGGCCGGGGGCTGATGCCCAGTCGGCTGCTCCACCCTGGGCCGGGGGCTGATGCCCAGTCGGCTGCTCCACCCTGGGCCGGGGGCTGATACCCAGTCGGCTGCTCCACCCTGGGCCGGGGGCTGATGCCCAGTCGGCTGCTCCACCCGCTGCAGGGGACCCAAGCTCAGCATCACTGCGCTGCACCCCTCAGTCTAACCCGACCAATGTTATTGACACTCTGTCGTTCTGTCTTTTTTTTAAATCAGAACATTGCTCCATTAATAGTAACAAGCTTCTCCACCAGCCGTTCCATCTCCACCACTATCACTTCCCCGTTTGACTTTTAAATGCCTGGGTGTGTGTTTTGTTATCTTTAACAGCAGTCCACCAAAGCAATTGTTGTGCTTCGTTCCAGTGGCGGAAAAAGGGGGCACACTTCATCAGGGGCCCACTTGCCAAGCTGAAGCACCCTGGCCAGTCCGCCACTGCTTCGTTCTTCTAACACACATCACCATCACCACCACCACCCCCCCCCCCCCCCCCCCCCAAAAAAAAAGCAGTCACCCTGCTTCTTTCCGTGGCGTCGTTGAAACCCTCGTCCCCTGGTGTCTGAAGAAAGGGTCCGGTCCCAAAACGTCGTCTGTCCATTCTTTCCACCGAGCTGCCCAACCTGCTGAGTTCCTCCAGCACTTGGTGTTTTTGTTCATCGTTCCATATCTGCAGTTCCTTGTGTCTTCACTTCATTACTCGTTCTCTGCACCACCATTAAAAGCCTTTCTTTCATGTCATCACTGCATTCTGTCCTCCGACAAAGCCAGTTTGTACCTATTCTTTGCCGTCATATGTTCTTTTTTTGGTCTCCCTTCTGCATCTTGCTCATTATCCAAATGTTCCTGCAAGTGTAATGTAATTTAATGCAACAATAACTGATGGAAGGCTGTAAGATTACAATATGGTTAGAGACAGAAAGTAAAGCATTTTTTTTGTATTTTGGAGAACTGGACAAGGAGTCATAGTTATAAATCGAAGGTAGACACAAAATGCTGGAGTAACTCAGCAGGAGTGGCAGCATCTCTGGAGAGAAGGAATGGGTGACTTTTCTGGTCGAGACCCTTCTTCAGACTACTTCTAGTCATAGTTATAAGATGGTTATCTTCGTCTGTGGAAGGGCTGGTCTGTGCAAGGGCTGGTCAGCGACAGGGGTGAGCGCGGGGAAAATGCAATCATAATAATAATAATAATAATAACAATAAATAAATACTTTATTGATCCCCTCAGGGAAATTCAGATGTCCAGAAGGCATTTGTTCTTAAGCAACCAGGTTGGAAATCCTTAATGCAGGGAAAGCTTATCATGCAGAACTTGCTGAAATGACCAGCATGGATGCATTATGTAAATCCAGATACTTATCAAAGGGAAAAGTTTGGACGGAATGTTAAATGAAGGTGGTGCCTTGTGTGGAGCACAAATACAAACATAGACTTTGGTTTTGTCAATAGTATGTAATATATCGCGCAGCTTGTTAATTGTAGCTGCCTCATCAGGTTGTATTTAAATGGCGTTCCCAAGACAAGATACTTGTCATATGCACAAGTAGAGTTAATTACAGCTATGATAACGATCTTGCTTGCAGCACTATCAGCCACATGGACTAGGATAGCACACAAAACAGAAATTATCCATTAGACAATGAAAATAAAAATGTGTGCAAAAACAAGACTTTGGTGCAAAATACAATTAGCACATGGCAGTGCAATATGTAGCCCACAGTGTTACTGAGGTTGGATTAGAATTGTGCAGAACAGTTCAAAAACCTGAATTATTGGTTTCATTATTGTCACGTGTACTGAGATAACTGTTCCTGACCTTGGTGGTGTGGGACTTCACGCACTTGTCACGCCTACCCAGCAGCGTCAGTGAGAAGGGGACATGTCTCGGATGTTGGGAATCCTTGATGATAGATGCTGCTGGCTTTAGGCAGCACCTCGTGAAGATGGTTTCGATGGTGGGACTGGCTGTGCCTATGAATGACTGAACTGAGTCCATCACTCTGCAGCTCTTGCGTTCGGTGCACTGGTTTTGCTGTACCGGACAGAATACTTTCTAAAGTTTATCTGTAGAAGTTTGTTAGAAGATTGGGGGGGAATCGGGCTTATGATTTAAAAAAATTCATTTATCAATATTGTAAAATGAAACAGATTGCAGAAGGGCCAGACCCATCAGTGGAAACTGGCACGTGGTCTCCTAGTTTTGCCATTCCACCGTCAATTATTAGTTCCCTGGATTTGTTGATATTGATGAAGAGGTTGTTGTTGCAACACCACTTGACCAGGTGTTTAAGAAGGAACTGCAGATGCTGGAAAATGCTGGAGAAATTCAGCGGGTAAGGCAGCATCTATGGAGCGATGGAAATAGGCAACGTTTCGGATCAAGACCCTTCTTCAGACTGATGTGAGAGTGGGGGGGGGGGGCGGGAAGAAGAAAAGGAAGAGGCGGAGACAGTGGGCTGAGGGAAAGCTGGGAAGGGGAGGAGAAAGCAGGGACTACCTGAAATTGGAGAAGTCAATGTTCATACCGCTGGGGTGTAAACTGCCCAAGCGAAATATGAGGTGCTGCTCCTCCAATTTACAGTGGGCCTCACTGTCCATGGAGGAGGCCCAGGACAGAAAGGTTGGATTCGGAATGGGAGGGGGGGTTGAAGTGCTGAGCCACCGGGAGATCAGGTTGGTTATTGCGAACCGAGCGGAGGTGTTGGCCAAAGCGATTGCCCCGACCAGGTGCTCTGTTTCCCTCCTGTATGTTGACACATTACTACCCATGATTTGGGCAAAACGGAGATGTTGTTACCGATCCACGCTGACTGATTGATGCCTGCTAATGAGGAAATCAAAGATCCAGTTGCAGGTTTTAGAGGTTGGGATTGCAGGGTGAAGCGTTAAAGGAGAAAAGGTAAGGACCTTGGGAGGGGGCTTTGAGGGACCTAGTCAATTTGCTTGAAAAAATAGATACAAAGAATAGTGGTAAATAGAAGTTAAACTGGAGGAACATAGGATAAACACAAGAAGATCAAGGTATAGAAATGTAATGAGGATGGGGGTGGGGCAGGTGAGCATTCCCGCTAAGAATGAGGGTAAGAACTTTGAAAGTAATTCATGTGTTGAAGGATGTACCCAATCTACAGAGGTATTAGCCAGGAGATTGAGAACAGACACTGGGACACGGAGAGTGTTGCCCCATGTGTTGAGGTGGATGTAAGCAAATGGGGCATTTGGAATGTCAGGTTGTGAGATAATATAGACAAGATCTGTGAGCCTGAGAAGCAGTCTAACATTAAAAAGCTCTTTTGTTAACACGCCTCAAAAAAATGGAAGAAGATAAACGTACAAATGTTTGAGCTTTGACCATTAAAACAACTGAACCCAAAGATTTCTTTTTCAGGTAGAACACTGCTTGCTCATTTTTTATTAATTAATTACGCATTATTCTAATTTTTTCACTGTCGTATGAAGGATTAACTGTATCAATGAATATTGCCTTGCTGTAACTAGGTAGCTTCACATAATATTGTGCTCAGTTTTTAATCACTTGTCTAAAAAAGGATCTGAGATAAAGGAATCTACCATGCTAATTCCTGGGGTGAAATAATTATCCTATCAGGGGAGGCTAGACAGTTTAGGTCTGTATTCCTCAGAGTTCAGAAGAATGACATGAACTTATTTGAAAGGGGTTTGACAGTAGCTGTTGATATATAGTGACATTCCTCGTATGTTGCAAAACATACTTGGCCAATAAAATCTGATTCTGATTCTCACTAGGTGAGTCATAATCACGGGATCATAACTATACAGGTGCACTACCTTTTATCCGACAGCCTTGGGACCAGACACTTTTCGTAATTTGGAATTTGTCGGTCTTCGGAATGGAAATTTTTTAGCGTAGATTTTAATGGCTGGCTCGGTGGTAGAGTGCCCGGCTCATATCCGCAAGGTCGCGAGTTTGCGCCTTGATCCCGGCAGTTCCTCGGTCGCGAGTTTGAGTCTTCAATGTAGTTTTTTCTTGCAGAATAAATGTCTGTGTGAAATGCAGTGTGTTGAATGAATTCCTGAATTTGTAAATGTGACCGCAGCATTGAATCACCTCCCGCACTCATGTCACCCTAGCGGGGCTACATGCCCTAAGGCGGCCTAAGGCGACATTTTCACACTCTTATATCCGTGTGCAGCAGAGGCGCCAAACGTGAGCTTTGGTGTGCAGACCACATCCTGGAAAAAATGTCCGGTTTCTTCCAGGTAGGCGATATACCCTCCCGCGCAATATACCCTCCACTTCTCTTTTATGAAGGTGATTTAGTTCCCCTTTCTTCCAGGACCGACCCGAGGTTCCGCTGTCACCTCTGCTGGCCACCCTCGGTGAACGCTCACTCAACTTTGTCTTGGGATTCCTACTCTCCCACGCAATGTACCCTCACCTTCTCTTTTATGAATGGGGATTTAGTTCCCCTTTCGTCGAGGACCGACCGGAGGTTCCGCTGTCACCTCTGCGGGCCGCCCTCGGTGAATGTCCTGTCTCCCTGTCCCTGGGATAGCAGGGGGCGATCAAACAGCACAATACCCCCCCTCCCCCAACTCCAGAGGAATCCGCTCCCCGATGGGCCGCTACGGCGACAAGTGGCAGTTCGCCCACAGCCCAAGCTGCGCCACCCCAAGAACAAGACGCACCTTGCGCACCATCAGTTTCTGCCCCTCTGGAGTTGGAGCGGGGCTGGGCTGGAGTTGCTGATCTGGGATCTCCGTGCTTGCAGTGGGCCTGGGGGTCAGTGTCCCGATGAGGGGGCACAGCTCGGGCTGTGGGCGAACTGCCACTTGTCGCCGTAGCGGCCCATCGGGGAGCGGCTTCTGGTGGTCCCGATGTCTCCCGCTAGTTTGCAGTATTCCTCTGGAGTTGGAACGGGGCTGGGCTGCTGCTGGCTGTGGGTCTCTGGGATCTCCGTGCTTGCAGTGGGCCTGGGGGTCGGTGTCCCGTTGGTCCTGACGTCTCCGGTGACTGGCATTGCCGACGTGAAGACAGTGCAAAGCCCCCACGCCGGTGCAATGGGCGGGGAGCTGGAGAGGGGAGGGAAGGGGTCACACACATGGCCAGGAAGCAGAGGGGTGTAGGTGGGGTGAAACTGAAGGGAGCGACAATCTGCTGCTCCCTGCCCGCTGAGTTAAAAAGTTCCCACGCAAGACTCACGATACACTGTGTATCGTGAGTCTACCGTGGGAACTTTTTAACTCAGCGGGCAGACAGCAGCATATTGTCAATTATTAACCCTCCCGCGCAATATACCCTCACCTTCTCTTTTATGAATGGGGATTTAGTTCCCCTTTCTTCGAGGACCGACCGGAGGTTCCGCTGTCACCTCTGCGGGCCGCCCTCCGTGAACGTTTTCAAGGACCTTTTTTCAAGGACTGAAAAAATGTCCGCTATTCGGAGGTTTTCGTTATTTGGATCTTCGGATAAAAGGTTGTGCACCTGTATATCCAAAAATATGTCAAAGTTTACATTGTTTCTATTCCTTTGCTGTGTCATAATCAGTCTTATACATCAGACCCTTAAAGGCATAGTCCCTGAAATCACAAAACAACGCATATTATGGCTGCCTTAGGGGAGGGAAAAGAAAAGGGATCCTGGATTAATGCAGCGTAGACAGAGACATGTTTGCAAATGTGATACTTGCCAGCAGGGAAGTTCTGTGTCTGGGCAGGAAGAGAAGGAGGGAGTGGGTCAGGAAATCTGCCAATGTACAAAGACTTGGTCGGAGGTGAATCAACTATTCTCCAGAAGTTCAGGTTTTTGCACAATTAGCAAACTGCAGAAAACTTCAGAATTGACACGATAAAACGAGTTGCATAGCACCAACAAATTAGTGTTTTCTGAGGGCATTTATTCAGACACATGGACAAACCATTATTCCTCTCGCCCTCTCAAACACTAGTTCCTAACGGCACCGACCATTGACAATCTATCCCCTCCGTCCCTCACTGGTCAGCCCCCAAAAGATAAGATATCAAAAGGTCAGTCGTTGTCCTTCATTTCATTCAGGTATATGCTGAGGAACGACTGAGAAGTCACTCGCGTTGCAGGAGGAAAATTGAGTTAGCCGAATTTTGGAGGTGGTGGAGGGAGGACTTAAGCCAGAAAGGATTATTGGGAAGAAAGAGCTACTTTAAATTTAGTTGCATCTGGTTGGGTAACTATAGTTAGGTGGAGATTATTCCATGGTTTAATTGTGCGGGGGAAGAACGAATTGCTGTACACATCTGTCTTTGTAGCTGGGATCACAAATTGGATCGAATGCCCTCGTCTGCTCCTAATTGGTTTGGGTTTGGTGTAGGTCTTGTAGTCTATGTCGAGCTGACCATTTAACATTTTGTAAAAACAGGTCAAACGGTGAGCTTCATGTCTGTCTTGGAGAGGGTTCCACCCCGGAGAATTCAGAAGTTTGGTGACACTCGCTTCTCTCTCATAGGTGTTAGTAACAAATCGAGCTGCCTGTCTTTGGACACGTTCTATGGAAGAAATGGTTTTATTTGTGTATGCGTCCCATGCTGCAACTGCGCAGTCCAAATGAGGTCTAAGGAGGGTGAAGGATAGCTTCTCCTTGACAGAAGTTGAACAATGATGAAAGTTGCGCATCAGAAAGTTTAGGACACCTGTTGCTTTTACCGTTGCATGATGAGTCTGACCATTCCAACGCAGATTATTCTGCAATTTGATGCCAAGATACTTGGTTTGTTTGGATTCTTCAAGGGTGGCACCAAGTATATTGTAAGATGTTTCGCCTGGATTCCTCTTTCTGGTGACACGCATAGTTTCACATTTGGAAGGGTTGAACTGCATGCCCCATTGTTGTGACCACTCAACCATAGTATCGAGATCCTTTTGGAGAGCATCTTCATCATCAGCTGACTTAATTGGACGGTACAGCAAACAATCATCAGCGAAAAGTCTGGTCGTACTTGCGACTTTTTCATGGATGTCATTTATGTAAAGCAAAAATAGGTGTGGGCCAAGTACTGTGCCCTGAGGTGTACCACTCAACACCAGATGCAAATTGGAGCTCTTTCCATTCACACACACACACACACACGCTAAAGACGTTTTGTCAGGAAACTGGAAATCCATCGTTTCGTGTTGGAACGAATACCATAGAAGTCAAGCTTCCGAAGCAGTCTCTGGTGTGGGATGACATCAAATGCTTTAGAAAAGTCCAGCACAACTAAATCCGTGATGACGTTACTATCAAGTTGCTTGGTAAAGTCATTTGTCGTCAGGATAAGCTGAGACTCGCATGATCTATGCCTCCTAAATGCATGTTGGTTGTCAGCAAGAATGTTATGTTTGCTCACGTGTCGCATCAGATTACTATCAATTAAATGCTCCAGCAATTTGCAGTAAGTACTTGTTAATGAAACAGGACGATAATTTGTTGGGTTGGTGGTTGAACCCTTCTTAAAGAGAGGAGTGATGTTAGCCTTCCTCCAATCCAGTGGAACATCACCTGAGTCAAGCGATTGTTGGAAAATGAACTGCAAAACTGGAGCCAGTTCTTCGGCTGCGATCTTGAGGGCTTGATTCTGTATCTGATCTGGTCCAATTGCTTTTGTGGTATTGATGTTGAGCAATAACTTCTTGACACCTTCAACCTCAATTTTAATAGCAGGCATATCAGCATACGGGCTGGGCGGTAGGACTGGAAATGATGAAGGCTCCACATCTTCCCGGGTGAAAACGTGTTGAAATTGGTTTGCAAGTTCGTCAAAGCCCATTAAGATGCCTATCAAAGCTAGTTTCATTTGCCTGAGTTTGGCCCATATCTCTCTAAACATTTCCTATCCATGTAGCTGCATTTACACATTTTACACATAATTATATTCCCCTCTACTGCCATCTCTGGCTTCTTGTTCCATATACCCATCATCCTCTGTGTGAAAAAGTTGCTTCTTAGGTCCCTTTTAAATCTTTCCCTAAATTTATGCCCTCGAGCTTTAGACTTTCCTACCCCCAGCAAAGGTCGTCCACCTCATCTATGTCCCCCCCCATTACTTTATATATCTCTAAGATCAGCCTTCAATCTCCTATGTTTTGGAGGGGGAAATGTCTCAGCCTATCCAGTCTCTCCTTATAACTCTACCATTCCAGTTCTGGTAAGTTCCTCGTGTATCTTTCCTGCACATTTACAAGCTTAATGACATTGTTCCTATGGATGGGCAACCAAAACTCCACTCAATACTCCGTATGGCCTCTCCAACAACTTTACAGTTGCAACATGATGTCTCTATTCCAGCACTCCACGTGCGGCACGGTGGCGCAGCAGTAGAGTTGCTGCCTTACAGCACTTAAGACCCGGGTTCGATCCTGATTACGGGACACTGTACGGAGTTTAAATGTTCTCCCCATGACTGCATGGGTTTTCCCTGGATACTCCGGTTTCCTCCTACACTCCAAAGACGTGCAGGTTTGTAAGTTCATGTGGCTTTGGTACAAATTGTAAACTTCCCTAGTGTGTAGGATAGTCCTGGTGTACGGGCATCTCTGGTTGGTGCAGACCTGGTGGGTCGAAAGGGCCTGTTTCCTCGCTGTATCTTTAAACAAAACTAAACTACTCAGTACTCTTGACCGATGAAGGCAAGTGTGCCAAACATCATCTTCACCACCCTGTCAACCTGTGATGCCACTGTCAGGAAACTATGTACCTTTACACATAGGTCAACGATGCAATTTGACTTTGACTGCACGTCTTGCCTTGCTTTGATTTACCACTGCACAACACCTCACACTTGTCTGAGATAAATTGCATCTGTCATTCCTTGGCGCACTGGCCTTTTCATTTTAATTCCATGTGTAATCTTAGATAACCTTCTTCACTATCCACTTCTATACCAATTTTGGTGTAATCCACAAATTTACTAAACATTGTTGACAAAAACAGTAGAATAAATTAGAGAGCAAAGACATCAGACCTTTGGAGACTGCTTTGGTCACGAAGCTTACAATGTCTTGTCTGTTGGCTCACTGAGGGGGGGTGAAGAGGCGGGATGGTCCAGGCATGAGATGAATGTTGGAATACTTCTTTAAAGTGGCTGATGCGGTTACTCTACAAGACAGCATCTTGTCAGGCCTGCTTGTCGAAATACAGGAGGTAACAAGAAGCATAGGAGTTGTGTGGAGCAGGAGACTGTGAGCACTGCTTTTTGGAGAATTGTGCATACTTTTTAGCACGGGCTTGCCAGTCATCCCATCTCACAGACAGTGATCAGATACCTTCCCTGGTCTGGATTTGTCTGTGCAAGAGCAGCTTGAAACTTCAGGAGAAACTATTTGACTGGAGGGAGCAGTTTGATACCTTGAAAGCTGAGATGATTAAAATCTCAGATGCCGAAGTGAAAAATCAAAAGGCGGAGGTGAGAATAATTTGAGGAAAAATACATTTGCAACACATCTAATTAATTTCTTGTTATTATATGTGTCGGGCACCAATATTTCTTATGAGACATAGGTTTGTGCAATTTCACAGCCAATCACATGGATAGACACATGGATGACCATTCCAGTCTCAAGCATCTTGCACCATTCTGTCTATTAGCTCATTAAAATGAGGGATTAAATTGTCTCACAGTAAGCTCCTTCACTTAAGAACACTTTTATAAATTGACACTTCAGAGTCACACAACGACTGAACTGAAAAAGGCAGAATCGCTCCATAGAGGTTTATTTATGAAAATCTAGGTGCATACCGTAAGAACTAATTTCAATTTAATCTATAACATGGAACGAATAAAGGAAGTACAGCCTTGGTATTTTTTTGTTTGCCTTAAGGCAGTTCCAGGGAGAAGCAGATTGAAATGAAAATTTACCAAAGCACAAAGATTATATGGGCATTGGGCAAACTGAGAAGTAAATAGGGGAATGTGACAACAAAATGGAAGCAGTGGAGAAAAAATGACTGGAAAACAGAGAGAGACATTATAGAATTCCAAATTTAGGAGAACTGAGTCTTTTAATAGTTGCTATTATTTTGATTCCACCCACAGTTCTCGCTGATCTTTTTGTGCACTAATCCCCTCCACGTATTATGGGGCAGATACCGTAGTTCTCGAGCCAAATCTACTCCTACCCACTCTTCCTCATCTTCAACATCAAGCACTGTTAATACTGCAGACTGACTGAGAGGCACATGACTGTGAAGTAATTTTCATATTATTCCTGGTGTATGGAAGTTTTGTAATAGAAAGATAACTTTCGAAGATATCTTTTTGCTTTATGAGTTTTCCCTCAATTTTTGATCATTAGAAATAATTAATTTGTTTTGTGATGTGCACTTCTGTGATTTGAAATCTCTAATCAAGAGAAGATATTGCAAGGTTTAAAAAGTAGCTTACACTTGGGTGCAGATAACAAAACAACTGAGTCATCCTGATGCAGTTTGAAAGTAGCTAGCCGAAAATTAACCTATTAATCCTCAGCATCAGAACTCAAAACAAAATTAGATTTTGGTCTTTTTTTTCTCATTCATTACTAATGTATCTAGTCTACATCTGAAGCTCATTTGAAATATGTGGCAAATCAGATTTTTGGCGTTAAGTTAAGTGACATTTGGAAGATTAAATGGTGTAGGCAAAAGAATAAAAGGATTGTACGGTAAATTTAGTAAATGCTGGGGGTGGGGGGGGATTGACTGATGGCATTAGTGTGGTGTCCAACTTCCTTTGAGCTAAAAAAAATTAATTATGCAACAGGCTGTAATAATTATTACAATATAAAGAGATTTAATGATATATACATCCACTAGTTTTCATGCAGATCCAGGTTTACACCGAAGATTGGCACAAAATACTGGAGTAACTCAGCGGGACAGGCAGCATCTCTAGACAGAAGGAATGGGTGATGTTTCGGGTCGAGACCCTTCTTTAGCCTGAAGAAGGGTCTTGACCCGAAATGTCACCCATGCCTTCTATCCAGACATGCTGCCTGTCCCGCCTGAGTTACTCCAACATTTTGTGTCTATCCATTAATTTTCATGTTAACCAAATGTATACAAATCTTGATAATCAAATTTAGTTTAGTTTAAAGACACAGCACGGAAACGAGGCCTTCACCAACCGAGTCCTCGCCAACCAGCGATCCCCGCACACTAACACTATCCAACACACACTAGGGACAATTTACAATTATACCAAGCCAATTAACCGACAACCCTGTACGTGTTTGGAGTTTGAAAGTGAACTGGAGATCCCGGAGAAAACCCGCGCAGGTCACGGGGAGAATGTACAAACTCCATACTGACAAACACCCATAGTC
This sequence comes from Leucoraja erinaceus, assembly GCF_028641065.1. Lineage (NCBI taxonomy): Eukaryota > Metazoa > Chordata > Chondrichthyes > Rajiformes > Rajidae > Leucoraja > Leucoraja erinaceus. Next base: position 16,546,912 of record NC_073403.1, read on the forward strand.
GGGATCAAGCCCAGGTTTCTTGCGCTGCAAGGCAGCAACCTACCACTGCGCCACCCTGCCGCCCCAATTCTTTCACAAACTTTTATTCTTCACAATTTAGCTCAAGATCATAGGGGGTATACAGACGATTTGATCGAGCGGTGTACAGGGCCACTGATCTTTTGATTTTCAAATACTGTGTAGGTTTCCAAATTATTTCTGCTCTGAAATGTGGAATTTTCAGTGATTGGTATTGTGGATGCACTGTCTGATGTTTGCATTTATGGCTATCAGTGAACAGGAAATTACAGACTGAAACTGTGAAGCCTGTGAAGCACCACTGACAATGAGGGCACTAAAAATGTTGTGTCGCTAACATAGTGTTTTAGAAATGAGAGCAAGGTCTAACCATTTTTGTGGTAAAATTTTCTGGTATTCCTTGAAGTGTTGCTGAGAATCCTCGGGGATCAAGTTTCTGGTATTACATTAAGAAGTGACGTTTGTAAGATGAAGAAGGGTAGGCAAAAGAATAAAGGATTATATCCTAAATTTAGAAAATGCAACATTTCGATGGTTCACTATGACATTTAAAAATAAGTTCAAAAGCACCAATTTGGAAATTAAGGATTTTTATTTTAGCATGTTCTCTTTAAATTTTGTTTGTGTTTTAAGTGTGAGAACGATGTTTCTCCCCACTGATTGCTAGCTGAGTTCAGTTAATTGAGCACATACTGGAATTAAAACTATCTTTTGTTCTGTGTGGCTAAGCTGTTTTGCAGGGTAGTTTGATGTGGTTTTAGTATTTTAGCAACCACATCTCTAAGTAACATCTCGACTTCTTTGTACAGGATATGGACTGATGGGGTTTGTCACAACATTCATGATTCATTCATCTAATGTGTGAACCAACGCATGTGCCATCTCCCAGGCCCACATCCCTTACATAGGGGCCTTGGTTAGGTTGAGTTGTCTCCTTTGTTCAGGCCATGTTGTTTATTTACCTGATATCAAACTACTAAAAAAAGATACTGAAAAATGGCAGACAGGTTAAACTTATATAGTGTTTTATTAAGCAAAAAAGGCTTAATCACAGAACTCAAGAATGCATGCTCAAAGCTTACAATTTAAAAATAGGTGCATAGAGAGCATTGGTCACATGGTAGTACCCATAAAGTGGCTTGCAACCCGGTCAGAGAAAGAGATTACCAGGCACATGAAGATAAAGATCCTTAGAGGTGTTGAAAACTGCCAAGTTGAAAAAATGCAGCATCTGTTTCTCTGCCCCAACGCTGCTCAAAGTGGAGGAGGAGGAGTTGGGATAATATTGAGACTATTGTCTTGGTGAATCAGGAGCACACAGAAACCCTTGTTTAATTGCAGAAAGTGGGCACCACTCCTTAACCAGCCACCCACCCAGCATTTCCTATGTCTGTGGAAGAATCTGAATTTTCCACACAGACCTCATCAGTCATCTCAAAATCTACAAAACCGAAATGAAAATTGGTCATTGTACAAGCTAAGGGCCAAATGCTATCTATTTTAGAGTAATTTTCAGGAGTTTCTATCTTTGCATGTAAAATATATATATATATATATATATTTTTGCACTGATTATAAAATAAGGACACAAAAAGCTTTATTTTATTTTGTGCCCCCCTGCAAGTTTATAATGCTTCATACAATATGAGGTATGTTTGAAATGTCGTCACTTATTACGTTGGAGGATTCTCAATGGACAACGCAAACTTCAAAGGTCCACAAGGTTGGTGATGACAAGTGTGCTTAAAAGATCAACAATGGCCAAGACATGAGCGTGGCATCATAGGCCAACTTTCAGTATATTTCATAATCAGTTAATTAAACAAAGGATAATTCTCACTACGTTTGAAAAAGGTTGTAGAATTATTTGATTAATATAAATGACCATTTAAATACTATTTGATGATACTTTTCTTATATGGGAACACTTATAGCTTCAAGTCAAAACAAGATGGAGCCTTAATGATTTTTAAAATTTTGATAATTACTCTGTTGTAAGAAAGCTAACATTGGCTCAGATCTTGCGGTCGGTGGTGATGAATGATGAGTGTAATTCATTCTGCTGATAACTGCTTATTAAGTTTCAATGAGTTTTAAAACATGGACGTTATAGAAACATGGTTGAATTCTTCCAGTGACTGATCCTCTTGCAGAATCTTTTTCCTGGAGCTCATTGTGCTCATCAAAGAGTTTGTAGCTTTTAAGTCACGTGCTGCTGCTTGCTTAGTCCCATGTTTAGGTATTAAATATGAATCTCCTTTCAACTAAGAGATCTGGGTTTGTCTGAGTGTGCCAGTATTATATAATTTGTATATAATTCTGCTCTCGACCCAAAACGTCACCCATTCCTTCTCTCCAGAGATGCTGCCTATCCCGCTGAGTTACTCCAGCTTTTTGTGTCTAACTTCGATTTAAACGAGCATCTGCTGTTCCTTCTTACTGATTCTTCTACATTCAGTAGTCAGCAGTATAGCTCATATCTTGATATTGTCAGTTGAAATTGTCTGCATGTTTGTCTGGCAGGTGGAAATGAATGTGATCGAGAACTTGGCAGAATGTAGTTTGTGCACACATGGTGATTTTATTCTTCAGTATAGTGAAGCGCTGAACCACATTCCGTTCTGTTGCACTATGGAAGTCTTACTCCCTCTGATAACTTATGACAGTTATACATGATGAAACTTGCAAAGTCAAGAACCCTGCTGCCTACAAATCTGTAAGATTATAGTCTGAACACCATATTTTGCTATTGTTCCTTATTTTTTTTGGAAAGTGTGTGCGTTGGATTTAAATCCCCGTGGAATACCAATTGCTGAAATATAACAGCCAAAAGTTGGAGAACCTTTCCATTGATTGTGGGTTGGTTTGACTCATCACCTCGTGTTAGTACATCTATAATTAGGAAATCGTGAATTCTTCAGCCTTGGTTGTAACCTTTAGCTTCACTGCAACAGATCCCTTTCAAAAATGGTGTCGATTTTGTGTCATTTGGTGTTTAATTCACTGCCGCAAACTTTGCAAGGGATCTGTCAAAACCAGAAAATATAACAAGGATTAAATCATGCATAGTGAAATAAAGATGGGAAAAGGAAGATCTAGCTAAGAGCAGGAATTAAGAAACAAGAAATATTAAGATTTATTTTTAAGATCTCTAAAAGTAAAGAAATGGAAGTCCAAATTATTAAATTAAATGTTCAGTGCTGGGATGAATGTGTGATAGAAATTGGAATTGATCAAGTGATTAAACTTCAATTACAGCTGAATGCATCAACCCTAATTTCTTCTGCCTTGTTGACTGACTTATTTGGAATGGTGAGTCACACTCTTGATGTGTTTCAATGCAATGCATTGCAGCATAACTTGTGTTGAGCAGGATAACGTAGACTGTGACTCCATGCTTCTTGGAAGTTGTGTTATCTCCATTGAAGCTTGTTGAGTTGAGGGTAGTTTCTCCACTTCCGCTGTTTTCAGTGCGAAATATTTAACTCTGAGGCAAAGTGCTGCCTTTTAACACTTCTGAGATAAAATGGATAGACTGGTTGTGTCAAGTTCATTCCCCCTTCATAGCCCGAGACACACTATTTTGTCATCAGTTCTATTAAAAGGTTGTACTGTAACTAACTGACTACTGCAAATTAAAGCTTCAGATAATAATCCAAGCTAAATAAAAGGATGACATTGGAAGGAAAAGTCAGATGTAATCCCTGAAGTTTTTATTTGTATATTCAGACTCTTTTGGCCAGCACCCAATTTATTAAATATGTGCAGATTAAATGTAGGCAGGAATTCAAAGTGCAGTATTAGACCCAGAAATGAATCTTGGATTCATTATAGGAAATTGCATCATCTCGTTACACACCTTCCTGTCTCACTGGTAGATCTCCCTGTGATATGATTCAAGGTTTCAAGGTCAGTTTATTGTCACATGTATCAATGAAATTTACAGTGTACAGTATACATCACAGTGGATTCCCCATTCCTCACTGTGATGGAAGGCAATAAAGTTCAATCTTCTTCCTCTTGTTCTCCTGCGGTCGGGGCAGTCAAACCTTCCACAGTTGGGGTGATCAAAGCCCCCACAGCCGACGATCGAAGCCCCCGTCAGGGTGATCGAAACTCCCGCGTCGGGGCAGTTGAAACTCCACAGCATGGAGCTCCCGAGTTGGCCTCTTCTTACCAGAGACCGCGGGCTTCACGAAGTTAACGTCCACAGGCCCCCGCAGTTGGAACTTCGCTTCATAATGTTGCACAGTTATTATAATAATTAAAGATGAATCTCATCTCCATCATTAGAGTATAATTCTTTGTTCTGAATTCATGTTGCAGGGAAAATACAACACACCATGGGTAAATCGTTCTCCCATTTACCAACTTTCTCAAGACAAAGCAAGAAAGATGATACAGAATCCATTGTGGCAGAGACCGACAGAAAAACTCTAGAAAACACAGATGAAGTACAGGGCAATAATGGAGAGCCCAGTTCTCATGTTCCTTATGTAGAGTTTGTGGGACGGGAAAACATCACATGTTCCACATGCCAAGGGACTGGAAGAATACCAAGAGGTATGTGGTTTTCACACAATTTTGATGCTAGGCTGGTGAAATCTGCTTCACCCACTATTTTGCTTGCAAGTATCTTGCTGCCTTCAACATGAAGAAGAAGGAAATTGCACTGTCAATATAACAAAACAATTATAACTTCAAGTACTTTGTGCAATAATGAGATATTGTGAAAGATTTTTCTTCAATTTGGGAAGACTTGAGACAGCACATACTAAAATACTGATAACTTCATAATCTGACAACTTATTCAGTAATTTAGTGCTTCTATTTCCCTTGCTCTTACCATTTTACACTGGCTAACAATACCTTCGCTCTTAGTTGATGTTATGTTTAAGGTGGCAGTTGAGTGACTCGATGTTGCCAAATATTGTGGTTTACTTTTTTATGAATTGGGCTCCATGCAATTATCCATTGTTCATTGTTTAACCAGTTTCTGTAGGATGGTGCTCAAATGTAACACTTTGTATAAAGTACCTTGAGTTGTGATACTTTGGGAAAACAATAAACATTGTTTACCACTGATATGTGGGTTGGAAATACACTTACTCCATATTATCTAGTAATTTTGTAACTGTGCCTTTTGAGGTTGACTCCAGGTCATATCTTAAACTTTAACATAAATCCATGTTGCATAACATTTAGAAAAAATATGTACATGTGTGTGTTATAGTACACATAATTGTTGGCCTGCATATAGTGATCAGTTTCCATACCATTGTGTCAAGTGTCTCCTGCTGAATGTTGCTCTAACAGAGAGATATCTTGGTTTCTGCAACTGCACTTTATCATTTCAAAACCAAACATTGCTTGGAAGTTTTAATGAAACTAATTAGTTAGCAAACTTTAGGTTTTGAAATGATTTAAAATGTTTAGCAAAACATGCCAATTGTTTTAGAACAGTACCAGACATATTATGTTTATATGCAGGTTGGGACACAAAGGTGAAATTCGTCATTTTTTGGTTATCAGTGGGAAGTTCCTCAGGGATAATGAGGACTTGGTGTAATTGCATTGCAAAATTAAACCTGCAAAATATAGCTTTACATAGCCACCATTTTATTATATTTATTAAAAACACTAACATTTAAGTCTGCACAGTTCTGATAATATAACCTGACTACATATCTTTAATGATAACTGTAAATGGGACAGAGCCCTCATTGAACGCAATAACCCAAACATATAGAATAATTGAAGATCAAAACTGATCAGTTTAATTTTGACTATTTTCAATATTAAAGCAAATGTAATAGAAATTTTGAAAAAAAATGTAATGGAACTGTTCATCAAGAGAGGTTTTAAAGGCGTAATGTTGGTTTGAATTCTGATTCAAAAACAATTTGCAAGTTTTCAGCGAAACCAGTGCTGTCAATTAGATCAGGGGATATATTGTTGGCTTGGGTGTTAGACTGTAAAGAGAGTAAGGATATCAATATTAATTACTCTGATAACTTAACTACATTCTGTGCCATGTGCCACTTGTTAAATAGAACTAACTGAACTGGCATTATAAGTAGACAGCTCGACAATGGGCGGGAATATGAACTACACAGATTGTGCAGCATAGAAAGAGCCCAGCCAGTCCTTGCCATAGTTTATATAATAACTGAGTATTCTGCTGTTCTTCTTTATCTAGCTCTTTCAGCATTATCCTCTAGAGGCTCCTTGTGCTTATCCTGACCCTCCATTAAATGCAACCCTTCCATTTCTATCAACCACTCCCTTTGGTTGAGAGTTCCATTCACAGAATGTTCCGGCAAAGAAAAATTATTTGAAATTCTCTAATTGTCTTCTTGATTCTGACCTTGTAGGGATGGCTCAGATCTAATTTATCTACATTTTTCCTAATTTTAAAGATCTCCATTTATATAATCACATATTTTCATAAATGAATAAAGAGGCACTGTGTATATATTTTTCTGATAATATAACTTAATTTTCAGTCCGTCCTTGTAAATTGTTCCTGCATCTGCATTCTCTTCAGAGCATGAACCGTAAATGCTGATGATCCACTATTCTCTCCAGCCCTCTGACTCTCAACACAGGAGCCCCCCAAGGGTGCGTTCTGTCACCTCAGCTCTTCTCACTTTACACCAACAACCTCATATCCCAATGCAGCTCAGTCAAAATGTTCAAATATGCAGATGACACAACAATAATTGGCCTCATCTCAGACAACAACGAAGCACAATACCATCAAACAGTCGACAGCGCAGTCAAATGGTGTGCAGACAACAACCTCCAGCTTAATACATCAAAAACCTTGGAAATCACCATAGACTTCAGACGCAAACAAAACCCCAAACCCCCGGTCCATGTCAACTCCCATCCCATAACCTCCACGAACTCATTCAAGTTTCTGGGCACCTATATCTGCAATAATCTAAAATGGCACATCAACGCAGACCACATCATTAAGAAAGGACAACAACGCCTATACTTCCTCAGACAGCTCAAAAAGTTCAGAGTCCACAAACACCTCCTGGTCCGTTTCTATCAATCCATTATCGAAAGCATCATCACCTCCTCAATCACAGTCTGGTACGGAAACACTGACAGTCACTCACTACACAGATTACAGCGCATTGTCTCCAAGGCCTCCAGGACCATCAACTCCCCCCTCCCCTCAATCCATTCCATTTACCTCCAACGTACCTCAAAACGGGCAATAAAGATCATCTCGGACCCCTCCCATCCAGCAAACCACCTTTTCCAGTCTCTCCCTTCAGGGAGGCGCCTCAGGTCACTTGCCACAAAATCCACCCGTTTTAAAAACAGCTTCTTCCCCTCAGCAATAAGAACACTCAATTCCCTCCAATAACAGACAACACTAAGGACTCTTGATGTATATAGTGTCTTGTCTATGGTCTTTGTCTGTTCTTTTGCACTATGTTCTGTTGGTGAGATTTGTGATGTGGTATCGATGCACTTTATTACTATGATCTGTGTTGTTATATGTGTTAATGTGACTAAAGCAGTGTACCATCATGTACAGAACCCAAATACCACCAACCCTGGTTGCTTGGCAAATAAAGATTCTATTCTATTCTGAAAGAATATTTTTATATATAGCTCACCAGGTGATGGTTGATGTGCTCCCTCCCAACTTGCCAAATCCCCAGCCCCTGTACTCGCTTTAAACTTTAGACACAAAATGCTGGAATAACTCGGCGAGACAGGCAGTATCTCTGGAGAGGGAATGGGTGACGTTTCGGGTTGAGACCCTTCTTCAGTCTGAAGAGTGAAACCAGTCTGAAGAAGGGTCTCGACCCGAAACATCACCCACTCCTTCTCTCCAGAGATGCTGCCTGTCCTGCTGAATTACTCCAGCATTTTGTGTCTATCTTCAATGTAAACTAGCATCTGCATGGAAACATAGAAAAATAGATGCAGGAGTAGGCTAGTCGGCCCTTCGAGCTAGCATCGCCATTTAACATGATCATCTAAAACCAATACCCCATTTTCTGCGTTTTCCCCGTATCCCTGGATTCCCTTAGCCATTACAGCTAAATCTAACTCTCATGAAAACATCCAGTGAATTGGCCTCCACTGCCTTCTGTGGCAGAGAATTCCACAGACTTTTTCACCACATGGTGGTGAAAAACTCTTTCCTCATCTCTGTCCTAAATGGCCTACCCTCTATTCTTAAACTGTGACCCCTGGTTCTGAACACCCCAACATCGGGAACATTTTGCCTACGTCTAGCCTTTCCAATCCTTTAAGAATGTTATATCTTTCTATAGGATACCCTCTCATCCTTCTAAATTCCAATGAATAAAATCTGCAGTTCCTTCCGACTCCCTTTAAATTAGCTCGGTTCACTGGAAAATGTATTATAATACCGTGTAACATCTTAAAAATTCTAAGTGTGTTGGGATAACCAATAATCCAGAAGAACATTCAGTTTAGAACCACAAAAATCCTGAATGTTCATAAGTTCATAAATTCTAGAAGCAGAATTAGGCTGTTCGGCCAATCAAGTTTACTGTGCCTTTCAATCATGGCTGGTCTATGTGTGTGAACATTCAGGGATTTATTGCTTATAATGTAACTCAAGAGGAAGAAGAAGTGTAGCAAGTGCATGATAACACTAGTATCTGAAGGCTTTCCTCGGAGTTAAGTGATCCTGACAAATATATTGTTATTCCTTCATCATCGTTGGGTCTAAATCCTGGAACCCTTCCCAATAGCAAGTTCGGGTAGTAGTTCAAGAAGTTGAATTATCACCATTTGCCCCCCCCCCCCCCCCCCCCCCCCCCCCCCCTAAGAATGCGTAATAATTTCTGACATTACCAACAAATCTCCACTCCCACCTCCACTCCATAAATGAATTAGATAAAATGCAGTGAGATCTGATTGACTGTATTTTAAAGTTTTGTTTTCTGTTTTGCATTTTCAGGCCAGGAAAATGAGTTGGTTGCCCTAATACCATATAGTGACCAGAGACTACAGCCACAGCGAACGTCAGTAACTGTAACACTGTTGCAAAAATATTATTTCACTCATAGAAATAAAACAAAAGAATACCTCTTCCAATTTTGGGTTTTAAATTACTTTTCAGGAAGCTCTATGTGGCAGTGGCTGTGGTGATCAGCCTTTTGATTAGCGGATTTGCGATCTTCTTCCTTTTCCCACGTTCCATTGATGTTGAACACGTTGGTATTAAATCAGCTTACGTCATTGATGACAAGAAGGATTATAGAGTTATTCTTAAAATTACGGTAAGTTTGTCATATATTGAACCTAATTTAGACTGTAATGTTCAATTGATAACAAAAGCATTGAACACTCTGTAATATGGCTCCACTGTCTACAATGTTTACTTGTCCATTACATGGATAGATAATGAAAAGAGAAACAGTGGACATAGAAATCAGAAAAATAGATTAGATGCTCATTTCTGATGTTCCAGGTTGTAATGATAACTTGTGAAATTATTTAGACAGTCTCCATTAAGCCTCCAGGAGACTATTAAGTGCCATTCAGAACTGGCCACAAACCGACACTAATTAGCACAAGATTTCTATTTCACTGCTATAGAAATTGTAAAAATGCCCATTGGTTGAAAAGAGGAGTCGTAAGATTAAGGTTAACAGTTTTTATTATTTTAGACTCTTCACTACCACATATTTTCCCTGCCTCTTTTGCAGAATATTTTAAATGTAACAAACTACAACTTCTACAGCATCAGTATTACTGACCTCAGTGTGCAGATTGTGTTTTTTAATGAGGTTCTGGGAACTGTCAACATCAAAAACACCACAGTCTTCAGGCCTTTGGGAGGTGGCCAGGTAATGAGCATTACTTTTGGTGTGAAATAAATTGACGTTTGCTATTATAATTGCAATGTGAAATTGTGCTTTAAACAGGTTATCACCTATATTAAAATAGCACATGGAATGTCCTGTAAATATTTGAAGGTGGTATACTTTAATGTATCACTAAACAGCTCATTAGTCTTTATTTGCTGCATTAATCTTGTACTTTGTACTTTGTACCTTGCCTAAGATTAGTAACCAAATACTGCTTGGAGATCCTGGCTAACATATTTGCAGACAACCTGATTTAATGTATTGAGTTACCAGAGTTTCCATTTGTGTTTCTATTCAGCCAGTGTGTTGGAAACATAGTAGGCATGGTTCAATAATGTATGTTTATTCATCAGAAACATTTTTAAGATGTGTTTAAACAGTATACAAAGCCAATTGAAAGAGTTTCTATAAAGTCCAAGAACTATTACACAAGACCAGGGCTGATCATGACATTATTTACGGTGAACCATCAAAGAACATTTTGAAACCAACTGCATGCCTTCAATTGCAAGGATTCAGTCAGGTGGATGTTTGCTGCTTCTGTCCTTTTACATTGCTTCTCTCAGTGAGCCAGAAGGAATGTTAAATAAATTAAATAGGATTGTGCATCATAGATATGTTCATTTTTAAAATTGGATCTTTTATTAAACTATTGATATTTCAGTATATTTTAGATTGGTTATTTTCTCTAAAGTGATCTACCAGCCTGAGATACAAGAACATGTACTAGAGACTAGAGGGACTTAAACAAAAATCATTATTGTAATCCATATTTTAATTTCCTAATGTTTTTTTTGAAATGTGAGTAATTGCACACAAATAAACATCACTAATTATTGCTTGTCGCTGATATGAGTCTAGCGCATGATTCATTTTGAACATATTACTGCTGTTACATTACAGCTTTGTACACGGAGATGGAATTACTGCAGCAAAATTCCTTCTCTAATTAATTGTCAGAATACCCAAAATTTCCAATTTAGTGCTTTTCCCCCACCTCTGTAATTTAAACATTAACTAAATTGGATCAGCTTACATGAGATGTTAAACTCGTTTGGTCACGTCTGCTGTTCCTTCCTACACATTTCTTTTGTTCATTCACTGTCATGTTTATCCATGTTTAACACATTAGTAGGTACCGTTTCTGTTTCCATGGGCTGTGTACTCCGTCATTTGATCATCTCTTTACTCTTTTCAGATTTTCTATGCTGTGACAGCTACATTGGATGATCTGGGCATGTAGTAAGTATTATGACTATTGTGTATAGGAATTTCTACCCACACAAATGAAATGACAGCGATGAAAGGGAAACATTTTCTATTTGACTGCTCAAGTGAACAATAATATCTCTATGAGCTTGTCACAAACTAAAATAGCACTAAACTATAAAAGGAATGACTTTGATTTTAATAGTTCCTTTCACATCGTTAGGAAATCTCACATTGCTTCACAGCCAGTGCAATATTTTCTAATTTTTTGTTGGAAAACAGTGGGAACTTGTTAGACGTCTGTGTGGAGATTGAATCTTGGTCAGGTCCCCATGAGAAACTGTGTTCCTTTTAAAAGAGATGACGTGATATTTTAAGCCGACTTGTAAATGTGAATTGGGCCAGACGGCACTATGTCTGATAATTCTTTGCCACTACATTGAACTGACGCCCCAACCATGTGTTCAGTTTTGCAGCGACTTGTGCCCATAAACCCTGGCACTTGTATGTGATTGCTATCAACTGAACCAAAATGATACATTTAAGGTTCATATTCTTCATATACATTTAAGCTTCTGAAAGGAACTAAAATATTTTTCATTCCTGCTTTAAACCTATAATATTTTAGGCATTCCCAAACACCATCACATTTTCCAATTTCCCCACTATTTCTCATGATGACCACATGTTTAGAGGTACAGTTTGACAGCCTCCAGTATCTAAAATATTGGACATTCTTTAACGTTGACTGCTTTGATGGTGTAAAGACTTAAACTTATTGCTTAATAACTTTTCAGCGTAAATAACAATTGGGGGGGGGGGGAGTAGGTAAATTAAAACAATAATAAGATTTTATATATATGGGTGTTAATGTATAATTTGTTGCATATGTCAGATAATCTATAATGTCTTTCTTTTATTTTGTTTTTAAGCCATTATTGCACAATGCCTGAAATCAAAGTCCACAATATTGTGATCTCAATACAGTAAGTGTTCTATATTAGAGCCTTCTTTATAGATTCTGAATTGATATATCCAGTTAAATTAATTGCTTCATTTTAACCAAGTTTATTTTTTTCTTATTCAAAGCAAATTATTTTGTACAACCCTCACCTGAATGGATAAATAAAATTATTTGATCCACACACTTATGTTTGTCGATCCCTCCTATCTTGAAGAATTATAATGTTATTGCAGACCGCCGTTTTCTGTGTATAAACTGAACTAGACAGTTTGCTTTTGGCTTCTAAGTGAATTAGCTAATTCTGGTTTTTTTAAACGTTTAATTTGTTTTAATATACTGTGGTGTACTTGTGGGTGTAGCTTTCATATTGAAATTAGGCTTGCTTTGTACAAATAGTGCGGTCTTTTACACATAATTCCAAATGCGCTTGCCCATCCAGTTGGAGACATATTTTCTACGACCATATCCTTTTGTCCAGAGATTACTTATGATTCCAGTCACATTCTTGTGGTCTCTCTCATCCCCACGTATTGTTGCACTTTGAGGAGTCATTAAATCTCTTATAACAAATCAAGTTGTTTAATTACACCACTGTGACCATCGAAACCTATAGGCTGTGGGCCGAGCATTAAAAATGTGTCTAGAAATCAGTTTTTGTGACCCAAGTCACAGAACTACATGAAATTTTCCACAGATTTAGATGAAATATAATTGAGAAGGAAGTCATAACTCATCCTTGCCGAAAGTTGCACATTAATTAATTAAACTAATTAGAAAATTAGATCGGGAAAGTAAGCGCCATCTAGTACCCATATTACACGATGGACAGCCTATTTCCGTGTTGCAGTCCATTTAAACTATATATTATACCTATATATATTAATGGCAGTGGAGACCATCCCCTGTGGAGGGTCAGGCGGAGGCTACAAAAAAAATCTCATAGTCATTAAGTCTGCATGGACTTCAATTCATAACATTTCAACCTCTTCTTAATGTTAATGAGAATAACACTGTTACTACCATAGATAAATTAGTTCAAGTTCACATACACCAATTCATTTCTACATAAACATCAGCCATTTCTGACCATTTCTCACTCCCAATGGCAGCCTATAAAGTGCAATGAATATTCCTCCGTTTTTCTCCCGTGGTCGGGGCCTGGAAACGGCTGCTACAGACGGCACTATGTACAGCTCCCCCCCCCCCCCTCCCCGGCTGCGCGTGGCTCCGCGTTCGCGAGTCGGATGCATTTTAAATGAGACCGCAGCTTCACTATGTTAAATGCATAGGCCCCGTGATCGGAGTACTTTTTCCCGGTAAGTAATCGCAGGCAGCTCCGAGATTAAATGGTTAAGACTTATTACTCAACAACAAGCTGGCATTAGTGAAAATGTTTAATTTACCTTGTTATTGATACGCACAGCTTAGGCCCTCAACTTCATGCATGAATGAATGAATGAAGTGAATGAATGAATGAATGAATGAATGAGTGAATGAATGAGTGAGTGAATTACTGAATGAGTGAGTGAGTGAAATGAATGAATGAGTGAATGAATGAGTGAGTGATGAATAAGTGAGTGAGTGAATGAGTGAGTGAATGACGGAATGAGTGAGTGAATGAGTGAGTGAATGAACGAATGTATGAATGATGAATGAATGTATGAATGAAGGCTTGAGTGAATGAGTGAGTGAATGTACAGCCTCCAAATCTCATTTTTTTCATTATAAAGGGTGCAATTAAATTAATTAAAGTCCATACAGATTAATTTTCATAAATTCAGACTTTAGATCTTACCTTTCAGTTTGAGTTGATTCACAAAGTTTCACAACTTTGTGTTGCAGCACCTTAGCAGGGACTTTGCTTTCAAGGCTTTCTTCCACTTCTATCCACTTGGCTGCACATTCTTCAGACTTCTTAATGCTTTTCTCACTAAATTCAATTACCCTGCTGCAAGTTTCCACGACATGTATTCCACAGAACAACAAAGAACCTTCATCGGAATCTCCAGTAAAACAGGCATCAGTGAAGTCCTCTCAGCCATGTTGTGTGCTCCCTGCCTAGCTAGCCTGAAACAAAGCGTGTGATTGGCCAACTGGCATACAACTCAATGTTAAACGTGCTTTGATTGGACTAAAATTACCTGGAATTTTTCCGTTTTTTCTCTAATTTAATAAAAAAAATGTGCAAGTTTTGTTCTTGATGAGTTTCAGGGGTGATTTATATAATATTTTTACACAATATGTGAAAATTTCATGTACTTTTGTGACTTGGGACACGAAACACTGGAATAAAGCTCCCACAGCCTACTACCTGAAAGTAGGTGCAAAGTTTAACGGATAAGTTTTTTTTACACAGAGTGTGGTGGGTGCCTGGAACGTGCAGTCAGGGATGGTAGTGGAGGTAGATAGGATAATGGCATTTAAGTGGCTTTTAAATAAGGACATAGATGTGCAGGGAATGGAAGGACATAGATATTGTGCAGGCAGATGAGGTTAGTTCAACTTGGCATCATGTTCGGCACAGACATTGCTCCTGTGCTATATGTAAACAGAACTCTGACTGCCACTTATGGATCACTGACTTGAATGCAGCTATGGTTTTCATCAAAATGACAGCATAAAACTAATTAACGTTTTATCATTTGTTCTTTTTCGTCTCTTCCAGAGCGACCGTGACAGCCTGGTATTTGTCACACTCGGAGCAAGTCTCTGTTGATGCCTACCAATATGTTGACTGTGGCTCCAATACCACTCATCTTCACAGCCCCTATTACCCTCCCCAGGACAAACATTTGCAAGTGATGCTCAGCTAACTCAAAAGATGCTTCTGCACTTTCACTGAAGGCTTCCAGCATGGCACCAACACATCCTCCTCTGTGCGTAGATACTGTGCTTCAGATCTGGTGCGAAAATCTAACCAATTTTGCACCCATCCTGCTTGATTATGTTATAGTACCCTGTGTAATAGTGTAACACTTCCAAGATGAGTAAATGAACTTGAAATATTAAGCATATCATGGTGATTTGATAATCTTATGAAAACAAATACAGCTGAATTACTGAAGCTGAACAATAATTCGAATTTAGATGGAAGTGAACCGAGACAGTTGTCAAAGTTGCTTAATTTTGGATATGACATCCATAACTTTAATAGCCTCCAAATTTAAGTGTGCGGTTCTTCAAATACGACCTCATTGTCTGTCTCCCATTAGACATGATGAGAACATGTCAAAAGGTGTTATTTTGTACAATGTCTGTGGACAGTCTTTTGGGTAACATTTCATTATGGTGCATTAAGACTGAAACTTTGGGAGAAAAAAAGGTGTAACATTGTCAAAGTACTTCAATTACAGGAAAGCGGGATGTATAATAATTAAAAAGGAATGATAGAGTCATACAGCGCAGAAACAGGCCCATCGGCCTAACTCATCCATGATGACTAAGATGTCCCATCTAAGCTAGCTCCATTCGCACGTGTTTGGCCCATATCCTTCTAAACCTTTCCAATCCATGTATCTTTTTGGGAAGTATGTTGAGTGAATGTTCAGAAAATAGAAATATGTGGTAGTGCAGTTGGCCATTCAGCCTATCTTGCCCATGCTTTAGTTTACCGACTGTCTTGTACAGTTCCAGCACAGATTTGCCTCTACTCCCCATGGTGGAATAGTCTGTGTGCAAAATGTTGGTGGAGTGTTACTGCCTAAAAAATCACATCAACAGAGGAGAAAAAAAACCTGCTAGCCACTTTTTGCACCTGATTCTGGGAGGTTTTCCCAGCCAAGAATAGGAAAGTTTTTTTAGTACAACTATTCTAGATGGGTATTGTTATTTGGTTTGTATTATAGCCTTAAAAAGCAAATAGAGCAATTTCAAAAGTTTCAGATTCATTATTATATTAAAAGTATTCAATATTTTTTTCAATTAAATAGTTGTTTACTATTCTCTCACTTTAAACAATTGAATTCATGGCATTGCCAGTACTAAGTTGGCCCTGAGCTGAAGATGCAAACGCATGGGTGTGTCTGCAATCACATCTTCATCTGAATGATAAGTGAACCGTTGCTTTTTATAAAAATCCACTAGTTTTATGGTTATTGTTACATAGACTAAAATTATGTTTAGTTCCAGATTTAATTTTACTTAAATCTAAATTCTTGTGGGATAGAGGGTCAGGTGGTATACAATGGAAACAGCTAGACGTACAACTAGCATGTTCTTTTGGTTGTTTGAAATTCCTTCATCACTAAAGTAGTCACCCTCTAATACATGTGTGCAGTTGGTCATTTCAGGACAGATCTATTTTAATTAAATAGAAAAATATTTAGTAGAATATCATTCTTTCACCCAAACCACCCAATGGAGACCCCAACAAATATTTTTGCTTTATTTAATTTTGATTGATATAACTCATCTTTCCTACTACAATTGGTAAATATGTGCAATGTTTTCAGATTATTTCTAGTTGTCATTTTGGTCTCAGTGTCCTAGCCACCTGGGACAATACCTTTTGTTGAGTTCAGTGAAAACAAGGCTGGCCTGTTTTATGCCTTTTACTTATTTAATTACATTCAAAATATTTTGTTTTTCTTCACATAAATAATACATTTTAAGAAGGAACTGCAGATGCTGGAAAATCGAAGGTAGACAAAAATGCTTGAGAAACTCAGCGGGTGAAGCAGCATCTATGGAGCAAAGGAAATAGGCAACGTTTCGGGTCGAAACCCTTCTTCAGACTAATGTGAGGGTGGGGGAGCAGGAGGAAGAAAGGAAGAGGTGGAGCCAGAAGGCTAAGGGAGAGCTGAGAAGGGGAGGAGAAAGGAAGGGCTACCTGAAATTAGAAAAGTCAATGTTCATACTGCTGGGGTGCAAATTGCTCAAACGAAACGGTGCTGCTCCTCCAATTTACGGTGGTCCTCACTCTGGCCAAGGAGGAAGGCAGAACAGAAAGGTTGGATTCCGAATGGGAGGGGGAGTTGAAGTGCTGAGCCACCGGGCGATCTGGTTGGTTATTGCGAACCGAGCGGAGGTGTTCGGCGAAGCGATCACCAAGCCTACGCTTGGTCTCGCCGATGCACAGCAACTGACATCTAGAGCAGCGAATGCAATAGATGAGGTTGGAGGAGGTGCAGGTGGACCTCTGTCGCACCTGGATAGACTGCTTGGGTCCTTGAATGCAGTCAAGGAGGTAAAGCGACAAATGTAGCATTTCTTGCGGTTGCAAGGGAAAGTGCCCGGAAAGGGGAATAAATCTTTGTCCATTGCTTTAAGTTAAATTATAATCTTGGCATATTCAGATTGTAGATTATTGTTTTTTGAGCCAAACTTTATGAAAATCCATACCATCTTCAGCACGTCAGACGTAACACGTTTTTTTAAAATTAAAAGTATAAAATCATGTTGTGAGACAAGGTAAACCCAGAGGAAAAACTTATGTCTTAAGATTTTTTTGGTCTTCAGTCCCGATGTAGAGCCCTACAACATGAAATAGTTTATTGCAGAAGTGTCATTTAATGTTATGGTATCCCGTGGCTTTTGTATGTGTCAAGGTAATTAGCCAAATTAAACTAAACCTTTTATTAAAATGCAATTGAGCCAGTGCATACTGTCCCTTATGGTTGTCTCCAACTGTAGTTAACAAGAATAAGGGCAACTTGTAGGCATTCAACCAATATCAAATGATCCTTTTATACAATGTCACAAATTTCTATCCAGTACTTTGAATGGACCAAAAATGTTGGGCACGTCTGATATGTTCTAATCAAATATAAAAACCTTCTGGTACTTGAGGTTGCATCTCATATGTTTGTGGAATCAAATTCAGTTAATCTACGATATATTTGGGCAGAGAGGAAGTACATTTCTTGAGAATTTATAATTTCGCTCAAGCAATAGGTCAGAGGAATTCTTTATTTTCACTGTTACAATGTTGATACACCTAGTAACTAGGAAACTTGAGTGCATATCATGATCAGTCACCTTGATGCAATTACTGAATGTGATAGTGCAAATATATTTAGATATTCTTCTCTGTTTGAAAGTATTATCACTTTAGTTTCTGTCACTGTGGACATATGAAGTTTTTCTTTTATTGTATGATGTAAGGACACCTTATTATGCAGTGAATGGCTTTTTAATTAAAACTGATGCCATCCGCAATATTAATATTTCAAAAGTTAACATGCTAAATGTGTATGCTGTAACAATTTTTCATTTTATTATCATGAAATAATTGTCGCTTTATCTTGTTCCATGTATGAAGAAATGCTGATGTAAATGTATTTAGTGATCATTGAAATGAAGAATTGTCCTGTAACTTATTGATCTGTCACTTCCTGTATGTGTATATAATTATACCTGACACTACAGAATTGAGCATCAAATTGACAAGAAGTGTACCAGTCTGAATGGTGCTAGGCATGCAGCAGATCAATATATAATTTTTATTTGAATTTTGAGCCTCAGTGAATCAGTAAATTATTCATATTCAGTCATTTGAGTTCACGGCCTTTTAGTAATACTGGCCCTTATCAGGAAGATCAAGAAGGAAACAGATTCAGGCTTGCCACACCTCCCTAATCCCCATTCTCCCGCTATCTCCCACCCACCCAGGCACCCTGCTCCTTTTTCCTCGTTCATCCACTCATCTTACATCCAAGTCCTTTATTTCCCTTTTGTCCTCCCTCTTTTCCCTCCCCCTGTTCCCTTACACCCATATCTCCTCCTCCTGCTTAACATTTCACTCCTCTTAATATCTGACACCCTTTGTCTCCTTTTCACCTCCAGCCTTTATCACTTGCACCTATTGCTGATGTAAACCCTCTCACCATTATCCACCTATGACTTGCCAGCCTCTGACCCACTCCCATCGATCTTTGCCAGCTTTCTCACGAGTTTACTACTATCAGTCAAACTAAGTGTTCTTAGCCCCAACCCCGAAACATCAGCTGTCCATTCCTTCCACAGATTCTGCTTGACATACTGAGTTCCTCCAGCACTTTATGTTTTATTCAAAATGCTGCAGTTCATTGTGTCTCCAATATGCATTTGTCTGAACGTGTGCAGCTGGATTCAGCATCCCTGATCTCAGAAGATGCTGCCTTAGAACTGCTGTTCCTGATTCAGTCTGTAAACTCCGGCTAGTGTTTGCATGGTGGGTGAGATGGGTCAAGATCAGGAGAATGTCCTTTATAGTTGCATGGCTACCACTCACTATGTCAAACATAAATATTAGCCTCTTGATAAAAATGCATCACAGTTTGTGCATTTCTCCTGTAGCAAACGCCTTCAAGAGATTTAATGTGAAAAGGGAAACGTTTAAGAACTTGTTTGCATCCTGGTTCCATCACTGGTAAATGAAGAATACTAACCTTGCTCTGTATCTTGTCCAAATTAATGTTTTGGGGAACTGACTGTTTAAATGTTTTGGCATATGTTATTTTAATGTTTTGTTTATACCGCTCGTTGCTTGTGGACAAATCCGTGGCATTGAGATGGCAAAAAGAGTGCAACATTACTGTGCACATAATTTAAGTTTGCACTGCTTACTGAATTATGACAATTTACAA
This sequence comes from Leucoraja erinaceus, assembly GCF_028641065.1. Classification (NCBI taxonomy): domain Eukaryota; kingdom Metazoa; phylum Chordata; class Chondrichthyes; order Rajiformes; family Rajidae; genus Leucoraja; species Leucoraja erinaceus. Next base: position 16,566,543 of record NC_073403.1, read on the forward strand.
AATTAAAACAATGTTGATGAATTTCAAATGCGGTTTCTCCATTCGTATATGATCCGACGCAGTAAATTAAGATCTGAGTTCCATGAATTTAAACTTTAGACGTTTTTGATGTAATTTGAACAGTTGGATTAAAGAATTAAAGTTCCTTCAGGGGTGTTCATTGCCACATATAATTAAGAATTTCAGAAATGCCTTTCAAAATTGGTCCACATTTCCCGTGAAATATGCTGCCATATTGCTGTCAACATGTAGAGTTGTATGACTAGCAAAACGCAAAGGATTATTAAAGTGCACTAACTAATGTTGGTAAACCTGGTTTCCTTTATTTTTCAAACCCAATCCTAGGAATAGAACCATCTAGTTAACTAGATAACTAAATCACGTATTTTTCTTAGTTTTGTAAATGAACTTGTGGGAGAGTGTCATGAAGTCCTGAGGCCAGCTTGTGCTGAGCATCTTTTTAATAACAACCATGTTGGCCTTTGAGAAATACTGGTCCCAAACTTGGCCTTCTATCCATTATAATGAATTTGGACCTGTAATTAATTTACATTGTTTAAAAGAACTACCACTTTTAATTGATGTCATGACATCAATATATTATCTGTCGTGACCATGTGAGCATCTAAATGTATGTAAAACCCAGTGCCATTTTACCATGGTAACTGTATCCGTGAGATCAGAAACTTAAAAGAATGAGCTGTTCTTATCTTAATTGTACTGTTGCTGTAAATATGAAAAACATGCCGTGTGTTCATTGTTTTTGTCAAATCCAAATATGTATAGTGCAAAAACTAAACAGTTATTGAATTATTGAGGTCTAATTTAACTCTTGATGATGTTATTTTAAATATAATGTTCTGTAGAAAGTCCTACATCATATGTTATTATTTTAGATTTGTACTGCCCTTTGTTTTCAAGTGAATTGTCGTGCAGATGTAGCTTCATCGTTAATTAAAGGATAATTGAAGTTTCTTTGTGAGATTGGATTAATTTAAATACTGAAATGAATTATCTTCATTGGTAGTTGTTTAGCGATAGCTCAGGCAGAACAATGCTGTGCTAATTGAACAATGCTGCCAAAGTTCACATTTCATCTATGAACCATTAATTTTTTTTGAATTAAGTGGCACAACACAAAAAAGAGCAATTAGTAGTACCTGGGACAAACTGGGCTTTTTATGCATCATCTGAGGTTTCCCGTATTTTTTTTTGATGATAAGCAGATGGGTGAATCCAGTTTGTGGTGGTAGGTTGGTTAAGCAGGGCATTTATGTTATCCCAGCGTACAACTTTGAGATTTTCAGTGCTCTTCCTGACCTTCAGTAGACATGGGTTAAGATCAGCCAGTGTTGCATCTCTTTAAAGAGGCTTTGAGCACATCCTTGAATCTTTTCATCTGTCTGGAAATCACTTCCCATGCCAATGCATGGAGTAAAATGTCGGGTACGTTTATGATGTGGCCTGCCGATCAAAATTAGCTGAGTGTTACTGGGGCTTTGAAACTGAGGCCATTGGCTTGGGAGAGGATACTGACATTAGTTTAGGTAGACAAAAGTGCTGGAGAAACTCAGTGGGTGCGGCAGCATCTATGAAGTGAAGGAAATAGGCAACATTTCGGGCTGAAACCCTTCTTCAGACTGATGTGGGGTGGGGAGAAGTAGAAAGGAAGAGGAGCCAGAGGGCTGAGGGAGAGCTGAGAAGGGGAGGAGACAATAAGGGCTACCGGAAATTGGAGAAGTCAATGTTCATACCGCTGGGGTATAGACTTACCAAGTAAGCGGCGCGACTCTCGTCAGCAGCGGCCTCTGCAGCCTGTTTGCGTTTTTATTATTTTTTGTCTATGTTTTTATGTAGTTTTTGTTATTTTTTTGTTGGGGTGTGTGTGGGGGGGGGGGGGTAACTTTTAAATCTCTCCCTACACGGGAGACCCAACCTTTTCTTGAATCCATACCCACTGCACCAGTCCCTCATCCACTCATTTATCCTCCACCTCGCTCCATTCCTACTCTCACTGTCGCGTGGCACAGGCAGTAATCCAGAGATTGTTACCTTTGCAGTCCTTCTCCTTAACTCTTTACCTAACTCCTTAAATTCTTCTTTCAGGACTCATCTCTTTTTTTACCTATGTCGTTGGTACCTATATGTACCACAACCTCAGGCTCCTCTCCCTCCCATTTCAGGATTTATTGGACACGTTCAGACACATCCCTGACCCTGGCACCAGGGAGGCAAACTACCATCCGGGTCTCCTGTCTGCGTCCACACAATCGCCTATCCGACCCCCTGACTATAGAGTCCCCTATTACAATTGCCCTCCTCTTCTTTTCCTGAGCAACAGGACCGGTCTTTGTGCCAGAGGCCCGGCCGCTGTCGCTGCCCCCAGGTAGGCTGTCTCCCCCACACTTACTCAAACATGAGTACTTATTTTCAAGGTGTACAGCCACCGGGGTACTCACCAGTCCCTGCCTCTGCCCGTTGCCCTTCCTAACTGTGACCCAGTTTTCTGTCTCCCGTGGTCTTGGAGTGACCACCTCCCTGTAACTCCTTTCTATGACCTCCTCGCTCTCCCTGAGCAGACAGAGGTCATCGAGTTGCTGCTCCAGGTTCCTAACACGGTCCCTTAGGAGCCCCATCTCGACGCACCTGGCGCAGATGTGGACGTCTGGAGGGCGCTCAGACTCCATGACCTCCCACATCTGACGTCCAGAACAGTAAACTGCCCCGGCCCTCATTCTCCCCCTTATCCAAATACAATAAAGCCTTACCCGGGATACAAGCCAATCAGCTGCTTCCTCTGGTCCGTTCGACCAATCAGAGGCTTCCACCAGCCCCCTTAATTTGAAGTGTGATCTGCGAATGGAACGTTCTCCCTCCTCCTCCCTCTGTAACGGCTCCTGGGCCTCTGTTGAAACAAGCCCCGCGATGGGTTTTTGAACTCACCGCACGGAGGTCGCTCCTCCCTCACCAACGGATCCTAGCTAAAGAAATTGCTATTTGTAAAGGTAGCTATTGGCTTCACAGAAGGAGGCCATTCAAGACGTATGCTTTGGAAACTGGTCTTTCACAGATACATGCAGAAATATATCATGTGGCGTTGCCATGAGACATTGTCTAATGCATTGACAAAGTCTACAGATAATAGGGCTGTGTTAATTGTACTATAGTGAAACCCTATCCATGACAACCTCGAGAGGGAAGTGTGGCATCCATTGTTGCTAAGGAACAAAAGGTAAAAATCTGGACATTGGAAACAGACATTGGACATCCTGAGCAAAACACAGAGTTTAGGAGGAACTCAGCAGGTCAGGCCAAGTAATTGGTAGATCGGTGAAATAAATGGCAAACTTGAAAAGGAGACAAGGGAATCTGATAAGAAGAGAAGGATTGAACTGTAAAGCCAGTGGGAGGGACATAGGTGGAAGGAGATGTGGGGAAGGTAAAATGGATGATAAAATGGAAATGAGAGACTCCAGGGTGGGAGATAAGGGTACAGAGCAAACACCTGAGCTAAGATATTTTGCACCATGGTGACATAAGAGCCCAACCTTTGGATAAATTCAAGCAAGTTTAGACTGGCTATTTTGCTACTTACACATCAAATATTGAGGTGTTTGTGCATCCAAATAGCTGCCCTTGATCCTACTGGGCTAAAACGCAATGTTTTAGCTGCCTGGGTTTTTATCTTCAGATGTTTCCTAGCGTGTTAATGTGTTTATTTTCAATTTTAGCAGCCGTTCATCTGTTTCAATATCTCATCCAGGTTGTTTACCAGCGTCTCCAAATGGTTGTTATGAGAATGCTATTGGCCCACTCCCAAGAGGAATGTTTGTTGCAATCGGACAAATCAAGAGGAAAGGTATCACATGCCTCATAATGTTACCATAAACAACTTATATTTATTAACAGGTTTCATATCTTAAATTAAGGCATCACACCTGAAACATTAATTCTATTGCAACTTCAATCAGTGCTGCCTGACCTGCTGAGTATTCCCAGCATTTCTGGTTTTAATTCACACCATATACAGAAACAGCAGAAAACAGTAACATTTCAAATTACACAAACAAAGAGCACAAAATAATCTAATAGTTCTTTAAAAAGAAAAGTGAGGCAGGCAGCATTGTTTTAGGGGTTGACAAATTATAAATGATGTTGAAAAGATTTCATTGGGTTGTGCTTGGCAGGGTGATAGTGTTTGTTTAACGCATCAAAATCTAACAATATGTACTATTTCACTTCATTGTATTTTGCATTACATTGAAACATTTTAATAAACACCAGGACATTTCTCAGTTGAAGGGAAGGTTCTTCAATATGAGGTTTTGATGGCCTATCCACCCTTCACCATTGTTGATTATAGTCCGTGGACTGTAAAAAAAACACAAAGAAACAGTGAGAAACAGAAAACAAAATCAAGCTCAGTGGATTTCGCTTTTTAATGAGGATTTTTTGTTCTGAGAATATTCTCCTAATTCTTCCATAACCCTGTTGACATAAATTCAATTTGAAAAGATAATTTTACGGCCGTCCTTTTGAAATAACTATCCAGCACTAGAGGTAGACCTGGAAATTTTACAAGTCTGCATTATTGCCTGGTTTGGAAACTCAAATGCCCAGCAATGAGTTCTTGGTCCATCGCAGGTATTGACACCCCCACCATTAAAGGGATCTGCAGGAGGCACTGCCTCAAAAACCCACTCAACCCTGGCCATATTCTCATTTTGCTATTGGGAAGAAGGTACAGGAGTCTGAGAACTGTTTTTTCCCCAACAACCAACAGGTTCTTGAACACTGCACAACACACTACCTCTGCAACTATGATTTACTATGGACTTTGTTTTGGTTGCACTAACAGACTTCAGTTTTCCACCGTTATGGTCTGGTTTCCAAGTATTACTGATGAGTAATTTATTTGATTATTATTTGTGTGTTACTATGTTAATGGGCCAGAGTGTGGCACGGAGATACTATTCTGAACTCTGATAATCCTGACATAGTAACAAGTCCGGCTTGTTAATCTGTACATACCAAATATGCATTCACATTAATATGTACATTCATGTTTCCACTGTTCAGATGAGAGAAAATGATAACCTAGCTAGTTTAGAAATAAGTACATTCAATGGCCCAGCACTGCACCACAAATCTCTCAGAGCTCAGTACAAGCTGACTGTGCTCTACTGAACAATAGCAATGTACTTCCTTGTAATCAAGTGGCGAGTGAGGGATAAGTCCAAGTCATCTAAACTAATAGAAGAGACGTTTGGAACCAGGAACATCATGAGATACAGACTAGTTCTTCAAACTGGGTGACAGAGTGTGATAATAAAAAGCATTAAAATCTAGTTCATCGTAACACTCTCAATTTGATATTTTAAACTTGATCTCTTCACATTGGCTTTGAATGCTCATTTTTTTTAAAGGAAGCAATTTTGTGCTTTAATGAAATCTACAAAACTCCAAGTGAGCAAACTTACAGTGTATCTTCTAATGGGTTTGAAATTGGGATTCAAAGCTCTGGATGAAATTTCCAGCTGCGGAATGTCTGAGAAAAGAGAAAATCATGTTATTTTACCTTTCTTTGCTACAAAAGCGACCTACTCTCAGTGAGTTCCCCCAGCGCTTTCTGTTTATCTGAAGCAAGCAGAATTTATTTTAGTTAAATTCATGCTACATTTTCCACACGGCACATGTACCTTTGCATGTCTTCAGTTGATCCGAAGGATTAGATTGATTCCTTTTTATAAGTTCATCCTGAAATAGTAACAATTAGGTTGCGTGATGTGACTTCAACCGATCAGATTGTAAATGTCATGTTAAGATGTCAGAATATTCTTATCAACTTTAGTTGATACAAATGTTTTTTTATTTCAAAAATAAACGTTATTCATTTTAAAACATTTATACAATACAAAGAAAATGTGCAAAACTCTTAATACAGTCTACGTGCCCCATTACATTTAAAGTTGCTACTGTTCTACCCAGTAGTGTTACATAAAGCACCATCGCCACTCTTGTGGCCCTATAGGGTGATATCTCTCCTTGTGTTTAACGGGGCTTCTTCACCTGACTCAGCTCATGAAAGTCCAGTAGCAGAAAGACCCTTGACTATGGTCCTCCCCCCACAAAGCCAGCACATTGGCTGCACCCAGCTTCAGTGCATCCCATATACAGCATATACTCCTGTAGCCTGGAACGGAATCATGGGATATGGGGAGAAAGCAGGAACGGGGCCCTGATTTTGGATGATCAGCCACGATCATATTGGATGGCGGTGCTGGCTCGAAGGGCTGAATGACCTCCTCCTGCACCTATTTTCTAAGTTTCTATGTCTGGAATTGGCCAGTCGGCAACATTTTTGAAATTGAAAGGCCAAGAACATGCTGGAGGGACAAGAGGTTTGGGGGCATCACTGCATTCAACTATCTTTGTAGGCTCTTGACCCATCCACCCCACCCCCCACCCCCCTTTTTCCCACTCTTTATACCAGTTATTTCTCCTCTACTCTTTCGGTCCATATGGCCCAAAGATTGTCTCTCCATTTCCTCCACAGATGCCGCCTGGCTTGCTGAGTTCCTTGCTCAAGATTCCAGCATCTGTTGTTTTTGTTTGGTTGTGTTACCGAAGTCTCTGGACTCGGTCCAACTGGCAGGCGAGGTTTAGTTTTGTTATTGTCAGCTGTACCGAGGCACAGTTTAAAAAAAAACTTTTACTGCTCTCTCGGTCAAATTTGATCATCCCATACAGGGATATAATCAAACCAGAGCGATGATAAAGATACGAGACAGCAGAATATAGTTTCTCCATCATCTTCGTGATAAACATTAGTTAGTAAAGTGGAGGACAAGTAGACTCGCGGAACTGGAGATGCTGGTTTACCAAATAAGACACAGAGCGCTGGGGGGAACTCAGTGTGCCCGGGGAGCATCTCTGAAGTTTCCGGTCGTGGTCCTTTTTCAGGCTGATTGTCTGAATCAGTTTGAAGAAGGGTCCCCGACCCGACACATTGCCTTTCCAAGTGGAGGACAATCCTGGTGAAAGTTTCTTGCTACCCGTTTCCCCCTTTGAAACCACATACCTGTTGCAGATAAGCCTTTTTATCGATGGCCCATTGCCGGCGGCGACCTTCCCAATGGTGAGCAGAGGACATTTCAGTGTAAGACCGGGCTTGGTATTTGCTGCAACTTGTGGTACAAGGGGAGTGGGTGCGGGGAGCGGCGCTGGCGGATTGACAGCTCCTCCGGAACCGCTTGCAAATTACACCCGTTACCGGGCAACGAGACGCCGAGAGCTGTCGTCAGCTGCGTTTTAAATCGGGATTTATGCAGCACAGGCAGATGATTTCCACGCAGACTTTTACCGGGGTTTTTTGTCAAGCGCCGCCGTCTCACTCATGTTCAATTTCCAGTGATATTTTTGTGAACTTCAGCGTGCAGATTCACCCACACTCACTGCCTCCTATGCGCGTTGCATTGCATTGCATTGGGCGAGTCTTCCTGAAGTGCAAAAATGGTCAACAGTCAAAAATGTCCCATAAAAAATCAAAGAAGTAGATGCGTTTATGATCTTTATTTGTGATTACTTGCAGGAAGATTTGAAGGATACTGAGTTACACTTGTGTCAGTATGTGCATGTCTGTGTTTGGGTGGGGGGTGAGGTGTGGGGCGATGGAAGGCTAGCTGGCCTCATGGCCTCCATCTATGCTATGGCGACTATGTTATACTGCAAACACGTAGTGGAAGTCAGCTAAAGCTAGAGTGTTGTAAATAAATAAAACATTACGTACATGTCTGGCTCTAGGTGTCAAGTTACCACATAGGCAATTCAACACTGTCTTAAGAGTGGAGGCATTAAACCAATATCTCAGGTGAACATAAATGTAACAAAATAATAGTGTTATCCCAGTGTTTTTCCTTAGGTCACATTGCTTGTTTCACCAATTACCCTCATTTCATGCCCCCCTGCTTCTTGATCCTTGCACTAATGGAATGACTGAAAAACATGTTCTGCTCATTATCACACTGCACATTGTAGGGATCTGCTCTGTACAACTGCTGTACTCCAATAGTGCTTCTTGCCTGTAAAACACGCTGGAACAGAACATGAAACGCACCACACACATGGTAATCTTTCACTTTGGAATGGCATATAAAATAAGCAAAACACAAGGTATTGATGGAACTCGACAGGTCAGGCAGCGTCTGTGGAGAGAATGGACGGACAACATTTCGGGTCAGGACCCCTCTTCAGACTGAACATTCAGTCTGAGATTCAGTTTGAAGAAGGGTCCCAACTTGAAACGTCACCCTGTACATTCCCTCCCACAGATGCTGCCCGACCCGCTGAGTTCCTCCAGTACTTTGTGTTTTGCTCAAGATTCCAGCTTCTGCAGTCTCTGTGTCACCGATACAAACAAGCTGCGCTGTGGGTTCCTTACTTTAAAGGTCCAAGTTATGAACTTAATGGCACTGAGCCTTCAGATACAAAGCAGCAGCAAATGCCGTTGTTACAGTAACAGGTCTGCTCTCAGGTTCTGCATCACTGATCTCATCAATAAATGACCGTGACTATTTTGTACACCAGAATTGAACCTGCCTCCATTGCTATTATTTGACACCTGACACCTGAACCAGTTGCTGCATTAAACATTTTTTCCCTCAAGTCACATTGCTTGTTTCACCAATTACCCTCATTTCATGCCCCCTGCTTCTTGATCCTTGCACCAATGGAACAATTCCTCATCTCAATGGTGATTTTAAACATTTCTATCAAATCCCTTGAAACCTCTTGCAGTTTACCTGGAAGGTATCCTTCCATGGAGATCCTTTTCGTGAATATCTACTACAACTTCTCTGAAACCGTCACATTTTAATTCAAAGTAACTGTTTTCAGAACCCCGTTGAATTGGATAATTTCATGTTGCATTTACTTAATGTCAGGAGAAATATTGAATTGGTTTACTATTGTCATATGTACTGAGACACAGTGAAACCTTTGTTTGCATGCTATCCAGACAGATTATTCCACACCTCATCTACTGAGGTCTTTCTGTTTAATGGAAATATAATGTTGTGAATAAAATAATAATGAGTGTGGGCTACTCACACTACATCTACCTCCATCAATATCGTTTATCATATTGTTTACAGCATTCTATGTTTACATATTCTGTTGTGCTGCAGCAAGTAAGAATTGCATTGTTCTAACTGGGACAAATGACAATAAAGCACTATTCAAGATTCAAGATTCAAGAGAGTTTATTGTCACGTGTCCCAGATAGGACAATGAAATTCTTGCTTTGCTTCAGCACAGCAGAATATAGAAGGCATGAATACAGAACAGATCAGTGTGTCCATATATCATTGTATAAATATATACACCGATGAATAAATAAAACAGATAAAGTGCAAATAAACAGATAATGGGCTATTAATGTTCAGAGTTTTGTTTGAGTTGTGGGGGAGAAGCTGTTTCTGAACCTGGACGTTGCAGTCTTCAGGCTCCTGTACCTTCTACCTGAAGGTAGCGGGGAGATGGGTGTGTGGCCAGGATGGTGTGGGTCCTTGATGATGCTGCCAGCCTTTTTGAGGCAGCGACTGCGATAGATCCCCTCGATGGTAGGGAGGTCAGAGTCGACGATGGACTGGGCAGTGTTTACTACTTTTTGTAGTCTTTTCCGTTCCTGGGCGCTCAAGTTGCCGAACCAAGCCACGATGCCACGATTGACTCTTGTCTGATTAATGGCTGCTATTTCGTAGGTTGTTGTTATGCTGTTAATTCTCAGATTCATTCGCGATAATCTGTATAGGTATTTTTAAATTCTGTTCCAAATAATACAATCTGGTGACACATGTTGTTTACCTCTCTGAGAAGAATGACCTGGTTTTAACTGACCAACGCCTAACCCATATCCCTACAGTATTAATTTCGCCAATCAATTTTAGGTTCAGGGTCTCACCCCAAAACGTCACCAATTCCTTCTCCCCAGAGATGCTGCCTGTCCCACTGAGTTACTCCAGAATTTTACGTCTATCTTACGTTCGAGTTATTTCGAAGGTGCTTGCGTTGGCGTTGAGAGTCCACCGGGCGGCGCCCAGAGCCCGTGGTGAGGGGCGACTGGGGCTCGGTGCGAATCCCGTCCTCTGCACGGTTCTACTATACCCTGAATCGCTGTAGAAACCTCAGCGTCAAAAGGCCAAGCTATGTGTATTTATTACAAATGCACACCCCGAGCCAGTTTTCATTCAACTCTTTCAGAGATAGTTAAAACAGCCACCAACTTTGCGAGTTTCAGCCTTTAGTTTTATTGCAAGACATTTATTGTTTAATTTAAACCCAAATAAATACTTGAACCCTTCGCTCCATAGATGCTGCTGCACCCGCTGGGTTTCTCCAGCATTTTTGTGTACCTTGAACCCACCAAGGCAGGTTACACAAAGACCGAAGCAGTGTCTGAAAAAGTCTCGACCCGAAACTTTATCTATCCATGTTCTCCAGAGCTGCTGCCCGACCCGCTGAGTTACTCCAGCACTTTGTGTCCTTTTATGCAAACCAGCACCTGCAGTTCCTTGTTTCCTTGTGACTGGTGAGATGTGAACAGTGTCTGAATATAACCGCTTCGTTTTGCTTTTGCGTTTAGGTTTCTACAAATCTTGTTGTTTTCGCTGATGTGGGACGTGCAGCTATTTAATAAGTTATTGAACTTGTAAAACCATTGTCCAATAAACAGTTAGCGTAGACACAAGGAACTGTGGATGCTGGAATTTTGAGCAAAACAGTAAGAGCATGAGGGACTCAACGGGTCAGACAGCATCTGTGGAGAGAATGGACAGAGGATTTGGGGTCGAGACCCTTTTTCAGCCTAATGGGAGTAGGGGAGAAAAAGCTGGAAACGAGAAGTGGGTGGGATAAAGCCTGGCAAGTGAGAGAGTGGATACAGGTGAGGGGAGGTGATAAGTTTCAGTCTTCTAATACCGTTTTAGATAATACTTCAGTTGAAGTGAGAAGCAAATACTTCTCTTATTAATGTCAATTGAACTGTAGATTTAACCAAAGATAGACACAAAGTGCTGGAGTAACTCAGCTGCTCAGGCAGCATCTCCAGAGAACATGGATAGGTGACATTTTGGGTCGGGGACCCTTCTTCAAACTTTCTTCCGATCTTCTTCAGACTCCTAACCCGAAACGTCAAACGTTACTCCATCCACTTTATCCAGAGATGCTGCCTGACCCGTTGAGTTACTCCAGCATTTGGTGTCTATCTTTGGTATAAACCAGCATTTGCAGTTGGTTTTTTTATTCGTTGTATATTGAAACAACTTTACCAAATTTAACCCCCAGCCCTGCCTATTTCCTTCGCTCCATAGATGCTGCTGCACCCACTGAGTTTCTCCAGCACTTCTGACTACTGTGTGTGTTCAGTTTCGCTTTAGTTGCTTGTGGGAACATGCTGCATTCAAATTGGTACTTGTAAATCAACGGCTTCCCACTGGCCTTGGTAACTTCCCTCTGCTTAAGTTTCATTTCTCAGTATGATTTAAACCTTCTGCTTGGAGTGTCTATGTAATCAATGGTTCAATGATTCAATGGCACTTTATTGCCACGTGTACCTAGCTGCAGTGAAATTACATTATTACATACAGTTCAGTAGAAATCTGTCTATACATAGGCACCATCCTATTTAAGTATAGGAGTGCAAGAATAATAGATTACACTGAGACAGTACATGAATCACCATGTTTATGGCGTCATTTTGTACCCTTCAAGTTCAAAGCTGTTAAAATGTCAGAGTATCCCCCGATGGTGGCCAGGCCAGATGATGTAGTCGATGTCCTAATCCGCAGCTCCATGCCGCTGTTTGCTGTAGCTCATCCCCGCATTCGGTTGCTTGTGGCGACACCTAATGTAATGAAGGCTCCAGCGGCCCTCTCCACTGGATCCTCAATGTGGACAATGTCGACCCACTAATTCACTGTCCCTCTCCTCACACGGCCATCGCTCAGTCTCCATGCCCCCCCCCCCCCCATGTTGCCCCCCCCCCCCCCCCCCCCCCCCACAGCCAACCCCATAACACCCAGAGGATCACCAAGGGAGTGGGGAATTAGCTCAGGCCTCCTCCCCCACGTCTGCTGCCACTGGCATCTTGAAGGATTTAGTATTAGAAGGATTTACTTTAGTTCAGTGAAGCAATAAAATAAAATAAATTATCTTAGAAGTCAGCCCTCCAGGATTTAGTGTTTGTCAATCAGTCATGGAGTCAATTCCTCCATGTAATCATCTCCTCCCATTCAGCCTAAACCTGTTGTTGCTGGGACCACAATGGCACATAGTTAACATAGGATTTCCTTTCGTAATCCAACTGTTATATAATCTGCACCATGTTCCTGGTATGCGGAAGAAGTGATCACGGAAAGGAAAACTGATAGAACTTCAGCAGCTGAATCTGATCCAATAACAGAGATGCTGGAAGAACAGTTAGTCAAGAGGCATATGGTGGAAGACAAACCAGTCAATGTTTCAGGTTAGCAACACTTCCTCAGGTATGTTTGCAGAGTGCAGCATAAGACAAAAGGCTTTCATCTATTATTTTAATCTATTTGGATTTTTAAAATATATATATGTATTCATTTGGCTGTATACCATATACAGTTTTGTATATGTATAATGGTGCTGTTGCAGCAACTCTGATGTTAGAGTAAAATATATATACACGCTAGAATTTAGAAGATTGAGGGGGGGGATCTTATAGAAACTTACAAAATTCTAAGGGAATTTTTTCTGACCGACATACATTAAAAAACCAACTGACTCACATGGCTATCTGGACTACACGTCTTCCCACCCGGCCCCCTGTAAAGACTCCATCCCCTTCTCCCAATTCCTCCGCCTACGCCGCATCTGCTCCCAGGATGAGACGTTCCACACCAGGGCATCGGAAATGTCCTCGTTCTTCAGGGAACGGGGATTCCCCACCGCCACCATAGATGAGGCTCGCACCAGGGTCTCATCCATACCCCGCAAGATTGCTCTCTCTCCCCATCCCCACACTCACAACAAGGGCAGAGCCCCCCTAGTCCTCACCTTTCACCCCACCAGCCGGCAAATACAACAAATAATCCTCCGCCATTTCCGCCACCTCCAACGTGACCCCACCACTCGCCACATCTTCCCATCTCCCCCTATGTCTGCCTTCCGCAAAGACCGCTCCCTCCGCAACTCCCTTGGCAATTCTTCCCTTCCCTCCCGTACCACCCCCTCCCCGGGCACTTTCCGTTGCAACCGCAAGAAATGCAACACCTGTCCCTTCACCTCCCCCCTCGGCTCCATTCAAGGACCCAAGCAGTTGTTCCAGGTGCGACAAAGGTTCACCTGTATCTCCTCCAACCTCATCTACTGCATCCGCTGCTCTAGATGTCAGCTGATTTACATTGGGGAGACTAAGCGGAGGTTGGGCGATCGTTTCGCCAAACACCTCTGCTCAGTCCGCAATAACCTACCTGAACTCCCGGTGGCTCAGCACTTCAACTCCTCCTCCCATTCCCAATCCGACCTCTCTGTCCTGGGTCTCCTCCATTGCCAGAGTGAGCAACACCGGAAATTGAAGGAACAGCATCTCATATTCCGCCTGGGTTGCTTGCGTCCGGATGGCATGAACGTTGAATTCTCCCAGTTTTGCTAGCCCTTGTTGTCTCCTCCCCTTCCTTAACCCTCGAGCTGTCTCCTCCCATCCCCCGCCCTCGGGCTCCTCCTCCTCCCTTTTTCCTTCCTTCTCCCCCCCCCCCCCCATCAGTCTGAAGAAGGGTTTTGGCCCGAAACGTCGCCTATTTCCTTCGCTCCACAGATGCTGCTGCACCCGCTGAGTTTCTCCAGCATTTTTGTGTACCTTCGATCTTCCAGCATCTGCAGTTCCTTTTTGAACAAAATTCTTACGGGGTTGGACAAGCTAGTTTCAGGAAGATTATTCCCGATGTTGGGGAAGTCCAAAACTAGGGGTCACAGTTTAAGGATAAGAGGGAAGTCTTTTAGGACCGAGATGAGAAAATCATTTTTACACAGAGAGTGGTGAATCTGAGGAATTCTCTGCCACAGAAGGTAGTTGGGGCCAGTTAATTGGCTATATTTAAGAGGGAGTTAGATGTGGCCCTTGTGGCCAAAGGGATCAGGGGGTATGGAGAGAAGGCAGGGATGGGTACCGAGTTGGATGATCAGCCATGATCATATTGAATGGCGGTGCAGGCTCGAAGGGCCGAATGGCCTACTCCTGCACCTATTTTCTATGTTTCTATGTTTCTATATACTGTATAATCAAATTTACACTTTTCTATCTCTGCTCTGAGTATTCAGACAACACTGTCAGGATTAAATGATCTATAATTTGGAACGAAGGTAATTAATTCTTACTTTGTAACATATAACTCAAATATGCACCAATTGCACCCACTATTCCACCCTTTTTTGCCCTTCTCCCTGTCCCCTTCCATCTATATCATAGAACATAGAACAGTACAGCACAGGAATGGGCCCATCGGACTACAATGTTAGTGCTGAACATGTTGTCTAGCTGAACTGGTCTCATCTGCCTGCAAGTGATCCATATCCCTCCATTCCCTGCAAATCCAAAAGCTTTTGAAACGCTACCACTATTTGCTTCTACCACCACTCGTGGCAGTCCATTCCAGGATGCATTGAAGCACATCTCCATTATATTTTTCCCCTCTCACCTTATCGCTATGCCCTCTAGTGTTGGACTTCCACCCTGAGAAAATGGTTCTGACTGTCCATCCTATCTATGCCTCTCATAATTTAATATACTTCTAAATAAAATGTATATAAAATATTATTTCCTCTGACTTCACATTTCATGCATCTTCTCTCCCTATCTCACAGTCTTTTGTCTTATTTTCATCTCAAGCCTTTGTTTACCCATCTGCCCACAGACATCTCTCACCCATATCCACCCATCACGTGACTGGCTTTTCCCCACCCCCACCTCTCTTCCAGCTTTCTCCCCCCTACTACAATCCAGAAGGATCTCGATCTGAGACGTCACCTGTCCATGTCTTCCAGAGATGTTTCCCATGACCTCCTGAATGGCCTGCTTCCCTGCTTTAACAGTTTCATGATTTTGTGATTCAATCTTTTAGAAAACCAACTCCACTAGTTTCCGCCTGTGGCTAGTTTGTCCATTATCAATACTGGCGATGAACTAAGTTTAACTCAGTGTTTGGTAATAAGCACACTTTGAGATGCATGCCAGATTCGGGGACAGTTTCTCAGCTGTTTTCAGTTAACTGGACCATCCTACTGCAACTAGAGAGCAGTCTTGAACTACTATCTACCTCATCGGAGACCCCCAGACTATCTTTGATTGGACTTGACTGGCATTACCTTGCACTAAACGTTACTCACGTTATTCCCTTTATCCTGTATCTGTCCATTGTGAATGGCTCCATTGTAATCATGTATGGTCTTTCCGCTGACTGGTTAGCATGCTACAAAAGCTTTTCACTGTACCTCGCTGCACATGACACTAAACTAAACAAAACTAAACTAAACTAGATGCAGAAATTATTTCGACCTGACATTCTGATTTAAAGCTGCAGCAGGTTACAGAGCCTAGAATGGCATTCTGCCAATTTACACTGTAGAGATAAATCAGAAAAGATACAAGCACAAATGACAGACCTCAATTCTGCCAAACGGCATGCATATCATCCTTACATCTGAACATCACAAAGCCTGGGAGCATAATCCCCTGAAAAAAACTGAAGGCTGTGCAAAAGATTTTATTTAGGTGAATCCTGAGTTATTCTGAAATTGTTATTACTGCTGATTTCAATTTACTTGTGTTTTATTCAAATCAAAAGTTGAATTTGCTGGAACGAGCTGCCAGAGGAAGATGTTGAAGCTTATGACATTTTAAGAACTTTTGGGCAGTTATATAGATAGGAAATGTTTAGAGGGGGACGTGCCAAATACAAGCGTATGGGACTTGCCCAATTGGTGGTCATGGACAATATGGGATAAAGAACCTGTTTCTGGCTGTCCAGCCCTATGATTCCATCCCTTTTCATGTTGAAATTTTCATGTTGATAAGGAGCAGAATTAGGCCATTTGGCCCATCAAGTCTACTCCGTCATTCAATCATGGCTGATCTATCTTTTCCTCTCAAGCCCATTCGCCTGCCATCCCCCCATAACACCTGACACCCGTACTAATCAATTTTTTCAGGTATTCTGAGAATACCAAATTTTGATGGTTGACCCTCAGTGAAGGGATACTTCACTGAATGACATTTTCAAACTCCTTTTAGCTTTTGTTCAGATTACTCATGAAACACTAACAACGCCTCACACAGGGTGAGACCTGCTCAACCTTTGCATTTTGCTGCAGCCTGGCTGTTGCAAGCTGGAGCATGCTGTGAGGGTAGTATTGAGACCTACAATAAGAGCAGTAGACTTGTAAACATTTCTCAGCAAAATCAGCACTGTCATTTTCGTAACTACTTTCAAAACATCAGCTGTTTCTGTCAGGGTTGATTAGAGTGCAAAACATAGATTTATTTACAGTATGAAGTATCGGTAAATGATGACTCAGATCCAAATTGAGCAAAAGTCTGAACTTGCCCCAAAGCGATAAGGACAGAGAGTTGAAAAACACTCCAGCTTTATGACCAATATCGCAATGAAATGACTCGGTGGATTTATCCAACATGGATTTTGAGATGGTTTTTGAAGAACTAGTTTTTGTTTATTGATCTGATTGCCTGCTCTAAAATAGATGGTTCAATGGGTTCTTTATTGTCGTGTATGTACAGATATTATGAAATGCTTGTTCACATGCTATCATCAAATCATACCATGTGTGTGTACAATAGATCCTCTTCTGCAACAGGACACATAGAGTTGCCACGTTCCTGCACCATCTTGCAACTTCCAAGTCTCTAAAAGTCCAATCTTGGCTTAAGGAGATTTGCAGTTTCTTACGAAAGAAAGACACACAACATTGGTCAGACAGCACCTCTGGAAAAAAGAAATACTAGGTGACATTTTGGGTCGAGACTCTTCATCAGACTGAGAGTCAGGGGAGAGGGAAACTAGAGGTATCTTACATTCTGACATTTCTCACTGTAAGATCTGGTATCCTGGCACCACTGGATCGATGATGTAGAGGTCAGCCTGGCCCAGCACGATGCCATCAGCTCCTTCCACTGCCGCTCCATACAGCTCCCTCAGGCAGTTAAAAAACATTTTAATCTTAATAAACTTTATGAGCAAACATTAAAAAAAATTACAAAGAACATACCAGATACAATAAAAGTGTAAACAGAGAATACAAGTGGAGCTCATGGAAGCAGGCAGAGGATTCTCAGCCGTGGTAATATTTGTGTAGAGCAAAGAATTAATTCCAATGATGCCCCCAGTGACATTCCTTCTCCATTCTATCCTGAACAACATTCCACCCACAATAATCTCTACTCGACATTCCAACCTCACTGCGGCCTGTCCAACATTCCTTTGCCAACCAAAATCACCAAAAATAGACCGACGGAGAGGTTGTGTTGTTGCTGTTATGGGATGTTGCTGTATACAAGATAACTGTGGCATTTACTTACATAACAACCCGTACATTTCAAAGTGTTTCAATGTTAACTGTCTAAATTAATTTGGGTGCCTTTAGCACAGGGCCAAGGTGCCTCGGTACACGTGACAATAAACTGAATCCAAACTCAGGAAGAAAGCAAACCACTTGTGAGGATCTCTGACCATGCAATATTCAAAAACAGAACCAATTATGTGAAGAGGAGACAATGTCGGTCAGGAGTCTGTCCCCTGCGATGGAGATGGTGAGGTCAAGGAATGGTAGGGAAGTGTCGGAAATGGTCCAGGTGTATTGGAGTGCCGGATGGAAGTTGGTGGTGAAGTGGATGAAGTCAGTCAGTTGTGTGTAGGTGCAGGAGGTGGCCCCAAAGCAGTCGTCAATGTAACGGAGGTAGAGGTCGGGGATGGGGCCCTGGTACGTATTGAACAAGGATTGTTCAACGTACCCGACAAAGAGGCAGGCGTAGCTGGGGCCCATGCGTGTGCCCATAGCTACGCCTTGTGTTTGGAGGAAATGGGAGGAGTCAAATGTAAAGTTGTTGAGGGTGAGGACCAACTCCACTAGGCAGAGGAGAGTGTCAGTGGCTGGGTATAGGTTGCTCCTCTGGTCGAGGAAGAACCGGAGGGCTTTGAGGCCATCCTGGTGGGGGATGGAGGTGGTATAGAGTGACTGGACATCCATGGTGAAGATGCGGGGGTGGGGGCCTAGAGAGTGGAATGTGTTGAGGCGGCGGAGAGTGTCTGAGGTGTCTAGAGGTGTCTGAAGAAGGGTTTCGGCTCGAAACGTCGCCTATTTTCTTCGCTCCATAGATGCTGCTGCACCCGCTGAGTTTCTCCAGCAATTTTGTGTACCTTCAATTATGTGAAGAGCTTGGATGAGGTTTGGAATCTGAGTGAATCTGAGGGACTGTGTGTAGATGAGGCTGAGCAGGAGGTTGAGGGCTGTGTCCAAAGAGGGCTTTGGGTTGAGAGGAGAGACCTTTGCAGGGGATTAAAGGTAACAAAATCGCCAGAGTAAATCAGTGGGTTCGGCAGCATTTCTAGAGAACATGGATAGGTGACGTTTTGGGGCGTATTCTCTGGCGAGACTGGAATGGATAACCTGAAATAGCACATCCTGGTTTTCAAAACCCTTGCACATCTCTCCCACTCTAATATCTGCCAACCCATCAAGATATCTGGGTTCCTCCAATTCTGGCACGTGTATACTTCTGGTGTTCATCACCCCATGCAGGCAAGATGATAACTCTGCAACCTCATCCTTAAACTGCCCCATTTCTTTGTCTCTCTTTCTTCCTTTTTTTTGCTTAAGATTCCAACATCTACAGTTTCCTGGGTTTCCTCTTACGATCTTATATTTTTCAGTAGATTGTGTTAAGAAAACAGAACCTGATGAATCGTTATTCCATTTATCACGGCTCAATTGTAATCATGTATTGTCTCCCCGCTGACTAGTTAGCACGCAACAAAAAGCTTTTCACTGTACCTCGGTACACGTGACAATAAACTGAACTAAACTAAACCTATCAATTTGGTCCCTTGAAAGAACAATCCTCTCCCCCCGGAACCATTTTTTGGACTGCCTCAAATGCTGTTATTTCCTGAAAACTGCACAAACAACCAGAAAATATTTTCATATCGTCCGAAAAAGGGACTCGATCCGAAACCTCACCTATTCCTTTTCTCGGGAGATGCTATTTGACCAATTTTTTGTGTCTGCTTCATATGGGCAGGTAAGGACTTTATTCCTTGGAGTGCAGGTGGCTGCAGTGATCTTACTGAGGTGTATAAAATCATGAGGGGTAAATGCACAGAGCCTTTCCCCAGTTTAGGTGAATCAAGAACCAGAGTGCATAAGGTGAGAGGGGAAATATTTAAAAAAAAGCACCTGCAGGACAACTTTTTCACACAGAGAGTAATTGGTACATAGAACCAGCTGCTAGAGGATATAGTTGAGATAGGCACTGTAACAGCAATTAAAAGGCATTTGGACAGATACATGAATAAGAAAGATTTAGAGGGGTTTGAGCCAAATGCGGGCAAATGGGACTAGATTAGATGGGGCATTTTGGTTGGCATGGCCGAGTAGGGCAGACGGGCCTGTTACCATGCGATTTGCTACTATGAGTAGATCATAGAAACATAGAAACATAGAAAATAGGTGCAGGAGTAGCCCATTCGGCTCTTCGAGCCTGTACCGCAATTCAATATGATCATGGCTGATCATCCAACTTAGTATTCCGTACCTGCCTTCTCTCCATACCCCCTGATCCCTTTAGCCACAAGGGCCACATCTAACTCCCTCTTAAATATAGCCAATGAACTGGCTTCAACTACCTTCTGTGGCAGAGAGTTCCAGAGATTCACCACTTTTTGTGTGAAAAATGTTTTTCTCAGCTCGGTCCTAAAGGATTTCCCCTCTATCCTGAATCTGTGACCCCTTGTCCTGGACTTCCCCAACATCGGGAACAATCTTCCTGCATCTAGCCTGTCCAACCCCTTAAGAACTTTGTAAGTTTCTATAAGATCCCCTCTCAATCTTCTAAATTATAGCGAGTACAAGCCGCATATCCAGTCTTTCTTCATATGAAAGTCCTGACATTCCTGGAATCAGTTTGGTGAACCGTCTCTGCACTCCCTCTATGGCAATAATTTCCTTCCTCAAATTTGGCGACCAAAACTGTACGCAATACTCCAGGTGTGGTCTCATCAAGACCCTGTACAACTGCAGTAGAACCTCCCTGCTCCGATACTCAAATCATTTTGCTATGAATGCTAACATACCATTCGCTTTCTTCACTGCCTGCTGCACCTGCATGCCTACTTTCAATGACTGGTGTACCATGACACCCAGGTCTCGTTGCATCTCCCCTTTTCCTAATCGGCCACCATTTAGATAATAGTCTGCTTTCCTGTTTTTGCCATCAAAGTGGATAACCTCACATTTATCCACGTTATACTACATCTGCCAAGCATTTGCCCACTCACCCAGCCTATCCGAGTCACCTTGCAGCCTCCTAGCATCCTCCTCACAGCTAACACTGCCCCCCAGCTTCGTGTCATCCGCAAACTTGGAGATGTTGCATTCAATTCCCTCCTCCAAATCATTAATATATATTGTAAATAGCTGGGGTCCCAGCACTGAGCCTTGCGAAACCCCACTAGTCACTGCCTGCCATTCTGAAAAGGACCCGTTTACTCCTACTCTTTGCTTCCTGTTTGCCAGCTAGTTCTCTATCCACATCAATACTGAACCCCCAATACCGTGTGCTTTAAGTGTGTATACTAATCTCATTAAGATCATTTGTATACTAATCTCACTAAGATCATTGCAGTATAATGCGTCGGCGGTAATGCTTGCTTGCTAACGCGAAGCGCTCACTGCATTCCCACAGCTCGTTATCCAAATAAATACATGTTTTGCCGTAGGATCAATTTGAATAAAGCTGTCAACATTTGGCAACGAGCGGTTTGGGACACAGCTGACGTCAAGAAGGGGTGGCTGCTTTAAGAGATGCCTCTGTAGGTGTTGTCCGGGGTGAGGGCGGCGTTAGGCGGAGTGTGTAGCAGGCGCCTGTGGTGTGAGCCAGTTATAGGGAGGGATCCCGAGCATGCGAGAGAGTCTGTCAGTCGTTACACTGCCTTGTGCACTCTATGCCAACGCTGCGAGCCTTCCACGCTGCACCTCCAGCCCGAGAGTTTCTCTGCGGCACCACGAAGGTACTGTCTGATCACCTGTTTACATCGCTTTATATCTGCAGATTCGTTTAATTTAACCGTATAATGCAGAGCGCTGGAGTAGCTCAGTGGGCCGGGCAGCATCTCTAGAGGACATGGATAAGCGCTGTTATGGGTTCAGAAGCATCGCCTCACCATGCCCTCCTGAGATGCTGCCTGGCCCGCTGAGTTACTCCAGCACTTTGTGTTTTACACAAGATGCCAGCATCTACAGTCTCTCCTGTCTACATTTAAATGAATAATTTTGTTTAACAAATATTTAAGATACCCAGCCTTAATGTTAACGCGTGTCAATTAGTGGAGTACCACCGTGTCTTGTATGCCTTTGATCCCTTTAATGGTGAATTCTGAGCACAATTTATTGTGGCCACTTTTACTGACGGGTCTTGCATTATTCCATATCCTCCCTGTTGTAACGGCGAGGCTCTGCGTTTTAAACGGTCATGTTAAAACTACCCTTTGATCTTTAATGCCCTGCGCGTTGTCGGTCTACCAGTGAGCTCTGAATTATAGATTTATATCAATTCAAAAAAAAAAAATCCCGAATCTTACAGCTTTGATCACTCCACTAATGACATTTGGAGCTTTATAATAGTGCGTTGATATTGTAAGTGTTACCAGCTCTGTTAATATTTGTAGGTGGCTAATTGATTTAGCGGAACCTAAAGTACACCTGTATCAATGTTATCCATACACATTGTCCATTTAAATGAACATTACTCTCCAGCGGGCTATCTGGCCGTGTGTGGTTCGGTCGGCGCTAGGACCCAGAGGAAAGGGCGAGAGCTTTGGTGCGGGCAGAACGCTTTAGATTGATGTGTTCATTTCGTGTTTGTTTCGCTCTGACCCTAATGGGGGTTTTAGCCGAGTCTAATCAGGAAGTGCTCGATTAGTAAATAAACAGGGAGGGATCAAGACCGCTTGGTGCTTAAAAACATCAGCAGTCCAAATAAATCCTGCTCAGTATTGAACGTCTAATATAAAAGCTGCAGCCACGCAGCCTAATGAAATGAATGTTTGTTTTCAGCTTTGTAAATGGGTCAATGTATCGATTAAATTTTGCTCGAGTAGTTTGCTTTATTATTCCCAAATGACCGCAGATTTCTTAAGATGCTCATGGATCAAATATATACTGGGGGAGCCATAATAATGATATTTTAAATGGCAGTAACATTTTAAATGACATCTCGATTTATAATTGCATTGTAAAAGACAATACATTGTTAAAAAAAATGTATGTAATATAAGTAAAGGATTTTAGATCTTTATCTCAGCATGGTTTCCCCAGTGGTTACCCATTTCAAAAACGGTGTATATAATTTAAACACAAAACAAAGTGCTGGAGGAAAGCAGGAAGACAGGCAGTATCTGTAGAGAGAAGACACAAAATGCTGGAATCACTCTGTGGGACAGGCAGCATCTCTGGGGAAAAGGAATGGGTGACATTTCGGGTTGAGACTCTTCTTCAGTCTGAGGAAGGGTCTCAACCCAAAACATCACTCCTTCCTTCTCTCCAGAGATGCTGCCTGTCCCACGGAGTTACTCCAGCATTTTGGGTCTGTCTTGGGTTTAAACCGGCATCTGTAGTTCCTTCCTCCAGCATACGTAGTGGGAATGGACAGAGGTATGTCAGATGCGAAGAGGGAATAGTAAGAATGTTGATGTATTGTTTATTTAATTTACAGATCTTGATTAAACTGCGCCAGGTGGACTGAAAACCGGCTTTGAAGAAGGTGCCACCAACCAACACTTCCAAGAAGCAAAGGACCTTGGCAATTAAAACTGGGTATAATTTTAAAGGGGAGGTGAAGAGGATATCGTGTCGACAATGGGAAATCAACTTTCCGAACTAACGCCCAGTGGAGCTTTCTTGCCTCCTTTTCACTCCCTACACATTGTGGCGATAGGATTAGATTCAGCAGGAAAGACAACTTTATTGTATCGACTCAAATTAAAGGAATTTGTCAACACTATTCCGACCAAAGGGTTCAACACTGAAAAAGTCAAAGTGCCGATTGGGAACTCGAGGTCCATAACTTTCCAGGTCTGGGACGTTGGTGGCCAAGAGAAGCTGAGGCCTCTGTGGAAGTCCTACACGAGGCGTACAGATGGCATTGTCTTTGTGATAGACTCCTCTGAGCGGGAGCGAATGGAGGAGGCCAAAGCTGAGCTGCACAAGATTTCCAAGAGTTCAGAAAACCAAGGGGTGCCCGTCTTAATCTTTGCCAACAAACAAGATTTGCCCGGGGCTGCCTCAGTGCCTGAGATGGAAAAGTCCCTGGGTGTAAATGAACTGGGATCCTCAACTCTGCACCATATCCAGAGTTCCAGTGCCGTGAACGGCCAGGGGTTGCAACAGGGACTCGAGAGACTGTACGAAATGATCGTTAAACGGAAGAAGATGCTCAGACACCAGAAGAGGAAAAGATGAACTCTTGCCTCAACTCCACCATCAATTAAGACTTGAATCTGTGCTGTTTGTAGGTTAGGTCGGTAATGGAGGCTCCTAATAGAGAATCTAAATGGTCAGAAGCACACAACTTGCCTCGTTTATATATTTCCAGCTTTTTGGGGAGACCCAAATTCAATCTTTCCACTTTGTTTTTGTCCTCTCAAGATGTTGTGTAGGATGTACCACTGCGACAGCACACAGGTCTGGCGATCCAAATGCCAATCTGCACCATGGACTGTACTGCCCAGAGACAAAGCAGGAGAAGTGGGAATGGTTGGTGGTACAAACTGACCATTGCTGATCAACCGCAGTAATACATGGGGTTTTACATGTTGTTTGGACACTATTTGTGAATTGATAGTTATAGCAAAGGTCCTTGGTGTGCTGGAGTCTTTTGATTTTGCGTTTGCAAATATGTTCCTGTTATGCTTGATTGTACAAGGTCACCCCTCTACAAATACACGGACAGAACTTCACTAAGAACTGGCAAGAGAACTTGGTCAATGGAGTTGCATCCTCTTTTTCCCTCTCCAGCTGGTCCCCTTTTTCAATAATTTTAATAATTCGCTCTGGCGGAGCTGATCATAATTCTGATAATCACTACTGTTTCTTTGCGGCTAACAATGGATTAGGTTCATAGAGTCATAGAACTGTATAATACAGATACAGGCCCTTCGGCCCACCTTTCCAATCCGATTAAGCTGGCATACTGGGCTGGTCCCATTTGCCTGTATTGGCCCTAAACCCTTCCTGTCCATACACACTGTCCAAATGTCTTTTAAAAATCACAATGGCGTCCACTTTCATAGCTTCCTCTGGCTGATTGTTCCAGATAAGACCAGCCTCTGAGTGCAAAGGATGCCTCTGAGGTCCCTCTCAAATCTCTCCTCTCTCACCTTTAGCCTAAACCCTCTAGGTTTCGAATCACTCACACTGGGGAAAAAGACAGTGAGCATTCACTTAATCTACACTTCTCATGACCTAGCACACCCATTTGGTCTCTTACACTCCAAAGAAAAAAAATCCCAGCCCCTCCAACTTCTCCCTGTAACTTGCACGACTTTTTGTTGACAAATAATGTGCACGTCAAGGACATCTTTTGTGAAAGGCTCCAGAAATCCATTAGTTGTGAATGTAATGACTCCTCTGCAGTGATACCAAGTTGACTGGGGGAAGTGTTTTTTTAGATTGTGATTTTTTAGCTGCACATCCCAAACACATGGGACTACCGAAAGCAGTATTTCATCAGATGAGTAGAGGAGTGGAGTAATTCTTGGCCATTCTTCCAAAGGGATGTATTTCCATTCTGACACCTGAATATGCCAAGGCTAAATGATGTAAGGTGACTCCAAGCACTCTTCCCACCGCCATTTGATCACAGCTGCAGTAAAACTGCTATGGTGCAAAGCTGCGTTTTAATGGCTTTGGAGGTGGAGAAATCTATTTGATGTTGGATGTGACTTGCCTTCACACTCTGATCTCCTTTTGTCCAAGCGAGCAGCAGAGCTGCTTTGAAGGCTGATAATAACGAGACTGGTTGAAGGCACAGCCAGCAATAAAACTCCAGTCTGGCATTGCATGTTACAATTTACTTGGTGCCTGGTCTGAAGCCAACGTCAAGTCACCCACCTAACTCCAGCCACGGGTATCACATCTACATCAAGTCATTGCATTTCAAATACGATAAATAATGCAAATATCCACATTTGATGCCGTTTGCAATCACTGTGTTGAAATGTTTTCCAGACAAGTTTGAACACAGCAAAAATATTAATGGATCTTGTAAACACAAACTGTGAATCTAAATGGTGATTTGTACATAGAATTTTTTTGTACTTTGATAGCATTTTTAAAAAAACAAATGTGTGTTTAGTGTTGAAATAAAATGCTGTAAAATTTGATGAATGGAAAACACGAGTTTTTTTTCCACAGTGGTTCACACTTGATTTTTTCAGTTCTGTTCCTGGGTGATTCTTCAATTATCTTTTAGTAGATATAGTAACACTCAAGTCATTGGGGGAAGGGGAAGAGGATGGACAGCTTGGACCGATAAAAGCTTGCTGCACCAGTCTAATAAATGTAGATGGTGGGATCAGTCCATTTCTGTTACTTCTTTCAATTAGCATAAGTGGACACAAATCGGTGATGCTTTCTCATTCTCAAGAGTCAAGAATGTTTAATTTTCACATGTATCGGCAGCGGAACAATGCCATTTTTTACGCTGCAGCTTTACAGGAAACCGTTTACTCTTGGTTCTCTTTACTTGTACAATGTCATAAGAGGAGCAGGAGAAGGGGAAATGATGTGGACAACCTGAAAGGAGGGGGTCTCCAGGGGAAATGATGGCTGGTCGTGATGGGGTTGGGGACTCCTTGTCTAGGAAACAGGCACGGAGGCAACGGAGGAAGGGATGATGATGCTGTCCCACCCCCCTCTCTGCTGGCACCACCACCTTGAATTCTCATTTTCCCTGGCTTGGATTAAATGTCGCGGATGTGAGGCATTAACTCTGTCTCTCTCTCCACAGATGCTGCCTGTCCTGCTGAGTATTGCCAACATTCACTATATATATATATTTTTAAAATATTTTTATTTATTAGAAGTACAGTAAGTTACAGTAGTACAAGCCTACATTCACTATTTTTAATCAATTTATTCCAACTTTGTTTTCTGTTTACTAGCCAATCCTATACTTAGGTTAATTTATTGCTCTTGACATAATGAACTCTTATCTCTTGTGGGAACTTTAATATGAAACCCTATAGGATGCCCTTTCGGAAATCCGAGTTATAGTAACATAGAAACATTGTAAACTGGCGCAGGAGTAGGCCATTCGGCCCTTCGAGCCAGTACCGCCATTGAATATGATCCGGGCTGATCATCCAAAATCAGTATGTCGTTCCTGCTTTCTCCCCATATCCCATGATTCCGTTAGCCCCAAGAGCTATATCTAACTCTCTTGAATACATCCAGTGAATTGGCCTCCACTGCCTTCTTTGGCAGAGAATTCCACAGATTCACAGCTCTCATTGTGAAAAAGGTTTTCCCCATTTTAGTCCTAAATGGCCTACCCCTTATTCTTAAACTGTGACCCCCTGGTTCTGGACTCCCCCAACATCGGGAACATCCCATATCCAACCCATTCTATAAACCTACCTCTTTCTCGTTTAGTCTCTTTGCTTACTTTGTCCTTAAAGTCATCTTAATAAATCTGTGAAATGCGATTTCCCTTTCATTTAATGGTGCTGGCTCTTCTTGACTATATTCTGATTTTAATTGTTTTGTTATGTCTCCCTTTAACAGTGGTTTCCCCAATATCAAATGTTAACCTAATTGGCAGAGAGCTTCCTCCCTCCTTTCTCCAACAGAGGAATTGTAGTCATGGTTTTCTGACCAATTGGGGCCTGGTCAGTCTTTGTCGCATTGTGATGAATGCATCTACTATCTCTGTAGCCATGCCTTTAGACACCCTTGAATACAAGCCACCTGGTCCAGATTACTAGTCACCCTTTAATTCCATCCATTTGCTTGGTATCTTTCCTCCAGTGATGGTGCCTACTTCATTTTCCCTGACTCTGCTCTCTGAGCCTTTATCATTGTGATGTTTCTTGTGTCTTCTACTATGAAAACAGATAACACATATTTTTCAAGGTCTTTACCATTTCCTTAATTCTCATGATTAATTCCTTCATCTCATTCTCTGACAGACCTTAGCAGTCTCCCTTTTTTGATTGAATGATTGAAAGGAACAGGCACTTCATCCCACACTGAATATTGATCACCTGTTCACACGAGTTCAATGTTATTCCATTTTCACATCCACTCCCTACACTCCAGTCCTTGGGATGTGGGAGGAAACCTGGGGGAAATTGTAAACTTTAAACCATATAGAATTGTAGAAGCTCATCCATGTTATACAAAATTCTCTTCCTCAGAGGGCAGTGGAGGCCGGTTCTCTGGATACTTTCAAGAGAGAGCTAGATAGGGCTCTTAAAGATAGCGGAGTCAGCGGATATGGGGAGCAGGCAGGAACTGGGTACTGATTGTGAATAGAAACATAGAAACATAGAAATTAGGTGCAGGAGTAGGCCATTCGGCCCTTCGAGCCTGCACCGCCATTCAATATGATCATGGCTGATCATCCAACTCAGTATCCCGTACCTGCCTTCTCTCCATACCCCCTGATCCCCTTAGCCACAAGGGCCACATCTAACTCCCTCTTAAATATAGCCAATGAACTGGCCTCAACTACCCTCTGTGGCAGAGAGTTCCAGAGATTCACCACTCTCTGTGTGAAAAAAAGTTCTTCTCATCTCGGTTTTAAAGGATTTCCCCCTTATCCTTAAGCTGTGACCCCTTGTCCTGGACTTCCCCAACATCGGGAACAATCTTCCTGCATCTAGCCTGTCCAACCTCTTAAGAATTTTGTAAGTTTCTATAAGATCCCCTCTCAATCTTCTAAATTCTAGAGAGTATAAACCAAGTCTATCCAATCTTTCTTCATAAGACAGTCCTGACATCCCAGGAATCAGTCTGGTGAACCGTCTCTGCACTCCCAATGATCACATTGAATTGTGTTGCTGGTCGCAGAGCCGAATGGCCACTCCTGCTCCTATTGTCTATTGTCCATTGTCTATTTGTCGCTACTTCCAGGATCTCCTTATAGGCCTTTGTTGGTCATTCTTTGCTGCTTTGTAATGTTCCCAATCTTCTGGCCTGCCATTAATCGTGGTAACATTGCGTGCCTTTCCTTTCAATTCACTACCAGCATTAACTTCATTAGTCTACCACAAATCAATCATTCCTTTTGCATTTATTAGAATGTACCTTCACTGAGAATTCTGAAAAAGCTTTTTAAAATGTCATCCATCGCTTATCTCCTGGTTTACTTTTTAATCTATTTTCCTAGTCTAGACAACTCTACCTCTATAATTCCCTTTATTTATGCTGTTAAGACTATTTTTCTGATTTATGTCCTTACTTACTGTCCCATGTTTTCTGCTGTCTTAAATACTTGTGTCTGTATTTACTTATTATCTCTTTCTTTGTCTTCTGATTCTCCAACATGTTGAACCTTGCCTCTGTGCGTGTCTCTGTGTGACTTTCTCTCTTGGTCTCTATGCCTGAATCACTGCTCGAGCTGCTCTGTAACCTTTAGTTTTAGCTTAGAGATACAGCGCGGAAACAGGCCCTTCGGCCCACGGAGTCCAACCCATCCCCGTTTATTAACACTATCGGATACACACGAGGGGCAATTTACATTTTTATACCAAGCCAATTAACCTACAAACCTGAAGGTCTTTGGAGTGTGGGAGGGAACTGAAGATCTCGGAGATAACTCACGCGGTCAAAGGGAGAACGCACAAACTCTGTACAGACAAGCACCCGCAGTCAAGTTCGAACACGGGATTCTGGCGCTGAAAGCGCAGTAAGGCAGCAACGCTACCGCTCCGCCACCGTGCCCCTAGATTGACTGGTTTTCTTTTACTCTCCTCGAGGCGAGTCACCAATCATTTGCTTCGTATTTCTCCCACATGGCAGGGCCAGAAACTGAATCGTGGATATGTGCCAACCGACTTTGGCACGGTGTCACAGCCCCCATTTATTTATTATAATCACACTGGAACAACGCTAGCAACATTGCCTTCAAACTATCACAATGCATTTTCAATCTGTCTTCAACTTTCTGAGCAGCCTGTCAAATGGAGTAAATAGAGTGAATGCTATTTCTCGGAATGGGAGAATGTTACTTCCAAAGGAAGATTATCCTTTTCCACTCGCGCTCACGAACTAAGCATGGATTCAGTATTTCTAGCTTAAATCAACATGAAACTAAGCTGCCTTCAAGCAAAGCAGAAGCTGGGATTTAGGTTGTTTTAAGTGTTGCCCTCACAGCGGATACATCAGGGAACTGGAGCAGGCCCACAGTTTCTTTTTCAGTTGCACAGTTTCTTTTTCAGTCTACTGGATGTGTGACATACAACCAGCCTTCTTGAACTAAATAAACCACAGTAGATAAACCTTTAAAGGTTCTCTGTCAGAATTTAGATAAAAACACATAATCCTCGGATAAAACGAATGTTCTCTTTGAGTCTATTATCCTCCTTTCCTGAAGGTATTACCAATCCATTGGTTAGGTACATCAACACCGCTGATGTTCCATTTAGCATTGTGCTTCAGACCAGCAACTTTAAAGATTCAGTGCGGAAACAGGCTCTTCGGCCCACCGAGTCCTTGCCGACCAGCAATCACTCCGTACACTAACACTATCCCACACATTAGGGACAGTTTGCAATTTTTACTGAAGCCAATTAACCTACAAACCTGTACGTCCTTGAAACGTGGGAGGAAACCGGAGCACCCGGAGAAAATGCACGCGGTCACAGGGAAAACGTACAAACTCCGTATTGTCAGCATCAGTTGTCAGGATCGAACCGGGGTCTCTGGCACTTTAAGGCAGCAACTCTTCTGCTGCACCACCGTGCCGTGCTTGATTGACTACCATTCAAGGTGGACTAGGGTTGATGTTCAGCGGATTATTCAATGGTGCAGGCATCACTGTTGAGTGTAATTATATTTCCATGGCGTGGCAAACATGCACTTCCTACTGGGATTGGTGCACTGTGGTCAGGCCTGGGAAATGGATTGATGCTTCCTTCTCCATCCCAGGAACCTTGCAGTGGAGAGTGGAGCCTTTTCCTATGACCCCCTAATGCAACTGATAGTTCATGCAGTACTGGGCTGTATGGGAGTGCAGCATTACAGTTGCCGCCTTACAGCACCAGAGACTCGGGTTCGATCTTGACCACATATGCTGTCTGTACGGAGTTGGTACGTTCTCCTCGTGACCTGCGTGGGTTTTCCCCGGATGCCCACCGGTGTTTCCTCCCACATTCCAAAGACGTACAGGTTTGTAGATTAATTGGCTTCTGTAAATTGTAAATTGTCCGTAGTGTGTAGGATAGTGCTAGTGTACAGGGTGATCGCTGGTCAGTGCCTGATTCCATGCTGTATCTCTAAACTAAACTAAACACAACTACTGCATCCCCCATGCCATGTGTTAGTGGCCAGTTAATATATTTGGATTGAGGATAAACATTGACCAGTGTGCGACACTGTCCTTCACAGACTGTCATTAGATATTTCAGATAGGGAGACAATTCTGCAATTATTTTCAATGGAAGTCTCATCTGAATGGCAGCAGCTCAGGCAATGGAGCCCGTCCACACCAACAGGTGTCTTCAGCTGCCTTGCACCTGGTTCCCTGCCTGTGTGAGGCGTATAGTCAATGGTCAATGGATGTGAGGTTTAGATGGGTTAACAAGCGTGTGACCTGGGGCAGGAATGGGCCAGTCAGCCCATGAGCCATTCAATAAGATACAAAGGGGCTGGTCAATCCACAGCTTGTGCTGGGCATTAGCATCCTGAGAGCAATGTAACAAAACACTAAATTAAATCCACCAATGACACAAAATGCTGGAGTAACTCAATGGGTCTGTCAGCCTTTTGTGTCTGTGCTCGGTTTACACCAACATCTGCAGTTCCTCCCTACACAATTAAATCCACTGCTAGATATCCTACAATGCCGTTATTGTTTATTCTTTATATCCTTTATCTTGTCACTTCATGGTTAAATATCCTCTCATTGGCAAGCATGAGTGGTATCTGTCAGGAGACCCTGTGTACTCTCAGCTCATGTCTGGTACTGAGAGAGAGTTATGTTTGCTCTCAGCACGGTCACTGAAATTGTACTACACTACCTCGGAGAAATAGTTGCTTTAATTTCCCATGAGTCTGATGAAAACACAATACACACAGTGCATGAGAGCTTTGCCAATCATGTCTCTTCTTCTCTTCCCATTCTCTCTGCATTTTAATTTGGGATTTATTTCCTTCCTCGTCCTTTTAGGTGAAAATCCAAACCCTGGCTGTGGTGGGAATTGTGTACTCCTGTTTAAATCCCGGTTATATGATTTCCAAATATTTAAGTGGGAGAAGCGGGATACGGTCATAAGGAATAGGAGTAGAACTAGGCCATTCGGCCCATCAAGTCTACTCCGCCAGTCAATCATGGCGGATCTATCACTTCCTCCTAACCCCATTCTCTTGCCTTCCCCCCATAACCTCTGACACCCGATACAGTTCTTCTTGCGTATGGCGTGCACCACCTGAAGTTGTAGTACAACGTATTCTATTTGATCTTATTTGATTGTGCACGCCAGGTTGATTGCATTCGTCGAAACAGGACGGACCACGTGAAGGTTGCAATCCTCCATCCCCCGATACAGTTGAAGAAATCTGAAGAAGGGTCTCGACCCGAAACGTCACCTATTCCTTTATCTCCAGAGATGCTGCCTGACCCGCTGAGTTACTCCAGCTCTTTGTGTCTATCTTCGGTGTAAACCAATATCTGCAGTTCCTTCATCCACATCCAATTACTCTGTTATAGTTTGTTCCCTGGCCTGCTAAAGTCAACTTTTAGCACCACTGATTCCTGTTATGAGTACAGTTCAACAGAGTCTAGTTTAACATTCAGAACCTCTCCAAGATCCTATTATTTTTAAATGTGGTCTGACATTTCATGCTCGCAGATTTATCTGGTTACAGCCAAGACCACCTCGGTATTCAAAACCTCCCGTAGTGGGATGTTACCTGCGCTAGCATGCTTGACTTACAGGGAGAGGTTGGAAAGGCTGGGACTTTTTTCCTTGGAGCATAAGAGAATAAGGGGTGACTTTACTGAGGTGTGCAACATTACGCGCTGCATGGATGAAGTGAACACTCAGTCCTTTTCACAGTGTAGAGGATTGTAAAACTAGAGGGCAAAGGCTTACGGTGAGAGAGGAGAGATTTGAGAGGGACCTTTTCACTCAGAGGGTAGTCCCTATCTGGAATGAGCTTCCAGAAGTTATAGAAGTGGACACAATTATAACTTTTAAAAGGCATTTGGACAGATATATGGATAGGAATTTCTTGCGGTCTTGCGCAAGGTGTTCCCAAACCAAATTGTGAAACCAAAAAGTGCAACGTGACAGTATGCTCTCTGTGGTGTACCTGTAGATGTTCATAGGAGTCATTGGAGACGTGCTGAATTTCCTCACACTCCACAGGAAGAGAAGATGTTGGTGAGTCCTCTTGGCAGTCGCATCTATGTGGTTGGTCCACGACAGATCATTGGTAATATGTATGCCAAGGAACTTGAAGCTCTCAATCATCTTCAGCTGATAGGGGGATGTACCCCACCAGGCTTTTTGATAACTAGCTCCTTCGTCTTGTTGACATTGAGGTAAGACTATGTTACTAAATTCTCAATCTCCTTCCTGTACTCTGTCTCGCATCAGGAATCACCCTGATTCCCCAAGGATTAGCTACCTACAACCTCTCACCACTATACTAGCAAGCGAATGCAGTCAGGAATCATTTGCATAGTCTCTTTCAGAAATAGTTCCATTTTTGCCTTGCTCCTGAAATAACTCTGCTGAGAGATTGAGTTTGCCATTACACAAGCTGACCTCACCCACACACAGTCCCACATCTCACATCTGAATGCAAAGGACCCCGTTTACTAAAAGTAACCGAGTGAAGGAGAAATTCCAGCCAGACAGCTCGACGAGATTAAGAAATGGGTGAAGGTCAAAGAGTGCGTCACAGTCTCTGAAGTGTTAATATTCTAACAAAGGACTCATTTTAGCCGTTAAAAATACGATATGATTTTGTTATTGTTTAAAAAAGTAAAACTGGAGGAAGATTGGCAACTGGCAACGAGGAAGGACCTCGTGCACGAATCACTATTGTATTGGCTGAGAATGAGGTCACCGTGTATTTGCATGAACGATGGAAGGGAACATAAAACAGCACATGATCCTGTAGTGACCCAGTGCAAGGGCTACATCATTACGTGTCAAAAAGACATGAATACTGGGCCAGCAGGGACTGCATTTATTTGACAGGATGTCAGCCTCTGGGGCCAAGCTAGTTACATGAGAACCAGGGTCAAGTGACAACCTGTACTTTAGGATTGCTGTACCGAGAGTTGGCCCTCATAGATATTCATCCGCAAAAGCCTTATTTTCCCAAGATAGACATGGAATGCCGGAGTAACTCAATGGGATAAGGGGGAAATCTTTTAGGACTGAGATGAGAAAAACATTTTTCACAGAGAGTGGCGAATCTCTGGAATTCTCTGCCACAGAAGGTAGTTGAGGCCAGTTCATTGGCTATATTTAAGAGGGAGTTAGATGTGGCCCTTGTGGCTAAAGGGATCAGGGGGTATGGAGAGAAGGCAGGTACAGGATACTGAGTTGGATGATCAGCCATGATCATATTGAATGACGGTGCAGGCTCGAAGGGCCGAATGGCCTACTCCTGCCCCTATTTTCTATGTTTCTATGCATCTCTGGATAGAAGGAATGGGTGACGTTTAGGGTCGAGAGCCTTCTTCAGACTGAAGAAGAGTCATGACCCAATATGTCACCCATTCCTTCTATCCAGAGATGCTGCCTGTCCCGCTGAGTTACTCCAGCATTTTGTGTCTATCTTCGGATTAAACCAGCATCTGCAGTTCCTCCCTACCTTTTTATTTTCCCCGAGGGGCTTTAAAATCTAGCATAATTAATTTACAAAGGGGTGCGTTTCTCGCAGGGCAGAACACCGACAATCTCCCCACAGGGAAAGACTTTGCTTACAAATAGTCAGTTTGTGAAGGCTGGTGATTTTTGCTGTTCATTATTAGTAACTGTGCTTGAGCTTGTGTGACACGGCTTGTATTTATGTGGGATTATTGAATCCTGGAAGGGCTGCACAGGCTGAACAACAAAGAGCACACTGTTCCGTGCCTTTACCTTTTCTCGCTGGGAGGCACGAGATCAAAGGCTTTCATGTGTGTGCCAGAGAAAGTAACAAGAATGAGCAGAAGGTGCAAGACAGGCAGTCACTAGAAAGCAGCAACACACTCACAATGGTTCTGAAAGTCTTTACTCTGCGATTCCTCTCATCAGCAAAGCAAGAGATTAACTTGAGTACTTGATTTCATCTGTAAATATTTATTATAATACGTCATATTTCTCCACAGGCTTACTCTCTCCCTCCCCCACCTTGTTTTATGCTGCGATGTGTTCTGATAGATTCCATCTTTATGCTATTTCACACACGCATATCTGCTATTCCACACTCGAAGGGTCTGCCCTTAGCGTGGGTGCTGGGGGCTTCTATCACACACCAGCACAATGCTGACTTGTTTTTAACCTAATCACAATCTATGGTGCACTTTCTTAGGTGTGTGTTATTATTTGTTTGCAGATGGAAAATTAGAACATAATCAAAAAGACACAATTCTACCAAAGTGTCGAAGTCGTTAAGCATGCAATCTCAGAGCCGCTGCGATTCACTTTAGTTATCCACCTCTTTCATGTCTTCAGTCGGGCGGCACAGTGGTGCAGCGGTAGAGTTGCTGCCTTACAGTGCCAGACACCCACATTCGATCCTGACTACGGGTGCTGTCTTTGCAGAGTTTGCACGTACGTTCTCTCTGTGACCCGCATGAGTTTTCTCCGGGATCTCTGGTTTCCTCCCACACTCTAAAGACGTGCGGGTTTGTAGGTTAATTGGCTTCAATAATAACCTAATATTGGCACCTGTGTGTATGTGTGCTGGTCGACGAGGACTCGGTGGACCGAAGGGCCTGTTTATTCACTGTACCACTAACGGTAAAGGCTTAGGTGCATTCAGTCAGAAAATCAAATTCATATAGCAATTTGGCCAAGAATTTACAGTCACCAATAGTATTTTTCACTCTGAATTCACAAAAGATTTCATTGAACATCCAGTCATCTTTGCTCTCAGAGCTTCCCCTTTCCGTGATACCGACCACATGAAGTGAAAGTTCAAAGGGAGCTCCAGCACCCAGTATCTGTGATCTCATCATTTAGCCTAAGCTGACAATCACCTTCAAGATTCTCACAGATAGGAGACTAACTGTTTAACCATTACTCTGGGTGCAGAGTGAAGGCTGGAACACAAAGTTCGAACACGTTAAGTAGCCGTAGAAATATCATGAATAAACCATGTTCAGACAAATATATATTTATTTTTTAATTTATGTTATGAAATGTTTTGTGCAAGGAAACGAGAAACACAACATACAATTTGCTTCTCTGTGCCAGATAGCTAGCGAAGAAAGAGTTACAGCTTGATCATCTCTCTTGGATCCCGTATGGCTAGGCATAACATTTCAGTTAATTTGACACGCAAAGTTGGTTGTAAAAAAGCACATTTCCAGATCAGTTTGAGTAATTTCGATCTGATTGCTTTGGAGAGAAGGCAGGAAACAGTGCAGCCGTAAAAGGTACTGATAGTAACTTCAGGATCTCTGTGTTAAATGACTTGTGCACAAAATATTCGTGGTTGAGATTAAATCTGTAATACAGTTAATGAGCTCCAATAGTTTCAATTGCCATCACTTACTACCTGGCACATTGTGTGGGGAGATGTTCAGGGGCTCAGAGATCTAGTGTGGAGGGGGGATGAGCTGGAGGGCAGGGATTGCTATTGATTTCTCTAACTTCAAGTAACCCTTTCGTCCCCTCTCTCTCCATCCCTTCCCCCACTCGAGTCATCGTACTAATTTCACTGTCACCCTGCTGAGTTTCATTGTTTTTGTATTGCTTGTTATCACCTTCTACGCAGCCAACAATGGACCATTGTGGGCTCCACCTTTCCTTGATCACCGTTGTTGG
The DNA here is from genome assembly GCF_028641065.1 of Leucoraja erinaceus. Taxonomy (NCBI): domain Eukaryota; kingdom Metazoa; phylum Chordata; class Chondrichthyes; order Rajiformes; family Rajidae; genus Leucoraja; species Leucoraja erinaceus. Next base: position 16,603,070 of record NC_073403.1, read on the forward strand.
CTTTGATTTGTCCTTTTGTATTTCTTTCATTCATTTGTACTATGTACCTTCTCATATCTCTCGTTTTTCCCTCTTCCTTGACTCCTAGTCTGAAGAAGGCCTCGACCCGAAATGTCACCTATTCCTTTTCTCCACAGATGCTACCCCAGCATGAGTTTCCCTCGCATTTTGTGTCTTTCATTGCCTTGTCAATACTGGAAAGAGCAAGAAGGGGAGGGGTGGAAGAGATAGAGGACGTAGATCTAATTCAGCATGGGATTAAAGATTTAGGTAAGACCCTACCTTCAACTGCAGGTGTTGCATCCGGTGCCTTGTTAGAAAGGCCATTCTTCCTGGAATGTTCAATGAATTTTAAGGATGATATAATGGAGTAGGGGGTAGAGTTGCTTACAGCACCAGAAACTTTGATTCAATCCTGACCTGGGTGTTTTCTGTGTGGAGTTTGCACGTTCTGCCTGTGACCACGTGGATTTCCACTGGGTGCTTTGATTTTACCCACATCCCCAAGATGTGTGGGTTTGTAGGTCAAATGGCCTCTGTCAAATTGCCCCTGGAGTGTAGGGAGTGGATTGGAAAGTGGGATAACATTGAACTTTCGTGAACAGGTGATCAATGGTCAGTGTGGACTCGATGGGCCGAAGGGCCTGTTTCTTTCAATCATTCAATCAAAAGAGGAGAATAGGTAGCATCCTTTAGCGAATGAGATGAGGGAATTAATAGATTGAATTGATTGGATCTCTCATTTGCCAAGCATTTTCTGATCTACCAACCTACTTCATTGCAGCCCCTGCACTTTTTGATATTTGCACTTTCTCTGTAACTGTAATACGAAATTCTGTACCCTGTTTATTTTCTCCTTACAAGAACCAGAGGACATAGGGTTAAGGAGATGGGAAAGTTTAATAAGAACCTGAGGTGCATCCTTTTCACATAGAGAGTGTTGGGTGTATGGAATAAGCTACTGCTAACCAATGAAGTAGTTGAGGCAGGTACAAAAACAACATTTAAAAGACGTTTGGACAGGTACATGGAAATGTTTCGGATGATACGGGCCAAATGCGGGCAGTGTAGATGGGGCATCATGGTCTGCATGGGCAAGTTCGGCTGAAGTCACGGTTTCCGTACTGTATGGATGTATGACTCTATTTGTTGTGATTTGGCTGGATAGCAAGTTTCTCATAGGACCTCGGCATACATGACAATAATAAACTAACATATAACATATAACATATAACATATAACAATTACAGCACGGAAACAGGCCATCTCGACCCTTCTAGTCCGTGCCGAACACATAATCTCCCCTAATCCCATATACCTGCGCTCAGACCATAACCCTCCATTCCCTTCCCATCCATATAACTATCCAATTTATTTTTAAATGATAAAAACGAACCTGCCTCCACCACCTTCACTGGTGAAGCTCATTTTGTTTGTACACAGCTTTACCACTCTCTGAGTAAAACGAAGTTCCCCCTCATGTTACCCCTAAACTTCAGTCCCTTCATTCTCAAGTCATGTCCCCTTGTTTGAATCTTCCCTACTCTCAGTGGGAAAAGCTTTTCCACGTCAACTCTTGTTGACAGCATAAATCCCCCCAAAAAGTTGAAATCTGGACAGGAATGGAGGGGTATGGATCACGTACAAGTAGATGTCCAGATTAAATGGGCACCATGGTTGGCACAGACACTGTGGACTGAAGGGACTGTTCCCGTGTTGCATTGTTCTACATTCTAACATCAGGCTCATTTGCTCCAAAGAGCAATTCGAATCAGTGAACTGGTTAGAATTGACAAGACTCAGAATGAAAGCTGCTGTCCAGATTGTATGTGACTTCCAAGGCTCTGACCTTGCTGGCATGCCTGGTGTTCATTACTAATATGTAAAAGCCCTTTGGTACAACAGAATCGCGTGCCAGGCTACCCCAGAGGACACATATGGAACTGAACCCATAAGTGATGCTGTTGATCACTGCACAACACAAACCACAACTCTCCCTCAGCAACTGTGAATGTCGATGGACTTTGTTTTGTTTGTACGACAAACTTTAGTTTTGCAGTAGATAGACACAGAATGCTGGAGTAACTCAACGGGACAGTCAGCACCTCCGGAGGGAAGGATTGGGTGACGTTTTGGGTCGAGAGCCTTCTTCAGAATCTTTAGTTTTGCAGTATTTGGTCTGGTTACCTGCATATTACAGATTATTATTTTATTGTATTATAGATTATTGTATATTTATCTGTGTGCTATTGTATTAATGGGCCTGTCAAGCTGCAGCAAGTAAGAATTTCATTGTTCAGTTGTCGTGCAAATGACAATTAAACACTCTTGACTCTTGAATGACAGAATGCTTTCTAGACACGTCTCCCAAAGTCATAAGAGGGAGGGGACAAGCTGTAAATGTGTCATGTATCTAACTATGTTTATCAAAGCTACCAGCACAAAGAGAATAAAATATCACAGGGAGTTACCTCTCGGTTTGGATCGCAAGTTCTCTTATGGGGCTTTTTCACGGGGCGACTTGACGCAAGATGTGACCAGAGTGAAGTGGTCGTGGTCTAGCACGATATCATACGATATAACGGGGGGGTAGACAAAGAGTTCCCACGGTACTCGGCATTTCTGTTATTTGTGCGAGTGACTTGTCCGTCTCCCGAGCTTCCCCGATAAATCTTGAATGAGCATTGTAAACTGTCAAGTGTAATTAAATCATCACGCGGCACAGATGATGTCATAATTTATTTTATGGCTCTTAGAGACATGATTCCAACCTCAAACACAGAGGGTGTAAAAGCTGTCTGCGACTTTTTAACTTTGCAGCTGCAGGGCACGGACAGACTTATAAGAGAAGTTTAAGTTAACTGCAAAAACAGCACTTTTACATATATAGCATTGTATGTTTTTAAATCTTGGATAACATTATGTGGATGAACTGATATATCGTTATAAATACTCACATGAGCACCAGGGATACTCCGCAGCCTTCGTCTCCAGCAGGTTCCGTTTTCTCTCCCCGTTTCTATAATCCTCTCTGGATTTATCGTAAAGAATCTCGTTAAATTGGTACCATTCTACAAGTTCCCCCTCTTGTTCCCTGGCGAAGTTATATGGCATTACCTTCTGCCATCTTCCCTTTACATAAGCGTCTGTTGAGGCTATTCCTACGGCTACTGGGGAGGTAATCTGAAATCCACCTTGCTCACCCTCTCCCTGCTCCAAGGAGCCCACAGGCAGTGTTATCTCTGGCATCTCCTGTTGCCTCTCCACCTGTCTCTCTTGCTGCATCTCCTCCTCATTCTCCTGCATGGCAAAAACCTTTCTGACACGCTTTACCCCCTTTCTTTGAGCTTTTCTGGGAGCCATCTCTGTGTGTTCCTGTTAAAAAGATTCTCCAACAATGACAATGAGGTGGGACGTCCTCGATGGACACATGGTCCATTGGCGATATTGAGACCACCTTTTTTACTCACCTTCTGTCCCCTCTGTCCAGCTTCCGGGTTTACCGTTCGCAGGAGTTCCCACGGTAACCGCAAGAGTTACTACGGATATCGCACTGGCCACTACGTTCATAAAATGTTGCAATGCTCAACCACAAGTGTACAAGTCACTCTTGGAGAAATTCAAGCTTGCTTGAATTTTCTCCCGAGTACCCAAGTTACACGATTACCTGCCGTTAGCGCCACGGTGGTCCACGAATGCCGTACTGTTATCGCACGAGGTTCCCACGATGTTAAACTCTGGTTACCTCTTGCGTCAAGTCGCCCCGTGAAAAAGGGGTTTTATGTTTCACGCTATTTGCGCTACAGTTTTACAATGCCACTTATAAAGATTATTACTTAACATTATGATTTTATATCTTACAAGCTTTGGAATTAGTTTGGCAACATTGATACAGATACAGATATGAAAAGCCATTGAACAGAAATGAAATGGTCAATACATTATATCAGTCAAATGTGATTTTATTCATGAAGGAAATACACTGCATGAGCGGTGGTGGTGGGAGTTATTTAATATTGCAGGCAATGAAGCATGTTACAGGTAGCATTGCTTACAATGTTGTCATTTTTGGTCTCTACACCGTCCTCTAGCTAATTGCTTGACACACCTTCTTACTGCATTTTATATGTGAATGTACAGCTGATGACTGATGCGTGCAGGCATTTCATTCCTGTCCCGTGAGTAACTCTCGCTGTGAGTGCTGCGGAACATGCAATGGCCACTCATCTCATATCATCTTATTCCACGATTAGGAAACCTCCACTGCAATTTTGTTGCATACTTTCGAATCCCAATGGAATTTTCTTTTATGCTCAAATTGGTTTCAGGCAGCAATCAATGTGACTTGCAATAACTTGAATAACTTTTGAAAGAGGGTAATTTTAGGATAATCATCCAGAACAGGCCAAGTCACACAAAGCATAGAACTCATCAACATTTCACTATGCTGCAAGACATATTCCATGCATGTATTGAAACAATGACTGCTATGGGTGTTGACAAGAAAATATTAACCAATTTACAAATTTTATTTCTTTTGTAATTATTTTATTTTTCCAATGCTTAATTACCTCAAATTGGACGCCAGACTCATGTACAGACATAGTGTTGTCTACTATCTCATACTTAGTATGATTGTGCCTAATGTATAGCAGGAAAGTAACAGAACGGTATTGTAACACAAATAATTGCACCGTATGTGACAATATAGTACTATTGAACCAAGTTAATTGAACTGTTAAGGGTCTGTCCCACTTGGCGATTTTTCCAGCGACTGCCAGTATCACTGACTGACGTATCAGGTCACCGTAAAATTCACAGTGTGATGCAGCGTGATGCGCCGTGATGCGCCGTGATGCTTTCATATAATTATTTGAATCAAATTTAAGAATTTAGGACTTCAGCAATAAATATAAAACTGAAATCTGGCCACAAAAGGTTTGGAAGTAAGTTTAGAAGAAAAAGATTGTTTAGGGATAGTAATCATGGCTTTCTTTGTGTGTTGGAAATCCTGATTGGATTTTTTTGAAGATGTGACCAAGAGGATTGATGAGGGCAGGGCGGGAGATGTTGTCTACATGGACTTTAGCAAGGTTTTTGACAAGGGTCCTGCATGGTAGGCTGGTCCAGAGGGTTAGATCACATGGGATCCAGGGTGAGGTAGCCAAGTAAATGCAAAAGTGGCTTGTTGGGAGGTGATCGGTGCAGGGTGTTCTGGTGTTTGTCCTCTGTATTAGTGATATGCATGACAATGTTGTAAATATGATTAGTAAGTGTGTGAATGACTCCAAAATTATTGGTGTAGTGAAGAGAGTGATCTCAGATTACAACAGAACCTTGATGAACTGGGGAAGTGCACCAAGGAATGCTAGATGGAATTTAACCTGGATGAGTGTGTATGGATTTCAGTAAGTTAAACCAGAGCAGGACTATGGAGGGCGTTGTACACCAGAGGGGCCTTCGAGTGCAGGTACATAGTTCCCTGAAAATGGCAACTCAGGTAAACATGTAGGGAAAGAAGGCATTTGGCACACTTGCCTTTATTGAGTACAAGTGTTGGGCCATCACATTACAGTTGTACAAGTACAATGTTTAAAAGACATTTAGATGTGTACATGGATAGGGAAGCTTTAGAAGGATATGGGGCAAATATAGTCAAATATGATTCGCTTACGTTTTTGTTCTTGTGGTTTTGAGCTTGTTGGTCTTTTGAACACCATGACATTATGGTCAAAAAGAATTATAAGAATTATAGTCAGTCATCCTTACTGCTCTTATTTCAACAGAATTGTGCCCAGAACTGAAGGTGACAATAGAGATACTGCATCTGTAGAAGTTCATCAGTTATAGAAACAAAATTAGGCCATTCAGCCCATCAAGTTTACTCCGCCATTCAATCGTGGCTGATCTATTGTTCCCTCTCAACCCAATTCTCCTGCCTTCTCCCCATAACCCCTGACACTTTAGAAACTTACAAAATTCTTAAGGGGTTGGACAGGCTAGATGCAGGAAGATTGTTCCCGATGTTGGGGAAGTCCAGGACAAGGGGTCACAGCTTAAGGATAAGGGGGAAATCCTTTAAAACCGAGATGAGGAGAACTTTTTTCACACAGAGAGTGGTGAATCTCTGGAACTCTCTGCCACAGAGGGAGTAGTTGAGGCCAGTTCATTGGCTATATTTAAGAGGGAGTTAGAATGTGGCCCTTGTGGCCAAGGGGATCAGAGGGTATGGAGAGAAGGCAGGTACGGGATACTGAGTTGGATGATCAGCCATGATCATATTAAATGGCGGAAATGCAGGCTCGATAGGGCCAAATGGCCTACTCCTAGCCACCCCATAATTTCTATGTTTGGCTATGTTTCTATGACACCATTACTCATTAAGAATCTATCAATCTCCACCTTAAAAATATCCATTGACTTGGCCTCCACAGCCTGCTATGGCAATGATTTCCACAGATTCACCAAATTCACTGAATATATTTGTCCTCATCTCCTTTCTAAAGGTATGTACTTTTATTATGAGGCCGTGGCTTCTGGTCCTAGACTCTCCCACTAGTGTGAACAACTTCTCCACATCCACTCTATCCAGGCCTTTCACTATTCGGTAAGTTTCAATGAGGTTCCCCCTCATCCCTCTAAATTTCAGCGAGTAGAGGCCCAGTGCTGTTAAATACTCAACATAACATATGATGTTATGTGACTCACTCATTCCTGGGATAATTCTTGTAAATCTTTTGTGGACATTCTCGAATGTCAGAACATCCTTCCTCAAATATGGGGCCCAGAACTGCTCACGTCATTCCAAATGCGGTCTGACCAGTGCCTTATAAAGCCTCAGCATTACATCCCAGTTTCTATATTCTAGTCCTCTCGAATGCTTTTATATTTTAGTCCTCTCGAAGTTGCAACAATTCCTTGGTTTTACATTCTCTTTCCAGTGCTCTAAACTAGACACCACGGCACATTAGTTAAATGTTTAATGAGATTCTGAATTTGTTAATAATATTCGGCACTTCTCATGAAGCTCTGAATGAATGATATCCACCAATTGGTATCGTCCTTAATCTACAAGGACTGTTCACGTTGGGTTTTGCTTTATACAAAACTGTGGTACTATAAATGTTCAAGTAGGAACTGCAGATGCTGGAAAATCGAAGGTAGACAAAAGTGCTGTAGAAACTCAGCGGGTGCAGCAATTGAAAGGAAATAGGCTACGTTTCGGGCCGAAACCCTTCTTCAGACTGTCTGAAGAAGGGTTTCGGCCCGAAACGTTGCCTATTTCCTTCACTCCATAGATGCTGCTGCACCCGCTGACTTTCTCCAGCACTTTTGTCTACTGTGGTACTATAATATGGGTTGCAAGGTACTTAACAGCCATTTTATAACGCAGATGTTATTGACAGCTTGTGTACATGTTACCTTCCTGCCTTCAGCCTTGCAGGGACATGCTGCCATTTATGCTGTAAATTCCATCAGAACACAATAAAACGAGCACACGTCAAAGGTATCAAAGGTATTTTATTAGTCACATTCACATACACCCAGGTGTAGTGAAGTGAAATCAGATTGAAAAGCAACTGCAGCTAGGCTGGTGCAAGCACCAAATTACCTGACTCACTTAAACTCCTTCTTGCCTTTATTTGCTTCCATTATAGTGGATGAGTGTAAACCACAGTATCATCATTTAACTAGGCATAGTTCCACCAGCAGTTCAGACAGACAGGCCCCATTTGTTCGCACCAGAGCCTGCTCTGCTGGAAGCCCTGTATCACAATAATTACACAATAGTGAATTTTCTACGACTGTTACATTTTTGTTCCGTGCCCTGAAAGTAGCAACACAAGTGGACGGAGCGGTAAAGAAGGTTAATGGTCACGTTCATCAATCGAGTAATTAAGTATAGGAGTCAGGAATTCTCATTACAGCTTTATAAAACCTTGGTCAAAAACAAAGAAACATAGAAATTAGGTGCAGGAGTAGGCCATTCGGCCCTTCGAGCCTGCACCGCCATTCAATGTGATCATGGCTGATCATCCAACTCAGTATACCATACCTGCCTTCTCTCCATACCCCCTGATCCCTTTAGCCACACGGGCCACATCTAACTCCCTCTTAAATATAGCCAATGAACTGGCCTCAACTACCTTCTGTGGCAGAGAGTTCCAGAGATTTAACTACTCTCTGTGTGAAAAATGTTTTAATTGTCGCCGTCCTAAAATATTTCCCCCTTATCCTTAAACTGTGACCCCTTGTTCTGGACTTCCCCAACATCGGGAACAATCTTCCTGCATCTAGCCTGTCCAACCCCTTAAGGATTTTGTACGTTTCTATAAGATCCCCCCTCAATCTCCTAAATTCTAGCGAGTACAAGCCGAGTCTATCCAGTCTTTCTTAGTCGGGCTGTATCCAGTCAGGCTGTATTTGGAATATTGTCTGCTGTTCCGGTTGTCCCATTGGAAAAAGGATGTGGGGGCTTTGGAGAGGGTAGGGAAGAGATTTTCTACAATGCTACCTGGATTAGCTATAAGGAGAAGTTGGACAAACCTGGATTGTTTTCTCTGGCGTTTCGGAGGCTGAGGAGAGACCCGATTGAGGTTTATCAGGAATAGAGGCATAGTTCGGGTAGATGGTCAGACTCTTTTTCCCAGGGTGGAAATATCAAATACCAGAGGGGACAGGGTTAAGATGAGGAGAAGAAAGTGTAAAGGGAATGTGCAGGGAAAATTATTTACACTGAGAGTGGAGGGTGTCTGGACTGCACTGCTAGGGGTGGTGATGGAGGCAGATGGGATTAAGGGGCTTCAGATATGCACATGAATATGCAGGGAACACAGGAATATGGATCGCATGCAGGCAGAAAAGATCAGTTTAGCCTGGCACCGTGTTCGGCACAGACATTGTGGGCTGAAGGGCCTGTGCTGTACTGTTCTATGTCCTTTGTTTTATTTGGCAGGTACGTTTTCCACAGAGCTAGTCAACTGTACAAGTCTGAAGAAGGGTCTCGACCCGAAACGTCACCCATTTCTTCTCTCCAGAGATGCTGCCTGTCCCGCTGAGTTACTCCAGCAGTTTGTGTCTACCTTCGATTTAAGCCAGCATCTGCAGTTCTTTCCCACACATTTTGTCTGCTCCACTGCGAAATCTCCTCAAGGTATGACTACTTTGGTGACGTTATCCCTTCTCCCAGCCAACAATCATCTATTCTACATTTTCCTTGAACTTCATCCCCTTTGTCCTATTTTCACACCTTACACTTCCTTATCTATGTATCTCCCTCTCCACTGACATCAGTGTGAAGAAGGGTCTCGACCCAGGCACGGAAATCACTATCAAAACATGGGGGGAGGGAACCGGGGGGGGGGGGGACAATTTCTTGGCGGCCTTGCGCGCATGCGCACTCTCACACACCCACACGCGAGGCTTCGGAGGCTTCAGCCATGGGCCCTGTGGACGGTACTTAACTCAAGATTCTTCCAGTTCCCAGCCCTGCAACGTGGATGCTTCTATTACGGGGACGCTGCCGTTGGAATGTCAACTAGTGCAGATCTGTACCACAGATTTAAAAAAACACTGGACATCATGTTGGACAACATAATATAGGACAGGACATAATACCTTACAAAGCTTGTAATGGGCTGGGGGGGGGGAATCGTCCCCCACCTCTGAAAACAGGGAGGGGGCACGTCCCCTCCCCCCCCCCCCCCCCCCCCCCCCCCCCCCCCCCCTGGGATTTCCGCCCCTGTCTCAACCCAAAACGTCACCCATTCCTTATCTCCAGTGATGCTGCCTGTCCCGCTGAGTTACTCCAGCAGTTTGTGTCTACCTTCGATTTAAACCAGCATCTGCAGTTCTTCCCTACACGAGTTAATTTTCTTGTCTAAGGAACTAACTTGTGTCAATCATTGGAAGAGTTGCAGCACAGTGCCCCGGGCAGGTGAAAGAGAAAGAAACTATAGCTCCCACGGTTCCTCATTAGCCAGTAGTCCCTGCTGGAAAAGCATGGCCATTGCAGGAGGACAGGGGTGTGATGTTCCCTTCAGTGTAAAGGCTGCCACTACTCACTGTCAAGCCTCACACATGCCGAATGCCCCCACTTGCCAGTGTGGTAACCCCTTCCTTAACCCCTTCCTTGTGCAGGGCCTAGATGAGAGCCCGCAGCTATTAGCTTTGAAAGTGCTTGCAGCGGGGGAGGGGGCGAAAGGGCAGTGAAAGGGAAACAAAAACTATAAAACATTTGATATGATAATGAAAGTCACAAACTTCATGTATTTTATCCTCTCTTCATTTCAAACAACAGCAAATGAAAATACACGTAACTACTCCCGCCTGCTTTATTTACTCCAGAGAACACTGAAATCTGTGGATTTTCCTTCAATGAAAATCAGTAAAGTAACATCAGAGGATGTGTGGTTCACAGATTTCAATAGGCCTTGAAGCGGCTGTTCATGTGCCCACTCACTGGCTGTGATCAATAATAGCATATTGCAATTAAGGTCTTATGGATTCTCTTTGCTAACAATGATCCCCAATCATGATGTTCTGGGACTTTTCCCTGGTGACCTAATTGGAAGTTGCGTGTCTCTGAGGGAGAGTCTGTCATGATTTTAGTTTCTTTGGTCTTGGGTTTGTCAGGGGCAGAGGTGCCTGGCTTGAGATGTGCCAACACTGTCGTATTGCTGCATTCCAACAAAGTGCATATAACCCAGTGTGTCCTGCACGGAGTCCTGAGTTTTGGGATTACTGCGGGAACTGTTCTTTAGTTACATTTAGTTTATAGATACAGCATGGTAACAGGTCTTTCAGCCCACCAAGACCGTGCCGACCAGCGATCCCCGCACATTAACACTATCCTACACACACTGGGGGACAATTTACAATTAACAAACCAAGCCAATTAACTTATGAACCTGTACGTCTTTGGAGTGTGGGAGGAAACCGGAGATCCCAGAGAAAACCCACACAGGTCACCGGGAGACCGTACAGACAACATCCGCAGTCAGGATCGAACCCAGGCACTCTGGCGCTGTAAGGCAGCTTTCCTACCGTGTGATCTTATTCCAGTAGAAGTGAGCACATTCCTGAACTGAAGCCTGCAGAAACCTGCAGAGGGGCTGGACAAGACAGTTTCCCCAAGGTAGAAATGACTAAGAGTAAATGCATAATTTTAAGGTTAGAGGTGCAAAGTCTAAGGCTGTACGGGAAAGGTTTTTTTCACAGAGAGCGGTGGGTGCCTGGAATAAACTGTTGGGGTTGGTAGTGGAGGTAAATAGGATAGACGTATTTAAGAGGATTTTGGAGAGACACATAGATATGCAGGGAATGGAGGGGTATGGATCACAGTAAGGGCAGAGAAGATTCATGTAACTTGGCATCATGTTCGCCATGGATATTATTGGCCGAAGGGCCTGTTCTTGTGCTGCATTGTTCTATATTCCATGTTCCATGAGTCAATGACTAAGGACCCAGGGCCCAGCACATCAATGCAATCACACAAAGAAAGCTCCTCAGTCCTCAACGCCTCTACCTCCACAGACAACTGAAGAGATTCGGTATGTTGGGGAATGCTCTATCGAGGTTCTACACAACCCCAACCTCAGCAACTACAAGCTTCTATGGACTGTGTTTTTTACTGCATAGCTAGTTGCAGTTTTGCACAATTACTCATCCCTAGTATTACTACTGTTAACTTATTGTACTATTGATTATTATATATTATCTGCGTGCATTGTGTTAATGGGCTTGTAATGCTACAGCAAGTCAGATTTCCATGTTTACATTGGGATCAATGACAGTAAAACTGTGACTTGGCTTTTGACTTGATTGTAATACTGCTAATATTTTCTCTTCATGTTTTTATCTAATGCAATTCAATCTGCTTCCACCATCCAATTCCACTTTACTACCATATTTTGTACCATTATGTTATTTTGCTATTAATTTTAAATAAATGTCTTCCTCCAGTGGGAATAGTATATTTGTATAGACAGTATGGGGCAACACAGTGGGGCAGATGTAGAGTTGCTGCTGTACAGCGCCAGAGACCCGGGTTCGATCCTGACTACGGGAGCTGTCTGCACGGAGTTTGTACGTTCTCCATGTGACCACGTGGGTTTTCTCTGGGTGCTCCAGCTTCCTAAGACATTCCAAAGACGCGCAGGTTTGTAGGTTAATTGGCCTCTGCAAATTCTCCCTCGTGTGCAGGATAGAACTAGTGTACAGGTGATCGATGGTCGGCATGAGCTTGGTGGGCCGAAGGGCCTGTTTCTGCACTGTATTTCTAAAGTAAACTGCACTACTGACACCCTTATACAGCTCAGTCGATTCTCCTCTTAATCTTCCCTCCTTTAAGAACAAACCCAGATTTTCCAGTCTCTCCATTTCAATTCTTTCTTACACTTACACTGTAATGTAAATGGGGCTTATGTAGCAGAAATAAGCAGAACCATTTCCCTCTAGCAGCTGGCTTCCCTGATGGTGCCTTTCGACACATACTGTTTAATCAAAACTGATGCCAAAGTACAAAAAAAGGTCACATAAAATAGGCAAAGAAAATATCGAGAAGTGTGTCAGCTCTGTCTACAATTCATACTGTTTAATTACAGGGGTGTAGTCCATGTGACCGTTGCATAAAATCACTGCTCTGACAGCTCTTACTACGAGTGCAAACTGGTTGTGGAGACTGGGAGGAGTTTTACATTTGAGAGACTAACCGAAGATGTTTGTTTTAACAGCACAGATTAGGTCGTTCTCTAGAGGTGGGAGGCAGAGTCAGGAATAGGATTGCAACAGATATCTATGCATTCACAATTGGGAATTTCCTGTGAAACAGATGGCAGTAGTAACAAACGTTCAATGCCAACCTGATGAACTGAGAAGATGATGAGCAGTTTGTAGTCATTAAAAGGGCATTGAAATCCCACGCAACAGCACCTCCGACAAAAAAAAAAAACAGGAAAGATATGGGAAAGCGTACTGATGGTGCAAGTTTTTTATTGCAAAGTAAAAACAGAAAAAATATGAATGCTCTCAAAGGTCTGGCAGCATCTGTTGATGCAAGGACCTGAAACATTATCTCTGTTCCTCTCTACACAAATGCTGCCTGATCTGCCAAGTCTTTTATCTTCATTAATCTCGACTGTTTTACATCCAATAGCCAATCCTCTATCTGTGCTAATTTATCATCCTTAATGTCACCATTTGTTTCTTTAACTCTGTTTCGCTCTTCACAAATGTTGCCTGACCTGCAGAACCGGTTTCTGTTTCCCACTTCCAGCATCTGCAACATTTTAGTTTGGTTATTGATTACATGTTCATTGGTGAAGCGGTGGCCAAACAGATCATAGGAAGGAACAGGTTGTTAAATTCCAACAAATGCATGTCATTGCGGAGGCCTGCGTTCTCCAATCAGTTTGTGCCTTTACTGATTCACCCCTCCATCTTTTCTTTCAGTTCACAGCCCACCTACAAGTTAATTCAAAAGTTCCTTATACAGGATCCTCATATAGGATATGAAGATAGGTCATTGTTCCGTGTTAATGCTGCAAAACTGCTGTTACAATATAATAATTGGCCACTTTCTGTTAAAGGAGAGAATGGACTCAGGAGACCAAGCAAGTTCGGCATGTCTACAATGACCCTTCGCAACTTCTGCAGCTGCACCGTAGAATGCATACTGTCGGGTTGCATCACCCCGGCCACTCGCTCTTCTCCCCTCTCCCGCCAGGCAGAAGACACGAGAACATGAAATCACATACCACCAGATTCAGGAACAGCTTCTTCCCCTCTGTTATCAGACTATTGAATGGCTAGGGTGCAGTCCCGGTCTTCCAACCTACCTCATTGCGGGGCTTACACTTTTTCTCTGTAACTGTAATGCTGAAACACTATATTCCTCACACTGAAACTTTTCTCTTTGCATTGCCAGTTGGAATAGTGCATGGCTTGTTTGTACTCATGTGTAATATGGTTTGAGTTGTCGGGATAGCATGTAAACAAAAACTTTTCATTGTACCTCTGTAGACGTGACAATAATAAACCATTACCAATATCAAATGTGTTTTTGCCGTGGGTTTGGCTCCAGATAGCAAATGTTCTTCTTGATGAGCACTTCTGTTTTGTTTTTTCAGAAAATTCATCCTGGATCTTTTGCACTGAAGCCAGCCCTAACTGGAAGGTTTAGGTTTTGATTAAAAAGGATCCATCTAATTGAGCTTATATTGGGGTAGTCCATGTTATCTAGTTTCTCACCAAACAGATTCTAAACAAAGGAAGCTATTCTTACATGTACATTTCTCCTTACGTTTATCTCTTGTTGTTGATCTTCTTGTATGATTCCATTTGAATGCCCCAATCAATGCTTAGCCCAGCTCTCTCTCCCAATTCACAATATCCATATCATCAACCCCAATTGTTTTATATCCCACCGAGCTATTTGATCCCCCCAAATATCTGCCAACTCTGTGATGTTCCTGCTAAGTTTCCATGCTCAGTGACATTTTGCACTAGATTTGTGCAGGTACAACAATCCCCTAATCAGACTGCAAAGCAACAATGAAGGTCCTTCAATTGAGAGAAAAAGCAGTGGTGTGGTGACACCGTTTGGCCTGGATTTCCACACACACTATGGCAGATTTTTCTCCAGACTGTCGGGAGCCGCTGGCTGTTCAGCCCACTGAATAAACTCCTGAGATTAATTTTCATAATTTTAGTATCATGATGCAATGGGTGTGCCTTACACCTATCCAGGACACTCTGTAAGAAACTCCGGCAATCCCCTTTTTGATTCCGATCTCAGTTCCGTTTAGTATCACATACACCAGAATACAATGAAATTCCTTGTTCACATGAAGCTCAAAGTAAACAGTGTACATGGTAATGATAAAGATAACAGTAAATGTGATGCAGGGGTAAAATGGTGTAAAGATGGTCGTGTATTCTGAAGCAGTGCAAAACAAAATTAACGCGCAATAATGGAATCAGATAGAGATAAGTCAGAACATGTGGCAGCATCTCCGGGAAGGGGGTGTTAAAGGGAGGATTGGTTAGGAGTCCGGCAGCAGTGGGGAAGAAGCTGATCTTAACTCTGGACATCCAGGCTTTCAAGCTTCTGTATCTTCTCCCTGAAAGGAGAAGATAAAATATGGAATGGCCAGGGTGACAGTCCATCATTAACAATACTTCAACGGTTCAACAGGGTCTGACCTCCCCAGAGGAGCATGGGTGAAGCTCAACAGACTTCATACTGGAGTTGGGCGTTTCAATACCAGCAGGTGGAGATGGGGACCCTGCCAGAGCCCAGCCTGTGAATGCGGAGCAGAACAACAGACAGCCAACCATGTCATCTCAGAGTGCCCCCTCTACCACCCACCAAATGGAGCTCAGGGCCTGGCAGACATTGACACAGAGACAACAACCTGGCTGCTCAACACCCGGCTTTTCTTTTGGTTTATTTATGTTTCATTCACAAGAAGAAGAACGGTTCAATGGTACAGTGGAATTACCATAGGGAAGTACAATCCCAGATTAAGCACAAAGCGTGCAGAGATAGCCCACTGAGACCATACACAGCAGTCGCTAGGTTTTGGCACCATGTACTCAGTCCAAGCTGGTGCTGGCCATAGAGGCCCATTGCTGCCATCGCCTCCAGCCTTGCAGCCTTCCTGCAGCAGTGCAGCGTGAAGATGGACTGGATGGAAGGGACCGGCCAGTGATGTACTGGGCTGTGTTCAACCCTCTCTGCTGGTTCAGGTGGTCAAGAGCAGAGATGTTGCCGTACCAGGCTGGGATGCATCACAGTATTTTGTACACTGTATCTTTACCCGAACCTGAGAGAACCCACGTGAACTGGCCGAAGAAATCATGACTAAGGGTGCTGCCTGTACGGAGTTTGTGCGTTCTCCCCGTGACTGCGTGGGTGTTCTCCGAGATCTTCGGTTTCCTCCCACACTCCAAAGACGTGCAGGCATGCAGGTGAATTGGCTTGGTGTATGTGTAAATTGTCCCTAGTATGTGTAGGATAGTGTTAATGCGCGGGGATCGCAGGTCGGTGCAGACACGGTGGGCCGAAGGGCCTGTTTCTGCGCTGTATCTCTAACCTAAAACTAAACTAAATACTCTGTCCTATGATTTAATTGTAAATTTGGACAACAAATATCTTGCAACAATTCAAAAGGAAGATATTTAATGATTGCAAATTCAAGTTTCCATTTGCACAATAAGACGTAATTGCAAAGGAATGTGGAGAGATCTTTCCAAAGAGTTACTACGTCACTTGGGATCTCCATTTGGGCTGCTGTCATCACTCTTACACAGACTGAATTCCTTAAAGTACATTGTGTTTCCTTTGCGTAATATCAAATACTGACATGAAAACTTGGAGAACAGGAGAGGCAAGCGTGCAGGGTTCAAGTAAGGTCACTGAGCCACTGCTAAATAACCATCAGAAATGCAAATGAACTGAATAACCAGAGAAATCTCAAGTGTTCATTGAAAATTGAAAATCACTTGATCAAACCAACCAGTGAGTGAATGGAACCTGTAAACACTGAAGAAGGGTCTCGACCCGAAACGTCACCCATTCCTTCTCTCCAGGGATGCCGCCTGTCCCGCTGAGTTACTCCAGCTTTTTGTGTCTATCCACAGAACTTTAGGATGCTTCCCGAGGACGTGGGATGTGGTGTGGTCTTTAACAAAGAGAACATCTCAAGGCGCTTGAGAGAAATAACAATTCCAGCCAACGTTGACACCCAACCAGATAAAGGTTTTTAGGAGGCCTAACATAACGCTTCACCAGAGAGGCAGAGTGGAAGCAAAGTCTCAAAGAAAAGATGTGAAGGGGATTGGACATTCACTCCTGCATTGAACACTGCACTGCTGTGTCACTGAGGTTTAAAGTGGAATTCAAAGGCTTGTGATTGTGACAAGAGAGTAGACCTCTTGTCCATCATTCTCACCTCTCTGTCCTCTCATGGAAGATGAACTAGAACAGTACAGGACAGGAACAGCTCCTTTGGCCCCAATGTCCATGTCGAGCACAACGGCAAGTTAATCTTTTCTGCCAATATGGAATCCATATCCCTCCATTCCCTGGCGTGTGCGGATGTTGGCGCTGATGGACGAGAGCCCGAAGCAAGGAAGTCGAAGCCAAAGAACCGAATGGAAATGAGGCCGAAATGCCAAAAAACCGAAAGAGTACGAAGAACCGAAAGGATGGGACGCCTCAATGCAAACTAACCGAAACGGCGGTAAGCCTGACAGCCAACTAACTGAAAAGCTGCGTTACCTGAAAGCAAACTCTCCGATAACCGCTCTGTTAGTTGCCTTTTAAGCGTCCCGCCCTTTCGGTTAGTTTGCATTTAGGCGTCCCACACTTTCGGTTAGTTGGCGTTTCGTCTTTGTACTCTTTTGGTTTTTTGGCGTTTCGGCCTAGTTTCCATTCGGTTCTTTGGCTTCGACTTCTTTGCTTCGGCTTCTCGTCCGTCGGTGCCACGTCTGGGTACCATTCCCTGCGTATCCATGTGCCTGTCCAAAAGTCTCCTAAATGCCGCTATCCTATCAGTCTCCATCACACCTAGCAACACATTCCAGGCACCCTGTGTAAAAAAAACTTGCCCTGCACATTTCCTTTAAATCTTTCCCACCTCATCTTAATGCTTTGACATTTCCACCCCAGTAAAAAAGGTTCTGACTGTCGATCCCATCTACGCCGCTCATAATTTTACATACATATCAGCGTACTTATACTGTCTGCACCCACAAACTAATCAGAAGAAGGGTCTCGACCCAAAACGTCACCTATTCCTTTGCTCCATAGATGCTGCCTCACCCGCTGAGTTTCTCCAGCATTTTTGTTTGTGTTCGATTTTTCCAGCATCTGCAGTTCTTTCTTAAACAACTAATCTCTCGGTCAGTTTCAATAACCACAAGTGAAACTTACAAAATGATGCTTGGAATTTTATTTTGGTGTCCAAAATAATTGGAGTAAAAGCCATGTTAAAATTATTTCTTCTCAACACCTGAATCTGATACGACAGGATTCACGTGTTGGGATACAGTGTGAGAGCCCGAGTAACTAACATGGGAACATTATAATATGAAGGCAACTCTTGACCATAGGAGAGACACAAGAAACTACACATCTACGAATCTTGCTCAAAGAAGAAAATGCTGGAGGAACTCAGCAAGTCAGGCAGCATCTGAAGAATGATCCCGCCCTGAAATGTTGCAGATCCATTCCCTCCAAAGAAGCTGCCCGACCTGCCGAGTCCCTTCAGTACTTAGTTTATTGCTCTTGATCATCAGTAGTGCATTTATTTTTATAAGTTCCAGCCTGAAACAATTATTCAGCGGTTCTTTCGAAAGAGCTAAAAGTCTGAATGAAAACTGAAGTTACACAGCTCGGGACCTTTTTGTTCATTGTCTAATTTTGTTTTTTGGAATGAGCTGTCAGAGGAGATTATGGAGGCAGGTACTCAACAGAATTTATAGCAGACTTGGATAGGAGTATGGATGGTAAAGGTTTGGGGGGGGATATGGGCCAAAAGCAGGCAAATAGGACCAGCTTAGATGGGACATCTTACATGGACGAGTTGGGCCGAAGGGTCTTCTTCCGTGCAGTGTGACTATGACTCTTACCAATTGTCTCCTGTGTGTAGATTTATGATTAGAATGATGATGTAGATTCCTTTAATGGTGCTAATACTAATGTTATTTCCTGAAGAGAATATTATGAACTTCTTTCTTCCAACTGCTAATCCCTGCAGTGAAATTAACTGCTGCAGTTGATTTAGCAGTTCCTGTTGATGCTGCGTGCTGCTAATGGGCAGTGTGTTCATTCTGGTTGCTGCCTGCTCTACCTCTGTGATGATAAGTGGCTCCTCTGCACAGCATTGTGCTTGGGTTATGAGATTCATTGGAAGAATGATAGCAACATCTCCCTCCTACACCCTTCCCACATCAACCGGTTATTTCTTTGTCCTCTGGAAGATGGTGAATTAAGCACTAATGTGTATGGTACCAGTGAGATCAGGATTCACCAGTCCTCTCCCTGTGCAGTTGTAAAGAGCATGTGAGCAGTACAGATGAGGTAGACAGGATAATAGTGCAATTTTGTTTCATTAATGAAATATTAGAAGGTGGGAACAATGCGCACACACTGTTAATTGGTATGAATGGTGTAAGTGACTAAAGGGCCTGTCCCACATACACAATTTTTTCGGCAACTTTTCAGCACCTGTCACAGTGGCAGCAGGTTGCTGAAAATTTTCAACATGTTGAAAATCCAGTGGCGACCTGAAAAAGGTACGAATCTTTGGGCGACTACTCACGACCAAAAAGGCGTCACTCTGCGACATGTCCCTTCAGGATGAATCTCTATCCTTTAGCTGAACATAGCTGAATTACATCAATTACTTAGCTGAAGGAGCCCACTTGGCCCATCATTCCTGTACTAGCTTTTTGAAGCAGCACTTAGAATAGTCCCACTTTCCTGCAGTAGTGTCTCGACCTGAAACGTCATCTGCCCATCTGTATCCACAGATGCTGCCCGACCCGTTGAGTTCTTCCAGCACTCTGCGTTTTGATCAAGGTCCCAGCATCTGCTGTCTCTTGTGTCTCCAGTCTCACACTCCATCTAATTTCAAAGAAAGCACAAAATGTTGTAATAGCTCAACGGGTCAAGCGGCATCTGTGGGGAAAATGAATAGGTGACGTTTCATGCCGGGTCCCTCCTTCAGATTCAATCTCTTTGCTATCTCCCCCATCTCTTTTCCACCAGTCCCGCTATTTTCCTTTCCTCTTCAACTGCTTATCTAATTCCTTGTTGACAGTTTCTATTGAAACGGCTTCCACTGCCTTCACATTCAGTCTTCGTCTTGCGTTTGAGGCAGCAGAAGTCCGCAGCAGGGTGATGCCATCCGGTTCGAGATCCATAGAAGCCCACACTAAAAAGGGCGCATGCTCCAGGTTGGCGTCAAGCTGCAGCGCTGCTGCTGTCTCTGTTTGTTGTCGTTCACCTGGCTGAGGTCAGTTGACAGGGCTCACTCACTGCAGGGAGGTCGACAACATCAGCCCCGTCACATTCAGTGCCTAACCCTTTCCACATCACAATCAGCTGCTGAGTGAAGACAATTCTCCTCCATCCCCCTCCAGCTCCTTTGCCAATGATTATAATTCCATGCCTTGTGCTTATTAACCTTCCTGCATCTTCATTTTACTTACTCTGTCAAAGCCCTTCCTAATTTTCAACACATTTGCTTCAAGGGGATTTAGCTCCTCAATATCACACTTTTGCCCTTCACAAGCTGCTCTGATGAACTGGCTAGCTGTGTATCCCGGGGGGAGCTTGTGTATGTGGAATGTTTCTGCCTTGCATAGGGGAGACAGAATGCTCTGCAGCTGATAATATTTTCACAGACACATGGACTCAAAGGACGGAGCCTATTAAACATTCCCACTGTATGGATGCAGTGGCTGTGTGGGAGTGAGGTGACCTCGGGATGGACTGGGCTGCGCTCTGTATTCAAGAGATCGGGTGACTTTAAAATTCCACCACAAGTTCATTCATTTTTACAGTGATCCTGAACCTCACCAGCTTGGTCAACAGGCATGGTCCTGCGATCTCCTGGGAATGTTTTCTTGATTAACGAAGTAATCCCAGCGAGAGGCAGGGAAAGAGCCAGGCTCTTGTTCAGGATCCACAATAATTGCAAATGCCAGCTAGTATTGAGAAGGGAACCTCTCCTGAGTGGTACCGGGGTTGATTAAGGTCACTTATTGCAACCAAATAAGGCTTAAATCTTAAAGCCCTCCGTATGTTCCATAATTCAATGGTTGCAATAGGAGATAGAGTCATAGTGCATGGAAACAGGCCATTCGGCCAATTTGCCCGTGCTGACCTAATATACCCCATCCATGCTAGTCCCCGCTGCCCGCGTTTGGCCCATGTCCTTCTATACCTTTCCTTTCCATGTTCCTGTCCAAATATCTTTGTTATGCAAACTCTGGTACAATACCAAATATATCATAAAAACATTGTCTCATCTTCGACTAAGCATTGAAGTCAATGTTAAAACATAATATAGCAACCAACCACAGCTACTACTCATTATTACATTACGTAAAATGACATGATTTAATTTTTTTAGTTAAGTGTAATCTAATGCTTTAATCAATTACGTTTGTATGTGACTGACAAAGAGTTGTGGTGAAAACACAAATTGCTGGAGGAATTCAATGGGTCAGGCAGCATCTCAGTTTAGTTTAGAGATACAGCGTGGCAACAGGCCCTTCGGTCCACCGAGTCCGCGCCAACCAGCGGTCCCCGTACACTAGCACTATCCTACACACTAGCGACAATTTACAATTTTACCGAAGCCAAGTAACCTACAAGTGTGAGGGAATGGACAGCCTGAAGAAGGATCCTGACTAGAAGTGTCGTCTCCACAGATGCTGCCTGACCTGCTGAGTTCTTCTAGCACTTTGTGTTTTGCTCAGGATTTCAGCAGCTGCAGTTTCTGGCGTCTTCGTGAGGGTTTGGGGAGAATCAACTGCAGATGGTTTCTTGATCTCAAGGACATTGACTGACACTGACATGTATGAATGTTATCCTGTATCAGGGACATTGGATACAGATACAGTTGGCGTCTGCACTAAGCACTAATGCTGACACAAAATGGTGCAACATTTGAATGAAACCCACATATATGACTGAAACATTGTGCTTCAGTAAAGATTAGATTGCCGCTACTTGACGTCTCTCCTGCATTTATCACTTTTCCACTAATACAAAAAAACAACATGTGTACAGTCCGGGAACAATAAGAAGCACCAGGCAAAGTGTGATTACATGTGACAGGAACTCCAGGAAAGTAGACAATGTGAATAGAATTGAATCTCGCAATGTGAGACATAAACCAGACCAGGGGGAGCAGCAGAGGTCATCAAGCCCAGCACCAAAGGCACCTCTCTTATGAGCAAAGGCAGAAAGAAACTCACAACACAAATGTTCGGAAGGACTAACAACCTCATCAGGAAGGCTGGTTCCGTTCTGGGGGCGGAGTTGGATTCACGGGAGGTGGTTTTGGAGGGAAGGCTGCTCCTCAAACTGCGGAATATCTTGGACAATGCAGCTCACCCCCTCCATGACACACTGGTCAACCTGAGGAGTACCTTCAGCAACAGACTAGTTCCACCAAGATGCAGTACAGAACGCCACAGGAGATCCTTCATCCCTGTGGCCATCAAACTGTACAACTACTCCCCCTTCAGTCGTGGGGTAGACTGACTCCCCTCCCTATCCATCTCCCCCCCCCCCCCCCCCCCCCCCTCAATCTGTGCACATCCCCAATCCTCGTCACTCGTCACTTTAATTTCATGTTTCTTGTATCTTGTGTTTTATGACTGTTGGCAGATCAAATCCCTCCTGAGATAAATAAAGTTCTATCGTATTGTATCGTATTGTAAAACTCGAGATAAGTCTGATTTACTCCAGCATTGTGGGCTAACTTCGAGATTAACATTAGGCCACAGCCTTAAAAGCTAAAATATATAAACAAACAACCAAACATCATGAATGTATCCTAAAAAGACTAAACATGCATCGGAATGGTTGATGAAATTAATGTTTTTGGAAGGGAGTGAATTCGCTTTAATCATTCAATTTGGACATAATTACATTTTAATTAAATGCTGCACCTGGTCACATTGGACAAAGTGCTGGATAAGCTCGACATGTCGGGCAACATCAGTCGAGGGAATGGACAGACACTTCGATACCAAGTGGTGCTGTGATTGTACTCACCAATGAGAAGAAAGAAAACACAGAAAGTTTGTTCAATTACCACGTAAAAACAAGGAACTGCAGATGCTGGACAATACACACCTGTCCCACGATGCGAGTTCACCAAAGAGCTCTCCCGAGTTTAAAAAAAATCAAACTTGTGGTACTTCATCACGAGTATTTTTTAACTCTTGGAAATTTTTCACTTTGCTGAAAAGACTTCATGAGTTTCCCTGTTTCCCGAGTACCTGCCGTTAACATTACGAGCTGCTACGAGACATCCACGAGCTCCAACGTACCCGCCACGTACATTCTACGTACTTACCACGAGTTTGATTTTTTTTTTTAAACTCGGGAGAGCTCTTGGGTAAATTCGCATCGTGGGACAGGGCCTTAAAGGACACAAAATGCTGGAGTAACTCAGCTGGTCAGGCACCATCCCTGCAGAATGTGGATAGGTGACATATTGGGTCGGGACCCTTCTTCTGAAGGTGGTCTTTTGCTAGTTTTCAAATGCCTGATTCCATTAATGATTTGGATGATGATGTAGTAAAATTGTTAGTAAATTTGAAGATGACACTAAAAATTGGCAGTAAAGTAGACAGTAGGGAAGATATTCATGATTAGTAACAGTGTCAAGGGTTATGGGGAGAAGGCAGGAGAATGTGGTGGAGAGGGAATGTTAGATCAGCTATGATTGGATTTATATCTAAGTTTACCACAAGATCTCGATCAGTTGGAAAGATGCCCAAGGAATGACAAACGGCAGGAGGTAGAGAAGTGACAGGTATGAGGTGTTACACTTTACTATATCAAACCAGGTAGGATTTATACAATAATGGTAGATCCCTGGAGAGGATTTCAGAGCAGAGTGATCTAGGAATACGTGTGCACAGTTCTCTAAGAGTGGCGATTCAGGCGGACAATGTGTTGACGAAGGCATTTGGCACGTTTGCCTTCATTGTTTGGACATCATGATGCAGCTGCACAAGTTCAGTTGCAGAGACTTTGTCCCTTCATCTCACTACACTCTTTCACCTCACCAAAGGAATGACTGGTTTATTAGTTACAGGGAATTTTACTTTTTTAATTGCACATTGCATAGACATAAAGTCATAGCGTTATACACATGGAAGCAGGCCCTTCAGCCCCTCATCCATGCCGACCAAGATGCCCCATCTAAGATAATTCCATTTAGTTTAGTTCAGAGATAGAGAGTGGAAACAGGCTCTCCGGCCCACCGAGTCCACACTGACAATCCATACACTGTTCTATGTTATCCCACTTGCACATCCTACAGACTAGGAACAATTTACAGAAGCCAATTAACCTACTGTACAAACCGGCATGTCTTTGGAATGTGGGAGGTAACTGGAGCACCCAGAGAAAAACCCAAGCGGTCACAGGGAGATCGTGCAAACTCTGCACGGACAGCACCCGTAGTCAGGATCGAACCAGGGCTTTCTGGGGCTGTAAGGCAGCAGCTCTACCGCTGTGCCACTGTACCACTGCGCCACCCCATATTTGACTCCAATCTCTCAAAACCTTTCCTATCCATGTACCTGCCTAAATGTATTTTAAATGTTGTTATCGTACCAGTCGTAACTACTTCCACTGGCAATTCGTTCCACATTCCTCTTCACCTTCTGTGTGGAAATGTTGGCACTCAGGTTCCTATTAAATCTTTCCTCTCGCACCTTAAAACTAAGCCCTCAAGTTCTTGATTCCCGAACCCCAGTTAAAACACTATGCATTCACCATATCTATTCCCCTCAACCACCTGGCAAGCATATTTTCATACCATGATTATTAATCGCGAGGGGGCAAGAATTTGAAATTCAGATAGCGTTCTTGGCCTTCAATTTTCAATAATACCTCCCTTGGGCATTTGCCCTAGCTTTTCTTTATTAATTTAATTCTTTTAAAATGTCGTAGTTAATATGTTCTTTCCGCGTGGCTTTCGGAGAATGTGAGAGCATGCCTAACAGATGCCGTTCACCCAAGTCTGACTAATTATTTAACAAGAATCAGTCGCTCTGTGATAAAGTTGGGCTTGTGCCAGTTGATAGCAAGGCCTCTTGGGCTTATTGTGACTTTAGCAAGACAATGAGCTGTGACTACAGGAGGGTAATTGAGCGGAAGGGCTGCTTATACCGCCTCGTGTCACACAGACGAGTGGCAGCCAGCACCAATGTGGCAGATTACAGGTTTATTTCCACTTGGAGCTATGCTCGTCTTTCCTTCAATTCAGGCATCCTATCTCCACAACGCACACATTAACCTTTCACATCGTGTACGCGCCTGGCAATGTTGCTTGCTACGGCCTTTACCCTCTTCTCCTCAAGGTACTGCCTCATGCTGGGGGTCTGGATACATTCATCCATCTGCTACTTCAACAGTTTTTGCCATTCTAGACGTGAGAGTGCCCGGCAATTGTGGACACGCACTCTGACCATCGAAGTGGGGAGGGACAGGGCAACACAGCTGAGCACAATCTGTCCTTCACAAACCCGCACACAGCACAATTTTCAGCCGAGCTTGCTAAATAACGATCAGTGATAGCAATTCTGTCCGATGTGTTTACTACCCCCCACACTTTGTGTGTACATCCCTCAGCCGCACCAACATTTGATTGATTGATTCAATCGGGCGGCACGGTGGCGCAGCGTTACAGTTGCTGCCTTACAGCGCGAGAGACCCAGGTTCGATCCTGACTATGTGTGAGTTTGTACGTTCTCCCCGTGACCTGTGTGGGTTTTCTCTGGGATCTCCGGTTTGTTCCCAAAGAGGTACAACCTGGTGGATTAACTGGTTTCGGGAAAATTGAAAATTGTCCCTGTGTGTGGGATAGTGCTAGTGTATGGGAATTGCTGGTCGTAATGGGTGATGATTGGGTCGAGACCATTCTTCAGACTGAGAGTCATGGGAAGGGGAGATACCCTCCCCCTTTCTTCCCCTGCATCTCCCCCTCCCCAACGCAACCCGTTCCCCCAACGCAATATTCCACCACTCACCCATAGTCCCCAATTGCGGAGGCGTGGCTCATTTTCCCTCATCCCCCAGCACTCCCTCCCCCTCTTCTTCACCCTCCCCCTTCTTTCCCTCTCCTCCTCTCCTCCCCTCACCCTCTCCCTCCCTCACCTCTCCCCCCGATCCATTCCCCGACCCTCAATCACTCCCTTCCTCCTTCTATAACTCCTCCCCCCTCCCTACCCCCCTCCTCTCCCTCTATCTGTTTCAATAACATTAAACAGCAATCCTGCCACTGCAACTTCAAGTCATTTTTCGCAAAGTGGGAGGTAGACAAAAATGCTGGAGAAAAACTCAGCGGGTGAGGCAGCATCTATGGGAAGAAGAATGGAAGAGGCAGACTGACGGTAGACTGTGGGAGAGCTGGGAAGGGGAGGGGAAGGAGGGAGAAAGCAAGGACTACCTGAAATTGGAGAAGTCAATGTTCATACTGCTGGGGTGTAAACTGCCGAAGCGAAATATGAGGTGCTGCTCCTCCAATTTGCGATGGGACTCACTCTGGCCATGGAGGAGGCCCAGGACAGAAAAGTCGGATTCAGAATGAAAGGGGGAGTTGAAGTGCTGAGCCACCGGGAGATCAGGTTGGTTAGTGCGAACCGAGCGTAGGTGTTGGACAAAGTGATCGCCAAACCTACGCTTGGTCTCACCGATGTAGAGCAGCTGACACCTAGAGCAGCGGATGCAATAGATGAGGTTGGAGGAGATGCAGGTGAACCTCTGCCTCACCTGGAAACATGGCTTGGGTCCGTGAATGGAGTCAAGGGGGGAGGTAAAGCAACGTGCAGCATTTCCTGCTGTTGCAAGGGAAAGTACCAGGGAAGGGGTGGGAAGGACGAATTGACCAAGGAGTTACGGAAGGAGTGGTCCCTGCAAAAAGCAGAAAGGGGAGGAGATGGGAAGATGTGGCCAGTGATGGGCTCCCGTTGGAGGTGGCGGAAATGTCGGAGGATATTCTGTTTTATGTGATGGCTGGTGGTGTGGAAGGTGAGGACAAGGGGGACTCTGTCCTTGTTACGAGTGCGGGGATGGGGGGTGAGAGCGGAGCTATGGGACATAGAGGAGACCCTGGTGAGAGCCTCATCTATAGTTGAAGAGGGGAACCCGCGTTCCCTAAAGAATGAGGACATCTCCAATGCCCTGGTTTGGAACCTGGTTTGGTTTCTTAAAGTGGGGTTTTGTAAAGTTGAAAATGTGAATAACTAGTAAAATATAACATCAATCTGAACGCAACTTGATACACCAGACCACAGGACAATTGTGAGTAAGGTGGTCCAAAAATTGTAGTGCTATTGTGTACCGTTTTGTTATAGTTCCGGGATCAAATGGGCAGGCACACACACACACACACACACACACACACACACACACACACACACACACACACACACACACACACACACACACACACACACACACACACACACACACACACACACACACACACACACACACACACACACACACACACACACACACACAGAAACACACTAGACCACACACACACAATATTCCACAATTATTCCACACACACACTCCCCTGCCTCCCTCAATTGCACCTCCCCTGCCTGCTGCAGCAGTGAAAAGTTCAGTGTTCCTGTCTTGCAACTTTGTTTCGAGTAGAAAACAAACAAGATGAGAGTTTTAGTAATATATAGATAGATAGATAAATAGATGTTTGTACCACATGTACATTGGAAACTACCTATGTAAATGTTTCACCTCAGCTTGGTTGTAACGCTAATGCATCAAAAGGCTTCAGTGCAGCACAGAATCATTCTCACCAGAAGAGATATTGTAGTTAAAATATTTCTGCCAAAATTCCCAAACTGACCCTGAGTCCTTGCAACACTTTAGTTTTTGCTCAAGCTTCCATCACCTGCAGTTTTATTTTAAGAGATGCAGCATGAAAACAGGCCCTTTGACCCACTGAGTCCCTGCTGACCATCGAGTCAACGGTCACCAGTCTCTTGAGTCTCAAATAGCTTCAGTTAATGATGTTTGATCTAACTTTTACATGTAACGAGGGACAGATTCTAAATTCTTGGTTTAGTGGTAATGGATGCCCTGATGAATGGTGTACAATTATTTCACTGCAGCCCATCTGAAACCAGTAGGAATTGATCGATACATAACCACTATAAAGTTCTCTGTCACTTAATCAAGAAGATAGCTAAAGACATAAAATACATTAACCCACGCATTAGGATCTCAGAAATAAAGATGCTGCTAAATTGGAAATGATTACAAATTTGATAAGTCTTGGCCATTTGTTTCATAATATAAAGCAATTATGTGCACTTTTATTGCCCACACTAAAATTGGCCATGCAATGATCTAATTAGTGTTTGTTATTTGCATATATAATTGAAAATTAATCCTTAATTGTTTTGTGGACTGGAAATGCAGCTTTTTACCTGTTATTAAATTGCATTGTGTGGTTTGTTGACCAATAAATATGGCTATTCTCTTTTCATTATTTTTTGGATCTCTCCACAATGTACACCCCACCGACTTTCAACTGAGGGTGGGGGGGGGGGGGGGGGGGGGGGGGGGGGGGGGGTGGGGGGTGTACAAGCCTCTTGTTTACCACAATTCACTGCAACAAGTTACTCCAGTTGCACTCGCACCCACCTCCTGCTTCAGCTTGTGACTACATGAAGAAATTGAAAGAACAATGTTGTGCTTCGACATGAAAGAAAGAAGAACTAGCATGAATAAAGTTTACTCATGATGATGGCAGAACTGAGAGTCAAGGAGACTCGCACCGTAGACACAATGTCTACCCTCATTCCTGCTTCCAGTTACAAGCCTGCTGGTTGACGGATGGGTGGCACGGTGGCGCAGTGGTAGAGCTGTTGTCTTACAGCGCCAGAGACCCAGGTTCGATCCTGACTATGAAACAGAGTTTGTACGTTCTCCCTGTGACATGCGTTTTCTCCGGGTGCTCCGGTTTCTTCCCACACTCTAGACGGTGCAGTGTTTTAAAGTGGAAACACCAACAGTGCAATATCACCACAGAGGTATCAGTCCAGAGTTTAGGGTCAAGTCAATGGAGTAGGTTTGGCTTATAGTTTTTCATTTAGTTTAGAGATACAGTGCGTAAACAGGCCCTTCGGCCCACCGAGTCCTCGCCGACCAGCAACCCCCACAAACTAACGTTATCCTGCAGACTTGAGATAATTTACAATGATACCAAGCCAATTAATCTACAAACTTGTATGTCTTCAGAATGTGGAAGGAAACTGGAGATCCCAGGGAAACCCCATGCAGGTCACGGGGAGAATGTACAAATTCCGTACAGACAGCACGCATAGTCGGGATTGAACCCGGGGCTGAGGTGCTGTGAGGCAGCAACTCTACCGCTGCGCCACCGTGCGTTAAGAAGGCCTGGTTCTTCTGTCACAGTACCACCAACTAAGCTGTATCTGCCCCCCTCTAGATATAGTTACATCAAATGCAGAGTGAAAATCAAGTTGCTGGATGCTGGATGGTACAGGGAGCTAAACACACAACTTCTCAGGATTGGCAGCTGAGTTCAAAATCACATTAGGCTGATGGGTTTAAAATTGGCTTTAGGGTTTTCTGTGAAATGAGCTTGGACAGTTTCAATCTAATTCTTTTCAAATATACAAAGTGCGTCCAATATCTGTCAGAGAGGCGAGTGTGGGAAATAGATGTCCAACAGAAGGTCTTTATTCCGAGTCAAGAACTGTCTTAATGTGTGTCTTTGCTCGCAGTAACTGACCTTCGTCCTGTGTTTTATTCAACACTGTTGTTTGTCCTTAAACTGAAGCTTTATTAATAAGTATAGAAATATTCATATATTTCAAGACAAATTGAAATTGCCAGATCTCTTCACGTTCCGCTCTTCAGTATCCTGTGTCTTACTACATTTGTATGAAGAATCTTATTAGACGCACATCAATTATTCATGGTTTCATTGTTCCAGATGCCAGCCTTATTTTGCATATTTGTCACTTTTCAGAAAACGTAATCCTAAATGTTTACTCGGATAAAGACAGCA
The DNA here is from genome assembly GCF_028641065.1 of Leucoraja erinaceus. Lineage (NCBI taxonomy): Eukaryota > Metazoa > Chordata > Chondrichthyes > Rajiformes > Rajidae > Leucoraja > Leucoraja erinaceus. The sequence goes on from NC_073403.1 coordinate 16,632,904, forward strand.
TTCACACTTCGAGGCCGAATAAGCTAAGGTACAAATATATTATTTAATTTGAAAATCAGAACTGTTCGAAAATCTTGATCCATACAATTTGATTGTAATAAATCTGTCACGTTGCCACAGCTGTGAAATATATTCATTATTTCTGTCAGAGTTACACAAGAACATGAAGTATATTCACTCACTGTCTCTCTCCCGCTGTCTTTCCCTCCCTCTTTCTCTGCCATATACTGAAACACATACATAAACTCACATACATACAAAACACACACACACATCCACATCCACCCACACGCACACCCCACACATATGTGCGTGGACACACGTACACACATAAAGCCCACACATCCACACACTGCTCTGCATTCAACACCATTGTGCCAGAGCTACTACACTCCAAAATCTCCCAGTTGACTGTGCCTGAACCCCTCTGTCAGTGGATCACCAACTTCCTGACAGACAGGAAGCAGCATGTAAATATCTATATATCAAGGAGGTGCTGCCTCAAAATGGTAGCTAATATCATCATAGACCCACACCGCCCTAGCCACACTCCCAATTTGCTCCTACCATCAGGAAGAAGGTACAGGAGCCTGAAAAATGTGACCTCCAGATTCAAGAATAGTTTCTTTTTGGTGACAATTGTGAACACTGTGCAATACTAACCTCAGCAACTGCAGCCTATTATGGTCTGTGTCTTTGGTTGCACTACAACCTTTGGTTTTGTACTATTATGGTTACCTAATATTACTGATTATGAATTTATTGTACTATCGATTATTTTATATTTACTTGTGTTTTTTTTGTGTATATAAGCTGCAGCAAGTAAGAATTTCACTGCTGGTACGAATGAATCTGGCGCTCAGATAAAATTCTGTGCAGCACATCGAAGCAGTATATTATCAGGTACATGGATCCTGAGTATTTTAAAGCTCCCTTTATTAAAATTAGTTTAAACATTTTTAAAAATAAGGAAATCATTTACTGACAGTAAAGTTGGAATTACATCAATATATTAGCTAACCAGATCACATTTGTTGATTAATTAATTATGTACTTAGTGGACTTAGGCTTTCTGATATGATGAAAGGTAAATGAATGCTGAAAGAATGGCAACACAAACTCTGGCAACACACTGGAGCAGATTGGTAACTAAAGCAACAAAGAATCCCCCTTCCCTTTGTTTCATAAATACACTGGGGGGAACCAAGGTGGTCTGGTTGACTGAAATATGAGAACAAACACTGTGTGGGATTGAAGCTGATCTTTTTATGATACAATATAATTGAGTTGTGACGTTTGGCTTGGTACCAGAAATCTGATTATTGAAACCTTCACAAATAGAATTACCATCCTTGCTCTATTAGCACCTAAATCCATGTTATTTGAAGTGGATGAAAGCATTGTTAAGCCTGTTTGCTTTAGAATTATGCAGGGCATAATGGACCCGGGTTTTCCTTATTGGGGTAATATGATGAAAAGAAAAGGTTTAGAATTAGACAGTGCATCTGTGCAAATAATTGAAAGCGTAAGAGATCACATTGTGAAGAAAGACTGGATAGACTCGGCTTGTACTCGCTAGATTTTAGAAGATTGAGGGGGGATCTCATTGAAACTTAAGGGGTTGGACAGGCTAGATGCAGGAAGAATGTTCCCGATGTTGGGGAAGTCCAGAACGAGGGGTCACACAGTTTAAGGATAAGGGGGAAATCTTTTAGGACCGAGATGAGACAAACATTTTTCACACAGAGAGTGGTGAATCTGTGGAATTCTCTGCCACAGAAGATAGTTGAGGCCAGTTCAATGACTATATTTAAGAGGGAGTTAGATGTGGCCCTTGTGGCTAAAGGGATCAGGGGGTAAGGAGAGAAGGCAGGTACAGGATACTGAGTTGGATGATCAGCCAATGATCATATTGAATGGCGGTGCAGGCTCAAAGGACCAAATGGCCTACTCCTGCACCTATTTTCTATGTTTATATGATCTATGCTTCCTATTCAGATGGTCATGATGGAGCATACTGGGATAAGTTAGTAGTTTGGTGCTGACATACCAACTGAATTGGAAACATTTCCAATGTGTTGATTTAAAGAGGACGTCACTTTTAATATGACATACAGTAACTGTTCATAGGGATAGGGCTTATTGTAGATGCCACCTGTTGTGCCCCAAACCTTTCCATTATGTCAAATGCTCCTTGATAATTGATCTGCAGTGTGTAGGAAGGAACTGCAGAGGCTGCTTTAAACCAAATATAGACACAAAAAGCTGGAGTAACTCAGCGGGTCAGACAGCATCTCTGGAGAAAAGGAATAGGTAACATTTTGGGTCAACATCCTTGGTGGTCTGAACAAGGGTCTCGACCCAAAACGTCACCTATTTCTTTTCTCCAGAGGTGCTGTCTGACCCGCTGAGTTACTCCAGCTTTTTGTGCCTAACTAACCCACTGATTGATTCGGAAGGTAAGATGATCACCCACCGTAGTGTGAATGAGCATTGAGGTGACAGCAATCAGATAATAATCGCTGGGCCGAGCCAAACTGAATGTGATTGCACTGAGCAAAAGCACAGAGTTTAAAGGCTTTTGGTTAAATCCATCCAGCAACCTATCTATCAAGATGACATAAGAAAACAGTTAAGGTTGAAGAAAGTCTTTGATCAAGAGTGCAGGCACATGAAACTGCAGATGCTGATGTAGAAAGTGCTGGAGTAACTCAGCGGATCTGGCAGCATCTCTGGGGAACATAGATAGGTGACGTTTTGGGTCGGGGCACAATGAGGATGTTGGGAGAAGTCAAAATTGAAGAAGGGTCCTGACTCAAAAGGTCGCCTTCCCTGTTCTCCAGTGATGCTGCCTGACCGCTGAGTTACTCCAGCACTTGGTGTATTTATATGATTCAAGTGTGTTTCATTTTCATATGTACCGGCAATGGAACAATGACATTTGCTGCAGCTTAACAGGCCCATAAACACAATGACACTCAGATAAATATTCTGGTTAGTTTAATGCCCCTATCATTTAGTTACCAGTTAGACTAACATTGGTAGTGGGGAAACTGCTAGAGTCAGTTATTAAAGACTCTAGCACATTTGGAAAGTGGTGAAATCATTGGACAAAGTCAGCATGGATTTACGAAAGGTAAATCATGTCTGACGAATCTTATAGAATTTTTCGAGGATGTAACTAGTAGCGTGGATAGGGGAGAACCAGTGGATGTGGTGTATCTGGACTTCCAGAAGGCTTTTGACAAGGTCCCGCATAAGAGATTAGTATACAAACTTAAAGCACATGGCATTGGGGGTTCAGTATTGATGTGGATAGAGAACTGGCTGGCAAACAGGAAGCAAAGAGTAGGAGTAAACGGGTCCTTTTCACAATGGCAGGCAGTGACTAGTGGGGTACCGCAAGGCTCAGTGCTGGGACCCCAGCCATTTACAATATATATTAATGATCTGGATGAGGGAATTGAAGGCAATATCTCCAAGTTTGCAGATGACACTAAGCTGGGGGGCAGTGTTAGCTGTGAGGAGGATGCTAGGAGACTGCAAGGTGACTTGGATAGGCTGGGTGAGTGGGTAAATGTTTTGGCAGATGCAGTATAATGTGGATAAAAATGTGAGGTTATCCATTTTGGTGGCAAAAAACGGGAAAGCAGACTATTATCTAAATGGTGGCCGATTGGGAAAGGGGGAGATGCAGCGAGACCTGGGTGTCATGGTACACCAGTCATTGAAGGTAGGCATGCAGGTGCAGCAGGCAGTAAAGAAAGCGAATGGTGTGTTAGCTTTCATTGCAAAAGGATTTGAGTATAGGAGCAGGGAAGTTCTACTGCAGTTGTACAGGGTCTTGGTGAGACCACACCTGGAGTATTGCGTACAGTTTTGGTCTCCAAATCTGAGGAAGGACATTATTGCCATAGAGGGAGTGCAGAGAAGGTTCACCAGACTGATTCCTGGGATGTCAGGACTGTCTTATGAAGAAAGACTGGATTGACTTGGTTTATACTCTCTGGAATTTAGGAGATTGAGAGGGGATCTTATAGAAACTTACAAAATTCTTAAGGGGTTGGACAGGCTAGATGCAGGAAGATTGTTCCTGATGTTAGGGAAGTCCAGGACAAGGGGTCACAGCTTAAGGATAAGGGGGAAATCCTTTAAAACCGAGATGAGAAGAACTTTTTTCACACAGACAGTGGTGAATCTCTGGAACTCTCTGTCACAGAGGGTAGTTGAGGCCAGTTCATTGGCTATATTTAAGAGGGAGTTAGATGTGCCCTTGTGGCTAAGGGGATCAGGGGGTATGGAGAGAAGGCAGGTACGGGATACTGAGTTGGATGATCAGCCATGATCATATTGAATGGCGGTGCAGGCTCGAAGGGCCGAAGGGCCTACTCCTGCACCTAATTTCTATGTTTCTATGTTTCTATTTCCTGATTCAGATTATGATTTATCATCTCTTTGACAATTAAAGACTGGCTTTACTTCGAGAAAACCTAATCTGAGAAACATCCCTCTCTCTTCTGCTTGTCTCCAACCTTACTAATACTGCTAGGTGTTCCCATGAACATTGCGGTGTTATTATCCTGACCTAAAAGATGGCTTTTCGTTTCACTTCTCCTTTCCTCTCCTTGTCTGACATCCACACAGTCACAGACAGGGAGAATGCACAAACTCCGTACAGGCAGCACCCATCGAACCCGGATCTCTGGCACTGTAGGGCAGCATCTCTGCCGCTGCGCCACAGTGCTGCCCCCTCTTCTTCTTACAATCTTGAGCTTGCCGTTATCTGATCTTTACTTTGCCTATTTTCTGTTAATTTTAACCTTGATGGTGGCCTCATTCGCATTCAGCTCTTCACCGTGGCTGTGTAAGAGTAAGTAAACAGATAAAGGTGCATCGACATCTATACAACTGCATAATGAATGCCAATGTCTTGTCCTGCATGGTGCTGCTGTAAACCATGTCTTTACCAAGGTAATGTCAAGTTTCGTACACTGAGGAATTGATTGTTCCTTTGCTGTCACGTCCTTTGTGAGCTATGCCAGATCAATATCTGCCTGTTCTCTGATTAAAGAGATTAAGGTGGTGACATTTTATTTCCAAACATGCCCTGTTCTTTGTTATTTGATCCTCAATGTAATTAATACAAGAGAAAGGCGGCACTGAGGCGCAGCTGGTCGAGCCGCTGCCTCACAGCTCCAGAGGCCCAGGTTTGATCCTGACCTTGGGTGCTGTCTGCGCGGAGTTGGCACGTTCCCCCGGTGACTGCGTGGGTTTCCTCTGGGTGCTTCGGTTTCTTTCCACATCCCAAAGACATGTTGGGTTTGCCGGTTAGTTGGCCACTGTAAACCCCCCCTAGTGTGTTGGGAGTGGATGAGAAAGTGGGATAGCAGAACTAGTGTGAATGGGTGATTGGTGGTCAGCATAGACTTGGTGGGCCGAAGGGCCTAGTTTTATGCTGTATCTCTGAAAAAAGGAAAGAAGCACTTTCGACACTTGAAAAGAGAGAAGTAAGAAAATGTTACAATCCAATTTCACAGAGGTGGGAAGCACAAGTTAACCATAACCATTCCCCTTAAGTTTCATATATGAAAACACAAGAAACTGGAAGAACTGCACCTCATATTCCACATTGGTAGCTGACTACCACACTGAGTAAACACTGAATTCTCCAATTTCAGTAATACGCTCCTACCCACTCACTCTCTTTCTCTCTCTCTCTCCCCTGCCCCCATACACCCTGGTGTGCACCATTTTCTCCCACCATGCAGTCACCCTGTTCCTTTCCCCTCCTCCATACACTTATCTCCCGTCCCTGAGTCCCATATTTCCCATTTATTTCCCCCCCTCCCTTCCTCCATCCCCTTCCACCCTTCCATATCCTTCCCTCCTGCTTTACATGTCACTCCTTCTCTTCTCGCCTTATCTGACATACTTTCCTCTCCTTTTTAGCTCTCGCCTCTGTCAGTCACTCCACCCACCTGCCAATCACCCACTCCCCTCCCCTGTATCCACCCAGCACTTGATCACTTTGCCCCCTCTCCAGCCTCCTTTTTCCAGCCTTCTCACTCCCCCCCACCCCCCCTCCCCCCGCCCCTTCTACTGCATCAGTCTGAAGAAAAGTCCCGACCAGAAACGTTGCCTGTTCATCTCCCTCCACAGATGCTGCCTGACCTCCTGAGCCCCTCCAGCATTTCGCTTTTGATAGGCTGTAGTGGGGGTCTGAAGAAGGCTCGACCCGAAACGTCACCTATTCCTTTTCTCCAGAGATGCTGCCCGACCCGCTGAGTTACTCCAGCATTCTGTGTCTATGTGGGGTTAACACTTTGGCCATGCTTACACTGAGATCAGGATGATCATTTCTGACTGAAGCCGATGATTGCCAATCTGAGGTAAACCGATTTTTTTTTTTTTTTTGTTAACAAATTGTAATCACTACTTTAATTATTTGCTCCCCACAGTTTGTCAGCAAATCGTCCATATCCTGGAGATCGCTGACATGAATGTGCTGCTGTAATAACGTGCTGTCAAGCATTCATATCCTCCCTCTGCATGGTGCATTGCTATCACATGTCAACACAGTGCTCCACACTCACTGATGAGCTGCACTTCATTCTCGTAACCCAGTCCCCGTGGCAGGTTTACATTCATACAAAACCATCGCTGAAATGTTGTGGCACGCTGACAGTCTCATTTCGATGGCTGCATAAAAGGAACGCCTTCCATGTCACTGCATGTGAGAGGCGTAGATAGGGCAGACAAACCAAACCTTTTTACCGCGGTGGAATTGTCAGAGACTGGAGCTTTAAGGTGAGAGGGGCAAAGTTTAATGGAGGTGTTGACTTTAGTTTATTGTCACGTGTACCGAGGTACAGTGTGGTCATGGTATCACAGCGGTAGAGTTGATGCCTTGCAGCGAATGCAGCGCTGGAGACCCAGGTTCGATCCCGACTACGGGTGCTGTCTGTACAGAGTTTGAACGTTCTCCCCGTGATCTGCATGGGTTTTCTCCGAGATCTTTGCCTTCCTCCCACACTCCAAAGACGTGCAGGTTTGTAGATTAATTGGCTTGGTAAATGTACCTAGTGGGTGTAGGATAGTGTTAATGTGCGGGGATCGCTGGTCGGTGCGGACCCGGTGGGCCGAAGGGTCTGTTTCTGCTCTGTATCTCTAAACTAAACTAAACTACAGTGAAAAGCTATTGTTGCGTGCTAACCAGATGTGCTGCTATCCCATCTTTAATAACTGACTCTAGCATTTTTGCCACTACCGATGTTAGACTAACTGGTCTGTAATTCCCCGTTTTCTCTCTCCCTCCCTTTTTAAAAAGCGGGGTTACATTAGCTACCCTCCAATCCTCAACAAGATTGTGTGGACAGACACAAATTGCTGGAGTAACTCAGTGGGATAGTCATGATTAACCGGGATGTGCGGTGAAGGTTTTATACACAGAGGGTGGTGGGTGCCCTGAATGCATTGCCAGGGGTGGTGGTGGTGGAGGCAGATATGAAAGTGGTATTTAAGAGACTTTTATATAGGTAGGTGGATATGTAGGGAGTGCAGGCACATGGATCACGTGCAGGCAGAGGAGATTAGTTTATTTTGCCATCACGTTTAGCATAGACATTGTGGGCTGAAGGGCCTGACCTGTGCTGTACTGTTCTATCTAGCATGTTGATAGGTGTGGGCAAGTTTGGCCGAAGGGTCTGTTTTCACGCTACATGACCCTATGACTCTGTACAAAGGAGGACAAAGGCATTCCCGATTCGAGGGGTTAAACTGTTCCTTGGTGACATTTTATAGTTCAGTGTGACAAGATTATGCAAAGTCCTTCAACAAATGCTGGAGCACGCCTGGCCTTTGCCAACAACAGACTTTAATTGATTTGGATTCCCTGCTACATATTCAGAAGGGATGGAGTATTTACATGAGACAGGCAGAAGCATGTTGAGGTCATGAAAGTATTCCCCAAGTCACCTTGACCTCATCATTCAGGGCTGATAAAGTAATGACCATGCAATGCTGACAGTATTTGAGGCAATTATGGAATAACATTGAGCCTCTCATTTAAAGCAAGTTCACTTCAGACACAAAGCAGAATGTCATGTATGAGATGCGACCGGACAGAAGACCATGAACACACTAACATCATCTCAGGTCGAGTTTGCAGCAAAGGACCAGACTTCGGCACAGAAACAAACATCACTTTCCAGCAGAACTGTACAGGGATCTAACTTGGACATCATTATTTTAAATGTGTTGAAATGATTAGGGGCGGCACAGTGGCTGAGCACTGGAGATGCTGCCCTATAGCGCCAGAGACCTGGTTCGATCCTGACTACGGGTGCTGTCTGTATGGAGTTTGTACGTTCCCCCCCGTGACCTCCGTGGATTTTCTCCGGGTGCTCCGGTTTCATCCCACACTCCAAAGACGTACAGATTTGTAGGTTAATTGGATTCGGTAAATTGTAAAATTGTCCCTAGTGTGTGTAGGTTGGTGTAGGGGTGATTGCTGGTTGGCGTGGACTCGTCGGGCCGAAGGGCCTATTTCCGCGGTGTATCTCGAAAGTCTAAAGTAAAGTCTAAAGATCTTTGGAACATGTGGTGGCTAAAATGTTGAGTTTGCTCAATTTGTTATGGATAGACACAAATGACAGTTCGTACTGAGTCAAGTAGTCTTAGTTTAGTTTAGATTAGAGATACAGCATGGAAACAAGACCTTCGGCCCACTGATTTCCCACCGGCCAGTGATCCCCGCACATCAACATACACTAGGGATAATTGACATTTATACCTTGCCAATTCATCTGTACACCAGTATGTCTTTGGAATGTGTGGGAGGAAACCGAAGATTTCGGAGAAAACCTTACAAACTTTCCCCTCTCGCCCCTTCCAACTTATAACCTCCCATTTACATTACACTCCTCCTCGTCTCTCCTTAAATGACACCCTTATGTCCCCTCTTCACTTTTAGCTTTTGTCACAATCTCTACCCCTGAAAATCAGCCCCACCCCCCTCACCTACATGCACCTACTACTTGCCAGGCTTTGCCCCATCCTCCCCTCTCTTTTCCACCTTTCTCCCCACATGCTTCATCAGTCTAAAGAAGGGTCCAGACCCACAATGTCACATGTCCATTCCTTGCTCCCATTGAGATCCTCCAGCTTTGTGGACAAAGGATGACATATTTTGTCCATGATTTGACCGTGGGCCTGCCAAGTGAAATACCAGTCATTACTGAAGGGAAGTTCTGGGGATGGAGAGAGAGAATGTTGGGAGATTGGGATTTTAACGTAAACCATGCAACAGCAAGCCAACGGAATTAGTGCAACAAAGGGTTTGCAACCCACCGAGACCCAGTTACTTTCCACTGAAGTCATTGTCATTGAACACAATGGGCAGGTGTTGTGCAAAGCTAGCTTTCCATTTTCTAATGTATGTAGTGTTGAGACGTACTCCGTTAAGAATTGTACCATGTAACTAATTGCCCTTTGCTGTAAAGTAGAACTTGCTAGAAAGACTGGAGCCACAAGGAGCTGCAGATGCTGGAACCTGGAGCAATGGCCTGGAGATGCTGGAGTTGTCGACTTTCTGATATATTCCACAGGTGCTGTGTGACCCTTTGCGTTCCTCCAATACATTGTCTGTTGCTAGAAAGTCTGCCTGCCTGCCTGCCTCTGTAGAGATATACATTGTAAGTAGCTCTGCTTTACACAATAGAGGTTATTTTCATAAACAAAGTATCAGCAAAATAATATTTCTCCGCTTGAATTATTGATTTATTATTAGTTTTAAATAATTTTAGAATTAGAAATACAGTGAGGGTTTCAGGCCCTTCGTCCCACCGAGTCCACGCCAACCAGCAATCACCCGTACACCAGTTTTATCCTACACGCCGTGGACAATTAACCTACAAACCTGCACATCTTTGGAATGTGGGGGGAAACCGGAGCACCCTGAGAGAACCCACGCAGCCACGTACAAACTCCAGCAGCTGTAGTCAGTCTCTGGCGCGGTAAGGCAGCAACTCTACCGCTGCCCCACTGTGCCACCCCATATTTCTTCGGTCATGTTTGTCCCCATCATTGTCATGTGTACCGAGATACAGTGAGAAGCTTTTGTTTGCGCGCTATCCAGTCAAAGTGTACTTTGTGCGGGTGAAGTGTGCAGAGACAGTGACAGACTCTGCTCGTGATGTGCCCCGTGAATATTGGTGACAACCCACACTGTTCTTCCCTTTCTATGCATGGAGTGCCCTATCAATTATAATTGTCAGTCACCCAGGTGGCAAAACCTAGAGGCCTCATTTCCTTTAAATTCCTATTGTGGAGTTAAATATTTTCTATTCCATCAAGATAATAAAATATCACTCATCCCTGTTCTGGTGAGAAGACAGTTCAATGATACGGTGATGCCAATTATATCACCTCAATGTTAGTGTGAAGAAATAAGGAAGATGCACCAAACTGCTTTTCTTTTCCTTTGTAAATTAAATTGTTTGTGTTTTAAGTTTCGACTCCGAAAGTGAATGCTCATTGGAACTGTTGCCCTTTTGAGGGTCGTTGACCCACTTAAATCTGTAGCCTTGTCCTGTGTTGACCACTTCTTACTAACCCTTGTCTAGTTGAACCGCTGGCAAATGTTTGCTGTCAGAACTGTCACAATATAAGGCCGCCATTAATATGGAATCACTCCCATTTAATTGGTCTAATTATCGCTGATGACGGAGATTCATCGCTGAGTGTGAGGAATGTGACAAGATCCAATTAAAATTGTCAGATTTATTTGAATTGCAAGCATCAACGCACTAATTCTCATTCATCATTTCCCACAAGTTCCAGTCTGTTCAATTAGGATCCAGAGATTCCTCACGGATTTAAAGCTTGCAAGCTAAATTATTTTTCTAAAAGAGATCCCACTCTGACAACACATCATTACAACATTAAGGTCCCTTATATAGCTCGGCAGACCAATTTAGTAATCCCGTTTAATTCCGTTTTTGATTCCTAATTGTTTTCAGCCGAACCTCAGCACATTGTACCCGGACAGAATCACAGCTTGGGACAGACCTGCAGCTAACGCTCACACATGGAGGGTCTGCATTTAATGAATATTCACACAAGCAAGTGAGACAATGTAATGCTGATAGATGGATGGATGCAAAAAATAAATTAGCTATTAACTTTAGAAAAAATCTAGCCTGGTTCAATTCAGCTCGCTGTAGGCAGCGACCTACAGGCTAAAGCTGTACAATTTAGCAATAATTGGTATTAATAGCCTTAATTTTCCCATTGTTATTTTTAACAGGGTTTAATGGTTTAGTGTGAATTCTTCTCTGCACTATTTTAGTGCTGGCAGTCCTTTGCTTAAAAACCTGTGTATTTAACCATTTAGAGTTACACACGAAGGTCTCTGCAAAAACCAGTATTTTAAATAACATGCAGGAAGGAATTGCAGATGCTGGTTTACACCGAAGATAGACACAAAATGCTGGAGTAACTCAGCGGGACAGGCAGCGTCTCTGGAGAGAAGGAATGCGTGACATTTCGGGTCGAGACCCTTCTTCAAACTGAGAGTCAGGGGAGAGGGAAACTAGAGATATGGAAGGTTACGAAGAGAATGTAAGGTGTGAAAAGGACAGATCAAAGCAAACGATGATCAAGGAAATGTACAATGGTTTATTGAAGGCTGAGGGGAAGGTGACAACGAGGCATACAAACAGTAAAATTAATCAGGAGGATAGTGAAACGTGTTATAGAGCCATAGAGAGTTACAGTGTGGAAGCAAGCCCTCCGGCCCAACTAGCCCACACCAGCTAACATGTCCCAGCTACACTAGTCACACCTGCCTGAACTTGGTCCATATCCTTCCAAACCTGTCCTATCCATGTACTTGTATAACTGTTTCTTAAACATCGGGATAGTCCCAGCCTCAACTACCTCATCTAGCAGCTTGTTCCATCCACCCACCACCCTATGTGTGAAAAGGTTACCCCTCAGATTCCTATTAAATCTTTTCCCCTTCACCTTAAACCTATGTCCTCTGATTCTCGATTCCCCTACTTTAGGCAAGAGACTCTGTGCATCTACCCGATCTATTCCTCTCATCATTTTATACACCTCTATAAGATCACCCCTGTGCTCCAAGGAATAGAGACCCATAACATTTTGCCCAGAACTGAACACAATATCCTAAATGCGGTCTCACCAACGTCTTATACAACTGCAACATGACCTCCCAACTCCTATACTCAATACTCTGACTGCTGAAGGCCAATGGGCCAAATGTTTATTTGACAACCTTATCTACCTGCGACTCGACCTTCAAGGAACCATGCACCTGTACTCCTAGATCCCTCTGCTCTACAACACTTCCCAGAGGCCTACCCTTTACTGTGTAGGTCCTGCCCTTGTTATACATCCCAAAATGCAGCACCTCACACTTCTCTGTATTAAATTCCATCAACCATTCCTCAGCCCGCCTGGTCAATCGATCCAGATCCTGCTGCAATCTTTCACAACCATCTTCACTATCTGCAAAACCACCCACATTTGTATCATCAGCAAACTTGCTAATCTTGCCCTGTATGTTCTCATCCAAATCATTGATGTAGATGATAAACAGATGTGGAGAACAAGGTTGGAGGAGGGATGGAATGAGGGAAAACAAAGTTACTTGAAGTTAGAGAAATCAATATTCATACCGTTGGGTTGTAAGCTGCTCGAGCTGAATATGCCTCCAACAAATAAAAGTGGTTTGGGGAATATCAGGTGGGGAAATGGGAATATTTTTATTACTTCAAAAGTGAACTTTATTCATAAGAAAAATATATATACAAAACATAAAACAGTGCGATATGTTCTTTGTGCATCTCTACAATCAATATTAGCTTGTAAGCTAAATTATTCTTTTTTAAAGAAACTTCACTATAACACTTCATGAAGACATGAAGGAGGTGAGAAGGTGAGAAGAACTTCTTTAGTCAGAGGGTAGTTAATCTGTGGAACTCGTTGCCACAGAGGGCTGTGAAGGCCAAGTCAGTGGATATTTTTAAGGCAATTTCTTGATTAGAACCAGGTTCAAGGGTTATGGGGAGAAGGCAGGAAAATGGGATTAGGAGGCAGCGATCAGCCATGATTGAATGGCAGGGTAGACTTGATGGGCCAAATGACCTAATTCTACTCCTATAACTTGTGAACTTGTGAAGTTGAGAATTTTTGTTTTTCAACTAATTGTTTGTTGTGTTCTGAAATGCACCAATTGAAAAACAAAGTGCTGGAGGAACTCAGTGGGCCGGGCAGCAAATCTGAAAGAAATGGACAAACGACATTTTAGGTCGGGTCTCATCTTCGGACTGGTGAAGCATCCTGACCCAAAGCATCGTCTGGCCATTCCTCCGCGGATGCTGCCTGACCAGCTGAGTTTCCCCAGCACTTTGCCTTTTGCCCAAGGTTCCAGACTTGGCAGTTTCTTGTGCCTTGTGCTATTTGGAAGTCTGGTGCCAGCAGATTCAATAGCAACTTTCAAATGGACAAAAGTGCCGGAGAAACTCAGCGGGTGCAGCAGCATCTATGGAGCGAAGGAAATAGGCAACGTTTCGTTCCGAAACGTTGCCTCTTTCCTTCGCTCCATAGATACTGCTTCACCCGCTGAGTTTCTCCAGCACTTTTGTCTACCTTCGATTTTCCAGCATCTGCAGTTCCTTCTTAAAAACTTTCAAATGGAAATTGGTTATTGCCTGAAAAGGGGAAAATAAGCAAAGCTACAGAAACAAAGCAGAGCGATGGGACAAAGGGCTGATTGGCCTCCTTCAGTGCAGTAAGACTACAATTAGAGCAATAGGGTCAAGTGTGGCAAATCCTCACTGTAATTTGATTATTAAATAGCTCATACCTAAGAGAAAACATTCAGAGCTCGTTACTCTTGGTCACACTCAGACGCGTTGGTTAAATGCAGCTAATTAAATAGGTTGATGAGCATGTCGTAAATAGAGCATGACTTTGTGTTCTTTTTATATTCTCACAGGTCAGGCAGAGACAGATGGGAAAGATCGCAAACTGTGCTACAGAATGGAAAAAGAATGCATTCTCAAAATAACGCATTGCTTTAATTCACACAGCTCCACAGTGCAGCAGGGAGCGTCTTGCTGACTTCTCTAATACATTACCTATGTTTAGCCCTCAGGCTAAATTACATGGAGGAACTGCTTGTAAATCACGCTGTGTTGCTGTTGTATCGGACACACTTGGCTGCCTTACTTAATTCTTTAACATACTGCGTCCGGCTTCATCTGCGGGAGCTGAAATCAACTGAAACAGCCTGTTAATGCACGATTCAGACGTGGTGCCTGGCTCGCTTACACTGCCCTTCTCAAACCATCTCTGGCCTTGCCTCTGCCCATTCCATTGCAAGCTGGTTCAGGGGCAGGATCTCTGAGCTCTCACCGCACACGGCTGGCTGCATTCTGTGGTCAGAACAGAATCCCAATAGGACAGTCTTGAATAACACCGAGTCTTCAGAGTTGCCGCAGTCCTGGTTTCCCACTTGCGGCTTGTATGTCTGCTGGGAGCTAATTTCCCCAATCCTTTCCTTTAGACTTGACAGATTGTCAGTTATCATAGTAGTGATCAAGGGCAAGAGCTGATATGAAGCTGAGTAACAGGCAACCTGCCAATTGGACAGAATATGATAGGAGTTACAGTCCCAATACTTCAGGAAAGTCACTTCAGGCATTGCATCACAGGAACCTCTATAATGGTTTCATTTCTGCCGACACAAGGAATTACTGCAGGTGCTGGATAATACACAAATGGACACAAAATGCTGCAGTAACTCAGCGGGTCACACAACATCTCTGTGGAACATGAATAGATGATGTTTCAGGTGAGTGTTTGATGGCACTGGACCTCTACTCGGTGGAGTTTAGAAGGATGAGTGGGTACCTCATTGAAACTTATTGAATAGTGAAAGGCTTGGATAGAATGGATGTGGAGAGGATGATTCCACTAGTGGGAGAGTCTAGGACCAGAGGTCATAGCCTCATAACCCTTTAGTAAAGGAGGCGATGAGCAAACTATTTACTCAGGGGGTGGTGAATCTGTGGAATTCATTGCCACAGAAGGCTATGTAGGCCAAGTCAATGGATATTTTTTAAGGCAGAGACAGATCGATTCTTGATTAGTATGGTGTTGGGTGTTATGGGGAAAAGGCAGGACAATGGGGTTGAGAGGGAAAGATAGACCAGCCATGGTTGAATGGCAGAGTAGACTTGATGAGGAGGGGAAGGATAAAGTTTGAAAGGCAACATGGCGAAACCAGGAACTGCAGATGATGGTTAACACTAAAGATAGACACAAAGTGGTGGAATAACTCAGTGGGTCAGGCAGCCTCTCTGGAAACTCTGGTCTGGACGGAAGAAGGCTTCTGACCCATCCTCTTCCTCCAGAGATGCTGCCTGACCTGCTGAGTTATTCCAGCACTTTGTGTCTATCCTTGGTAGGTAATCGGTTGACACAGGTGAGCAAGATTTTTGACAAGCAGATGGTGGACAAAGGCCCGAGATGACAAGACAGAAGGTGTGAAGCAAGAGGGTTGAAGAATTGTGTATTGTGAAGCTAGAGGAAAGATTATAGGTGGGCGGGGAGGAGGCACCTTGGTCATCAGACCAACCAATTAGCAGGTAAAGCTCTGACACAGGAACTGCAGATGTTGGAATCCAGAGCTAAACACAAAGTGCTGGAGGAACTCAGCAGATCAGGCAGCATCTGCGGAGGGAATGGAGCCTGATGGTTGATGGGAAGATGCTGTTCTTTATGGTTTTCAGGCTCCTGTGCCTTCTTGCTGATGGCAATAGTGGGATGAGAGCGTGGCCAGGGTGTTGTGGGGTTTTAATAATATTAACTGCCTTTTTGTGGCAATGGCTCATCTAAATCCCTTCGATAGTACAGAGGTCAGGTAAGGTGCTGTCCCTGTCGTATTCTCTGGATCGTCGGGAAAGGTCAGGTAGCTTCAGGGGAAAAAATGGTCCTCTGCTATTAAGTTGGAGTGTGGTGCCATTAAAGTCCGATATCTTGCACTCCTTCACACATTCCTCCCACATGCCGTAGACGTGCAAGTGTGCAGGTTAATTGGCTTCTGTAAATTATCCTCAGCGTGTAGGATACAACTAGTGTATGGGTGATTGCTGGTCGGTGCGGACTCAGTGGGCTGAAGGGCATTGTTTCCACGCTGTATCTCTAAACTAAACTAAACTAAACTAAACTAAACTAAACTAAACTAAACTAAACAATCCTCTCACCTCTGCCAATGCAGCTTGTCTTTATATCATGCTGCTCCAGAAGAGAATTAATGTATACTTATGTATCGCCTGATTTGCCTGGTCAGCAGGCAGAACAAGTATTTCTATACATGTAGTAAGTAAGCTAAATATAAAGCAGCGATGTTATTGTTGAACAAGGGGAAGCGGAGAGGGCAGCCAGACTGTTGAAATTCCGGAGGAGGCCACACTGCATGCGGTAGATATTTCTGTTCACAAGTGGTTACTGCAACACAATCAGCTGCTACTGACTTAAACGGATGACAGAATCACTGACCCCCCTCCATTTACCGATGTCTCTCATGCAGATCCAAAAACAAACTCCTCCCGGGTAATTTATAAAACAAAGAATTAAGCCGGGGTGCGTTGGCCATTGTGTGCACTCAGCAGTCCACACAGGCTCTCGCTCATACAGTTTCTACCTTCTGGTCATTAGATCATCCACCTGTTCTCAGCTGTAACCCGCTGTTCTGTGCTGGTAATGTCTTTAAAAATATGATCAGAAGGAGGTTAAATCTGGTAGATTCATTCCAGAAGAATGCTTTCTGCGAAATGTTCACATGGCAGGCACAATGCTCTGAGATAATCCGGGGTTGTTTGGGCACTCGTACTTTAGCATCCATGATAGGCATCCATTTCCTATTTGTGATCATTTTTCTGCAAAATATTACCATCCCACATCATGCCTTGCCTCATTTTAAACTGTACACTTGCTCTTAAACCTTCAGTACTGTACTTTAGTACTTTAGAGATAAAGCCTGGAAGCAGGGCCCTTCGGCCTACCGAGTCCACGCCGACCAGCGATCACCCCGTACACTAGCGCTATGCCTCACAGCAGGGACAATTGACCATTTTACCGAAGGCAATGGACCTACAAACCTGTGTGTCTTTGGAGTGCTTGCAGATCTGTAATACTGCTGTAAATAGAAATCTCATGGTTCTATTTTCAGTACTTATGACAATTAAACACTCTTGACACTTGACAGTTCAGACTTTGAGATATTAGCTCCGTCTTGTTCCTTTTGGTGACCTTCTCACTAAATGAATATTTAAAGACCATCCATCCCAGCAGACGAAATGCAGATGCTGGTTTAAACCGAAGTTGGACACAAAAATCTGGAGTAACTCAGTGGGCCAGGCAGCATCTCTGGACAGTAGGAATGGGTAACGTTTCGGGTCGAGACCAAAGAAGGATCTCGACTCGAAACGTCACCCATTCCTTCTCTCCAGAGATGCTGCCTGGCCCACTGAGTTACTCCAGCTTTTTGTGTCTATCTTCCCAGCAGGCACATGTGCCGGTTGCTTTCTCCAACAATCAATATGATTTTTACTTGATCGCAAGGTAAAATCTTTGGATTTGAAGAGAAAGTCACAATATGCTGGAGCAACTTAATGGGTCAGGCAGCATCCCTGGAGAATGTAGATGGGTGACGTTTCGGGTTGGAACTCCTCTTTGGTCTGACCCTGCCCTTTGAGTTACTCCAGCACTGTGTGTCTTTCTTTGGTAAACCAGCATCTGCAGTTCCTTGTTTCTGCATGATTTTCAGATTCATCAGTTAGTGGGAAGGAACTAATAGTGCCGTATAGAGTGGCAAGGAACTGCAGATGCTGGAATCTTGAGCAAAACACAGAGTGATGGAGGAACTCAGCAGGTCAGGCAATGTCTGTGGAGGGAATGGAGGGATGATGTTTCTGGTCAGAACCCTTCTTCAAACGTGTTGTGTCGAATGCCTGCCTGTAGCGCAGAAAATGCTCATTCAGCCCACACAGGGGTATGTGTCCCTGCCCACCCCCACACCAGTCCCACAAGTGTTCACCCTCCATTCCTCTCCCCGCCTTCCCACCCATCCACCCCATCTAATTTCCCACCTACCTTGTCCGTCCTTCTCACGTGACCCTTGATTATACTGTACATGATTAAATATTTGTATCAGATTTGTTTAAAAATATTAATGGATCATTAATACTGGTACTGTGACTTTCTGTTCTTTCTGAAACAACATCCCCACCCCCCCACCATGTCCACCACAACATTCTCTTTTGCAGCAATTATGAACTGCAGACTCTTGTCAATTTTGAATAAATCTCTTCATTAGAAATGAACATTTCCTCCAGATCTTTCAATCACGCAGTAACATTGTTCTATCAGACTAGAAAACAATTATTCTGACCGAGCGCAGTAATTAGTCTGGAATCCTTCGCGTGGATCAATAAGTCGATCGTGTGTGCTTGGTGAGCTGATATCAATCATATACAGAGATTTCTTCCTGGTTTGAATCAATAGATGAGGTGTTAGAAGGTTAGATTTCCCCTTTATTGAAGGATAGTGCTTACAGGCAATGAATAATTGTTTCATCTATACACCAGCGCTTGGGGAACCTTTAGATGGAGCTGACAGTTATTGATGAGCTGAAGTCGTCGAGGTCCACATTTATTTGCAACTTTTGTAAAAAAATAACTAGCTGAATAAAGGTTCATACCTATTTCCAAAGTGGAGTCCATTTTTTTTTCTCTCTGTCCATTGTGAATAGTTGTACCAATGCTGACATAATTTTGTCCCTGTTTCTATTTTCACACCTGTTTAGTTCTTGCTCCCTTTCAATAGACAATAGACAATAGGTGCAGGAGTAGGCCATTCGGCCCTTCGAGCCAGCACCGCCATTCCATGTGATCATGGCTGATCATCCCCAATCAGTACCCCAATCCTGCCTTCTCCCCATATCCCCTGACTCCGCTATTTTTAAGCCCTATCTAGCTCTCTCTTGACAGCATCTAGAGAACCTGCCTCCACCGCCCTCTGAGGCAGAGAATTCCACAGACTCACCACTCTCTGTGAGAAAAAGTGTTTCCTCGTCTCCGTTCTAAATGCCTTACTCCTTATTCTTAAATTGTGGCCCCTGGTTCTGGACTCCCCCAACATCGGGAACATGGTTCCTGCCTCTAGCGTGTCCAAACCCTTAACAATCCTTTCCAAAGTTGATTTTATCAGAGAAGTTGCAATGCAAACAGTCTCAGACTGCCCACTTCCACTCTCCTCCTGCAAGGGTCAGCTGTAGAGCAGCCTCTCGAGTAGAGAGCTTCGAGTAGAGTAGAGAGTCGAGTGCTTTGATTTTCTTTCTGGTTTAGTTTCTGGTAGGTGAGTGCTTCCTTTAAGCGCCATCGCTGGGTTTTTCACTTCTTTCAGCCAGAAGGCTGGTAGGAAATGTTTGCAAAAGCTTGCCGATAACATTTGGGTGGCATGATCACATGCCCGCACTTATTTTATTTTAGTTTTGTTTTAATTTAGGGCAGAGATACAGCATAGAAACAGCCGCTTTGGCCAACCGAGCCCACGCCGGCCATCGACCACCCGTACACTAGCACTATCCTACACACTAGGGAGAATTTATAGAAGCCAATTAGCCTACAAACTTCCACGTCTTTGGAATGTGGGAGGAAACCGGAGCATCCAGAGAAAACCCACGTGGTCCCAGGGAGAACATACAGACTCCGTACAGAAAGCTCCTCTGCCTGCACATGAGACATATCACCGCATTGCCTGCCATATCCAAGTAACAAATGCAGTTTTCTCCTTCCAATCACCCAGTATTTAATCAGGAATTACTGGGCAATGAAGGAAAGAAGAATCTCAAAAATGTTGCTTTCCATGTGTTGTCGGACAGTTCCTGCAGTGCGGGATTGATTGCAGGAACAACATAATGGCAAAAGGAACATTGAAAAGAAAGAAAGGTATATTTATAGCATGTTGCACTAAAATTGTTTTCAGTTCAGTTTTCAGTTTAGTTTGTTGTCACGTGCACCGAGGTACAGTTAAAAGCTTTTGTTGCGTGCTAACCAGTCAGCGGAAAGACAATACATGATTACAATCGTCATTTACAGTGTATTTCAAAGGGTGATTGTGAAGATAGCGCAGGATCATGAAACGCATTTTGTCAGCATCGTCCAAATTATCTGTTTTTTTAAATAATTTTCAGCAAGGGATAAGTATTGATCAGGACTCTCCTTAAAACAGTGCCCTAGGATCCTCTATGTCTTCCAAAGAGTGTCTTGCTTTAAAGCAGCATCTGAATGATGGCACTCATGAGAGTGTAGAACTCAATCTACTGTCGTGAGTGCCCAGAACAGTAAAGTTTGCCCAGGCGTTTGGTTCATAAATGCACATGGTGGTTGTGGATGGGGATTTAGGTCTCCCCCATTCCACACAGTTTCTCAGTGACTTTTTTGGGATCTATGATTCAAGAATTAAATGTTGGCAAAATTAGACAGATCCTGGCAATGATGTTTAGAAGGGAAAGAGGGGATTGGTGGGAGGAGGGGACACTTCCCAGGAAGTTAGTGGATCAAGGCCCTGTGACGGTGGTGGTGAATATGTTTCAAGTGCGAGCTAGATAGGGCTCTTGAAGATAGCGGAGTCAGGGGATATGGAAAGAAGGCAGGAACAGGGTACTGATTGTGGATGATCAGCCATGATCACATTGAACAGTGGTGCTGGCTTGAAGGGCTGAATGGCCTACTCCTGCACCTATTGTCTATTGTCTATTAAAGTCATTGCCAGGGAAGGCTGTGGAGGCCAAATCAATTGATATTTTTAAGGCAGATATAGATAGATTCTTGATTAGCATGGGTGTCAGGGGTTATGAGGAGAAGGCACGAGAATGGGGTTAGGAGGGAGAGATGGATCAGCCATGATTGAATGGCGGAGTAAACTATATGCAGAATAGCCTAATTCTACTCGTATAACTTATGAACATATGAACTTATAAGATGGTCCCCAGATATCAAAGAATAAATAATTCTCCTACACTTAATATTCAGTTCCAGATCCCATACCTGGCCTCGAAAGTCCTGGAATATGTGACTATCCTTCAGAAAACTGAAGGCACAGCTTTAAACAGACCCTTTGAAAGATGCTGATGACAATATGGCACTACCCTGCACTATTTTTACAACTATCCAATGAAATATTTCAATTGCTGCAAAATACTTTGATACGGCATGAATATATTGTTCTTTCTTCTCAATGTTCCCTTTGCCGTTATGTCTTTCCTGCCTTTAAATCTGTACACATTGCTGCACCAGTCTCCAAATTTAGTTTAGTTTAGTTTAGAGATATAGCGCGGAAACAGGCCCTTCGGCCCACCGCGTCTGCACCGACCTACAAACCTGTACGTCTTTGGAATGTGGGACAAAACCGAAAATCTCAGAGAAAGCCCACGCAGGTCATGGGGAGAACGCACAAACTCCGTAAAGACAGTGCTCGTAGTCAGGGTCGAACCCGGGACCCTGGTGCTGTAAGGCAGCAACTATCGTTGCGCCATGCACGCAAGAGAATGCGTAGAGTGTCTCCTTTTGACATCAGTTCTCACCTTCACTAGTCCTCAGGGGCGGCTGCACTAACCCCCAAACAAGTCCACTGCAGTCACCAATGTCAACGTGGACATTCCCTGACATCTCCCATTCCCATGCCTTCCCATTCCACCACCCCTGGAATATTTTCAACGAATGCATAACAAGGAACTGCAGATGCTGGTTTAAACCGAAAAAGGGTCTCGACCCTAAACGTCACCCATTCCTTCTCTCCAGAGATGCTGCCTGTCCCGCTGAGTGACTCCAGCTTTTTGTGTCTATCTTCATATTTTCAATGAACGTTGCATGAGAGCAGGCATGGGTCAGGATACCACGCGGACATTCCTGCCTCTTTAGATACAAGAAACTGATGATGCTGGGTTACAAAATAAGACACAAAGTGCTGGAGTAACACAACGGTCCAGGCAGCATTTCCAGAGAACATGCATAGGTGACGTTTTAGGTCAGGAGTCCCAACCCTAAAAGTCATCTATCCATGTTCTCTGGAGATGCTGCCTGACCCGCTGTGTTACCCCAGTACTTTGTGTCTTATTCCTGACTCTTTGATGTTTAACATCCAGTTTTAGAGGTGGGCGTGCATCTGAGTTTAACACTGAAACCAGAAGTGAAGAAATCTTTTTAGCTGTCATTGTCCAGACGTAACAAGAGGAATTGTTACTGCCGTGTTTAACTTGCAGGTTAAATTAATTCAACTGATGGTTACGGCTGTTGGGATGGATGCATATGTCTTTTGTTGGGTGGTTAGACATGTGCGTGAATCATCGCTTATCTTGTTGCAGCACGTGGAACTAATGTATGATCACACACTACCTACAATAAAAGCTTGTCTTGAAAGAACAGGCAGCCAATCTAGTTTCCACGGCTTGCTGCTGACAAACAGTTTTATAACCCGCTGACCTGCCTCTATCCCACTGGGAATCTGTTTATCCTTCCCTTTTAATGGGAAAAGATAAGCTTAATGGAAAGCCCTGTCGGGATGGACATGACCTGGCATTTTCTCCATCATCTCGACTCCTCGCTATTGGCGGCAGGGCATCTTAGAAGACCGAGTCCTTTATGCATTTACTATTAAAGCATGTTCTCAAATACAAGAAGTAATGCAGCTTCAAGAATTAGTAGGCAAAAGTGTGGTGTATGTTCCATTTTCATTCAAAAAAATCTATGTGGAGCATTTTATTTTATCTTTCATGGTTAATATGCACATCTCCTTGGAGCACAATACAAACCAACGAAGGTGGAAGAGTGAAGCACAGGAACAAGCCCTACAGTCCACAATGTCTGTGCCAGACATAATGCCAACACAAATTAACTTCATCTGTCTGCTAATCATTCACATCTCCCTGCACATTCAGATGTCTGTCTAAAAGTCGCTTACACATCACTATTGTGTCTGCCTCCACCACCACCATCACCCCAGGCAGTGGGGTCCAGGCACCCATCACCCTCTGTGTAGAAAAAACTTGCACCGCACATCTCCTTTAAACTTTACCCCCCTCTCACCTTAAAGCTATTCCCTCGAGTCTTTGACATTTCCACCCTGGGAAAACGGTCCAGAGTGTCTACAGAGCCCTTTATGTGGGGAAAGGTGGTGATACAAAACAGAACGCAAAGGTTGAATGATGGGGACAGTGAGCAAGGCCAACGGGGACGTTTTTGGACCAAGTCTGAAGTAAGACAAAGGGATGAGAATATGGAATTGCTTTTTCACAAGGAACTGAATGACAGATCTCATATTTGATGCAATATTTAGGATCAGCCTGGGAGAGTGAAGGAATCAAAGGCTTTTGACCTCAAGGACAGGACTAGCTGGAAGGGTTCGGGGGATTTTCATCATTCTTGCCTTTGAAGGATTACAATGAGTATTTCAAAGCTTGTCATCTAACATCAGGGCTCAGGTGACAACATAAATAACACAAGCAAAGTTTGAGTAGACTTACTTGTTATCTGAACCGTGGCTTTTGATTAAAACCTTGAAATTGTCCTTCCATTTATCATTATCATTAATTTCTTTTGTCCAACCTGGTAACTTTTCCCATCTTCAGCTGCGGTCCTGTGGCAAGTTTCACTGACCTTTATGTGACCCAGTAGGATAATGTATGTACATGTTTATCCGAAGTTTCAAGAGTTAAAGGGGTTTTAAGTTGTCATATACACTGACAACTGTGAAATTTGTACCCGCTGCAGCCGAGCAGGTCTATAAATGCAAGAGCACACAGACAAATATAGAACAATTAATAATACAATAAATTAATAAGAGTAAAACTAGAAAGATAGAGTGTTGAGAACATTTGTGAGGATGTCGCCAGGACTAGAGGGTGTGAGCTATAGAGAGAGGTTGAGTAGGCTGGGTCTCTATTCCATTGAGCACAGGAGGATAAGGGGAGATCTTATAGAGGTATACAATTTCATGAGCGGAATAGATCGGCTAGATGCACAGAGTCTTTTACCCAGAGTAGGGGAATCGAGGACCAGAGGACATAGGTTCAAGGTGAAGGGGAAAAGATTTAATAGGAGTCTGAGGGGCAACTTTTTCACACAGAAGGTGGTGGGTGTATGGAATAAGCTGCCAGAGGAGGTAGTTGAGGCTGGGACTATCCCATCGTTTAAGAAACAGTTGGACAGGTACATGGATAGGACAGGTTTGGAGGGTTATGGACCAACGCAGACAAGTGGGACTAGGGTAGATGGGGTATTGTTGGCCAGTGTGGGTGAGTTGGGCCGAAGGGCCTGTCTCCACACTGTATCACTCTATGAATCTATGACTCTATGTTGCCAGGACTCAAGGGCCTGAGCAATAGGGAATGGGCAGGATGTGACTTTATTCGTTTGTAGTGAAGGAGGCTGAGGGATATAAAATCCTGAGTTGAATAGAAAGGATGAATGCACAGAGACTTTGTCCCAGAGTAGGGGCATCAAAAACATAAGGGTTTAGGTTTAAGTTGAGAGGATTTAATAGGAATTTGAGTCCCTTTTTCACTCATAGGGTGATGGGTATATGGAACAAGTGACTGAGGCAGGTGCACTAACAACATTTAAAACAACATCTGGAGAGATACCTGAATAGGAAAGGTTTAGAAAGATATGGCCCGAATACAGGCTAATGGGACTACCTCAGATTGGATTGATGTTGTGATTGGGTCACCGTGATTGGATTGATGTTGGGCCGCAGGGCCTGTTTCGATTCCATGACTCTGTGACCATGACTTCAGTCATAATTGTGAGTGTTGTAATATTACTGGCTGCAGTTGACACGTTAAACTTGGTCGCTCTCAGACCTTTCACCGGCACGTAAATGATTCCATGGCACCAGAGTAGGGGGGGGTCTCCCTTGTGGCCATGGCTCACATGAAACTCTCAACGTTACCAGCTCATTATCATATTGATCTTTCTGGGATCTTGCTGTGTGCAAATTAGCGGCAATATTTCCTATAGAACAGGCAGCATCTCTGGAGAGTAGGAATGGGTGACGTTTCGGGTCGAGACACTTCCTTCGTCTGAAGAAAGGTCTCAACCCGAAATGTTATCCATTCCTTCTCGCCAGAGATGCTACCTGTCCTGCTGCATTTTGTGTCTATCTTCAGTGTAAACCACCATCTGCAGTTCCGTCCTACATATTTCCTACCGGTATTAGTGTTATAATTGTAAGGCGGCGCCTAGCGTCAGCGGCCCCTGCAGTCCGTCTGCCCTTTTTTAAATTTTTGTCCCGTTTGCTGCGGTTTTTATATTGTTTTTAACTGTGTATATGTTGGGGAGCAGGTGGGGGGGGGGGGGCTGGGGGAAACTTTTAAATCTCTTCCTTGCACGGGAAACCCGACCTTTTCCCTGTCGGGTATCCGTTGTCGTTGGGCCCTAACACCGTGGAGCGGCCTCCAGTTGGAACGACCTAGGGGCTCCAGTCGCGGAGCCTGCGGACTTACCATTGTGGGGCTGGTCAGCCTCGGAGCGTGGAGAGCTGTGATGGTGCGCGGCTGCGACCAGACTTCGGGGCTTTGGAGGCTCCAGCTGCAGGCCTGTGGACGTTGACATCGGGAGTTTGCGGGTCCCTGGAGGGAGACCGCTTTTCCGAGCTCCCGCGGCGGCAGCTTCTCCCGCCCGAGTTGCGGGGCTGAAAACGACCCGGAGTGGGGCCTGACATTGCCCGGCGCGGCTTTAACGGACGCGGGACTCGCCATAGCCTGCCGAGGGCTCCCACATTAAGACCCGGAGCAGGGCCTTACATCGCTGAACGACCCGGAGCAGTGCCTGACATCGGCCGGCGCGGCTTTAACGGCCACGGGACTTACCATCGCCCGCCGAGGGCTTTAACATCGGGAGAGGATGGAGAGCAGGGGAGAGACAAGACTTTGCCTTCCATCACAGTGAGGAGGAGATTCACTGCCTGTGTGAATTGAGTTGGTTGTGTGTCTTGTAATATTGTTTCTTTTTGTTGTATGGCTGCAGAAACCAAAGATCCTAGCGAATAAGTTCATTGAATTGAATTGAATTGAATTGAGTGTTAATACACTTCAAAGTTCAGTGAATGCATGCAGTATCGGCTGGCACTGTTGCTGGTTGCATGGGACCCATGCATTAGGAGTCAATAGTGTAGAAAGGCAGTTGTATGAAGAACTCAGTCTGGTCTTGTGTGGCTGGGCTAATGTGACACACTAGATTCTTATCTGCTAGTCTCCAGTCCCCAGTTACCGTGAAACAACTTCAGCTCTTTGCAGATGGTCGCGCTAGAGTGCGTGGAGGCTAATTTAGAATTCATGAAACCGATCTGAAACAATCATTTATTGTCGATTCCCAGGGAAGGATGATGCAGTATTTTTTCTTCAGCCATGACTAATTGAACTGTCTGATATTGAAAAGGCAAAATTCCACAGGTCATTAAACTTTTACAGCGATTCACCTTGAAGCGCTGTGAGTCACTCACTCATCTTTGAATTCTTAAAAGCAGTGCTGTGCACGGGAATAGAGTACTCATGCAGAACGCCGGAGACATTTCCCCAAGGAGATAAAATAGTTAGGCACAGGAGTGCTTCACGTCTATGATTCCCTACAAATTGTTCATATGCGAATGTTGAAACATGCCACTGGAATGAATATACCTGTGACTTTGTGCTGTGCACTGGTCCTGTCTGACTGACTTGGTGAGTTCAATCAATATATTTGAAGTGCAAATTAACAAGCAAGAGATTCAATAACTTTCTAAAATAAATGAGGTTATGGTCAAATATGCCACACACCCCGCACGTACACACACGCACACATGAACACGCGTGCACACACAGACACACACCATGAACTCACTGTGTTTTTGTATCTCAGTCTTCGTCATCTGCAGAAATTTGCATCTGTGGCACACACAAACACGTGTGCACACCACACGCACTGCGCATACACACACACATGTGCACACCGCAGGCACTGCACGTGCACATGCATTGCACATGCACAACACGCACGCACATGCACAATACGTGCAGACAACACACACTCACACCACATCTGCGTACACATCACACCACACACCACACACACAAACGCATGCACACACTACATACTCACACCATACACACACACATGTACTCACACCACACACACACACACGCGCGCACGCACGCACGCACACGCACACACACACATACACACACACACGCACACACGCACACACGCACACACACACACACACACACACACACACACACACACACACACACACACACACAACACACACACACACACACACACACGCACATCTTTACCATTTAAGGAACATAGATGCCAAGAGCTGAAGAACTCCTGCTTCTGCCCCTGGTTCAAAGCAAACTCCAGGCATCTGTCAGATCAGATGAAGAAGGGTCCCAACCTGAATATTGACTGTCCATTGCCTCCACAGATGCTGTCTGACACATTAACTTCCTGCAGCTCTTTGTGTTTTGCTCAAGATTCCAGCATCTGCAGTGTCTCCAGGTATCTGATATAATGGGGATTAAAGTTGCTAGGGTGAAACATGGACTCTCACCACAAATACTGCCTGATATGCTGAGCATTTTCACACGTTTAAAAATATTTCAGTCTTCATTATCTGCAACATTTAGCTCTTGTAACCTTGATACACTCCAGGTTCACAGGTAATTTCTTTGTGGAAAATTTTCCCAGTGAGGGATATCCTTCAGAAGTACAGAGGGTTCTTTTCAAAGGTAGAGTCATAGTCATAGAATCACACAGCAGTGAAACAACCCTTCGGCCCAGCTTGCCTGGACTG
Source organism: Leucoraja erinaceus (assembly GCF_028641065.1). NCBI lineage: Eukaryota > Metazoa > Chordata > Chondrichthyes > Rajiformes > Rajidae > Leucoraja > Leucoraja erinaceus. The sequence continues at coordinate 16,660,834 of NC_073403.1, forward strand.
CCCTGTCTCCACTAATTCCACCTACCAGTGTTTGACCCATATCCTTCTAAACCATCTGTCTAAATGTCTTTTAAATGTTGTGATAATACCTGCCTCAACTACCTCCACTGTCAGCTTGTTCCATTTACCCACCACCCTCTGTGTGAAGAGGTTGCCCCTCAGGTTCCTATGACATTTTTCTCCTCTCACCTTAAATCTATGTCCACTGGGTGAAAGACCATGCACATGGATTCTATCTATTCCCCTCATGGTCTTATGCACCTTTGTATGATTGCTCCTGAAACTTGCACCTAAGTTAACAATTCTTTCAGTTTGTAATTTCCACAACACTGTACGATTGCTCAAGTTTACTTTGGGAACAAGCCAGCAATGGCAGTGGTGCTTACCCAGAAGGCTGCGGGCCGTGGAAAGTGCCCTAGTGGTGAGATGGAACTCAAGCCAGCAATGGCGGTGGGAATACCGGTGGATGCAGCCGAACGCCACTGAGACAGTTAATGCTCTGGTGGACACAAAGTCCTGGAGAAACTCAGCGGCTCAGGCAGCATCTCTGGAGAAGATGGGCAGGCGACATTTTGAGTCCAGACCCTCCTTCGGGCCAGGGATGGGGATGGTGATTGTGATTCAAACTTACATAAAAACCTGTCTTACATAAGGGTTCATGGATCGTACCCTTTGCGTAAGTTGGGGAGTGCCTCTATAGTGTGTTAAATGGACAAACCTAATTCATTTCTCTCTGCTTCCCATGGTTTGCCACTTTGAGAAAATAATCCACTACAATACAATAATACTTTATGAGCCAAGTAAGCTTTTCAACATACAAGGAATTTCATTTGCCAAGTCCGTCATACAACTAAAAAAGCAACAGAACACACAAAAAAACATTTTAACATAAACATCCACCACAGTGACTCCTCCACATTCCTCACTGTGATGGACAGCGGAAAAAAAATTCAATTTCTTCCCTTCTTTGTCCTCCCGCAGTCGGGGGCCTCAAGCCTTCCGTTGAAGGGATGATCTTACTCCTATAGCCAGCGGCATTCGGGCCCTCCGCATTGGGGCTATAACTCCTGCATCGGGGGGGAAATCTCAGCTCCCCCGCGCTGAGCAATTGGACCCGGGTAGGGGCTTGTCAAACCTTCTGTGTCGTTGGAGATCCCGACATCCATGGTCTCTCCCGAGACTGCGAGCTCTCGATGGTAAAGCCCGCAGGCCGCTGTTGGAGCATCAATCCCAGGCTCCGATGGTAGGTCCGCGCCCCGCGGTGGGGCTCAAAGTCAGTCCCGAGCGAGGCCTCCAAGATGTTCGGTCGCAGAGGGACTGGAGATCAGATCCAGAAAGTAATCGCATCTCCAGCAGGGTAATAGATTGAAACAAAAAGTTTCCCCCGACCCTCTCCACGTAAACCAAAACAGAGAACATTAAAACAAACTTTCAAAACACACTAAAAATAACAAAAAAAAAAAGAACAAACAGACAGACTGTTGGCGAGGCTGCCAATCGTACGGCGCCCCTGGTGGAATGCTCGAACCATATCTTGGTCCCAAATCACTGAATGTTCAGTGATCTTTGTGAATGACCAGAGGTAACCCACACTTCAACTTTTCCATTCATCGAAAAATATCTCTGCTGTTGGATTGGGTCTAGTGGCTATTTAGACAACCTTTATACATTGAGCAGAGAATTTCTATATTTCTACTCGTGTTTTTAAATTCAATCTATAAAATATGAGCATGCTCTCACACTATTAAAGTCTAATCTGTGTATTTCTTCTTTTTGATTTCAACCTTTTCTCTACATCTTTATTGACTTCTTCAATTATTTAAATGGCCAAATTAAGAAGCACAGGTTTCCAATTTTAATGATATTAAAAATCCATTAATTATTAACCTATTGGTCTCATGGCTGGTATCTGCTCATTTCACATTCCTCTCAGCCACACAACTGCCAATTTATGTTAATGCTCAAGATCAAAATACTGTCCAGATTATATATCAGTTGTTTTACTCTCTCCCAGTTTTATCTACTTTATTCCCCAGCTTGGTGTCCATGTTTGGGAAGATGACCGAAAAGCCATTAATTGTAAGATTAAACGAGAATTTACCAGTTCAAAGTTTGATCTGTATTTTATGAGGAGTTACGATGAGGGATTACGTGAAGAATCCATCCAGCACGCATGCGCGACATACTTCAAAGCAGCGGTGTGGAATCACAGAAGACACAATAATTGAAATAAACATAGTAAAGAAAAGGAGAACTTAAATACCAGTTGATCTCTATAATTGAGGGTGGGAGCGGAGGGCACGTAATCCCTCATCGTAACTCCTCATAAAATACAGATCAAACTTCGAACTGGTAAGTTCTCGTTTAATCTTACTATTTTACTTCGGAGTCACGTGAGTGACTACGTGAAGATTTTAAAGCTCTGTGATTTCAAACCGTGTAACAGTTCATACTTCACTCGCTGCCGAAGTCATTCGAGGGAGGAAGTATGTTATCGTAATCAACCATGAATCTGTTTGTAAAACAATAATGGTGTTATTAACAATAACAAGACCAAAATGCTCCCCCGGGCTTAAATTATATATTTGCAGATTCTAATACTTTTTCTGCAAACGATACAGGTTCTGCCAGCGGCTTGTTATAAAAAGTTTGGAACGTATACTCCCTAGACCACCCCGCTGTAGCCAGGATGTGGTCCATAGGCACGTCCATCCTCTTAGTCACCGATGTGGATGCTGCCCTGGTGGAGTAAGATTTATACACGTTAGTATTTACTCCAGCAGCTCCCAGTACCTGCTTGAGCCACTTGAGATAGTTTGGCTCGTCACCCGACCATGAGGTTTCTTGTGGCTGACCCATAAAGCTTTTTCTCTCCCTCGGGGATTTCTTATTGTGTCGATGTAGTTCAATAAGTGGGTCATGACACATAACCGTGGTTCAGGTGGGTATGCCCGGAATTCCATGACTGGACCTGATGTTCCTGGTCTGCTCTGTTTGACCAGTCCCTGAATGGTAAATGTGACACGGTCTGGTGTTATAACCATATTGTCCAATTGAAGTAGATGGAGGAACTGGACTCTTTGTGATGAGGCAAGTGCCATCAGCATGACCGTCTTCAGGGTAGGCTGTTCCAGGGTGAGAGACCTGGCTGGTGACCATCCCCTAAGGTATGTCAGGACCACACTGACATCCCAGATTTGGGTGTACCTAGGTCTGGGGATTAGAGTTGAATATACCTCTCCTGAGTTTGATCACCAGTGGGTGGTACCCTATGGCCTGTTGTCCTGGTCCTCAGTTAAATAGGCTGACAGAGCACTTCTGGCTGTTTTAATGGCGCTGTAGCTGAGTCCTTCATTGTGGTGAAGACCTGCCAGGAACTCCAGTACAGGTTTTGTTGTAGTTGAATATGTAGTTCCTGAATTTGACCAGTATCTTCCCATTTCTTGATGTTCGCCAAGTATGTTCCCTTGTGGATATGCGATGGGATGCTGTCATCGTGTCGATAGTGCTGTCTGACAAATCCAGGCCCAGCGGTGGTCTTTCCAATTCTGCAACCCAGGCCCAGCAGTGGTCTTTTCAAAATCTGCAACCCAGTAGTTTAATTTATCGTGGCATGGGTGGCTTATGCCTGATACTGGGTGAGTTAATAAGTCTGGAATCCTTTGCCACAGAAGGACATGGAAACCAAGCCATTGGATATTTTTAAGGCAGAGACAGATAGATTCTTGATTTGTACGGGTGCCAGGGATTATGGGAGAAGGCAGGGAAATTGGCATGGAGTTAGAAGTGAGATTGAATGGCGGAATAGACTTGATGGGGCCGAATGGCCTAATTTTTCTTATGACCTTGAATTGTCTTTAGACTTTAGAAATACAGCGTGGAAACAGGCCACTCGTAGACTCTTTGGAATTGTGCCCAAACAATTCTCAGATGGATGTAACATACTAGATGACATACTGGTGATTATTGCTGACATCTTTTCGTGCAGTTTGGTCTATTCAAATCAGCACAGTTGAAGTGGATGAGGGGGATTTTGAAAGCCACATTTGATGACACAACTTGTATCGCTGTGATTTAAAAATTCAAATGGCTCTTTTTTTTTAATATGTCTTTCTGTATATCTGGGTCCTTCCACTTATTTATAATGACAGATCAGGAGAGATTACATGCAACGTTGTGTGTCTGCAAATGTGCTTCTTAAATTGCATATGCTAATGGGGCGGGCAGAGATTTGTTTAAGCTGGTTCTTGCTCTCAGCTAGCCTGCGGCAGACCTGTCCGATGTGAGTCAAGGTTGTACAATTTCCCGGCCGAGGACAGGCTGACAGGCGGCGGGGCTTAAAACCAAGCGAACCGGTCCCCTTTGGGCACTGCAACATGACTGCAGGTGAAAACCTCAATTATGCAGCAGGACATCGATTCTCTCATTAAAATCTATAACTCGAAGATGAATTCCAGTCGCGCTTTGCCCATGGCTGCGATTCTCACATGTTGATAATTCTCTCAAATTGGATAACACTCCATTGAAAGCAGCCGCTGCCGCCTGCTGAATAATTCATTGTACACACACAGCTGAGGCCACTGCACAAAAGCTCTCTCGCCAGATGGACCAGGTTTGCTGCATGCAAATTCTTGTTGTGCCTAGAACAAAAGAGGTCCTGGTGAATGCAAAAAGGAGTTTGTATCAAACTCTTTATTTAATTTGTACTATTAAATTGGGAAATTATAGATGCAATGGAAGGGAGATAACATCTGGTTAGTAATAACTGCACCAAATCATCCTCTTATCAGCCAATCCCACCTTGAGGGGATGTGACACTGCTTGACAACGTTTATCTGTGATAAATAGCTGAAGTTTAGACTGCTCACTGATAATGAATATTTTATTCAGGCAGTTAGTAACACTAATATTTTTTGTGTCATTGTAAGTACATCTTAACTTTAGAAGGGCTTTTTAATGCATCTGACTAGAAGGTGTTGCACTGTTCTATTGTACTGTTTGATATAAAGTGATTACTCCAAACCAGACATTTGATGCACTCTTGTCAATTTGACTGCATTTTCAATGCATTTGGTGCCTCCTCTGCTTGTGTCACCTGGAGTCACCTAGCTCAGATGACCTAACTATGGAGACACAAAGGTTGTGATCATGCCTGCCCATCTACCTCCTCCGGCAGCTTGTTCCATATACCCACCACCCTTTGTGTAAAAAAGCCACCCATCAGGTTCCTATTAAATCTCTTCCCCCTCACCTGAAACATGTCCTCTGGTTCTCAATTTCCCTACTCTGGGCAAGAGACTGTGCATTTACCCAACCTATTCATATCCTGATTTTGTCCACCTCTATAAGATCACCCCTCATCCTCCTGCGCTCCAAGGAAAAGAGTCCTAGCCTGCTCAACCTCTCCCTATAGCACAGGCCTTCGAGTTATGGCAACATCCTCGTAGATCTGCTCAGCTTGTCAACACCTTTCCTAAAACTTGGTGTCCAGAACTGAACACGATACTACTCTAAATGGGGCCTCACCACAAGATGATGGAACCTTGTGTAGAACACAACATGCTGGAATAACTCAGCGGGTCAGGCAACACCTCTGGAGAACATGGACAGGTGACATTTCAGATCCGGCCCCTTCATCAGACTGATTGCAGCAGGAGGGAGAAAGCTGGAAAAGAATGGTGGGGGACAAGGCAAAACATGGCAAGTGATATGTGGAGATACAAGGAACTGCAGATCCTGCCTCACAAGAAAAGACACCAAGTGCTGGAGGAAGTCAGTGGATCAGGCAGCATTTGCTGGAGAACACGGACAGGTGACGTTTCAGGTCAGTATCCTTATTCAGTGGTGGTGATAGGTGGAAGCAGGTGAGGGGTTTTTGATTGGCAAATGGGTGAACAAAGGCTGGAGATGAAAAGGAGACAAAGTGACAATGAAATCTAAAGCAAGAGGGAGGGATACAAGTGGAAGGGGATGGGAGGGAAAGGGGGGATAATGGGACAATGGGTAAAGGGGCACGGGGAAAAAGAGTGGAAAAGGGGGAGTGGGCATTAACTAAAATTGGGTCATTCAATGTTCCTACTATTGGGTTGTAAGCTGCTGAAGTGGAATATGAGGCACTGTTCCTCCAGTTTGCATGTGGTCACACTCTGACAATGGAGGAGGCTCAGGACAGTAAGGTCGGTATGGGAATGGGAAGGGAAGTTGGTTACATGGTTAGTAACCAGGAGATCCAGCATCCTTGTGTATGGAGACTGGTGTGTACTATGTTAAGCAAGTTCTACAAAATGGAAGAAACTGTAGGAAGGATCTGCAGATGCTGGTTTACACCAAAGACAGACACAAAATGCTGGAGTAACTCAGTGAGTCAGGCAGCATCGCTGGAGAGAAAGAATAGGTGACCTTTCGTGTTGACACTCTTCTTCAGACTGAGAGTCAGGGGAGAGGGAAACTAGAGGCATGAAAAGATACAGAGCCATGAGAGAGGATGCTGCGGAATCCTGTCGGAGAGAAGAAGGAGAACTTCTTCAAAGCCCACCTTGAGGAGATTTCGCAGTGGAGCAGACAAAATGTGCAGGAAGGAACTGCAGATGCTGGTTTACACCAAAGATTAACATAAAGTGTTGGAGTTCACAATAGTGACAAACAGGGCAATTTGACAGCCTTGAAGAAAAATATGAGGATCGCGACCTACAAAGAACACTTCCACTTCCACTGATCACTCGGCAGGCAGCAGGCTATCTTTGGTCCTCCTGTAGATTCTAATCACTGCAGTTGTCAGCCAGTGTTAACTATGCTGTTGACTGAGATGACACTCCAACAGAGAGCCAACCTTGCAGTTATCACCATTTATATGTGCTCTCTCATGCTGAAATCCAAGCTCTTACTGGAGAAATACACTGTGGTTGGTGCAAGGTCCAATGTCTTTTCACAAGCAAAACCAACCTGAAACAAGAGTGGCAGCATATGGGAGATACCAAGTTGCATGTGAAGTCTTGATGCAGAAATAGGAGAGATATCTTGCATTGGCAGGTTACTGAAAGATTTTCCAAATAGCATGCAAATGCAACAGCCAAGAATGCATACCATTCCCTCTTCTTCCTGCTGAGACCGAGGAGATGCAACATGTCTCCAAGGATTCTTACAAACTTCTACATTTGCACCATAGAATGCATTCTGTCGTGTAGCACTACAGCTTGGTTTGTGACCAGCTCTACCCAAGACTTCAAGAAATTGCCAAGAATTTTAGCAATAGCCCAGTCTATCGCACAGACTTCAGACTTCCCACCACTGACTCCATCTACAGATCACTCTGCCTCTGAAATGTAACCAACATATAATCAAAGACCTTTCCCACCCTGGTCATTCCTTCTTCTCCCTGCTTGCATCAGTGGTGGGCGGCGCGACTCACGTCGCAGCGGCCTCTGCAGTCCGTCTGTCTTTTTATTATTTTTTGTCTCGTTTGAATGTAGTTTTTTTGTTTTTTTTGTGTATGTGTGTGGGTATGTGTGTGGGTATGTGTGTGGGGGGCGGGGGGTGGGGGAAACTTTAAAAAATCTATCCCCTGCACGGAGAACCCGACCTTTTCTCTGTCGTGTCTCCGTTGTCGTTGGGGCCTAGCACCGTGGAGCGGCCTCCAGCAGGAACGACCTGGGGCTCCAGTCACGGAGCTGCGAACCTACTCACCATCGCGGAGCTGGCCGCGTTCGGAGCGGGTGAAGCTGTGGTGGCGCGCTGCTGCGACCCGTCCCCGGGGATTCAGAGGCTTACCGCAGGTCTGGTGGACAGGAACACTGGGAGCCCGCGGGGTCCCTGCTGGGACTTCCGCAACGGCGACTTCACCCCGAGTTGCGGGGTTGAAGAATACCTGGAGCGGGGCCTTACATCACCGCCCCGCGCGGCTTGGAATGGCAGCGGGACTTTGCTAGCGCCCGCCGGGGGCTCCAACAACAAGACCCGGAGCGCGGCCTTGCATCACCCGGCGCGGCGTAAATGGCCGCGGGACAATTACCATCGCCCACCGGGGGCTTTGACTTTGACTGACATCGGGAGGGGAATGGGAAGTGCAGGGGAGAGATAAGTCATTGCCTTCCATCACAGCGAGGAGGAGATGCGCTGTGATGGATGTTTGTGTAAATTGTGTTGTGTCTTGGTTCTTTCTTGTGTGTATGACTGCAGAAACAACATTTCGTTTGAACCACAATGGGGTTCAAATGACAAATAAATTGTATTGTATTGTATGTATTGTATTGTATTGTATTGTAGTAGAAGCAAAAGTCTGAAACCACGCATCAACAGGCTCAGGAGCAGCTTCTTCACCTCTATTTCCGGGCTTCTGAATGGTCCTTCCATGGGCTACAGTACAGTCCGATCTTCCTCTACCTCATTGCGGACTTTGGACTTTGTCTCTGGAACTGTTGCGTGGAGATGCAGAGAGGTATATTGCACTCGATATCTTTCCCTTTGCTCTACATACTGTATTATACCTGAGTTTCTCTTGAGTGTAGTATGTGAAGTATTATCTGACTTGATTGTACACCTTTTCACCGTACAATGGTACACGTGACAATATTGCATCTGAACCTAATTAGGTCGTGAGACCAGAGATCCTTCGCAGTCGATACACATGAGGCATGTTATGCCTGTGAGGGTATGGGCTCCCATTCACTGCCAATCTCTTTCTGTGTTTGGGATTATACCGCTGGGGTATCTGGATTCATATACCTATTGTGTTGCAAATCCTCCTGGGATGTCAGCCAATGCTTGCAACCACTTTCCAAGATTTGAAAGCATTCTTCCATTAAACAAGACAGGATCAAAGACATGTAAATACAATATTTTCCATACGATTTAAATAAAATGTGGCTTTTAAAATGTTGCTCGCAGATGTTTCCTGTTCCCAAGTTAGTCTCTTGTTTGAGGAACCTGTACAATTATTCATCTGCACAAGAACATTACACAAAGCTTATATGGAAGAATATTTCAAACAGGTCGGTGATACATTTGTCTTTTGAGCTACTATGCAGAATCTGACCACCAATAATGACTTATGAAAACATAACAATAATAGGGACAACAGATGTAAAGTCAGCTGTCTTTGAATTGAGTACCTTGGAACTAGTTTATGATGTTTTGCCTGCAGGGGAATTCAGTTAAAGACTTGAATGCTTAACAAAGCTGCCAAGCTTGAGGGAGAATGTGATAATAAAGGATTTAGACATTAAAAATGAATGTAGATACATTTCAAAGACAACATTCAGAACTGTCCATTTGTGTCAATAAGGGACTTGCTATCTGTTGAAGTTCCACAATATAGCCCATAGCTTGTTGACACACTGAAGTCTCCAACCAGAACTGCGAACATGAAATGGTTCTTTATATTTCAAGTCAATAAACTGAATTCCACCGAGAGCAGTTTAGATTTTCCATTATAAAGATGTGAAGAGGGACTGTACTAACCTTATCGGCTCAATGAATTCAAATCTCAATATTTTGCAAATAAATATAATTTGAACCTTATTGTATGGGAGAATTGAGTTTGTTTAGTTTAATTTAGTTTAGTTTAGAGATATAGCCTGGAGACATTTATCATTTAAAAATAAATTGGACAGGTATATGGACAGGAAAGGAATGGAGGGTTATGGTCTGAGTGCAAGTAGATGGGACTAGGGGGGGGGAAAAAGTGTTCAGTACGGACTTGAAGGGCCGAGATGGCCTGTTTACGTGCTGTAATTGTTATATGGTTATATGGTTATATGGAGCCAGACCCTTTGGCCCACAGAGTCCATGCCGACCATCGATCACCTGTTCATTCTAGTTCTATGTTATCCTAATTTTGCATCCTACGTACTAGGGGATATTTACAAAACCTATGAACCTGCATGCCCTTGGAATGTGGGATGAAACCGGAGCATCCAGAGAAAACCCATGCCGTCAGGGAGAACGTACATTTGCCGCACAAGACAGCACCCATAGTCAGGGTTAAACTCGGGACTCTGGTGCCATGAGGTGGCAGCTCTACCGCTGCGCCTCTGTGACGCCCACAAAGGTTTGACACTGGGAATCAGTAAATTAATGTAAAGTGCATCCCATGCTGGTTTGGTCAGGAACATTTTATTATCCAAGGAAGCAATCGGTATTTGAGAAATATTAGTAATATCCCAGTATATTCCAGCGGCACACTGATTTGCTACTCAGAGATGAGTTCAAATTTGCGGGATTTATGTCAAGAAATCTTGCCTTCAAAAAAAAAGATTAACAAATGTGGGGCAAATGTTGTACACGGAGAGTGCTGGGTGCCTGAGATAATGGTGGAGGCAGAGACGGTAGTGGTGTTTAAGAGGCTTTTAAATAGGCAAGTGGATGTGCAGAGAATGGATGGATATGGATCACGTGCAGGCAGAGGAGCTTTGTTCAACTTGGCATCATATTCAGCATGGACATTGTGAGCCAAAGGGCCTATTCCTGTGCTGTACTGTTCTATGTTCTTATAAACATACAGGACGTTTGTGCACAGCAAGGTCCCACCAGCATAGGCGGGCAATGAACAGATGTTTTCATATATTTGCTGTTGACTGATGGATGTAAATCAGCCTAGAAATGTGGATAATCCTCCTGCTCAAACTAACACCTTCATATTTTTTACATTCCCTGCCAGGATAGACGACTTTAACAATGCATCTGAAAGATAGCACTGCAGTCCCACAGTACTACACTCCCAACTGTAATATCTCTGTTTAAGTCTCTTTGTTGAGATTTGAACTCATGTTTTGCCGTATCAGAAGACAGGCACAAAATGCTGGAGTAACTCAGCGGGACCGGCAGCATCCCTGGAGAGAAGGTATGGGTGGCGCTCCAGAGATGCTGCCTGTCCCACTGAGTTACTCTAGCATTTTGTGTCTATCTTCAGTGCAAACCAGCATCCGCAGTTCCTTCCTCCACATTATCCCGTATCAGCCCTGGTTGTGCAATCATTTTAAAAAAAATGACAGTACGATGACAGGAATACGTGTTTGCTTAATTGATAGAATTATAGTGGAATTCATCATCAGTGCTTATATCGTGAGGACTGTGTAGTGAAGTGTCAACATGAATGTTAGGAGAAACAGTCATGGCATTATTAATTCATCAAAGACGATAACCAACTGTGATGGGATCAACCTTGCAATAATAAACACGGCAAGATTGGGTTGGCAAGTGTGTGAGTCTCATTATAGGCAGGCACTGGGCCAACAAATCTTTAACAACATGAAAAATTTACCTTGTTGAACAATCCAAAGGTGATTAAATATTTGTCATCCATTACTCTATGGTGATGTTACATAGATACAGTGAAGTTGTTCATTAATTTGCTGTTAACCTCAATTTAGCTTAGCTTAGTTGAGAGATACAGCGTGGAAACAGGCCCTTCGGCCCACCGGGTCCGCACTGACCAGCTACAGCAGTGATTCCCAAACTGGGGCCATATGGGGGCCATGGCAAATTTCAGGGGGGCCACAGAAAAATTTGGGGATTTAGGGGGCCACAGGCTCAATGAAGGGGGCCACTTTTATTCCGCTAATAATGTCAGGGGGGCCACAGAAAAATTAAAGAGCCCAAGGGGGCCATGAACTACAGCAGACTTTAACACCCTGTATACAGCAGACTTTAACTATAAGTCTGACACAAGCCACGTACAGAAATATTCAGATGATACAGCGATTGTGGCATGTGTAAGGAACGGGCAGGAGGAGGAATACAGGAACTTGACCAGTTCCTTTTGTGCCTGGAGTGAAGAGAACTGTCTCATCCTGAACACAACTAAGACTAAAGAGATGGTGGTTAACTTTGGCAGGTCCAAGCTCCCCCTTCAGCCGGTCAACGCTGCTGGGGCTGACATTGAGGTGGTGCAGACATATAAATACCTTGGAGTGCACCTTGATAACAAACTGGACTGGTCTGTCAACTCTGACTCCCTCTACAAAAAAGGCCAGAGCAGACTCTTTTTCCTCAGAAGGCTCAAATCCTTCAATGTGTGTAATGACATGCTGCACATGTTTTACAACACTGTGGTTGCAAGTGTTATTTTCTACGCTGTTGTCTGCTGGGGCAACAGCATTAGTGCAAAAAACAACAAGAAGCTGGTCAAACTGGTTAAACGAGCTAGCTCAGTGCTGGAGGGGAGAGTAGACTCTGGGATGGATGTGCTTGAGAGGCGTATGAGGCACAAGGTGCAGGTCATCCTGAAAAACCCCGGGCATCCCCTCCATGTAATTCTGGAGAGTCAAAAGAGCACTCGGAACAACAACCGGCTCCTCTCCCTGCCCTGTAGAACGGAGCGGTTCAGGAGATCCTTCACCCCTGCAGCCATTAGATTTTATAATTCAGACCGCTAGGCTGTAGGGGGATGCATTCTTACAATTTTTAATTTTTAATTGTTAATTATTGGTCTTTTTAAGTATTTATTGCTCTCAGGTAGTGTCCACAGTGTATTCTATGTATTTTCTGTCTGTGTTCGTTTTGAATCTGTGGGTTTGTTGGTTGGGAATTTCCCTGAGGGGATCAATAAAGTATTTATTATTATTATTAACTAAAAAAGGTTGGGAACCACTGAGCTACAGGAGCCTGAAATCTGGTACATTTGTGAAAGTTTGTTTCTTAAAAAGCAGACAGCAACAAACATCGAAGGTAGACCATGGCAATCTTTAATTGATTCGTCAGATGGAACTGGTGGACTCTTCCATCTTCCTCTCATCGTGGGGGTGGGGAATTGGGAGGGGCCTTACAAGTGGAATAGCCTAGGGCCTCTCTTCATCTGAATCTGGCCCTGCTGAAGAGCCATTCTTAACTTTTATTTCTCTGTCATCTTCACTTGATAAATACCTTTCAGAAAGATCACTGGACTCCAATCCATCCACAATTAATTCATTGCTTTGGGCCTGTAGGTCATAACTAACTTCCACACTCTTTAGTGTCCTATTCACATCCAGGTTCATGAACAGCTTCTTCCTCACAGCCATCAGGCTAGTAAACTTGGTGTTATGTGCCACCCACGATATACACATACAAATATAAAGGGTAATGCTCCCAATGAACTGTGCTTCCAGACCGGATACCATGGATTTGCAGCTGATTTATTTTCTGCACACATTAAATGAAGATTCTATTAGGAGAGACAGTTATGGCATTATTAATTCAATGAAGCGGAATTACAAATTGACCATTTCACTACCAAATTGTATTGATAGGAATTTGACGCACTTTATTTTTCACCTATAGAAGTGCTTACAGTTAAGACTTTTTAAAGGCATTTGGACAATTATATGTTTAAGAAGGAACTGCAGATGCTGGAAAATCGAAGGTACACAAAAATGCTGGAGACACTCAGCGGGTGCAGCAGCATCTATGGAGCGAAGGAAATAGGCAACGTTTCTGGCCGAAACCCTTCTTCAGACACTGAAGAAGGGTTTCGGCATGAAAATTGCCTATTTCCTTTCGCTCCATAGATGCTGCTGCACCCGCTGGGTTTCTCCAGCATTTTTGTGTACCTTGGACAATTATATGGATAGGAAGGGTTTAGAGGGCAATGGGCTAGTGCAGGTAAATGGGACTAGCCAAGTATGCTAACTTGATCAGCATGGATAAGGTGGCCCAAATGGCCTGTTCTGTGCTTTACAGCTCTATGATCCCATGACTCTAGTTCAGAAAGTTAATCGACAAAATGTTTCTCTTTTCACAGATGTTGCCTGACCTGCAGAGTACAGTAAAACTCCGAGAATCCGCTAACTATTTGGAAATTCTGACCGATCAGATCTGGCTCACCAGGTGATATTTGCCATGCTACCTTTCAGCTCATTGGGATCCTGGTTCCCGCTCTCCCTTCCGGCTCGCTGGAACGTTGGTTCACCTGCTCACTTTCTAGTCCCCGGGATCTTGTTTCCCTCAAAATCTTCCCACTCACCTGGGCTCCAGTGCCAGCACTCACTCTCCATTCACTAGAGCCCTGATTTCTGTACTCACTTCCCATTCACCCGGTTCTCTGGATAAGTAATTATAGCACTGTGTGACATCTTTTAAAAAAAAAGTAAGTCTTCCAAGGATTGTTGGAGTTTGGCTGTATTTCCAACATTTTCTGTTTTATTTCAGACATCAGACCTGATGTATTAGCATCTAATGGGTCCCTTCCGAAGGGCTTGTGGCCCCGTCACATGTATTGTTTTGAAGTAAATGACACTAAATAGCAAGTGTCAGGTTAATGGCGACACAAGGAGCCGCAGATGTTGGTTTACAAAAAAAAAGACACAATGTGCTGGAGTAACTCAGTTGGTCAGGCAGCATCGCTGGAGAAACTTAGACGTCATTTTAGGTCGGCACTGAAGAAGAGTCTTGACCTGAAACGTCACTGATCCATGTTCTCCAGAGACACTACCTGACCCACTGAGTTACTCCGGCACTTAGTGTCAGGTTAAAGTTTTATCTGCCCTTTACTATCTGGTCTCGGCCAAGACAGTTGCTTTGTGTCCAAGAGTTTGAGAGGAGAGAGCAATGTGGACAGCAATGGAGGGCAGGAATCAACAGTGCTGCCATGAACTCAGCTTGTTGCTGCTCATGCATTATCGTTGCATGTACAGGAGATGCTGCAACACTGCAGACCAAGGTAGGAGAGGTCATCGGTTGGTGAGCCATGAAATTAAAGAAATTCAGCGAAGATGAATATAAATGAATCCATACGGATGTGCTGATATCTTCTGCACTTCCTTGGCCTGTGCTTACAATGAACATAAAATTATCATACTAGGTTGTATACGTTTCACCTGTACAGAGGTTCAATAGTCAAGAATGTTTAATTGTCATATGCAGCAGGAGTGGAACAAAGAAATTCTTATTTGCGGCAGCTTCATAGTCACATTCACGCCATAACACAACAAATAAATATACAGTAATTAATAAAACAATAAATAACCATAATACTAGGTAACCAGACCATAATGGTGTAAACTGAATTCTGTAGTGCAAGCAAAAGGAAGTGCACAGTAGATTGGTGCTGAGGTAGGGTTGTGGATATTGTTGTACGATGTTATTCACTAGCCTGATAATTGATGGGAAGATGCTGTTCTTGAACTTGGTGGTCATGGTTTTCAGGCTCCTGGTACCCCCATCTTCCCGATGCTAAAAGGGAGATGGGAGCGTGGCTGGGGTGGTGTGTGTCGATAATGATGTCACCTGAGACATGTTTTGAGACGGCGCCTGCCGTAGATCGAGAGGGTTGCGAGGGCAAGATAAATCATTCGTGATTGAACAGCAGAGTAGACTTGATGGGTTAAATGGCCAAATTCTGCTCCTATACCTTTTGAAGTTATGAAGTTATGATCCCATCAATGGTGGGGAGGTCTGTACCTGTGATGGACTGGGTGAAGCTGACCACTCTCTGTAGCCTCCTTCGTTCATGGGCTTTCGAGCTACTGAACTGGGTCATGATGCAAGCAGTCAGTGTTCTCTCTACTGTACACCTGTGGAAGTACAACATGGTATTCAGTGTAGAAATGCAATATAGCATTCAGATATCTACCGAATATTCTCAATCGTCTGAGGAAGTAGAGGTGCCAAATAGTTTTCTTTGTGATTGCTTTTTTATGACGGGCCCATGCCAGATCTTCAAAGTTATGTATGCTCAGGAACTCGAAGCTTTGACTCCCTCTAACACCGTCCCATCTGGTTTCACAGTGTTGGGTGAAGTGAGAGCAGGAGAGAGCCTTACCTCTCAGAAATCTGGCTCAGATTTACCATCTACATTGGACATCCTTTAGAAGATAGTTGCTTAATTGATAATTGGGATTGTTAGTTATCAAGCAAGTTTTCATTTTTTTTGTACCATCTTGCAAGTGCCGTTACAGGTAGACAGGATGGTGATGAAGGTGTTTGGCTTCCATCAATCAGGGCATTGAATACAATATTGGAATGCTCTGCTTCAGTTTTGCGAGACATTGGTGAAGCCGCACGCGGTGAATTCTGTTCAGTTTTGGTTACCATGCTACAGGAGCGACGACATTAAGCTGCAAAGAAGAGTTACACGAATGTTGCCAGGACGTGAGGGCCTGAGCTTTAGGAAGAGGTTAGAAAGGCTAAGACATTATTCCTTGGAGCACAGGAGGTTAAGTAGCCAATCTTATAGAAGAGTATAAAATCGTGACAGGCGTAAATAAAGTGAATGCACAGCCCATCTCCCAGGGAAGGGAAATCAAATACTAGAGAGCATAGGTTTCCAGAGAAAGGGGAAAAGATTTAATAGGAACCTGAGTGGAAACTTCTTCACACAGTGGTTGGTGGGTATCTGGAAGGAGCTGCCAGAGAAAGTAGCTTAGGCAGATACAATAACAACCTTTAAAATACATTTGGACAAGGACATGGATAGGAAAGTTTAGAGGGATATGGGACAGGCAGGTGCAAATGGAACTAGGTCAGATGGGGCACCGTGGTCGGCTGGGCCAATGGGCTAGTTTCTGGGTTATATGACTACTGCGTTAGTATGAGGTCTACCCCATTCCCGCTTGCTCTTTTCAAGGTGATTATGTACCTCCAGAATGTCATTGAGGTGGGAGTAATATTTATTACTTGAGGAATGCTAAGGGCCAAAGGGAATTTGATTCGCTTTTCCACTTTACAGGTATTATTTTAATTAGAGGCTGGATCATTTAAAGTAGAAGATTAATGGCAAAATGGACAGCATTAAAAAACAGTGCAAGATGGAAGACTTATCCTTCTGACAATCATCCTCCCCACTCTCATTGAAAGGAAAAATAATTTTATATTTACCATTGATGATGTTTTTTCACCAAGTTGATAAATAGCCCTAAATTACACGCATTTTAAAAGCATCTTTGCAGCGTATTTCAATATCATTCAAAACGGCAAATTTGCATTCCAATCATTTCGGAAATTTAATATTTCACAACAGCGGATAAAATGGCTTAAAGAGCTTTCGAAGCTTTGCTAACAATTTGACCTGAAGTGAGCTTTGCTCTAATGAAATGCTGCCATGGCATTCAGTGTGGCTAAAGATCAAGGATGCTTGTAAATGTTACTCTCGCCACATGGAGCGATCTCTCACACAGTGGCCAAAATAGAAAACCATGGAAAACTTGGCCTTGTGGCTGAAAATTCCTTATCTGTAATGAGACAACAAACCACATAAAGGCTAGCATTGACATCTTAGTCAGATTAGTGCCGATAAAGTCCATTTTCCACATTCTCATTGTTTGCGGAAGAAACGATAGGCTGTTGTTTGTCGACACAGTTTGTACAGCAGATGGTTGCAACAGAAGGGTTGGGGATTAGTGTGACATTCAATTGCAAAGCAACAGACACTCATTTCCAATCCTTTCAGAGCATAAGTAATTTTACTGTACAAGTGGCGGAGACTCAGTTCCAATAAATGGGTTTGTTTACAATATGGAAGAGGAAGTGGGGGAGGTAGTGAAAGAGTGAAATTTCTCCATTCCCCAAATCTATTCAAAAGTGGATGTGAAAAGATTGATTTGTTCATCCGTAGCCCATTGACACCGTCAGAAACGAATTCAGAGAACCTTAGCAAGATATTAGCAGATAAGTAGTTGGAACAAGACACAGTGATGAAGGAACTCACCAGGCCAGACAACTGTGAAGGGAATGAGGGAATGTACAGACAACGTTTTGGGTCGGGATCCTTCTTCAGACGTCGGGGGTGGGGGGGGGGGAGTAAGCTGGAAAAGAGCGGTGGACAAGTGATAGATGGATAGACATTAAAAAACTGGAGTAACTCAGCGGGTGAGGCAGCATCTCTGGAGAAAAGGAATAGGTGACGCTGCAGATTCCAACACCACGTTTTTATGAGTGTCTGAAGAAGGTCTCGACCTGAAACGTCACCTATTCCTTCTCTCCAGAGATGCTGCCTGACCCGTTGAGTTACTCCAGCTTTTTGTGTCTGTCTTCGGTGTAAACCAGCATCTACAGTTCCTTCCTACACAAGTGATAGGTGGATACAGGTGAAATAGGGGGGAATACAAGTGAAATGGGGGGGGATACGAGGAAAATTAGGGGCTTGGGAATGGGAGATGAGTGTACGCAGAAGGGGAAAGGAGCAGGGTAACTGGATTGTGGGGGCTTGGGGGTGGGGGTGGTTGTTATTACTTGAAGATGGACAACTGGATGTTCATACCATTAGGAGAGGTTTCAAAACATGGTCGCAGTTGGCAGGAAGACAGGTTGGGGAGTTGGATGCAATTATGAGTGTCGCCACATTGTAGTGGAGCCCATTTCCCAACCACTTACTTCAAAGGCCAGCAAATCAGGACCACTTCAAATCAGATGTATTCATTTATACACTCAATACACTTTCCTTTTAAGCCACAGCTCGCAGTAGGAGCAGAGGTTTTTAAAATGTATGCTCGTTAAGGTCCCATTAAAGATCTTGATGAAACAATCATTCCTGAATGCATTACTTCAGGCAGCCAAAGCAGAACGTGCCTATTCTAATGCTACCCAGAACTGAGCTGTACAACCAGAATACAGGTTATAATGTCAAATTATTTTTCTATTCCAATAGGAGTGTTTGGGGACAGTGTCAGAGTGACATTGCTTGGAGCTGTCAACTAAACCATCTACTGTAAATTATATATCCAGCTTCTAATTAAAACAACACTTCTCCTTTCATAAATGTAATAAATAGGTGAACATTGCCTGATTTACTTTCACTTCTTCCTCCAAATGCTGCCCCACGTGTGTTGGGAGTGGATGAGAAGGTGAGATAATATAGAATTAGTGTGAGCGGGTGATCGATGGTCGGCATGGACAGGTGGGCTGAAGGCCCTGCTTCCACGCTGTATCTCTAGACTCAATAAATAAAGATTTACACAAAGTGGCTCCTCTCATGAGGAATCCATGCCCATCTCTCTCATCTGTAACACTTTCTCCACCACATAGTATTTTCCCAGATACTTATGCAAATTTAGATGATTTAATGGCATTTTTGAGATTCATAAAACTAACTACTATCACTGAGTTAGATGTGGGAAATTTAGACATTGAGGTACCTTATTATCCACGCTATATTCCATTTTGATTAACCAATCATAAATTAAATTTGCGACTTTATCAATCTGCTGCTTTAGCCAGGAAGTGTAGCGTCTTTATTTTTATTATGAAGAAGGGTCCCGACCCAAAGCGTTGTCTGTCCATTCCCTCTCCACAGATGCTGCCTGACCCACTGAGTTCCTCCAGCACTTTGTGTTTTGCTCAAGTCTCTAGCAACTGCAGTTTCTTATGTCTCCAAGTCTATTTTTTTATCTGTTATGAGGGTATGTAGCAAAAGCTTTCTGAAGATCATAATTTTAATCATAGTCAGAAAATCATGGTCTCAGGGGATGCAATTTCCTCACGCTCGCTCTAACACATATTCAAGGATAAAATGTCTCTCTTACCATCACGTGCTAATTCCACTTTATCCTCACCTGGCTATCCATCGGGGCAGAGCTTCACTTGGATAAGAATATGCCTGAGTTCAAGCCGTGAGTTAAGCAGCAAATAGAAGAACTATACCTTTTCCACAATCTGCAGTCTTGACTGAGGAGGTCGATTTTTATCACTCTGAATTTTAGCAGAATTTTTCAGTTTAGAACAACAGGATTAGGACGCTTTGTCCTTGAGAATGTGGCATCAATTAATTAGACTTGTACCTCAACTGCATTTGCATACTATTTTCTATACACCTTAACACACTGACCTCACAAAAATCTATCAGTATCAATCCTGAAGGCCCAGTATTAAAAGTCTCTTGAGAGAAAAATATCCCTGATTTCTATTACACTTTCAGTGAAAGAAATGTTCCAAGTTTCACCTCTAAATTGATAGCTTGATTTTGAAACTGCCTCATTGTCTAGATTACCTCACCAAGAGCAATCATTATTCTGGGTCTATCACACTGAACTATTTTGTCATTGTGTGTTGGAAATATTGTCATATAAGATCTATATATATAAATCTTGCCTACTATGCAAAGGGGCTAAAATAAATAAGGCCTTTAGATTTTAATAGTTTTTTATTTTCTAAAGTCGATCTCACCAAACATGCTTCAGCAATGCAGGCATTTGCATTTCCATTCTATTTGTATTCCTTTAAGTATCCCTGGACATATTGCATTTCTTTCTGATGGATTTTATATTGCTTAATGAGATTCGGTATGTGGCCAAATAGTCCCTTGAATTTCTACAGGTGTACAGTAGAGAGCATATTGACTGGTTACATGAAAGGTAGATACAAAATGCTGGAGTAACTCAGCGGGACAGGCAGCACCTCCGGAGAGAAGGAATGGGTGACGTTTCGGGTCGAGACTCTACTTCAGACTGGTTGCATCGCGGCCTGGTTCAGCAACTCGAATGCCCAGGAATGAAGTTGATTGCAAAGAGTGATGGACACTGCCCGGTCCATCACAGGTATTGACCTCCCCACCATCAAATGTATCTATAGGAGATGCTGCCTCATGAAGGCAGCCAGCATCATCAAGGATCCACACCACCTTGGCCACACTCTCATTTCTGGAAGAAGCTATAGGAGTCAGTAAACCATGACCTCTAGGTTCAAGAACAGCTTCTTCCCAATAATCATCAGGCTCTTGAACACCACAAAACACAAATTAAATTGTGTAGTGGTTGTGGAACCGTGGAGTAACCGAGGCCGGAGCCCTTGTGGGCCGGAGCCCATGGCTGACGGAGCTTGGGTTGGTGGAGCCCGCAGCCTTGGTTAGAGCCCGCAGCCTAGGTTAGAGACCGCGGCCTAGGTTAGAGACCGCGGCCTAGGTTAGAGCCCGCGGCTGGCGGAGCCTGTGTCGCTGGAGCCCGCGGCCAAAGTTGGAGCCCGTGCACCGTGAGACGACAGAGTCCGTGGCTGGGGCCTGGATCAGCGCCATGTGGGGCGTCCGAAGAGAACCCGACAGCATTAGTGGAGAGGTCGGTGCGGCGGTCAATGGGAGGGGAAGGAACAAAGGAGGACCCTGCGCTGGGGAGCGCCATGAGGGAGAGGGAAGATCAAAGGGAGACTTGGAGCAGATACTGTGTGTATGTTGTAACTTTGTCATCGACCTTATGTGGGGACTTTGCAAACCTGGGGTATACAAGCAAAGAAGTTCACTGTGACCTGTCACATGTGACAATAAAGTATTCATTCATTCGCGTGTGGACTGACTTGGTTTCACGAAGGACTTCAGGCTTTTATGCAGTAGTATTGGGGTTGTTAATTTATTGATTTTATTTATTGATTTTTCTGTTTATTAAACTATGTTAGCTATGAGTATTGTGTTTGCAGACATGCTATGCTGCTGTAAGTTTGAATTTAATTAAGACGATGAAACATTCTTGGCTCTTTCATTGTGCAGGAAGCCTGCATGGGACATCGCCTCTTTCAGTAGCCCTGGGTGGGAATGATAGACCAATACATGTGAGAATAATCTCCCCTGGATGGGCGTCTTCATGGGAGTGTTAATATCCACACAGACAGCACCTGATGTCAGGATTGAACCTGGGTTTTGGGATCAGCAGAACTAACTCCACTAGTCTGGGACACAGGACATAAACTTCTCGTGCGGCTGGGCTTGTATACTCCGGAATTTAGAGGGGATCGTTCCCGATGTTGGTGGAGTCCAGAACCAGGGGCCACATTTTAAGAATAAGGGGTAAGGCATTTAGAACAGAGATGAGGAATCACTTTTTCACACAGAGAGTTGTGAATCTGTGGAATTCTTTGCCTCAGAGAGCGGTGGAGGCGGGTTCTCTGGATACTTTCAAGAGAGAGCTTGATAGGGCTCTTAAAAATAGTGGATATGGGGAGAAGGCAGGAACGGGGTACTGATTGTGGATGATCAGCCATGATCACATTGAATGGCGCTGCTGGCTCGAAGGGTCGAATGGCCTACTCCTGCACCTATTGTCTATTGTCTATTGAGATGAAAATTGGCTCCCCTCTCTTCCTGCCTGTGAGTTAAATCTGACCCGCTTAGATTTTCAGATTTCATGAATTTAACAGTGCATCTTGACAAACATTCAAAGAAATGTTGGAACAAAACCTGTTATGCAGAATTACAGCAGCACAATATTAGTTGGATGAGTCGATGCTGCCCAAACTGGGTTCTGAATTGTATCCCAGATCATACAATAAACATCGCCAACAGTAGGAGTCAATTTGTATGTCGAGAGAAATTCTCACAGCTTACATTGCGAGGTAACACTCTGCTTCCAGGAAGAAATTAGTAATTTGGATAACGTAACTGAAATATTACTATGTGCTACAGACTAAAAACTCTCTTCACTTGTTAATTAAAACTGTACGCAGGTCTTAAATCCAATAACATTTAACGATTTTTACACAAATTAATTCCTGCTTCCATACATCTCAGTCCATAACTTGAACATCAAGGTTAGTTTAGTTTGGTTTAGTTTATTGTCACGTGGACTGAGGTGCAGTGAAAAGCTTTTGTTGTGTGCTAACCAGTCAGCGGAAAGACAATACATGATTGCAATTGAGCCATCCACAGTGTACAGATACATGATAAAGGGAATATTGTCTAGTGCAAATTAAAGTCCAGCAAAGCCCTATTAAAGATAATCCAGGGTCTCCAATAAATTGGATAGTAGGTCAGGACTGCTCTCTAATTGTTGATAGGATGGTTCTATCACTGGAGACACAAGAAATAACAATTAACCTACAAACATGTACGTCTTTAGAGTGTGGGAGGAAAGCAGAGCACCCGGAGAAAACCCACACAAGTCACAGTGAGAAGGTACAAACTCCGTACAGACAGCACACACAGCCAGTCTGAAGAAGGGTCTTGACCTGAAACATCACCCATTCCTTTTCTCCAGAGATGGTGCCTGTCCCGCTGAGTTACTCCGGCATTTTGTGTCGACCCGTAGCCAGGATTGAAATCGAGTCTCTGGCACTGTAAGGCAGCAACTCTACCACTGCACCACCGTGCTGCCCTTCTCCAGACGGTTTTCAGTAACTCAAATGACCAGGAAGAAAGGAAGCTGCAGAAAGCGGTGGACATTTCCCAGCCCATCTCCAGTACTGACCTCCCTCAGCTCCTCCCTCACTTCCATCCAGGAACTTCAGCTGTCCTTCCAGGTGAGGCAGATGTTTACATGCACTTTCTCTAACCTCATCCACTCATCCGGGGTTCCTGATGAGGTCTCCCTTTGTATACTTGGCGACTACCTCACCGAACACTTGCGCTCAGTCCACCTAGGCCTACTGGAACTCCGGGTTGCAAACCATTTTAACCCCCCTTCCCATTCCCATACTGACCTTTCTGTCCTGGGCCTCCTCCATTGATAGAATGGCACCACACACAAATTGCAAGAACCGCACCTTATATTCTGCTTGGGTAGCACACAACCCAATGGTATGAACATTGGATTCTCCAATTTTAGGTAACTAAGCCAAACCCCCCCCCCCCCCCTTACCCACTTATCCCCTTCCTTTTTACCTACATTCCTTCCTCTCTGGCTTCACAGTTCATCTATTCTTATCTCACACTTTTTGCCTATTTATCTCTGGCCTTTGTCCAACCTTCCCCCCCTCTCCCGTATCCACGTACCATTTGCCAAGCTTTGTCCAGTGTCTTCTCTCTTCCAGCTTGCTTCCCCCACCCCCCCACAATTAGTCTGAAGAAGGGTCCCAACCAGAAACATCATGGACCTATGTTCTGCTGCAGTCTTTGTTTTTGGATGCACTATGTACTTTGGTTTTGCATGTTTATGGTCTGGTTACAAAGTGCTCTTCTTCGCCCCCTCCTTGTCCTCCTGTCCCTACTTTCTCTTCTCCTCCTCCTCTATTTTTGTCAAGGGTTTGGTCTGGCTGTAAAAAGTGACAAGACAAGGGGCACTAAATAAGCTGCATGAATGTGGCCCTTAATCCCTTCCCGTCCATATTTCTGTCCAAATGTCATAAGGTCATAAGGAATAGGAGTAGAATTAGGTCATTCAGTCCATCAGTCATTCAATCATGGCTGATCTATCTCTCCCTCCTAACCCCATTCTCCTGCCTTCTCTCCATATCTTTTGACACCCATACTAATCAAGAATCTATTCTTAAAAATGTCTACTGACTTGGCCTCTACAGCCTTCTGTAGCAAAGAATTCCACAGATTCACCACCCTCTGACTAAAGAAATTCCTCCTCATCTCCTTGCTAAAGGAACATCCTTTAATTCTGAGGCTATGACCTTTAGTTCTAGACTCTCCCACTAATGGAAACATCCTCTCCACATCCACTCTGTTTATGAAAAGTTGTAATTGTATCTGTTTCTATAGCTTCCTCTGGTGGCTCGTTTCAGATATGGGTTACCCTCTGGGTGCAAAGGTTGCCTCTGAGGTCCCACTTAAATCTCTCCCCTCTCACCTTAAGCCTTTGCCCTCTAGTCTCAGTATTGTCTATCATGGGGGAAAATACTATGAGCATTCACTTTATCTGTGCCCCTCATGATTTTTGTATACCTTAATAACCAGCTGCAGGAAAATCAGCAGGGAGCTATGGCGATGTGCACTTTTTTCTCCTTATATGGTGCTGTTTAGAAAAATCAACAGACTTGTGCCCAGGTCACAATCTACTGGCCCGAGTTGAACTGGCACGGGCACAGTGTACACTGATGGCTTATACTCCAAACATGGAGTAATGTATTACTAGGCAGGCAAACATGTGCTTTGTTTGCAAATCAAAAGGACACAATAACAAGGGGAAATTGGAAGCTGAGCTTTTACACACCGCTTGATACTGAAAGAAGTGATTGCAGTTTTCAACAGCAAAATGGAAAAGAAGCAATTAGCAATAGAGAAAGGATCCATCCAAAGGGAGATTTTGACAATAGGAAAAGCCTTCTAAACATTTCCAAATGTGCTAGTTATCAAAGTACTTTCAAAGTGCAGCTACTGCTGTAACATAAGAGACACAGCAGCCTAATTCCACAACGCATGTCACAATGAATGCAGGAATTAAATCAACATCTCCCTGAACACAAATTAAAATATAGATCTGACATTTGCCTCCGTGTTACAGTGAAGCGTTCCATGTTAAAGCTGGTGAGACCATGAAGTAGGTGCGGGTGATTTTGACATTTAAATCACTTGACAGGTTAGTAACGTGACTTCCACATTATGAGCTATGCACTTAAGAGTTTTAGATGCAGCGTAGAACAGCTGAGCTCTCTCCTTCACTATCATTTCCATGACAACAAACACCAGTAATAATCAAAAGGGTTTTTCTTTATTGTCTAAACCCACTCGAGATGGATTCTATTTTTATTGCTAATTATTTCTTTTCTGCTTTTCTGTCGAAAACCACAATCATTACCGCTACTCTTTCAGTTCCAGTCGGTGGCGGTGCATGGAAGTAACCTTCTGATTCCCCCCTTATTATTGTTTGGCAAACAAAGAGCATATTTGGCTGTTACACAACTGCAGTGAAAAAGTGCAAAAACATTTCAATATAGCCGCTGAAATGAAAGAAGTATTCTTTTTCCAGTGGAGTCACCATTTTGTTAGCTGAGGCGCATTATCACACCATGATAAAATGCACACATGTGGATATGTGGGAAGGAACTACCGATGCTGGTTTAAACCAAAGAGAGACACAAAAAGCTGGAGTGACTCAGTGGGTCAGACAGCATCTCTGGAGAAAAGGAATAGGTGACATTTCGGTTCTGAAGAAGGAAGAAGGGTCCCGACCCGAAAAGGCTCCTATTACTTTTCTCCAGAGATACTGACTGACCCACTGAGTTGCTCCAGCTTTTTGAGTCTATCTTGAGACTTGAGTAGAGACATACCAGCAGATTTTCCTTGCTATTTCTCCCATTAATCCAGTCAATTGGTCCCATTAACTTTTAGACAATGGACAATAGGTGCAGGAGTAGGCCTTTCGGCCCTTCGAGCCAGCACCGCCATTCAATGTGATCACGGCTGATCATCCCCAATCAGTACCCCGTTCCTACCTTCTCCCCATATCCCCTGACTCTGCTATCTTTAAGAGCCCTATCTAGCTCTCTCTTGAAAATATCCAGAGAACCGGCCTCCACCACCCTCTGAAGCAAAGAATTCCACAGATTCACAACTCTCTGTGTGACAAAGTGTTTCCTAGTCTCCGTTCTAAATGGCTTCCACCCCTTATTCTTAAACTGTGGCCCATGGTTTTGGACTCCCCCAACATTGGGAACATGTTTCCTGCCTCTAGCATGTTGAAACCCTTAGTAATCTTTTGTTTCAGTTTTTCACCTGTTGTAAAATGCAGGTCCCACCACCGATTTTCCGGCACCCTTTGTTCCAGAGCCTTTCTGGATTATCCGTTTTGCTGGTCCAACAGAGGTCATGGCCTCCGAGAGGAGTCCGCCTAGGCCACTGAGGGACTGGGACACATGTGACCTCGGAAGTCTGCTATTGGAACGGATCTGCCATCTCCGGCCGGGCTGGAGTTCCAGAGGCCCGGCTGCAGGGGACAAATTTGAGTCACCGATCGGCATGGAAGTCCCAATGACGTTGGGATTGGTTGCCTTAGCAGACCTAGGCACCACATATTCGGGGGGATTTCCAGGGGGGATTTCAGGTGCGCTCTCGTAATTTTGTCCGATTATGGAGGTGCCGGACCACCAGTTGCCGGAAAATTGGTGGTGAACCTGTAATAGATTTTCCAATGAACCTAGTGAGTTTAAAATGAGAAAGAAATGTACAAGCACTCTGGGCCCCGGCTCCAGCCATAACATTTGTTCCCCTTCTTATTCTGGACTTTACCTCTAACCCTCCCTGCACATCTGCTCACAACACTGGCCCACCTCTTTGATGATACCTCAGACTCTCACTCGCTTAACGAACTAACGAGTGAGCCAAACACTGGAGCAGCAGAATTTCCCAGCAGTCGGACGATGGCTTATCTGATTTTTATTCCATAACCACAACTATCTGGAGACATGAACGAAACACAAAGTGCTGGAGGATCTCGATGGGTCAGGCAGTATTTGGGAGTGGGGGGGGGGGGAGGAGAGTGTGGGGGGGGTTTATGCCCCTGTCCCACTTCGGAAACCTGAACGGAAACTCTGGAGACTTTGTGCCCCACCCAAGGTTTCCGTGCGGTTCCCGGAGGTTTTTGTCAGTCTCCCTACCTGCTTCCACTACCTGCAACCTCCGGCAACCACCTGCAACCTCCGGGAACCGCACGGAAACCTTAGGTGGGGCGCAAAGTCTCCAGAGGTTTCCGGTCAGGTTTCCTAAGTGGGACAGGGGCATTAGATGCTGCCCGATCTGCTGAATTCCGCCAGCACATTGTGTTTTGCTCAAGATTCCTGCAACTGCAGTCTATTGAGTCTCCATACCTCAGCGCTGCCAACTCTCACGCTTTGAGCGTGAGAATCACGCCCTCAAGCAAACTCTCACGCCCTCACGCTGATCAGAAATTTCTCACGCTCTGTGGTGAGAATTTCTGTGATCAACGAAACTTTCAAAACTCGGATAAACTGCATGGGCCGCGGGTGTTGGAGAGCCGGGGCTGAGGGAGGGATGGGAGCAGAACCAGCGGCGGGAACAGATGCGGGGAGACGGGACTGGCGAGTGTTTGCGGGGCTGCGAGTGTTTTGCGGGGCTGGCGAGTCGCTCGCTGCAGCTCTGGCCATGGAGCAGGCAAGTTCCGGGCCGTCGGAAGCCTTGCGTCGCTGCCGCGAGAGTCTCTGTGCCGAAGGGACAGACTCTCAAAGGGAGGTGGAGAGAGAGAGAGAGAGGGGAAGGAGACAGGGAGGCAGTGGGGAGAGAGAGGGGGGGGTGAGAGGAGAGAGAGGGGAGAGGCAGAGGGGGAGTGAATGGAGAGAGAGAAGAGGGAGAGGGGAGGGAGAGAGAGGGGAGAGAGGTAAGGGAGGAGATAGAGGTGGGAGAGGAGGGAAGAGAGAGAGGGAGTGAGAGGGAGGGAAGGGGGAAGAGAGAGGGTGGAGAGGGAGGAGAGAATGGGAGAGAGAGGGGAAGAGAGAGGGGTAGTAAAAGAGAGAGGGTGGAGAGGGAGAGGGGGAGAGAGAGAGATGGGGGGGGGCAAGAGAGAGAGAGAGAGAGAGAGAGGAGAAAGAGAGAGGGGAGAGAGCCAGGGGGAGAGTGAGGTGAGAGGGAGAAAGAAATGGGGGAGAGAGAGGGAGAGAGAGAGGGGAAAGGGAGAGAGATGGAGGTGAGAGGAGAGAGAGAGAGAGAGGGGGCAGAAAGAGAGAAAGGGAAAGAGGGAGACAGGAGAGAGAGAGAGAGAGGGAGAGAGAGAGAGAGAGAGAGACAGAGAGAGAGAGAGAGAGGGGAGAGAGAGGGGGAGAGAGAGGGGGAGAGAGAGAAGAAAGAGATTGAGAGAGAGAGAGGAGGAGAGAGAGTTAGGGGAAAGAGGGGAGAGAGTTAGGGGAAAGAGGGGAGAGAGGGGGGAGAGAGAAGAGGGAGGAAAGGGGAGAGAGTGAGAGGGGGAGACAGGGGAGAGAGAGGGAGAGAGAGGAGAGACAGAGAGGGAGAAAGGGGGAGAGGGAGAGTGGGAGAGAGAGAGAGAGAGGTGGAGAGAGAGTATGGGGGAGAGAGAGAGAGGGGGAGAGAGAAAGGGGTTGAGAGGAGAAAGAGCGGAAAAGAAAGGGGGGAGAGAGAGAGAGAGAGTCTCTGTGTCGAATTCGCCCATGTGCGGCATGGATCAGGCTGCGGTTCGGTACATCCTGGAGGACAACCAGTGGCTGCTGGAAGTAAGTACCAAGCACTGGGTAGAAACGGTGGAAGATTGTGGACTTCAAATGGGGGTGGTTGGTGAAGGCATCCTGCTTGCCTGCTAGATTTTCACTTACTGTAACTGCAGGAAAAAATTTCCCGATTTTTGGGGCGTTCAGAACCATGGGTCACAGTTTAAGAATAAAGGGGGGGGGGGCAGTTAGGACTGAGATGAGAACAAACTTTCTTCACGCAGAGAGTTGTGAATCTGTGGAATTCTCTGCCACAGAATGCAGTGCAGGCCAATTCACTGGATGTTTTCAAGAGGAAGTTACATTTAGTTCTTGGGGTTAACGACATCAAGGGCTTTGGGGAAAAAACAGGAAAGAGGTACTGATTTTAGATGAATAGTCATGATCATATTGAATGGCAGTGCTGGCTCAAAGGGCCGATGGCCTATTTTTGCACCTATTTTCTATGTTTCTATGCTTGAGTATATGGCAATAAAACTCGCTCACTTGATTTTGTAGCATTCATGCATGGTGGAGGTATAATGTAGTCATAGAATGATACAGTGTGAAAACAGGCCCTTCGGCGCAACTTGCCCACACCCGCCAACATGTCCCAGCTACGCCACCTGCTTTTGGTCCATACCTCCAAACTTGTCCTATCCATGTATCAGTCTAACCTTTTCTTAAATGTTGGGATGGTCCCTGCCTCAACTACCTCCTCTGGCAGCTTGTTCCATACACCCATCACCCTTTGTGTGGATAAAGTTACCGCTTAAAAAGTTACCTCTTAAAAATACTTCATACAAAAAACATTGAATTCATACTTCTACAGTGCACTAAAACATGATTTTAATACATAAAATTTCAAAACGTTCCTACCCTGGGAGGGGGGGACACCCTTCTTCCACACCCTCTCCCCACTCAGTTGCTCCACTCCCTCACCGGGTACCCCCAAGGCCGGTGATCAGTGATCGCAAAGCCTTCCCCCGTTCAAAAATGCTCCATCCAATTTAAAGCATATATATTACATTCAAGTGTAAGTTAAAAGACTTGCTACAGTATACACCATATTGCACAATTTCAAGTTGAAAAATCCAAACGTTCCGTACCCCCCTCCCAGTCGCTATACTCCCTCGGGCTTGGTCTATCGCAATTTCTCACTCCCAACTCTCACCCAATGTTGGCAGCCCTGATAACTTGAGATTAAATGTTTCCCTTCTCACCGTAAACAAGTGCCTCCCTGGTTCTTGATTCCCCTCCCATGGGATGTGTCCATTCTATCTATCCCCCCCTCATGATCTTATATACTTCTGTGCAAACACCTCTCAGCCTCTTGCATTCCAAATAGTAACGTCCTAGCCTGCCCGACCTCACCCTGTAGCTCAGGCCCTCACATCCTGGCAATATCCTTGTCAATCATCTCGATCCAGTTGCCCGAAAGCAGGTGATGAAGGGCTGAACAAAATGCTCCAGGTGCGGCCTCACCAACGATTGTTCCCTCAGTTGTGCGTTCTCTTCAACCTGTGGCAACCTTCTCTGCTTCTCCTCTGCCTAACACGTTTTTATTTACTTTTACCTTATAAATATTCAAAGGCTTTGCTTCTACTGCTTCTTGAGGAAGAGTGTTCCAAAGAGTAAATTATTATCTGAGTGAAAACATTTTGTCTAATCTGCCTTATAATGAAAGACACTTTATTTTTAAACATTGATCCCTTGTTCTAGATGCTTGTTCAAGAGAAAATGTCCTCTCCACATTCACCCTGTCAATATCTCCCCAAATTCCACCAGGTTTCATTCACATTGCTTCTTGCTCTTCTAAGTTCCAGTGGATCCGAGCCTAACTTATCCAACCTGTCATCGTAGGATTATAGCCCTTTCATTCCAGGTAAATCTTCCCTAAACCGTTTCCAAGCATCAACATCTTTCTTTAAATCGGTAGGCTAAAGCTATCCACAGTGCTCCAGATGTGATCTCATCAACATCCTATCTCACTGAACCATAATCTCCCTGGCCTTGCAATCAATTATCCATATGGTAGAAAATAATGTCCATTTCCCGAACCATTCAAGGCCCCTTGCTGGGATTACAACCCACCTCTACAACTGGATGGTCCAGGGAAAGAAGGGATTCATTTTGTGCTTTCCCTGATCAGGGGCAGCACAGAGTATCCCTTTGCCAGGGGCATCTTAAGCAAATACTTAATGAAGTCTGAAGAGCTCAGGACCTCAGTTTGTAGATTCATTGCTCCACCAATTTGAGGTTAAAGTCAACGGTCTCTCTGTTAAACTCTTGACCTGATGAAGATTCACAAGCTCTCTATCCCCAGCCTCTCGACTGACGACTGTAAGTGGAGCCACAAGCAAATATATTATTACTAATTGCTGATTTCTGCAACGTCTCTGCACATTTGCATTCGAGTTTTTAAAACGATGGCATCATTCTCTCTCTGAAAGGCGCACACAGTAACTGCATTAAAAAAAAGAAATAGAATAA
The DNA here is from genome assembly GCF_028641065.1 of Leucoraja erinaceus. Classification (NCBI taxonomy): domain Eukaryota; kingdom Metazoa; phylum Chordata; class Chondrichthyes; order Rajiformes; family Rajidae; genus Leucoraja; species Leucoraja erinaceus. The sequence continues at coordinate 16,692,028 of NC_073403.1, forward strand.
AGATGTTACACTTGAGGGAGCTTTGTGATCATAAGCTGCAATGGTGGTAACATTAGATTGTTTGCTACTCATTGCAATCAGCATTTGAGCGCCACAGATCAAATATGGGCCTATTTCAGGAAGGCGAAACCCCTCTCTGCGACTCTCCAACAAATCTTCACAGATACCAGCTTTAAAAGGGTACTTGCATCTGCAGTTAGTGTGACATTTCTATTTCCCACAACAGCTCTCATCATGACCTCAATTTAGCGACTGTCAATTTAGTGTGAAATGATATGCAGTTTTATAATGTGAACTTCCACCCACCCACTGCTTTCAGATTTCCCAAACTCATTTGGCTCAGGCTCGTAACAGCCCACGGGGACGAGAGGAGATTTTCGCAGCATTAATTCGGTTAGGATATGAATACAGGCCCCGAGGTGACAAGACAATGTTTTAATGTGCAGCCTCCCTCAGCCTCCAGAGAGAGATTTGTTGTGGTCTTCAATCATGGTCGGAGTGACTGCCTGTTGTACCCCTGATCATAAATTGTTGCTTTTCCCAACAACCGTTCTGAAGGTTTATCCAGAGACTGAAATGTCCCCACATTGTAACAAAAGCAGAAGTAACTGATTATTTTGAGTGCAAATTGGCTTAGTGTAGTTTAGTCCAGTTCAGTTGAGAGGTCATTGGTCACTGATCATTGGTCAGTTGAGAGACCTTCTTCTGAAGAAGGGCCTCTACCCGAAACGTCACCCATTCCTTCTCTCCAGAGATGCTGCCTGTCTCGCTGAGTTACTCCAGCTTTTTTGTGTCTATCTTCGGTTTAAACCAGCATCCGCAGTGTCTTCCTACACATTGAATACGATGAACTGGGTTAGTGGCAATATTGGAAAATGCAAAGATTTTATAATTAAAGTGGATGTTAATGATCAATATGTCAATGTGAACCTGTCGATTGTGTGATAATGAGGAGAAATATGAACAGCAGAGATTTTAGCAAAGTGCTATTATTAAAAACAACACTGAATATGAAAACAGGTGAGATATTGAAAGCCTTCGGTCAGATGTAAGGTGTAATTTTTCATAATGGTGAGAGAGCAGCTGTCAATCATATATCTGACCAGACAGAGCAAAATTATATTGAAATGTTAGTTCAAAGGCTTGAGAATAGATTGAAAGAATGTATTCACTATAACTGCATCTACTGAAAATACCTGAATGTTCAAAAATTCCTACTGCTTCACTAAGGGGCAAGAGGTTCACGCATACAATATTCCAACAGCCAACTCAATTTAGTGCATAGAACATATAACAAGAAGGAACTGCAGATGCTGTTTTACACCAAAGATAGACGCAAAATGCTGGAATAACTCTATGGGTTAGACAGCATCTCTTGAAGAAAGGAATAGGTCTCGGCCTGAAACGTAAATCCAGAGATGCTGCCCGACCCGCTGAGATGCTGCCCACACTGTCTGCGCTGAATATGATGCAAAGTTAAAATAATCTCCTTGTGCGTGATGCATATTCGTTCAATACATATCCATGTGACTTTCTAAAAGCCTCTTAAACACTACCATCCCATCTGCCACCTTCACCATTCCTCGCAGGGCGTTCCAAGCACCCATTCATCTCTGCATAAAAAAAATAGCCCCACACATCTCCTTTAAACGTTGTCTCTCTCACCTTAAAGCTATGCCCTCTAGTCTTTGACATTTCCACCCGAGAAAAATGTTTCTGTTTCCATTTATTGCAGGCCTGGAGCAGCACGGAATATGCAGAAAGCTCTGTGCTTTGGAGGAGAAAGTGGGGAGTGAAGGAGGGATGGATGTGTACGTGTTGAGAGAAGTGATGGTGGCATCTATGAACAAGGTGCTTCATCACAAGTTTGTCACCAAGTTGGAACAAAAGGTGTAGGAATAGCACAAATAGAAAATCAGCTAGGTAATGGGAAACAGTGTACGGGTAGAAGTTTGTTTGTAGACAGGAGGGAAGTGTACAATGAAATTGTCGGGTTCAGAGCTAAGACTAATGCTTAATACATATTTATAATTTAGACGATGGTGCGTGTGGCACAATTAGCAAATTTGCAGTTGACACAAAATGTGAAGGTCTTGAAAACTGAGAGGAGGATAATAATAAACTCTGAGGATATAGAGAGAGATACGCAAGCGGGCGACTGATGAAATTTAATGCTAGTGATTGAAGTGCTGCTTTTGGCATGAAGAAAGAAAAATGGCAATAGAAACCAGAGGGCACAAGTCTAAACTGAGAGGTCAGGTTGGATCAATGCAGTTTGCTCAAAGTGGTGGGAAAGGTTGTGAAAGTTCTTTAAAAATAGAGGAAATAGCTACACGAAGAAGGATGTCATGATGAACTTTAATAAAAGGTTGGCTCAACATTGATTGGAATATTATTTATAAAAACACCAAGTGCAGGAGTAACCCAGGCAATCAGGCAGCATCTCAGGAGGATATGAATGAATAGGTAATGTTTCAAATCGGGATTCTTCTTCAGACTGCTTGTATAAGGGATCAGAAAGCTGGACAAAAGGTGGGGGCAGGAGAAAGCCTTTTAAGGTGGAAACAGATGGTGGATTTGATTGGCAGATGGGTGGACAAAGGTCAAAGATAAAAAGGAGACAAAATGGTGTAAGATGGGAGAAGAGAAGTGAAATGTGAGACCAGAAGGAGGAATATAGGGAGAGAGGGATGTTACCTAAAATTGAAGAATTCAATGTTCATATTGTTTGTACAGACGCAGAGTATGAAACACAAGGTGGAATATTGTGTTCATTATGAAAAGGGGAAATAAATATCAGTTCTAGAAGGAGTGGTCAATGACTCACTTGAGTATTTCTAAGGATGAGGGAGTTATGTGGATATGTAGAAATAAGGAACTGCAGACGGTGGTTAATGCACAAAAGAAGACAAAGTGCTGGAGTAACTCAGCAGCATCTGACTATTGATGACACCTGACCTGCTGGGTCACTCCGGCACTTTGGTGTCCTTTCGAGTTATGTGGATATCTTTGAAAAGCAGTGGTTGTTCACTTCAGAACAATACCCTCTGCCCCCCATCTCCCTCCTATGAAGGGATCGGATAAAGGTATGTAGAATCATAGATGGACACAAAATGCTGGAGCAACTCAACAGGTCAGGCAGCATCTCTGAAGAAAATGGATAGTTGGCGTTCCGGGGTTGGGATCTTTCTTCAGACTGATTGTAGTTGGGGGCGGGAGGGGAGGGAATGCTGCCTGAACGGCTATTACTCCTGCATTTTGTGTGTATCTTAGGTCTAAACCAGCATCTGCAATTCCTTATTATTACATAGTATTTAAAATAATGTAGGTGGAGAGGGTTGCAGAGGGTCCAATAGCTAAAGCACATAGGATACAATTACTGGCAAAACAAACAAAACAATGCGAGAAAGGCCCAGAATTCAGATAACAGGCTCCGAGAAATCATGCCAAATGTGGAAGTGGAATAAAAGGCCATTCTAGTTTGTCCACACAGACCGTTTGAGAAAAAGGTGCATAGGTTGATGGTGTTGCTAGATAGCCACTCAAAATGGATTGAGGCAAGCTGTGTAGGGTCATGCATCATCATTAAATGCAATTTAGAAGGACCAGGATCCATTTTCATGTTGCAGGCTTTCCCGAGGCAATTGTATCAGTTCAAATTCCATGACTTCAAGCATTTCTATTTGAACAGTTCTGTGAACTGAAATGGGATGAAACGTGGCTTCACATCCTCTTATCGTCCAGCCTCAAATGGCGAAGCTGAGAGATGTATGTGTATTCTGAAAGAGGCACCAAAGAGGCAAGCAAGCTGGAGATCCGGTTTCATTGTGAAACACTGACTTACAGGTCATGATTAATCTTGTCATGTACTCCATGACATGGTATAGAACACAGGATATAGAGCATGGAAGTACATCATAGAAACGTTCAGCACGGGGACAAGCCTTCCAGCCCACAATGTCCGTGCTGAGCATGATGTCCATATACACTAATCTCCACAGTCTGCACCCAATCCATACCCTTCCATTCCCCACATTTCCTTCTACCTGTGTACATCATCGTCATCATCAGCATCGTTGAAAACATCAACTGGGCACGATGCTACGTACGACAGTGATCGCAACTTCTACTGAAGTGTGGATGGCCGTTGGCTCACTAGGAGCTCATCCGCCCTTTGACAGGTCTTGTTTTTAGTCCTGCTGGGGGTCCACAGCCCCCTCCTCACCTGGCAAACCAGGTGGGGGAGACGGTTTAGCCGCCGACTATCCAACCATGGAGCAGGTAGCATGGGATTACATGGTACCCGTGTCACCTCAAACCTGTCTAAAAGCCTCTTAAATCCCATCATGTTTTTACACACACATTTTACACACTCTGTTGACCCACACATCTTCTTTAACTGTTCAAGAAGGAACTGCAGATGCTGGAAAATCGAAGGTACACAAAAATGCTGAAGAAACTCAGCGGGTGCAGCAGCATCTATGGAGCGAAGGAAATAGGTAACGTTTCGGGCCGAAACCCTTCTTCAGACTGATAGGGGGTGGCGGGGAGAAGGAAGGAAAAAAGGAGGAGGACGTGACCCACCACTCGCCACATCTTCCCATCTCCCCCCATGTCTGCCTTCCGCAAAGACTGCTCCCTCCGCAACTCCCTTGTCAATTCATCCCTTCCCTCCCGTACCACCCCCTCCCCGGGCACTTTCCGTTGCAACCGCAAGAAATGCAACACCTGTCCCTTTACCTCCCCCCTCGACTCCATTCAAGGACCCAAGCAGTCGTTCCAGGTGTGATAGAGGTTCACCTGTATCTCCTCCAACCTCATCTACTGCATTCGCTGCTCTAGATGTCAGCTGATCTACATCGGTGAGACTAAGCGGAGGTTGGGCGATCGTTTCGCCGAACACTTCCGCTCGGTCCGCAAGAACCTACCTGACCTCCCGGTGGCTCAGCACTTCAACTCCCCCTCCCATTCCCAATCCGACCTCTCTGTCCTGGGTCTCCTCCATTGCCACAGTGAGCAAATTGGAGGAACAGCACCTCATATTCCGCTTGGGGAGCCTGCATCCGGCGGGCATGAACATTGAATTCTCCCAATTTTGTTAGCCCTTGCTGTCTCCTCCCCTTCCTTAGCCCTCGAGCTGTCTCCTCCCATCCCCCAGCCTTCGGGCTCCTCCTCCTCCTTTTTTCCTTCCTTCTCCCCGCCACCCCCTATCAGTCTGAAGAAGGGTTTCGGCCCGAAACGTTACCTATTTCCTTCGCTCCATAGATGCTGCTGCACCCGCTGAGTTTCTCCAGCATTTTTGTGTACCATCTTCTTAAAGCCATGGCCTCCAGACTTTGACATTTCTGCGTTTAAAGTTCTGACTGTCTCCCCCATCTATGTCAGCTTACACTCAAGCACTCTCTGCATTAGTATGGTGTGCCATGCCGTATGGCCTCAATCTAAATCACAGGTCAGTGCTGTAGTCCATAAAAGGGATGAAATCCTGATGACTCGGCATGCTTCTGTGTCCGATTCAGCTGAATCTGGAGGGGAAAGTAGAAGAAAGTCAGCTGAAACAATTGTTTCATAAACATTATTTCTTGAAATCTGAGAATTCAATAGTCATCTTGTTAGGTTGTAAGCTACTCGAGTGGAGTATGAGGTGTTGTTTTTTTCAGTCAAGCAAATTGTTGGTCATTCAGTTTAGCCATCCAGCAAGGAGGAAGAATTCTTTCTTGGGAACCCTGTTTGTAGATATTCTGCATTCCCTTGAAATAATACAACATTTTTGCAGGAAAACTGTTACACAGGCCCTCAGTCTTTGGCTTTGAGTAGTAATGAAACTGTAAACTTGCCTAATTTGTGCCTGTCCCACGCAATGGATTAGGTTGGATCCTGTTTCACAAAAGATAGCGTTATAGTGACCTTCTGAGCCATGGGAAGAGTCACAGAAACACTCAAAATTACCTGTAAATCATCATGCACCAGAGGCCACAGCTTTGTCATGGGTTTGGCTGTGAAGTGCAGAGAGCGTGATGAGTCTGACATCGCATATGCAGGTTAGGGTGGCATAATGGCTCGAAGCAAAACACACGAGTATTGATGGGAAGTGTTGTCAATTTGGACCATCAGTAAAATATATTTTCATCAAGTTCATGCCAACATGGGAGGAATACAAATGGCAAATTATCATGCAGCATTAATTAAGACAGATTGCAGAAACGTCTTGCTCGCAAGCTCAAAGGTTTCGCAAAAATGAATGCATGCACAGGCCAAGAAATCAATTCAAGATGTTAATTCTCCGCTGCACATTAGGGATGAAATTTAGCAGAAGGTTGGGTGAAATTATATACGGGGGCCTAAGTTTAATTATCTTTTCATTTACATTGAGTCCTCTCCCCTGTTCCCCTTCTGACACCTCTGCAAAATCCTACATGGCACAAGCCCATGCACTGTACTTTCCTTCCAAACTCTTGAGCAGTGCAAGGCTCTAACGAGGTTCTGTGATGCCAATAAAACCTTGCTGTATCTGGGATCACATGTAAACAAACGCTCCAGATGGGACATGTGCCTAGCACAATTTTTTTCACAACATCAAACAGAAAATAGAAAGTGCCTGCAGTTAAAAAATCAGCTAACCTTTCACCCAACTAAATATCTGGCACTATATCCACAAAGAACCTAACATGAATTATCTATTTAGATTTTAAATTCCATCTGAATGTCCCTTTCCAGTCTATATCACTTAATAGGTCCCAATCCAAAACGTCACCTGTCCAAAACGTCACCAGAGATGCTGACTGACCTCCTGAGTTACTCCAGCACCTTGTGTCATTTTGTCACCTAATACTTCGTTTTGTAACACATGTACTGGTGAGGCTGCATTTGGAACATTGTGTTTAATTTTGGTCATCCTACTAAGGAAAGTTGCCATTAAGCTGTAAGGAGTGCAGCGATGATTTACGAGGACGTTGCTATGACTTGATAGCCTGAGATGTAGGGAGAGGTTGGGCGGGTTAGGATTTGGTGGAGAACTCTCAACTTTGAGGGACTATAGACTATTCAGATCCAGTGTGAGTCGTTGACAGGTTTGAGATCTGAGCCATATCTACTACACTCCGTCATTAGTTAGAAACATAGAAACATAGAAATTAGGTGCAGGAGTAGGCCATTCGGCCCTTCGAGCCTGCACCGCCATTCAATATGATCATGGCTGATCATCCAACTCAGTATCCCGTACCTGCCTTCTCTCCATACCCCCTGATCCCCTTAGCCACAAGGGCCACATCTAACTCCCTCTTAAATATAGCCAATGAACTGGCCTCAACTACCCTCTGTGGCAGAGAGTTCCAGAGATTCACCACTCTCTGTGTGAAAAAAAAGTTCTTCTCATCTCGGTTTTAAAGGATTTCCCCCTTATCCTTAAGCTGTGACCCCTTGTCCTGGACTTCCCTAATATCGGGAACAATCTTCCTGCATCTAGCCTGTCCAACCCCTTAAGAATTTTGTAAGTTTCTATAAGATCCCCTCTCAATCGCCTAAATTCTAGAGAGTATAAACCAAGTCTATCCAGTCTTTCTTCATAAGACAGTCCTGACATCCCAGGAATCAGTCTGGTGAACCGTCTCTGCACTCCCTCTATGGCAATAATGTCCTTCCTCAGATTTGGAGACCAAAACTGTATGCAATACTCCAGGTGTGGTCTCACCAAGACCCTGTACAACTGCAGTAGAACCTCCCTGCTCCTATACTCAAATCCTTTTGCAATGAAAGCTAACATACCATTCGCTTTCTTCACTGCCTGCTGCACCTGCATGCCTACTTTCAATGACTGGTGTACCATGACACCCAGGTCTCGCTGCATCTCCCCTTTCCCAATCGGCCACCATTTAGATAATAGTCTGCTTTCCCGTTTTTGCCACCAAAATGGATAACCTCACATTTATCCACATTATACTGCATTATACTGGAAGTTGATACCTTCGCTCATTTCATACATATGGAATTTTTTTTATCGGGCTCCAACTTCTGACATCATTCAATCTGCTCAATGACCAATCATAGGTGGCACTAGTGACCAGAAGGAAGCTGGATGGACAAGGTCACAGGTCCATGTGAGGACAAGGAAGGATTTTTGATTGTCGGCACTTTAAGCTTCACAACGTCAGGGAAACTGTGTGAGGACAGCCTGGTTCTTTACACAAAACAAGCATTGTGCTCCATCATATCAGTGAGGAGAACATCACACCTGTGATGAGTACTCCAAATGCTGCCTAAGCAAAGTCCTATAAAGCTGCACATCATGTGAATGGTCATCTGTTCTCCCTCAAACAGGTGACCATATACCCGAATCAGAAGCCATGGATGAACAGCGAGGTCAGGCTACTGCTGAAAGCACGGGACACCGCTTTCAGGTCAGGCGATGCTCGAGCCTACAGTTCATCCAGGGCTAACCTGAAGAGGGGCATCAGGAAGGCCAAGCATTGCCATAAGCTCAGGATTGAGGAGCACTTCAACAACAACTCCGACCCCCAACGCATGTGGCAAGGCATCCAGGCCATCACGGACTACAGACCCTCCAACATCACCCCCACATCCAGCGACGCCTCCTTCCTTGAGGAGCTGAATCACTTCTATGGCCGCTTCGACAGGGACAATCTAGAGACAGCCATCAAGGCTGTGCTACCTGCCGATCACCAACCCCTCACACTCACCCCCTACGACGTGTACGTGGCACTGAGTAGGACTAATGCACGTAAGGCTGCTGGCCCTGACAGCATCCCCGGGCGCGTGCTCAGTGCCTGTGCTGCGCAGCTGACAGACGTCTGGACTGACATCTTCAACCTGTCACTTGCCCAAGCAGTTGTCCCCACTTGCCTTAAAGCCACCTCCATCGTGCCAGTGCCAAAACACTCCACTGCGGCAAGCCTCAACGACTTCCGCCCAGTTGCACTTACCCCCATCATCACCAAGTGCTTCGAGAGGCTGGTCCTGGCACACCTCAAAAGCTGCCTACCCCCCACACTGGATCCCTATCAGTTTGCCTATCGCAAGAACAGGAGTACGGAGGATGCCATCACAACGGCACTTCACTCCGCCCTCTCCCACCTTGACAACAGAGATACTTATGTAAGAATGCTGTTCATCGATTACAGCTCAGCATTCAACACCATTATTCCATCAAAACTGATCACCAAACTCGGTAACCTGGGCATCGACCCCTCCCTCTGCAACTGGATACTGGACTTTCTAACCAACAGACCCCAGTCTGTGAGGTTAGACAAGCACACCTCTTCAACCCTCACCCTGAACACCGGCGTCCCTCAGGGCTGTGTGCTGAGCCCCCTCCTCTACTCCCTCTTCACCTATGACTGCACACCTGTACATGGTACTAACACCATCATCAAGTATGCAGATGATACAACGGTGATTGGCCTCATCAGCAACAACGATGAGCTGGCCTACAGGGAGGAGGTCCAGCACTTAGCAGCATGGTGCGCTGACAACAACCTGGCCCTTAACTCCAAGAAGACCAAGGAGCTCATTGTAGACTTCAGGAAGTCCAGAGGCGGCACGCACACCCCCATCCACATTAACGGGACGGAGGTGGAACGTGGTTTCTAGCTTCAGGTTCCTGGGAGTCAACATCTCCGATGACCTCTCTTGGACCCACAATACCTCTACTCTGATCAAGAAGGCTCATCAGCGTCTCTTCTTCCTGAGAAGACTGAAGAAGGTCCATCTGTCTCCTCCGATCCTGGTGAACTTCTACCGCTGCACCATCGAGAGCATCCTTACCAACTGCATCACAGTATGGTATGGCAACTGCTCTGTCTCCGACCGGAAGGCATTGCAGAGGGTGGTGAAAATTGCCCAACGCATCACCGGTTCCACGCTCCCCTCCATTGAGTCTGTCCAAAGCAAGCGCTGTCTGCGGAGGGCGCTCAGCATCGCCAAGGACTGCTCTCACCCCAACCATGGACTGTTTACCCTCCTACCATCCGGGAGGCGCTACAGGTCTCTCCGTTGCCGAACCAGCAGGTCGAGGAACAGCTTCTTTCCGGCCGCTGTCAATCTACTAAACAACGTACCTCGGTGACTGCCAATCACCCCCCCCCCCCCCCACGGACACTTATTATTTATTTTTTTAATTCAAAATCGTTTGCTATGTCGCTCTTCAAAGGAGATGCTAAATGCATTTCGTTGTCTCTGTACTGTACACTGACAATGACAATTAAAATTGAATCTGAATCTGAATCTGAAGTCCCTTCAGGCTTCTGCAGTACGTTTAAGAGATGGTCCAGAAGGAACTTGCTGGGACTGTGTTATCTCCCAGGTACTATGTTTCTGAATATAATGAGAATGTTGCATTTCCTCTCCTCTCTATGCTCATCTCCCATCCTTGAGTCCTTCATTTCTCTTTTATCCCCCCCTCTTTCCTCTCCCTTCTGTCCCGTTCCACTCATATCCCTTCCTCCAGCTTAACATTTCATTCCTCTTCTTCTCTTCTTATCCAACACCCCTTTGTCTCCTTTTCACCTCTAACCTTTGTCACTTACTCCACCCATTTGCCAGTCAAACCCCAGTCGCCTGTATCCACCTATCACAAGGCTTTGTCTTGCCCCCACCTCTCTTTTCCAGATTTCTCCCTCCTATTCTATCAAAGTGAAGAAGGGTCCCGACTTGTAACGTCACCTATCCATTCCCTCCACAGATGCTGCCTGATCTGCTGAGTTACTGCTGCACTTTGTTTTTCTTTGCTCAAGATTCCAGCATCTGCAGTTCCTCGCATCATCATTTTGGGTTTTCTTACGTTGGGTCCAAGCATTCCATTGGTTTATTTAGTCTAACTACATCCTCCTGAACTCTGAAGATCTCTCATTTTGCAGCAGCCCATCCATAGCCATTGCTCACATTGTTAGAAAACAATTAAATACAGTATTGAAACAATTGCTTTTTAACTGAACATGCAACATCACCAGACTTTTTTTCTTGCGTATGGCGTGCACAGCCTAAAGTTGGAGGACAACTTGTTCTGTTTGATCTTATTTGATTGTGCACACCAGGTTGATTGCATTCGTCGAAACAGGGCGGACCACGTGAAGGTTGCAATCTCACACCCCAACACCAGACTGAAATTAAAAGAACCAAACCTGTTGTTTGAAATTAAGAACAGTCACAAAATCACAGAGTTGTATGGCACAGAAACAGGCCCTTCAGCCCACCATGTCCATGCCACCCTTTCTGTCATCTATACTAATTCCATTTGTCCACTTTAGCACCATATCCTTTGCTGTTTTATCTATTTCAGTGTCTATCTAAATGCCTCCTAATTGTAGCAATTGTATCTGATTCTCTATAGAAGTACATATTCGATACCAACTGCTCTCTGTATAAAAACGTACTGCTAAGATCCCTTTTAAATCTACCTATTGCCTTTAGTTGTGGATACCGCTATAATGGGGAAAAGGTTCTGACCTTACCCTATCCATCCATGCCTCTCACAGCCTTATATACTTCTGCCAGGTCAGCCCTCAGCCTGCTGTGTGGCAGGCAAAACAAGCCAGGCCTACCCAATCTCCCTGTCTCCTGTTGGCTAATCTTCGGTAGTCCTGTTGAACTGCCTCCAGGGGCTCTGAGGAGGAATTTCTTTAGGCGAGGGTGGTGAATCTGTGGAATTCATTACACAGACTGCGGTGGAGGCCAAGTCACTGGGTATTTTTAAAGCGGAGATTGATAGGCTCTTGTTTAATAAGGGCGTCAAAGGTTAAGGGGAGAAGGCAGTAGAATGGGATTGAGGGAGAAAAGTAGATCAGCCACGATCAAATGGAGAAGCAGTCTCAATGGGCCAAATGGCCAAAGTCTGCTTCTATGTGTTAGATTCCGGTAGGCGGCGCGACTCTCGTCAGCAGCGGCCTCTGCAGCCCGTCTGCGTTTTTATTATTTTTTGTCGATGTTTTTATGTAGTTTTTGTTATTATTTTTTGTTGGGGTGTGTGTGGGGGGGGGGGGGGGGGGGGGAGGGGGGGGGTGTGAGGGAGGGGGTTTAAATCTCTCCCTGCACGGGAGACCCGACCTTTTCTTTGTCGGGTCTCCGTTGTCGTTGGGGCTGCAACGAGGAGCGGCCTCCAACACGAAGACCGGGGGCTCTGGAGCCGACGACTCACCTCACCGTCGCGGAGCTGGCCGAGTCCGGAGCGGGTGGAGCGGTGGTGGAGCGCTGCTGCGGCCCGACCTCCGGAGATTCGGAGGCTGCAACTGCGGGTCTGGCGGACGGCGGCACCGGGAGCCCACGGGTCCCTGGAGGGAAACCGCTTTTCAGGGCTCCCGCAACGGCGACTTCTCCCGCCCGAGTTGCGGGGTCGAAGAGCTCCTGGAGCGGGGCCTCACAGCACCGCCCCGCGCAGCTTGGAATGGTCGCGGGACTCTGCGAGAGCCCGCCGGGGGCTCCAACATCAAGAACCCGGTGTGCGACCTTGCACCACCCGGCGTGGCTTTAATGGCCTCGGGACAATCGCCATCGCCAGCCGGGGGCTTTGACTTTGATTCTGACATCGGGGGGGTAGTGCAGTGGAGAGATAAGTTTTTTTGGCCTTCCATCACAGCGATGTGATGGATGTTTATGTAAATTATGTTGTGTCTTGGGTCTATTTGTTTGTAATGTATGGCTGCAGAAACTTCATTTCGTTTGGACCTCAAGGGGTCCAAATGACAAATAAATTGAATTGAATTGAATTGAATTATGGGCTTATTGTCTTACGGTCTAATCTCTCTCTTTATCTAATATCATCCACAACGTCGGATTTCCATCATCCCGGCAAGCGGGCCCGAACATCGGGCCACCCGGAGCGGCGACAGCGGAGGGTCCGGGGAGGCCCTGACCACGGGTGAACATCAGGAACATTAGAGGAAGATGACTGACTTTGGTGCCTTCCCTCACAGTGGGAAACCTTTGATTCTGCTGTGTGGGGATGTTTTATGTTGAACTCTATAGTGTGTTGTGTTCTTTATTTTTATCGTATGGCTGCATGGTGATCACATTTCACTGTGCCAACTGGCACATGTGACAAATAAGTGTATCTTGTATCTTGTATCTAAACCTAAGCCTTTGCAAAATCACAATGAAAATTTCAGCGATGGTAGTCCTTCCATAAACAGGATTTGAAGTGAAACATTTAAACAATATATTAAAACTGCCTCGAGCATTAACACTGCATTAAAATGCAATTCCCGATTTTCAATCAGCTTTTGTGAAAATGAGAAACATCTAAAGTCTCTGTCAAAGCAGACGATCCTTTGTAGATCCGTGGGTGGATTTAAGTATGTTGTAGGAATTCCAATCTGAGTCATATTCATATAATTCTGCAACAAATTTTTAAACAGCCTTCTGCAAGGGAGTTTTGCAATCTGAAAAATAGGTTATTTTTAAAATAAAATTTCAAAGTAAACTGTTTCAATTTGATTTCCAACGTTGCACAGTGAAAAAAAAAATTGCATCATTTTGCATGAAGATAATTAAAGCCAATCCACACGATGATATGTCAATCCAGCAGATATGTAGCTATTATCATACTATAGATAGCCAACAGCAGCAATGTAGTTATATACCACGGTTGGAGAAAAATTCACCCAAGCAATCGTTCCAGGTGCGACAGAGGTTTACCTGCATCTCTTCCAACCTCATCTATTGCGTCCGCTGCTCTAGATGTCAGCAGATCTATATCGGTGAGACCAAGCGGAGGTTGGGCGATCGTTTCGCCGAACACCTCCGCTCGGTCCGCAATAACCAAGCTGACCTCCCGGTGGCTCAGCACTTCAACTCCCCCTCCCACTCCGTCTCCGACCTCTCTGTCCTGGGTCTCCTCCATGGCCACAGCGAGCAGCACCGGAAATTGGAGGAACAGCACCTCATATTCCGTTTGGGGAGTCTGCATCCCGGGGGCATGAACATCGAATTCTCCCAATTTTGTTAGTCCTTGCTGTCTCCTCCCCCTCCTCAGCCCCCCTGCTGTCTCCTCCCATCCCCCAGCCTTCGGGCTCCTCCTCCTTTTCCCTTTCTTGTCCCCGCCCACCCCCGCCCCCGATCAGTCTGAAGAAGGGTTTCGGCCCGAAACGTTGCCTATTTCCTTCGCTCCATAGATGCTGCTGCACCCGCTGAGTTTCTCCAGCTTTTTTGTGTAACCTAGTTATATACCACGTTTAATGCTGGGATCAATATGGGCATTAGGGAACTGAACTGCTACATAGAATAGTACAGCACAGGATTATGCCCTTCAGCCCACAATGCTTGCGCGAACATGATGCTAAGCTCTGATATTTTCACCCTGGGAAAAAGGTTCTGACTGCCTACCCTATCTCTGTCTCTCATAATTTAATGAAGTTCTATCAGGTCTCCCCTCAGCCTGAAGGGACATATTCTTGGCCTAATATCATGTCTTCCTTTGAATTTAAACTTTAGAAATATAGTGCAGAAACAGGCCCAAGGCCCGCTGAGTCCACGCCGACCAGCGATCACCAGGTACACCAATCTACACACTAGGGACAATTACTAGTTTTACCAAAGCAAATTAACCTACAAGCCTGTACATCTTTGAAGTGTGGGAAGAAACTGGAGCACCCAGTGAAAACCCACGTGGTCACGGGGAGAACATACAAAGCTCAGTGCAGATAGTACCCATAGTCAAGGTCGAGCCCAGGTCTCTGCCGCTGTAAGGCAGCAACTCTACTTATGCGCCACTTTGCCGCCTTTGTTTCTCTTGGCTCTGCCTGTGTGGCATTTGAAGTTTTTAAACTTGGTATTCTCCATTCTCCATGCCTCCACCCTCACCAGCCAACCCCTTCCATGCAATTCCATCCTTGACACATTGGACCAATTCCTTATGTTGCTCTCACTGGTGTTATGTGATTCCCTCCTGCTGAAGTTACATTTAGATCTGACATGATCTAATTCACTTGCTTATACAGTGGCTTGCAAAAGTATTCATACCCCTTGAACTTTTCCACATTTTGTCATGTTACAACCACAAACGTAAATGTATTTTATTGGGATTTTATGTGATAGACCAACACAAAGTGGCACATAATTGTGAAGTGGAAGGAAAATGATACATGGTTTTCAATTTTTTTTACAAATAAAAAACTGAAAAGTGTGGCGTGCAAAAGTATTCAGCCCCCTTTACTCTGATACTCCTAAATAAAATCCAGTGCAACCAATTGCCTTCAGAAGTCACCTAATTAGTAAATAGAGTCCATTTGTGTGTAATCTAATCTCAGTATAAATACAGCTGTTCTGTGAAGGCGTCAGAGGTTTGTTAGAGAACATTAGTGAACAAACAGCATCATGAAGCCCAAGGAACACACCAGACAGGTCAGGGATAAAGTTGTGGAGAAGTTTAAAGCAGGGTTAGGTTATAAAAAAATATCCCTAGCTTTGAACATCTCACGGAGCACTGTTCAATCCATCATCCAAAAATGGAAAGAGTATGGCACAACTGCAAACCTACCAAGACATGGCCGTCCACCTAAACTGACAGGCCAGGCAAGGAGAGTATTGATCAGAGAAGCAGCCAAGAGGCCCATGGTAACTCTGGAGGAGCTGCAGAGATCCACAGCTCAGGTGGGAGAATCTGTCCACAGGACAACTATTAGTCGTGCACTCCACAAATCGGGCGTTTATGGAAGAGTGGCAAGAAGAAAGCCATTGTTGAAAAAAAGCCATAAGAAGTCCCGTTTGCAGTTTGCCACAAGCCATGTGGGGGACACAGCAAACATGTGGAGGAAGGTGCTCTGGTCAGATGAGACCAAAATTGAAGTTTTTGGCCTAAATGCAAAACGCTATGTGTGGCAGAAAAATAACACTGCACATCACCCTGAACACACCATCCCCACTGTGAAACATGGTGGTGGCAGCATCTTGCTGTGGGGATGCTTTTCCTCAGCAGGGACAGGGAAGCTGGTCAGAGTTGATGGGAAGATGGATGGAGCCAAATACAGGGCAATCTTGGAAGAAAACTTGTTAGAGTCTGCAAAAGACTTGAGACTGGGGCGGAGGTTCACCTTCCAGCAGGACAACGACCCTAAACATACAGCCAGAGCTACAATGGAATGGTTTAGATCAAAGCATATTCATATGTTAGAATGGCCCAGTCAAAGTCCAGACCTAAATCCAATTGAGAATCTCTGGCAAGACTTGAAAATTGCTGTTCACAGACGCTCTCCATCCAATCTGACTGAGCTTGAGCTATTTTGCAAAGAAGAATGGCCAAAATTTCAGTCTCTAGATGTGCAAAGCTGGTAGAGACATACCCCAAAAGACTTGCAGCTGTAATTGCAGCGGAAGGTGGTTCTACAAAGTATTGACTCAGGGGGGCTGAATACTTTTGCACGCCACACTTTTCAGTTTTTTATTTGTAAAAAAATTTGGAAATCATGTATCATTTTCCTTCCACTTCACAATTATGCGCCACTTTGTGTTGGTCTATCACATAAAATCACAATAAAATACATTTACGTTTGTGGTTGTAACGTGACAAAATGTGGGAAAGTTCAAGGGGTATGAAAACTTTTGCAAGCCACTGTATGTACACGGCTAAGATATGTGACTGTGGTGAGAGGCGAACCATGCAACATCTTTAATGTGGGCTGAAGAGCCCGGTCCTATGCTGCGCTATGTTCAATCCTCTGCGTTCTACATTTAAGACTGCCTGTTGCCCAAGGACAGCCCATGTTTATAATCTCAACGATGCAACTCACAAGCCTTGTATTCTGTCCCTCAAAGGGAATATCTATGACTTTGATGGATGGGGGTAAGAAGAAGAATGTATTACATTAAATATCAATCAATGAAAGTTGCTTTCTTCTCAAGAGTCAAGAGTGTTTAATTGTCAAACGTACTGACAAAGGAACAATTAAAATTTCACTGCAGCGTAATGGCCCCGTAAACACAATGGCATACAGATAATAGATAACCATTAAAAATGCAATAAATGAATAAATGTAATACTAGGTAACTATAATAGTGCAAAAACCAAAGTGTGTCGTGAAAACAAATACATGGTCCAAATAAGATCATTGTTGCTGAGTTAAAGGTTTTGCAGTGTTCAACATGAATAATAGAAATATCCAATTGTCCCTATAAAACCTTTATTATATTTGTTCTCAATGGTGAATTTCATGTTTACATCAGGTCAGAATTCATGTTTAAATCCATTTGTTCAGGCAACATCATGACTCATGACTATTACTTATTGTGTCTGAAGTGAAGTGTTGCAGACATTTCAAAGGGCAAACAACAGTCAATTGCTTGGATACACACAACGTGCTGGAGTAACTCAGAAAAACAGAGGTAGTGTTTTGGATCGGGGCACTTGACAGACACAAAGTGCTGGAGTAACTCAACGGGTCAGGCAGCATAACTGGAGAAAAAGCAGAGGTGATGTTTCGGGTCGGGACCCTTGATAGACACAAAGTGCTGGAGTAACTCAGCGAGCCAGGCAGGATCTCTGGTGAAAAACGATAGGTGACGTCTCGGGTCGAGACCCCTCCTCAGCCTGAGTTACTCCAGCACTTTGGTATAAAGCCGCATCTGCAGTTCTTTGTTTCTACTAGTCAAGTCTGTGCACGGATGGTAGGTTTCCTATAGTGCAGAAGCATAGCGAATCAGGCAAGTTTTATGCAATCTGGAACGGTCGTGGTCACTGCCATTAGATGTGTTTAATTCCTTGAATTCCTGAGCCGCCATGGCTACATTTGACCTCATGATTCTGGTCAATGTTCAAGTGCCCTTGATGCAGCAACTATGATACCATCCCACAAACTAATTTCTAAAAGATGCCCCAATCCCTGTACTCAATAACTCAATACTTTCTCGGTTTTATTTGGGTGGCCTGATGTGTAGAAACACATAATCATACTGATGGATATGTAGAATCCATATAAGTTGGAGAACATCACTGGCGGGGAGAGATATTTGTGAGACATCAATTATTTTCTCACAAAAGCAGCAATGTTTGTTATTTTTTTACAGTGGACCACTCTGTATACGGGGACATTCTGGCCCAGTGTGGGTTTGGACTGGTGCTTCCCGTTGATTTCACATAACATATGTTGTTAATGTTGTTAATACTCATAGACTAAAGTTTTTTGATTTAAGATTGTCAAGGGAACAATGATTGGAAATTTCCTGTTCTAAGCTGCATGGATAGGACAGGTTTGAAGGGATATGGATCAAATACGGCCAGCTCGGACATTTTGCCGTTGTGGGCAAGTTGGGCCTGTTTCCACACTGTATCACTCCATGACTCTATGACTCCAAGCTATAGGAATACACAGTTCAAAGACAGAAACAAGATGAATAAGGAGGTCTATCTGGAAAAAAAAAATGACACAAAGTGCTGAGGTAACTCAACAGGTCAGGCAGCAATCCCTGGCAAACATGGATAGGTGATGTTTCGGGTCAGGATCCAAACCAATACTGTAGACACTGTTTGTACATCTTGGGACTACACGTGACCTATGGTTTGGACATGAACCTGTGAGATGACATGAAGCTGAAGGTGAGGAGTCATGTCTCACGGTTGAAGGCCTACCACATATCTCATTAGTCAGCTTGACCAGTTGGCCAATCATCTGAAGATACCTAGTCATAATGGAACCATTCTAATGATGGATGTATGATCCAAGCATGTGTAAATTAACCCATCATTGTTTGAACATGCATCTGAACGTGGAAGTTTAAGGTGCTGAATTCATATATGCACTCAGACACTTAGTTTGTATCCCAGGTTAAATCCTCAAAGCCATTAGTAGATATGATGACAAACTTGCAATATAAGGTAGAAAGATGTCAAGACTTTAATGATGAGATTTTGCATATGTCAAATGCTCTATATTGTTTCTGCAAACACAGTTAAAAATCAGTTTGAGCATGTTAAGTAGTATATCTTTTGAGAAGGAAGCTGATACAAAAATCCCCTGACTAACATAAAGGACAGTTCACAAATAATTTAATAACTAGACGAAGTGGGACCCGTTGGGTCCCATGTTCACACGGGAGGGCTTGGCTCCCGACGCAATATTCCATCTCTCCACCAATTCCAATATTGGTGGCCAGTGGGGGGGGGGGACTTTCTGGAGCGCTAGTATGGGTGTTGTGGGCCAAAGGGACTGGTTTCCAGAGGGCTAGTATGGACATTGTGGGCCGAATGGTTTATTGGGCAGGTAGCTCAGTCTGGCAGCTCACTCAGGGCTGGTGGGCTGGCAGCTCAGTCACTCAGGGCTGGTAGGCTGGCAGCTCAGTTACTCAGGGTTGGTGGGCTGGCAGCTCAGTCACGGCTATTCCTTGAAATTACATTTCAAGCAGAGTGCAGGCCACCAAATTCAATTTCATAGCATTTCAGGCAGGGCAGGCCACCAAATCAATTTCACAGCATATCAGGCAGAGTGCCAGCCACCAAAGTCAATTTCACAACATTTCAGGCAGAGTGCAGGCCACCAAATTCAATTTCACAGCATTTCAAGCAGAGTACAGGCCACCAGATTGCCAAACAACTCATTGCATTGTCATTAAGGGCTAACAAATAATTTATTGCAGGTACATTGCAGACTCACAATTCAGTTGATTCACAGCTTAGAATCACAGTTGTGGACTCTCCCTCTTGATCATCCAGAGTGACTGACTCATGTCCAGGGATCCAGGGTTTTATAGTCTTGCCCTGCTCCCCCCCCGGGAGGGCCGTTACCTTCATTGTGGTGATTGACATGTGAGAGGACCAATCAGCTGACCTCAAGAATTTTTTAACTCTCATCACTTTTTTACTTTTTCTCGATCGGAAAAATCCTCGGGGCTGCCTCAGCGGAGGAGGACTGTGAGTAAGATGGACTAAAATCATAGCGGTATATGGTAGCGTTTTTTCTAAACTCAATATACAGCGCAGCCAGGAAGTGGTCAAGATGAGACTTGTAGTTACATAGATTGTCTCTGTTCATACGTTTATCATATTTGTTACAATATTTGCCTAATGGGAACTGAACACACGTTGACAAATATCTGCTAAATGACTGGTTCAGTATTATTAGCACTTGGGCAGTCACTTCAGCCACTACTCATTCCATGATGGCCCTCTGCTGTTGCATTCAGATATCTACACCTCAACAAGCTCATCCCTCACATTGTTTCTAAACATCAAGTGCATTTTTATTCTGAGCCACAGTGGAGCCCATAAGAGAGTGTAAGAGAGAACAGACTCTTTGGTTGTATTTGAAGAAGAGAAATTGAATGCTACTGCCTTCCAGGCCAAGATTTATTCCTTGTTCTACCCATAAGAGATTATCTCATCAGTTATGTCACTGCTGTTTGTACAATTTTACAAAAAATCTGCAACTTTATTTCAAATATTACTAAAGTGACAATTGGGAATAAATACCTAACTGAAAGGATTTTAGGACATTCTGAGGTCGTCACTGGTATTATATATAAATACAATTGTTTCTTCTGCTTGCCATAAGTTTTAGCTTGTGTTGAAATGTGTCGTTGGAAATCCTCATAACCAACGTGGCAGTGAACCACAAAGTATTCCTTTGCTGCAGCACATAGTGATCATGGTGGCAGGAAAGGAGGTTGGTGAGGAATGCCGATATATTCACTAAACAATGAATAAGATCATTAAAAACCAGGATAGTCAGTCTGAAGAAGGGTCTCAACCCAAAACGTCACCCATTCCTTCTCTCCAGAGATGCTGCCTGTCCCGCTGAGTTACTCCAGCATTTTGTGTCTATCTTCGGTTTAAACCAGCATCTGCAGTTCCTTCTTACACATTAAAAGCCAGAGGTACTTAGGAAGTAAACCTCCTATACAATTGTGTAAATAGGCATAGTGTGTTGTGACATTCGTATTCCTTTAATAAGATGTACTCTGAGCAATCAATGTGACAGTGGAAGTTGTGGAATATCAGTTAACGCCAGGTTAGTCTAAAAACACACAAACATCCCCAAAGATTACACTTGCACCCTTGATATTGACAAAAGATGATGAATGAGAATGAAGGAATCGACAGCTGTGATATGACAAACCCCATTAAAAGGCATTAAATAGCACTCAAAGTCATATTAATATTTTGTCTGCTTCGCATTTTTTCATCAGTTTCTTGGTTCCCACAAGAGCCACATAGCTTGAGGCATATACGTGAAATCTGGCTGAAGTTATTGATGTGCCAGAGTATTCATGAAAACTTAAAATCTACCTTTTTGATCAACTAACCTAAGTTTTCATTAATGTGAGCAAAAAAAAATAGTTCTGGAGGAACTCAGCAGGTTAGACGGCATCTGTGGAGGGAATGGACAGACAATCACCTGAGTCAGGACACTTTTTTGGACTATCTCAACCTGAAATGTCATCTATCCATTCCCTCCACAGATGCTGCCTGACCCATTGGGTTACTCCAGCACTTTGAGTTATACAGTGCCTTATGTCTCCATTTTCCTTAATGTGGCCTGGTGTCAAAATGTGTTTGATTACACTGCTGTGAGACCTCTAGGGGCTGTTTTAAGAAATGATTGTAAAATGGGGTGAAGAAAGTGAAAAATATCAGAGAAGTAAAACTGTATTTGAACCAAATGTTGATTTTGTATTTGCTTAAAGACTGGGATGGATCACAAAAGTCTCTAATGCGAGACATTGTGAAGATTGAAAAGAGGAAAAAATTCTACAATAAAATGAAGTGATGACAGACTTAAGGTTTAAGATCAGTAAAATGGACGGCGGAATCCATGAAGATCTACATAAATTAGCAATCAAAGAAAAGATTGAGTTGGACAATAGACTGCCAATGTACTCTGATTTACACAGTCATCACACTGGACTGTGCAATCATAAATTAATTCCCAGTACTCCAGCATAGCTTCAACCGGAGCCTGAGCCTGGGAGAGGGTTCCTATGATGTGGAAGGCATCTTGCCTGGTTCCTGTACTGAAGAGGACATGTCCCAGCTCCTCCAATGACTACAGACAGGTGGCGCTGCCCTCACACATCATGAAGTTCCTGGAAAGGCTGGTGCTCACTCACCTGTGACCCCCTGGATAAACCCTACCTGGACCCCCATGCAGTTTGCTTACCAAACAAGGATGGAGGTTGAGCTCGCCATCAACTAACCTGGGATGCCATCCACCTGCTCCATCGTTCCTAAGCTCACCTGGATAAACCGAGAAGCATTGTGAGAGTCATGTTATTTGACTTCTCCAGTTCTTTTAACTTCATCCGGCTTGCACTGCTGCCGCAGATGTTCTACCAATTGGTGGTGGGCAGTACCATTTTCTATGCTGTCATGTGCTGGGGCAGCAGGACGAAGGCCGTGGACGCCAACAGAACCAACAATCTCATCAGGAAGGCTGGCTCCGTCATGGGAGTGGAGTTGGATTCATTGGAGGTGGTCTTGGAGGGAAGGATGCTCTTCAAACAGCAAAGCATCTGGGACAATACAGCTCACCCCCTTCATGACACATTGGTCAACCGTAGGAGTACCTTCAGCAACAGACTGGTTCCACAAGATGCAGCACAGAACACCACAGAACGCCACAGGCTATCAAACTGTACAACTCCTCCCCCTTCTGTCGTGGGGTAGACTGACTCCCCTTCCCCAATCTTTGCACATCCCCAAACCTGGACTTTCCACTTGTCACTTTCAATTTCATGTGTTTCATGTATCTTGTAAACAGCAAAGCATGTTTCATGACTGTTGGCCTTCAGCAACAGACCCACAAGATGCAGCACAGAACACCACAGAACGCCACAGGCTATCAAACTGTACAACTCCTCCCCCTTCTGTCGTGGGGTAGACTGACTCCCCTTCCCCAATCTTTGCACATCCCCAAACCTTGACTTCCCCCTCGTCACTTTCATTTCATGTGTTTCATGTATCTTGTAGTGTTTATGACTGTTGGCAGACCCCCCCCCCCCCCACCCCCCGGAATAAATACATTTCTATCATATCGTTTCATATCATATTGTATCGTATCTGGATTTTTATAAATCATAGTTAAACCGTTTTGCAATTAACGCCTTTCATGGAGATAAATCTTAACATTAAAAGATAATTCAAGTAGAATATTACAACATATTTTATTTGGAATGGGTACTGAAGCTTTTGCTGAAAGCTTTATATCAGTAGCTTATGATTTATACACCTTCAGAATTGACCTCTGCATTTTGCCCCATGCTCCCTAATTGTCACACGGACAGAAACTAAGGCTAAGTTCAAAAGACAGAGGTCAGAAGCATACATTAATCCTTACTCTTAAAAAATCAATAAAAAAATGATGTAGCAGTTGCAGTTTCCCCTTGCACTCCACGTCTTAATTTCGAGATACAGGAAAAATGCAGTTAGGAGACTGCCCTTATAACTGGCTCCATTTAAAATCATACATGATGCAGTGTTACAGAATAAAAGATGATAGTGCATTAAAAGGGCAACTGCAGTGAAAGGACTCAATTAAAGATGGAAAATAGGAGCTATTCATCAATAAATGGATGAGCCTGCGTTATTCAAAACCATTTTTCTTCCAAGGCTAAGTATTCCCAGATGGTGTGACTATTTTTTTTTCAGTCTGTTTCAGTTGTGGATGGAGAACCCCCACATACTATATCTTGGCAGCTGGGACCTTTTCCCAAGGCAAGTTTAAAAGACTTGACAGCAGACGGGACCTCATTAATCAACAAGGGACATGTACAGGGTTATTTTACTAAAGCAAAAATTATTACAGTAAATTGTTGCTATTTATCATCCACACTGACGTGCTCACTGGCTTACCAGGTTAATTTACTATTCTGCAAACTTGCTGACACTAAGTACAGCACGCTAGCATGACTCAAATTCATCCATTAAATACATGACAGCAAGGTCCAGGCTTGATTGTGTGTGTTATCAGTGAATCAGAGTAATCCTGTCTTTCATTGCAATGGTTGGGCTTAATAAACTGCTCGGTTTCTTGTGGAAGGTTTGAGTGTTCCAGTTGGGAACTGGCCTGGTTAGAGCGGATGTGGAGAGGATGTTTCGACCAGTGGGAGATTCTAGGACCAGAGGCCACAGCCTCATAATTAAAGGACGTTCCTTTAGGAAGGAAATGAGGAGGAATTTCTTTAGTCAGAGAGTGGTGAATCTGTGGAATTCATTGCCACAGACAACTAAGTCAATTGATATTTTTAAGGCAGAGATACTGTAGACAGATCCTTAATTAGTACAGGTGTCAAGGGTTATGGGGAGAAGGCAGGAGAATGGGGCTAAGAGGGAAAGATAGGTCAGCCATGATTGAATATTGAATGGCAGTAGACTTGATGGGCCGCATGGCCTAATTCTGATCCTATCACTTATGAACTTATGAATGTATGGGATATTACTGCCTGGTATCATTTTATTTTATTTGGGGTGGTTAGCTTTAAAGATACAGCATGGAAGCAAGTCCCTTCAGCTCACTGAATCTGTGCCGACCAGCCGTACACTAGTTCTATCCTACACAGTAAAGACAATTTACAGCAACCAATTAATCTACAAACGTGCACGAATGTCGGAGGAAACCGGAGCACATGGAGAAAACCCACGTGGTCACAGGGAGAATGGACAAACTCTGTATAGACAGCACCCGTAGTCAGAATCGAGCCCCGGTGACAGCAACTCTACTGCTGCACCACTGTACCACCTTGGTGGGTGTGGCAATGGATAAATTATTGGCACAAAATATTGCATGTGCTAGAAATATGAAAATTAAAATAAAACATATTGGAAACACGTCGTAAGGTCAGGTAGCATCATTGTTAACTTTTTTTCAGATCAATTGCCTTCCATCATAATATTTTTGTCATTGGATATGATTCATCTCTTTATCTTTTGTTGTGATTAAATAGAACATTGTTAAAATCAATGAACATTGAAACAAGTCTTTCTGTCTTAGATTTCCACTCTGCCTAGAATTGGTCTCAGGACATTGGACTCCCCAGCTACATTACTCATGCTGTTGGTTTTTATACTCCATCAGCTCACTCTTCCATTAGAAGGCTCCAATTTTTAGAGGGATGGAGAAGTTTGGGGAAGGACAGGGGATTACACTTGAATTCAGAGTTAGCGAAGTAGAGATATCAGAGAGCTCATCACAGGAAGAGGTGATAGACATGGGAGAGTTGAGGCCTGGAAGTCACTTGGAGGAGAGCACGACGTATCTGGCATATGTGAGCATGTCAGGAGAAAATAAAAAGAGATGCGTGTTCGTTTTAATGTAGAATAGATTCTGTTTTGCAAGTTCCATGCAAGTTCAAGACATCAAACAGATGGGCACTTAAAAAAAACTCTGCTCAAGGCTGAGTTGAGTACAAATCCAAGAAACAGAGTTGTACGGCACAGAATCAAACCCTTCAGCCCAAACCCATCCATGCCGATCAAGATGCACCATCTCCTGTATTAGTCTCATTTGCCCACATTTGGCCCATATCGCTCTAAACCTTTCCTATCCATGGAGTGGCTGAAAAATACAGGAAATATGAATACAGGAAATCTGTTTTGCCTCCTTTAATAGAAAATGCTGGAAATACTCTGCAGGTGAGGCAGTATCTGGAGAAAATGAAATTCGAGTTATTGTTCAGGAAGGAACTGCAGATGCTGGTTTATACCGAAGATAGACACAAAATGCTGGAGCAACTCAGAGTTACTCCAGCATTTTGTTTCTATCTTCAGAGTTAATGTTTCTCTTCCTCAGAACCCGCCCAACCTTCTGAGTGTTTCTGGCATTTTCTATTTTTAAATATGCAGAGGACTTTTTGTTTGCAAGAAATGTAAATATTTTGTTGCCATCCAACCTTGATGTGAGATCTCTGACATGCTGCCAGTTTTCAGGGCAATACGCATCTATTTCACATCAGCATAGCATAATAAACACATTCACCATTTCAGGTGACCCCGAAACATCACCCATTCCTTCTCTCCAGTGATGCTGCCTGTCCCGCTGCGATACTCCCAGCATTTTGTGTCTACCTTCGATTTAAACCAGCACCTGCAGTTCTTTCCTTCACCAATTCAAATTCTCCTTGAATACATGCGCTCAAATTTGTTCTCGGAAATGTAATGATGCATTTGCCATTGAGATGCCTTTACTTTTGATTGAAAAGTTAGAATCGATCACGGAATGATACAGATCCTAATTAACACTGTGCATTCCCCATTTTATTTATTGACTTTGCATCGATTTTACCGTGAAGCATGTTTAAACAAGTGGCTGTAGGATTATACCATTAATGTACAATGTGGGCAGAGAAAATTAACTAATGTTTTTCCTCTTTTATGTGACTTTTGTATGTCTTTTCATTTCATTCATTTTGCGATTGACGTCAGTAATGTGAGCTCAGGAGAAACTGAGACCCCTTCAGCCTGTTCCACTCCATAGATCAGGTGCAAAGTGCAAATGTCACAGGCGCAGCTGCTGCAGCCTGTAAGAGCAAATAATACCCTGCCCTCATGCAGACTAAGACCTAATTGAATCCCTAATTAATATGCCAATACCAATAAATTATTCACTGAGGCAGGCAAACATTTTGACATAATCTGCCAAAGTGTAGCAAACACAACGAGCAAACTGGCGCAGAGGCAGAGTTGCCAGAGTGCTGGGTGCAATCCTAACCACGGGTGCTGTCTGTATGGAGTGTGTATGCTCTCCCCGTGACTTGCGTGGGAATTCCCCGGGAGCTCCGGTTTCCTCCCACACTCCAAAGACGTGCATGTTTGTAGGTTAATTGGCATCGGTAAAAAACATTATAAATTATCCTTAGTGTGTAGGATGGTGTGAATGTACGGGGTGGTCGCTGGTTGGCATGGACTCGGTCAGCTGAATGGCTTGTTTCTGTGCTGTATCTCTAAAGTCTAAAGTAAAGTCTAATGCCCCTGTCCCACTTAGGAAACCTGAACGGAAACCTCTGGAGACTTTGCACCCCACCCAAGGTTTCCGTGCAGTTCCCAGAGGTTTTTGTCAGTCTCCCTACTTGCAACCTCCGGCAACCACCTGCAACCTCCGGGAACCGCACGGAAACCTTGGGTGGGGCGCAAAGTCTCCAGAGGTTTCCGTTCAGGTTTCCTAAGTGGGACAGGGGCATAAAACTCATGTAGCAAATGCTGGTTTAAACCGAAGATAGACTAAAAAACTAGTGGAATCAAGGGACATGGAGAGAAGGCAGGCACGGGTTATTGATTGGGGACGATCAGCCGTGATCACAATGAATGGTGGTGCTGGCTCGAAGGGCCGAATGGCTTCCTTCTGCACCTATTTTCTATGTTTCTATCTATGTTTCTATGATTTCTTAGGCTTGTATCCACCAGGCTGTGCATAATGAGCAGTAGTTACAGACTTGTGCGAATTAACAAAGGGCTTACATTAAATCAAAAGGGCACAAAGTGCTGGTGTAACTCAGCGGGTCAGGCAGCAACTCTGGAGTAACATGGGTAGGTGACGTCTCGGGTCAGGACCCTTCCTCAAACTCATATCAAATCACTTCTTTCAAATAGCCTTGACAAGAGAGTCAACCACTTCCAAAAGTAACCATTTGGAAAGGCTTGTCACCTGTCCGATGTGTGCTATGTGACACTGTAATATGTTGATATATTAACACCTGCACATTTATTATATAGAAGGGAGATGCTCTGGAGAAGCCATTTGCTAAGGATGAGCTCTAAAAGGTGTGGATACAAATGAGAAGTTGAATTGGACTGCAGGCATTCCTAGTAAAGAACAAAACTAGGTCCGTTTTAATTGAATTCATGTGTGTAGAAGGAACTGAAGATGTTGGTTTATACCGCAGAGAGTGCTGGAGTAACTCAGCTTGTCAGGCAGCATCTCAGGCAGCATCTCCGAAGAAAAGGAATAGGTGGCATTTCGGGTTGGGATCCTTCTTCAAACATACGTTGCTCTCTACATTATCATCGCACAGACTCATGAGTTCTTCCATTGTTTTTCAGCATCTTATTGTCTACAATGACCTTTCATTTCAGGTGTCTCATAGAGTGATAGAGCCACACAGCACGGAAATGTGCCCCCAGCCCCAACGAGTCTCTGCTGAGCAAGATGTCCCATCCAAACTAATATGCAAACTCCACACAGACTGAGGTCAGGATTAGAGTCATAGAGTGTGGAAACAGGGCCTTAGCCCCAACTCGTCTGTACTAACTAAGATGCCACACCTAAGCTAGGCCCATTTGCCCATGTTAAGCCTTTCCTCTCCCTGTACCTGTGCTAATGTCTTTTAAATGTTATTATTGTATCTGTCTCAATTACTTTCACTGGCCGCTCATTGCATATATTCACCGCCCTCTGCATGATAAAGTTGTCCCTCAGGTGCCAATTAAATCTTTCCCATCCCGCGGCACCTTAAACTGTGCCCTCTAGTTCTTGGTTTCTTACCTGAAGAGAAATGTTCTGTTTATTTATCCTATTTGTGCCGTCATGAATTTTTATATCTTTACATGATCACCCATCATCCTCCAGCACTCCGAAGAATAAAGTCGCAATCTAAAACTAAACACTATCCTCCCAGTGCTGCATCACCAATGTCTTATACAATGTTCTGGTTCCATCATTGCCGGGGCTGAGAGATTTAAAGCTCCCACTCGCTTGCAGATTTTAAAAACCTTATAATGAATTTCTCAGCACAAGCATGCCTCACTTGATGAACACAATATTCATTCCAATCGAAGCCTCGGATTGAAATATCTCAGGTTTAGCCACAGACCTCCACATGTACATCCGTTATTCTTCCTGATGCAGTTAATAGTTATTAAAATGTATTTAATTCTCTCCTTATTTTAGCTGCCTGTGTAATCTCAGTTAGTCTTAAACAGCTTTCCAGTTTCAACTGGTCAAATTCAGGTCTAATTATTTGCAGTTCAATATCATTTGTCAAAAGCTGCAAAATCAACTCAGTTTAGTTTAGAGATACAGCATGGTAACAGACAAAGTCTGCGCCTAGCAGCGATCACCCATACAGTAGTTCTATCCTACACACTAAGGACAATTTACAGAGGCCAATTAACCTGCAAACCCGCATGTCTTTGGAATGCGAGAGGAAACCGGAGCAGCCAGAGAAAACCTACACTGTCACAGCAAGAATGTACATACTCCGTACAGCCTGCACCCGTAGTCAGGGTCAAACTGTGTCTCCGGTGCTGTGAGGCAGCAACTCTACTGCAGCGCCATTGTGCCGCCCCTGTTATTTTTTCCACAGATGCTGTCTTATTCGCTGAGCATTTCCAACATTTTCTGTTTAAATTTCAGTTTTACACCACCTGCAGTTATTTTTGCTTTTCTTTTCCAGTTTAGGCCCCTAATTCCAAAAGGTTGGCACAAACCTTCACATGCTCTCCAACCTACTTTGCTGTTTAAAAGAAGATAGACACAAAAAGCTGGAGTAACTCAGCAGGACAGGCAGCATCTTTGGAGAGAAGGAATGGGTGACATTTCGGGTCAAGAGCCTTCTTCAGACTGGTTAGGGATAAGGGAAACGACAGATATAGATGATGATGAAGAGAGATAAAGAACAATGAATAACAGATATGCAAAAAAATAACGATGATAAAGGAAACAGGTCATTGTTAGCTGTTTGTTGGGTGAACAAACCAGCATCTGCAGTTCCTTCCTACATATTTTGGTTGCTGTTTAATGGGCTCCATTCTTGCCTGAAGGGTAAAAAAAAGGAGAGCTTTCATTGTCCCAGCCCGGCCAATGATGGAATGGACACCTGCTATGAAAGGTCAGTATTTTTACGGAAGCTTTTATAACCTCAGATTATTTCAAAGTGCTTTCGAGGCTGTGTCCTACATTTGCAGTCAATGCTGGACTGTAGCAGATTATGCAACCAGAGTGTGAATAACTTCTTGTCTGATGAACTGAATGCCCCTGGCCCTTTCCTATAACAATCATGGCCATTCCACTTATACTGTAGCAATTTATTTTATGCACAGATAATGCAGCTAACTGTTTAGCATGAAATCTGTATAATCTATCATAGGATGATATTTGTTTAATCTTTGTTCAAAATCTGTAGATTATGAACGCTACTGTAAAATACTGAGCTCACGTTTTATTTGGATATGCAGGGAATGGAAGGATAAGGATTATGTGCAGACAGTTAAGAGTTGGTTTTGACATCATTATCGGCACAGACCTTGTGACTGAAGGGCCTATTTCTGTACTGCTCTATGTTCAATGTTCCATAATCGGTGATTACTCCAGTGGTGTCTATTTCTAATTGTTGCCAATATATAAGTGAGTATAAATTAGTGTTTACAATCAGCAAAATAGAGGAAAAGTCTCAGGAGGCTTCACAGTTAATTAATTATTGAGTCTTCATTAGCTTTAACAAATGGTTCTGATCAGGAAATTACTGGGGGAATTTGACCACGTCCATAAAGTTGCACAGTTGCTGCACTCAGGATATGATGCCTGTATGATTTCACAATGGGCACATGCGCAAGTTAATATTTTTTATATAAAAATTAAAAGGGTTATGTACAAAGGATTGTTCCTGCTTGTAGCAATTTAGCTACCTTTGTTTAACAATCAAAGTTATATTATATTCTCCAACATACTATGGGAGATTAGGGGAGATCAGATGGTATTTTTAAAAGGAATAAACTCATTTTGGATCATTACACATATCTGAGAGTGTACATATCTCAGCTGTAATCTTGGTTTAATTACAATTCTATATTTGTTTAATGCTACTTCCGTTATGCTTGAAGGTGGGAGATTTGGCAATCAGCTGAGATTCTCAGATTTATTTTGGTTATATATTATATATCTATCTCAGAAAAATATTTAGATTTATTTCAGTTGATAGATGAAATGATGAAATGATGAAATTTGAATTAATACCATTTATTGCCATTTAATATCTTGTCACTGATAAAGTGTGTTACAAATTATTTTTTAACTTGGAAGTGCTAAATTAAAACGATTTCAAGGAAATTCAACATGCAAGTGCCAATATCCAATGTAAGGTTAATGAGCTGGGGATCCATCAGCTGTAATTTTATATAAACATATCCACCTCCATCTGCAGGAGTGCAACCTTAAGAAATAAGGAACATAATAAATACATTATATTTTATGAGTCTCAATTATATCCAGTATTATTTATGTGGACATAAGTTAAACATTTTTCTACAGTACTCATTGTAAAAAATAATCTAAATAAATATTTTTAATATCATTGATCTTAAAAAAGTTTAGTCTTTTATGCAGGTGTTTTTAAACATAAATGTACTTCAGTGTTTGATTTTTCTATTTATATTTCTCATAGTCAAACTTTCCTTTCGATATAAAACTTATGTTGTGACTATGGGGATGAGATGAAATAGGTAATTGGCTCGAAAATGAACTTGAAATTCATAATCAACTGTGATTACATTATAGACAGTAGGAACAAGGAATTGCAGATGCTGGTTTACAAAAAAAAAGACACAAGTGCTGGAGTAGTTTAGGGGGTCAGGCAGCATCTCTGGAAACAGGGATCGGCAACATTTCAGGTTGGGACACTTTTTCAGACTGGCTTTAAAGGTTTACATGTGTTATTGTCACTATACCTCGGTACGGTGAAAAGCTTTTTTTTGCATGTTATCCAATCAAATCAGATACTATGCATAAATACAATCAAGCCAAACTCAAGTGTAATAGGTAGAGTGAAGGGAAATATACAGAGTGCAGAATCTAGTTCTCAACTTTGTAGCACAACTGTTCCACAGTCAAAGTCCAGTCTACAATTGGGTAGAAGTGAATCGGACAGTATCCTAACTTATGGAAGGACCATCCCAGAAGCTTGATAACGGAGTGGAAGAGGCTGTTCCTGAATCTCCCTGAGATCAGGGCCGGCCTTAGGAGGTGCGGAGCCCAATTGGGAACAATTTTCATATAAATATAAATAAAAAATTATAAATGAGTCGCGTGTCGTGAGTAATATGATAAAAAAGTCTTAAACCGCGCATGCGCAGTTTGTTCTCCTCATGTAAAAATAAAAATAAAAATAAATAAAGTAGCAATTCAATTTGACCAAGGCTTCCAAATCTCCTTCTTTCTGAATTACTGAATGGGTGGGGTGTGGAGAGGGATGGCAGGTGGAAAGATGGTGGGAAAAATGGGAGCACACGGGGACAAGTTGAATCAGTTGTCATGTTACTGAATGACAATACTAATTCAAGGGACCAATTGGGGGAGAGTTCCTTTCACAGCGTGTGGGGAGTCTGTGTCAGAGGTAAAGCTGCGGGGAGGGCGGGAGCGTTGAGAAGGAGGTGTTCGGGTTTATGCCAGTAACCCACTCACTCACCGCTGCCGCGGTGCTCTGGGCGCGGAGCCACCGCATTGTGGCCGGGGAGGGAAGCAGCTCGCGTGGCTACGAGCGGCCGCCATCACCGGACAGTGGACCGACTGCCATCTCAGCGCCTTCTGCCAGCCCGCTCACCTCTGGCAGTGCTCTCCGTCTGAACAGTAAGTGGACCAGCTCAAGAGTAGAGATCATAGAGCGGAGTAGGTCAGCGGGGATGGATAACATTACAGCGGGCAGTGGAGCTTACTCCTGTGTAAGCACGAACAAGGGATCAATTGAAGTTACTCGCATTGACATATGGAGTAAGCTCTACCACCCACTATCCTGTTATCCATCGCCCGCTGACCCGCTCTTGAGCTGGATGCTGGCTTGATCCCCGACCGCCTCCTTCTCAACGCTCCTGCCCTCCCCGCAACTTTACCCCTGGACAGACTACCCACACGCTGTGAAAGGAACTCTCCCCCCCCTGTCCTTTTACAGCCGCTTCCCACTTTACAGTCGCTTCCCATCAGCTGCTAGCAATGAGGGATAGACTTGGCTATCCCTCAGTACAGCAACATCGTTCTTGATGTTGCTGTACAGAGGGATAACAAAGTCTATATTTCTTGGCTAACAACCTTACCTTCGGCCTCCAAGATGCAGGTACATTGTCTAGCAATGTTACAAAATTTTGAGATTAAAAAAATCAAGTCTGCAATGTATCCCATCGAATAAAGCATAAAAATAAGTTTAATTTGACACCTAATTCACTTTCATATCTTCAGTATTAAAAATGTTATGGCTATTTTCATACTCAAAAATTAGCATCTTGTTCCCTATTGTTTTTCCATTGGCTTAACACAAAAGCTGTGTTCGAGGACAGTCAAAAGCCCATAGCTTTCTTAAAAATTAAGAGAACTGAATGAAATGTTTCAGTTATTATAGATTGAAGCATTCTGAAACAAATATAAAACATCTTACTTGGATGACCTGAAATTAAAGCATATAATTAGGTAATTACCAAATTGTAGCTAATTACAAAATTGACCGTTGTGACGGAAATAGTAATAAACACCCAGACTGCCTAGACCCTATAAGCCCCCCTATGAGAAATTTTATCAAACTCTGGAATTGAAGATAGACAAAAGCTGGAGTAGCTCAGCAGGACAGGCAGCGCAGCGACTCTGGAGAGAAGACCCTTCTTCAGACTGAACTGAACTCTCGTTGGTTGTGATTGTCTGAAGAAGGGTCTCGACCAGAAACGCAACCCTCTTCCCAGAGCCCCTGCCCATCCCGCTGAGCCACCACAGACAGGGAGTTGAAGGTGGACACAGGGGGGTCCATCGGGCCGGGTCTGAAGAAGGGTTTCGATCTGAAACGTTGCCTATTTCCTTCGCTCCATAGATGCTACCTCACCCGCTGAGTTCTGGAGGAACTCAGTGGGCAAGGCAGCACCGGCGGAGGGAACATATGACTAATCAGGAGCCACCAAGGGCCAGGACTCTCCCTCCTGCCCCCCCCCCCCCCCCTCAACAGAAAGGAACCGCAGATGCAGCCGTCACCGCAAAACGTCTAAGAAGGAACTGCAGATGCTGGAAAATCGAAAGTAGACAAAAATGCTGGAGAAACTCAGCGGGTGAGGCAGCATCTATGGAGCGAAGGAAATAGCCAACATTTCGGGCCGGGTCTGAAGAAGGGTTTCGATCTGAAATGTTGCCTATTTCCTTCGCTCCATAGATGCTACCTCACCCGCTGAGTTTCTCCAGCATTTTTGTCTACCGCAAAACGTCAATGATTCCAGGAATGCTGAGAAAGCTAGAGAGAGACGAGATGGGGAGCGGGAGAGAGAGAGCAAGAGGGAGGGAGAGAGAGTGAAAGACAGAGAGACACAACGTGGGTCGGTAGGTAAATTGAATGACTAACCTGCTGCACACCAAGAAGAAGCCATCAATCATGATGGTGAGTTTTAAGAAATTCCCAATGTGTCATCAATGCATCAATCTCATTCCTTAGTAAATGCAATGGTGTTTTGAACAAGTATTAATGAAGCCGCGTGAATTGTATTCAGAGGCACGCAGCGTATTTAATACTTGTTCAAACCACAATTACATTTACTGAGGAATGTGGATTGATGCATTGATGACACATTGTATAACTACTTGTTAACTACTGGCTGTTAACAAGTGCTACAGTAGTAGTTAACAAATCGTTTGTGTCTGATGTCCGTGCAGCGGTTATCCATGTCCATGTTCGTTTTGTAAAAATATCTGTATGGCCAATGTTTTTTAAAAAATCTTTATTTAACAAAGCGAATCTGTATTTCCGTATGAAATACGGGAAATTAATGCAGGGCCCCCCTTAGGCGCGGGGCACAATTGGGAAAAATCTGTCCAATTGGCTTAAGGCCGGCCCTGCCTGAGATACACGCCTCTATGTTTTGCCCCATTGGTGGAGGGAGAAGGTATAACCAGGGTGGGAAAGGTCTTTGATTGGGAAGGAAATCTGAAGAAGGGTCTCGACCCGAAACATCACCCATTCCTTCTCTCCAGAGACGTTGCCTGTCCCACTGAGCTATTTTGTGTCTATCTAAGGTCTTTGGTTATGTTGGCTGCTTTCTTGAAAGAGCAGGAATGTAGATGTGTAGTGGTGGTGGGGACTTTGGTCTGAGAGATGAACTGCTTCATATAATTACAGCTATTATTTATAAACTACAACTAATAATTATAACTTGCAGCAATAGTTTTGCAAACTCTTGGTCATGTCCCATCTAGGAATCTTGCACATGCTAGTCCGCAGCGACCCCTCGCGGTTGCGAATGGGAACTTTCTTCCCGAGGATGTCCGGACGGAGCCGAGCTCTGGGCCGAGGATGTCCGGACGGAGCCGAGCTCTGGGCCGAGGATGTCCGGACGGAGCCGAGCTCTGGGCCGAGGATGTCCGGACGGAGCCGAGCTCTAGGCCCCGAGCGATCGGCGGCCGCTTCGTCAGGAGGTGAGAGGTGAGAGTGGGGTGGAGCGTCCCTGGGAGAAGATGGCGGCTCGGTGAAGACAGTCGGACCTCAAGGGTTTCTGCGGCGGGTAATCTGATCGATGAAGAGCGGGGAGATGGCGCTGGAAGAGCTGGGCAAGCTCGAGTACCTGTCACTGGTCTCCAAGGTCTGGTCTGCACCGAGCTGGACAACCACCTGGGCATCAACGACAAGGATCTGGGTGAGGAGCCGCGCCGTCCTTCCCCATCCCCCCTTCACTCAGAGTCAGATAGCAAATAAACTTGCCCTTTATTCCAACTCGTCCATGCCCTCCAAGTTGCCCCATCTAAGTCAGTCACATTTGTCTGCGTTTTCTCCCCATATCCCTCTAAATCTGTCCCTTTGATCAGTCGTTTTCACACCTTGCCCTTCCATATCTCGGTGTCTTCCCCGACTCTCAGTCTGAAGAAAGGTCTCGACTTGAAATGTCACCCATTCCTTCCCTCCAGAGATGCTGTCTGCTCTGTCCCACTGAGTTACTCCAGCAATGTGTCTATCTTCGGTGTAAACCAGCATCTGCAGTTCCCTCCTACACTTCAAATCTTTTCTAACTAAGTACCTGTCCAAATGTCATTTACATGTGTTTAAGAGGGAACTGCAGATGCTGGAGAATCGAAGGTTACACACAAAAGCTGGAGAAACTCAGCGGGTGCAGCAGCATCTATGGAGCGAAGGAAATAGGCAACGTTTCGGGCCAAAACCCTTCTTCAGTCTGAAGAAGGGTTTCGGGCCGAAACGTTGCCTATTTCCTTCGCTCCATAGATGCTGCTGCACCCGCTGAGTTTCTCCAGCTTTTGTGTGTAACCCTGTCATTTACATGTTGTTACAGTACCTGTCTGAACTACCTCCTCTGGCATCCTGTTCCTTTTACGTTTATCAAAAACACCTCAACGAAACAAGAATTACAAGTTTAACATTGAAACTTTGATTAGTAAACTCTTTACTAATTGAGAAGGATGCCATATCCCTCTAAACCTTTCCTATGAGACCTTGTCCTGTCTCAGCCTCCTGCACTACAATAAACTCCTAGCCTGTCCAACCTCTCCTTAAAACACATACCCTAGGGTCCTGGAAACGTACTCATAAATCTTCTCTGCACTTTTTCTCGCTTAATGGCAACCTTCCTAAAGCAGGCAGACCAAAACTGACCACACTACTGCAAATAATGTCTCACCAATGTATTCTACACCTGTAACATAATGTCCCAACATTTATACTGACTACCCTGATCGATTATGGTCAATGTACCAAAAGCCTTCTTTACCACCCTACTTACCTGTGATACCACTTTCAGGGAACTATATTCTGCTCTACAGCACACCCAAAGGCCCTAACATTCATTGTGAAGGTGCTGCCCTCGTTTGACTTTCAAAATGAAACACCTCGCACTTATCTGCATTAATCTCTATTAGCCATTCCTCAACCCACTTGCCCAGTTGATCAAAATCAAGCTGTAATATTTGATAACCATCTTCACCATCTACTATACCACTTACTTTTGTATCCTCTGCAAATGTACTAATCATATATTTGAGCAGGAGGCTAGTTTATCTTGGCCAGGACATTGTGGCCCTAAGGGCCTGTTCTAGGCTGTACTATTCTATATAGTTAGAACATTTCTTCCAAGTAACTTCCAAGAACAATGACTGGTGGAAGAAAATGTTGGAAGTGCTTAGTAAGTTGGGCAGCATCTGTGGAGCGAGAAACAGTCAATGTTACTGGTTATGGAGACAGGTCCTTCAGCCCACAGATTCCACAGCAACCACCCATTTTAACTGAATTCTACACGTCCATTTTATTGTCCTTCCATTCCCTCTCCCTTCCCAACCAATAGGTAAAATTGTAAAATTTACAGTAATCAATAGAGAGAAAAATAGAGGAAGAGGCAAGGGTATCTCAAAAGCCACTTTGTTAAGGGCTGAAGGACTCTTTGCATGCTGCCTGACCAGCTGAGTGTTTCCATGAATTTCTCACTTTCTGATTTCCTGAATCTGCGTTTTTTTTAACAAAAATTCTGGTCAGAATTTGCCAGGAGTTTGCAGAAAGAGGTTTTGAGCACATCCTTCAGTTAATTCCTCTGGCAGTACTACCCGCTGCACGATGCTACTTGGGAATCTGCATGTACAATTTGCAAGGAGGCAGAAAAGACTGCAGAGGCTGGAATCTGTAGCAAAAACAAAGAGAGCACCTCAGGGCGGCACATGTTCCGCAATGGTAGAGTTGCTACCTTACAGGGCCAGAGACCCGAGTTCGATCCTGACTATGGGTGTTGTCCGTATGGAGTTTGCACATTCTCCCTGTGACCACGTGGGTTTTCTCCAGGTGGTCCTGTTTCCTCCCACATTCCAAAGACTTGCAAGTTTGTAGGTCAGTTGGCTTCTGTAAATTATCCCTAGTGTGAAGGATCGAACATGTGTACGGGTGATCGTTGGTTGGTGTGGGCTCGGTAGACCAAATGACCTGTTTCCATGCTGTATCTCTAAGCTAAAAACCTGGAGGAACTCAATGTGTCAGGCCACATCTATGCAGGGCAATAGGCAGAGCACAAGAGACTTCAGGTGCTAAAATCTACAGCAAAACTGCAGATGCCGGAATATGAATCAAGGCCTTGATGAAGCGTCTCAACCCAAAACAATGTCTGTCCTTTTCCTCCTTCGATGCTACCTGACTCGCTGTGTTCCATCGACTGCCCTGTTTTCTTTTAACACAATTTGCAGTGTGAATGTCCCAGAAATGCCACTGAGCCAGAAGGTCATAGCTTACAGAGATCTGAGCACAAATCTAGGTCTCCAGCCTGGCCCAGTGTGGTGTATAGAGAATGTTGTACCGGTGAAAGTCTTTCATTCGGGTGATGACATCCTGGCTTTTACTGCCTCTCAGATGCTGAAGATTCCTTCACATTATTTCAGAGAAGATTAGTGGGATCATTCTTGATGTTCTCATCAATATTTGTCACTCAACCAACATCACTGAGTTCAGATTAGTTTGTTGCTGATTTTTGTGGGACTTTGGGTGCTGTGACTTTAGCTACCCTTCAGAAAATAGTTAATTGATTGAGTAGTGGTTTGTCACATTGGCTTGTTATGTTTTGAATGAAAGTTTGCTTTTTCTTTGGATTCGATATTAGTGATAGAATCAATAAAGACCATCATTGTTTCTTCATAGTAAAATCATTATTATTTAGTGTTTTCAAACATAAGGATGAATGTGATTTGCTTCCAGTCAGATGTGTGCAATATAAAATGTTGGATCTTTTAATGTTATGGTGTTTTTCTGTTTCCAGCTGAATTTATCATTGATTTGGCTGAGAAGTACATCACTTTCGATACTTTCAAAGGAGCACTGCTAAAGAATGGAGCCGAGTTTACGGTAAGGTCCATACAGGACAATTATAATCTGTTCCTTACTTGTATAACAATCCCTTTTGCCCAAAGGAATTGCAGATGTTCCATCTTCTTATCGAGTCTACATCACAAGATTAGAAATTGTTCAGCCAGAGGTGAACACACTTCTCGGCATCTGCATTCAATGGCGTCTTGCGCTTATTGTGCTTCTTGTGCGTAGTGGTGGAAACAGGGCCGCAACGTGAATGCTCTTTCCTTGACCCTAGATGTTTCATAAATTCCCAAGATAATCTGACAAAAGGGGTCTGATTTCAACTGTCTTTAATCAATACAAGTCTTCCCATAACTAACCAGTCCGCCCTTTAGTGGGACACTAAAATATTTTTTTGGATGCAAGCATTAGTGAAACAGTGCTTTGTATAGTTTAAATATATATTTGATATTTCAAATTTAAGAGTCAAGGGTGTTTTATTGTCATATGTCCCAGATAGAACAATGGAATTCTTACTTGCAGCAGCACAACAGAATATGTAAACATAGTGCACTGTAAACAATATAAATAAAATAGAGAGAAAAGAAAACTTCAATGTGTGTATATATACACATACTCACATATACACATTTATATTGATTGTGTGTGTGTGATTGTATTGATTGTGTGCACACATATGTACACACAAAAAAATGCAAGAATAGTGCAATAATAACAATAACACTCTGTGTAGCTTACTTGAGGTTGTAGTGTTTAATAGCCGAATGGCGGTAGGGAAGAAGATGTTACAGTTTTCAGTCTCCTGTACCTTCTTCCCAGTGGCAGGGGCGAAATGAGTGTACGGCCAGGGTTGTGTGGGTCTCTGATTATGCTGGCTACCTTTTTGAAGCAGTGATTCCAGTAAATCCTTTTGATGGTGGGGAGGTCAGAGCCTGTGAAGGACTGGGCAGTGTTCACAACTCTTTGCAGTCTTCCTCGTTCCCGGGCGTTCAAGTTGTCGAACCAGGCCGAGATGCAACCAGTCAATATGCTCTCTACTGTATACCTCTAGAAGTTGAGGAGAATCCTCTCTGACATACCGAATCTCCGTAATCTTCTCAGGAAGTCAAAGTGTTGAAGTGCTTTCTTTATAATTGTGTGCTGGGTCCAGGAAAGATCTTCAGAAATATGCACGCCCAGGAATTTAAAGTTTTTGACTCTCTCCACCATTGTTCTGTTGTTATAAACGGGATTGTGGGTCCTCATCCTTCCTTTTCCAAAGTCCACAATCAGTTCATTGGTCTTACTGATATTGATAGCCATGTTGTTGTGCTGGCACCATTTGGTCAATCAGTCAATCTCACTTCTATACTCTGACTCATCATCATCTGTAATTCGTCCAACAACAGTGGTATCGTTGGCGAACTTGAAGATGGAGTTCGCACTGTGTCCAGCTATACAGTCATGACTTTAGAATGAGTAGAGCAGGGGGCTGAGCACACAGCCTTGAGGTGGTCCCGTACTGATCGTTATTGGGGGAAGAAGTGTTTCTGCCAATTTGAACAAACTGCAGTCTGTTGATGAGAAAGTCGAGGATTCAATTGCGGAGGGATGCGCAGAGACCCAGTTCCGTGAGCTTGGTAACCAGCTTTTTTTAATTTTAAATCAAAAATATTTATTCAAATATTTATTCAAATAAAATAGTATTTACAATACAATAAACCAAAACACCACCATAATACAAGACAAACAAATATGCTAAGCAACTTCTAAACAACTATATTGCAATCCTTGTACAGGATCCATTCAACCCCCCTCGGTGCCCAGCGGTCGCGGAACTCCGTCAGGGTGCCCGTAGACAGGGCGTATTCCCTTTCTATGCGCACCCGGGCACGGACGTATCCCCGGAAAAGGGGCAGGCAGCCGGCTCGGGTAGAGCCCTCCACCGTCTGGCGCCTTGAATCTCGGATGGCCAACTTGGCCAGGCCCAGGAGCAACCCAACCAGGACATCTTCAGCCCTGGTAACCAGCTTAGAGGGGATGATGGTATTGAACATCGAGCTGTAGTCTTTAAACAACAGCCTGACGTGTGTGTTTTTATTGACAAAGTGGTCCAGTGCAGAGTGGAGAGCTAGTGAGATCACATCCTCCGTTGACCTGTTGTGGCGGTAGGCAAGCTACAGTGAGTTGAAGTTCTTGTTGAGGAACGAGTTGATATGCACCATAACCAACCTCACAAAGCACTTCATCACCACGGACGTTAGTGCCACCGGTCGATAGTCATCACCTTACTCTTCTTGGGCTCCAGTATTATTGATGTCCTCTTAAAACAGGTGGGAACCTCACACATCAGTATTTGAGAGGTTGAAAATGTCCGCAAAAACTCCAGCCAGTTGGTCTGCACAGGTTGTGAGAACTTGACCGGGCATACTATCTGGTCGGGATGCTTTCCGAGGGTTCACGCCCCCCCCCCCCCCCCCCCCCCCCCCCCCCCCCCCCCCCCCCCCCTTGTGACGTCGGTGTCTGTAACTTCTCTCCAGAGATGCAGCCTGTCCTGCTGAGTTACTCCAGCCTCCAGCTTTTTGTGTCTATCTTTGGCAGATAGAACCAGGTGTGGTGAGTGGATGGGGAGATGAACAAAGGGAGAATAAAACCAGATGGCCCGGTGCATCTGTATGGGTGGTGAGCACACAGTATGGATAGCTTGAAAATTGTAAAATTCACTATCAATACCAATGGGTTGTAACTGACCCAAAGTGGAAGGTGAGATGTTCTTTCAATTTGTGTTTGGCCTCTCCATGGCAATGGCAATATACTGGGAATCTTTCCTGTTCCCTCCTGATATAGTATCTTGACCCAAAACGTCGATCTGCAGTTTTGCCTCCACAGATGCTGATTGACCTGCTGAGTTCTTCCAACCTTCTGATTTTGTTCTATATTCCAGCATTTGCAATCTCCTGTGTCTTCACTAATGTATATGTGTTGTACTGATGCTAAGTGTAATTCCCCCCAAAATTTAGTTTTGTTGTAGATTCTAATTCTTCGCACTGACTAATGTTCATAACTTTTGTTGTTTTTCTAGGATTCACTCGTCAGCAATTTGTTACGTCTTATACAGACTATGCGACCTCCAGCCAAACCATCAACTTCCAGCAAATGTAAGGAATGCAGCATGTTCTTTTTTGTACACACACAGTTGATTGGATTTTCATAGATTTATTGAATTTCCAAACACAAAAAGAGGCTGTATACCCATCCCAGCTGCACTGACTCCCTGAAAAACGGTTACTTTTCTCGTTTCCTTTTTCATTCTTTATGTTGAGCAAAACACACAGTGCTGGAGAGACTTAGCATTTCAACAGCATGTGGAGAAAGTGGACAGACGATGTTTCAAATCTGGAACCTTTTATAGACTGATAGGATAGAGGAAAGAAAGCTGAAAAAGAGAGGTGGGGGTGTGACGAAGCCCGGCAAGTGACAGGTGGATACATATGGGGGGGGGATGATTGGTAGATGGGTAAATGTAAGCGACACAGGCTAGAGGTAAGGAGACAAAAATGTCTCCGGAAAACAGGTACTAGCCTGTGACCTGCGAGCTCCCGACGATGTCGCCTGCTGGCCCGCAGCTGAGACCCGGATTCAGGTCGCCGCCGCCTCAGCCACCGGAGCACCGTCCCCGCGCTAGGCCGCCCTCAAGGGAGCGCCGTCTCAGCCCCGCGCCGGACCACCCTCACGGGAGCGCTGTCCCAGCCCCGAGCCGGGCCGCCACAGCCACCGAATCTCTGTCCCAGCCCTGGGCCGGGCTGCCCTCACGGGAGCGCCGTTCCAGCCCCGGGCCGGGCCGCCACAGCCACCAGAGCGTCGCTCCAGCCCCGAGCCGGGCCGCCCTCACGGGAGTGCCGTTCCAGCCCCGAGCTGGGCCGCCACAGCCACCAGAGCGCCGTTCCAGCCCCGAGCCGGGCCACCCCCACGGGAGTGCCGTTCCAGGGCCGGGCCGCCCTCATGGGAGCGCCGTTCCAGCCCCGAGCCGGGCCGCCACAGCCACCAGAGCGCCGCTCCAGCCCCAAGCCGGGCCGCCCCCACGGGAGCGCCGTCCCAGCCTTCGAGTCGTGCCGCTGCCACCGGAGCGTTTCAGCCCCGCGCTGGGCCGCCCTCACCGGAGTCCTGAACCGTGCTGCTGTCCGAACGCCGCCAGCCTCGCGTTAGTGAGTCTTGGCTGGCTCTACCTCCAGAGCCTCGCGGTCGGTTGCAGGTTGGAGGCCGCCAGCTCCGCCATTAGGCCTCAGCGCGGACGGAGGCAGAGAAGGGGGATACGACAAGAAAAAGTCGCATTCCCCCGAAGGGAGAGACAGAAAGCCCTGTTTTAGCTCCCCCCACCCCCCCCGCCCCGCACATAACACAACCTAAAAAACAAAAATTTAACTAAACAAGACAAAAAAAACAACACAAAAAAGTAAAAACAGATGGACTGCAGGCGAGCCGCAGCCGTACAACAGCGCCGCCACTTCCGGATTCAATGTGGTCATGGCTGAAATCTAGGACTCCGGGATGTGTGATGAGCATATGGGGAAGGGTGAAAGAGCAAGGTGACTGGGGGTGGGGTTAGGAATAATGTGTCTGCCCTGAGGGAGAATGGGAGGTGGCAGGGGAGGAGGCAGGGCAAGAAGTATTCTTAACGTTTAACAACATTCTTAAATTTTATTCATTCTTGATTTTTCTTGTTTTTTTTCCACAGTGGAATTACCAAAACAAAAATCAGAAAAAGAGAAGATGAAAGAGTTATACCCTGCCCTTTGCATGCCGGATAACCTATCAATAAGGGTAAGTTTGACATTTGCTTCGCTCTAAGATCCCTTCATGGAAATTTAATTTCTGATTTTTTTCAGTCTATAACTTCTCTCTCATTTAGCTGAGATTGTGACATTCATTTGAGGATAACTTTGCTCGACAGGCTAATTTTCATCTTTGAATGGAAATTGAAACGAGAAATATTGAATGTGGACAGGGTTGGGATTTGAGAGCGAAAATGCATAAACATTTGAGGGTGGCTTTTCATCAGAGCAGAGTTTAGATTTGAAACACTTCGTATTTCTTTACTAAGTACACTTATCTCATTCTCAAATCAGACAGTCGACATCTTAGGTATTTTGAAGGAGTTTTTGGAATATTAGTCATATATATTAGCTAATATTATCATTGATATAATACTAGATTTACAAAAAATGAAGCTTTGGTCCCTGCTTTTGGATCATCTTAGCTTTGTTTCTTGGGTATAATTTTGGACTAAACTCTCTCTCACGCAATGTCACTTCTAGTCTCAGAACTCCAGAGTTTAAGGGGATACCTAATGGAAGTATATAAAATTATGAGAGGCATAGATAGGGTGGACAGTCATCACCTTTCTCCCTGGACGGAAAAATCAAATACTAGAGGGCATAGCTTTAAGGTGAGA
The DNA here is from genome assembly GCF_028641065.1 of Leucoraja erinaceus. Classification (NCBI taxonomy): domain Eukaryota; kingdom Metazoa; phylum Chordata; class Chondrichthyes; order Rajiformes; family Rajidae; genus Leucoraja; species Leucoraja erinaceus. Next base: position 16,736,123 of record NC_073403.1, read on the forward strand.
GGGGCATAGTTTAAAGAAGATATGTAGGGAAACATTTTTTACATAGAAGGTGAGGAGTTCCTGGAACGTTCTGCCAGCATTGTTGACAGAGGCAGATATGATAGTGGCATTGAAGAGGCTTTTGGATAGGTATATGGATATACAAGGAATGGAGGCATAAGGATTATGCATAGATAGATAAAAGATGGTCTTGGCATCATGTTCAGATGAAGAAGCCTGTTCGTCAGCTGAACTGTTCTATGCAAGTCAAATTGTTGTCTTTTTAGGTGTTCACAAATAAAATCATTGGAGAAATCCCTGCATCTAATGGTATTCTATAAATACAACATCTGCCTGTGCAATATGTCCAAACAATACAATATTCTGTACGAATCGTAGAAAGGTGTTCTCCCATGATTCTGCGTTCAAAGTACTCAGTTGTTAGAAACTAAGCCTGCGATTTGTTTTGCAGCCTTTTATGGATGAAGCTGATATGAAAGTGGCTGCAGATGCATTGAAAGAACTTGAGGCTTTGATGCCAACAAAGAATGATATTAAAAAAAGCAAACACAGGTATTTTTTTGCAGTTTCCTTTTAAATGTTTTTTAATAACTTGCTTTTCTTAATAGATCAGGAGAAACATACATCAAATAATGTGCAATAAGAGTACAGACTGAATGTCCTAGGTCAGTTTACTGTTGTACTGAGCTGCAGTGACAGTGGGGTAGCTACAGCTTTGTACCATGAAAGTTGGGCACATGGGTAACAAGATGGAACTCTGCCTGGATTCCTGTTGTTCAGTGAATGTAATCAAATAGTGTATTTTCAGTCACTGGGAGATGGTTAAAGTTTTCCACATTTGACTAAATGCCCTGCAGAGCATGAAAGTTAGTTCTCTGACACCTCCTCATACTTCCCTATGGACCATTGTCCCAACAGCAAACATCAACCCATTGTCTCACAGGCAGGGTTTTCCCTGGTCCCAAGCAACTCATTTTCACCACAGATGTTTAATTCTTCTACATCACCACCTCACTCTAGAATTGCATAAGGACTCTTTAAACAAAGATCTAACCAGTTCCTCTTCGACACAACTCTATTTTTGCTTGGTTGAACTCATTCTCATGAACAATATAACTTTTAACACCACTCTCTTTAAATCATATTTATTATGTGCACGTAAAAAGTAGAGTGACAGGCAGGGCTCAAGCAGACAGGGACACAAAGTGCTGGAGTAACTGAGCGGGTCAGGCAGCATCTCAGGTGAAAATGCATAGGTGACATTTCTGACCGAGAAAAGCTCCACATCCTGGAAAACGCAGAACATTGATGTGGATGTGAACAGCTGGGGAGGTGATGAGGTGGAATTGGTGATGCTCCTCTTGGCAATAATGGAGTCCCCGGTCTCTGCCACGCAAAGGTCGGGCGCATGGTGAGTTCCAGCGGTGAAGCCTCGGGCCTGCGGGTGGTCGAGTTGAGGAGTGGCGGAAGAGGGACCTGTCCGGAAGGGGGCAAGCTTGTGATCCTTAATAGAGCAGAAGCAGCACGCAGTTGAGAAGCAAAACGTACCAAAATCATATCTGAAGCTTTCTTTCAAATTAAGTCATTTTTGGATCGGGTCACTGAAAGGAAGACATGGAAGGAATAAAATAAAGAAGAAATCCAGGGTGTTATTTCGAATGATAAATAAATTATGATGGTAGACTATTGTTCAACTCAGCAAAGGACCTATTTTGGCTTTTATCAGACAGTTTTTCTTCAATTAATGAGTGATTGGAACATGGAATATAATTTCTTCGAGAGTAGTTGATGCAAATTTTAAGAATCTCACATCTTCTTGTACGCTGTTATTGGGGTGACCTTAAAATGTAAGTACATTCTGTTACATTCTGTGTGCCATGTGGCAAACCTGTGTTGTAAATTTCCATAGAAATATGGATGACTCTAAGTTGAAACCATTTCAGCATGTTCACCTTAAGCACTTGGTTCACAAATGAGGTATAAATCGGTATATGGCTGGTGATCAAATGTTGGCCAACATAATGAAGTTTACCTAAATATTACCTGTAATCTCAGAGATTTTGCCTCTCAATGAGGGTGTTACACTGATTTTCCCACCTTAAACTGGATTTGGAGTTGTTACTCAGATCAGCTACATGAAAGAATAAATGTATATTTTGGACCTTTCGCGTGTCTCTCTAATGTTTTTCAATGTCCTTTCAACGTTGTCATGATTTATTTTAATTTATTAAATGTGGAATTGTGTTTCTCATTCACAGCTCTCATGAAAAGGGAAGGAGAAGGAAAAGGAGTCGCAGTCGTAGTCGTAGCCGAGACAGAGACCGAGACCGGAAACGCCGACACAGGTCAAGGTCTAGATCACACTCCCGAGACCGAAACAAAGGAAAAACCAGCAGGCGGTCCAGAAGCAGAAGTCGGAGCCCGAGCCGAGATTATAAGGAACATGTCAGAGTCAACGAGAAGAGCTCTGAGAAAAGGAAAGAAAGACACGTCGACAGGCCTCCACCTGAGGAGCCATCCGTGGGGGAAATATACAATGGCAAAGTCACTAGCATCATGCAGTTTGGATGTTTTGTACAGCTGGAGGGTCTGAGGTATGGTGTAGCACTAAAGAAGCAATGGGTATCGTTGCAACAGTCTTGAAGCTTGATAAGAAGGATGAGAATGATGGGAATATAGTTTTTCAAACTATGGCGGTGAGGGGGGGAGGGGGGGGGGGGATGAATCAAACATGTTGAGAAATGTTCAAAGATATTGACACTGACATTTAGCATTGCATTGTTAAGACACCACTCAGAACTTTCCTTTTCCACCAGTTTCCTGCAATTGTGTACAATTTGCCAAATCACTTGTCAGTGTTTTAATTTCTGTCAAATAGTTTCTTACAGTTATTGCTGCAAGGAGGAGTGTTTTCCTTTCATGTTTATTGCTCAGCCAATACTTCCCAAATTCTGGATGGTGTAAGGAGGCATCAGAAGCGCTTAGAACAATCAGAAGTGCTTTGTGAAATGACAACCATGTTGCCTCCTTGTTTACTCAGGGTCATTAAAATAATAGATTTTTTTTGAAAATGATGCAAGAACTAATAATTAAAGCTGAGGGTAGTGCCATGATTCTTGCAATTTTATACATTTACAAGGCTCAAAACTGCACAATATTAATTTCTACTTGTATTAAGATGGCGGATGTGCAGGAGTGGGCGCCGTCTGTATGGCAGCCTGCCCGCAGTCCGTCTCTTCACCTTTTTTTATTTTAAGTCCTGTTTAAAAAAAAATGTTTGTTAGTTAGTTGGAGCTCTTTTATGTGGCCTGCCATCGAGAGTGGAGCGGCGTTTCCTGTCGGGACCGGCCGGGACTACAGCTTCGGAGGCGGTGCAGCGCTGGGATACCAACAGGGAGCGGGCGATGCCTTACCGGGTTGCCGTGTGGTAAGCTCCGGAGCGCTGTGGCCGCCGACTCCCAACATCGCGGAGCTGGGGCTGCGGGCGTACGGCCGCGGGCGGCGCTGGATTTGGAGCGCCAGGGATCGAGTTCGCCGGGGTCGGAGCTCCAACCGGCGCGGCCTGAGGGCTACGAGTGCTCCGGTCTCCGGTCTCCAGGGATGAGGCAGCCGCTCCAGACTTTCCAAGCCGCTTGAGGAATTGTTTCACCTGACGCCGGAGTTCCATCTTCACGGCAAGAGGACCCTGAAAATCATCGGACTGGCTGCAAGGCCACAAATGGGCCCCGACCTCGGGTGTTTCAGAGGAAGAGGACTTAACTTTCTGGTGCCTTTCCCCACAGTGGAAATTTTTGATTCTGCTGTGGGGGGACGTTTGTGTTGAACTCTATATAATGTGTTGTGTCCATTTTCTTTATTTTTTTGTTAACCATTTTCTATGGTATGGAAACTTATTAGCTATTTTATGTAAAGCACTTTGGTGTCAATGCGAGTTGACTTAAAACGTGCTATATAAATAAAACTTACTTACTAGTTTTTTTTATTACATTAAAAATATTTTAGTTTCTTTGAGAAACACTGCCTTACATACAAAGCTTCTGGAGGGTGCAGGGGCTGCTGTTAGGGTGTTAGGTGGGGAGTGAGAAAGGGTAGGGTGAGAAACGAAGCATGCCATACTGTGACTGAAGTACATCAGGAAATTATGCAAGTTCATTTCTCCACCATCTATTAATAATAATATAATAAACTTTATTACGGACTCGAGGTCCATACAAGGGGCAACATTACATTAAAAAAATGCATTGCATATTAAATATCATAAAGTACATATCAAATCTTAGTATATCACATAAAAGCATCATAAATTATATATTTTTAAAAACACAATACATAAGTTAAAAATCCAGAATAAAAGAATGATCTATGTCCTACAACGAGACAACGATACCAGTGTCTCCACAGCTGGGATTCGTAGCGTGTAGTGCTAATCCTTATGTTTGACAAGGCCACAATAATTACATTTTTAGTCATTTATCCTGCAAATGAATTTATACATGTGATTTCTTAGGATAGCTTCTAAAGTACTGACTCCTGCAGCCACAAACATATTTTAGATCTATTAAATCTGTTCTTGATATCATGATTGAGATATGGTGTTCTATTCCCATGCTTCTTGAAGCTTGATATTAGAATTTATACAGGATTATGTAGATCATGTCTCTAATTATTATTATTACTAATTTATGGAAACACTTAAATCGCAAACCTACCTATTGATTTTTTTATCTGTGTTTTTCTTGGATGTTTCAGATACCAGCCATTCCTCAGGTCTGTGTCAATGCATGAACTGATTTAAAAAAAATGTAGTTTTTCTGTTTTTATTCAAAAAAGCTGTAATGCGTATTGTATATAGATGTGTATTAATCATTGCGTTGTCGCTGTGCCAATATTTTTTTTTTGCACTTTTTTAAGAAAACGCTGGGAAGGCTTGGTCCACATATCCGAGCTGCGCCGAGAGGGGCGTGTGGCGAATGTTGCTGATGTTGTTAGCAAAGGTCAAAGAGTAAAGATTAAAGTGTTATCGTTCACTGGGTCCAAAACAAGCTTGAGTATGAAGGTAATTACAAATAATTTCTAAATGAAAATCTTTGAGAGCAATTTTTAAACAATGTTCAAAACTAGATAAGGCTTGTTGCATGTGTCAGGGTAATAAAAACATAGACCATCTTGAGCAAAACTTAAAGTACTCGAGCAACTCAGCAGGTCGGGCAGCATCAGTGGAGGGAATGGACAGGCGGTGTTTCATAGAAACATAGAAAGCAGGTGCAGGAGTAGGCCATTCGGCCCTTCGAGCCTGCACCGCCATTCAATATGATCATGGCTGATCATCCAACTCAGTATCCCGTACCTGCCTTCTTTCCATACCCCCTGATCCCCTTAGCCACAAGGGCCACATCTAACTCCCTCTTAACTATAGCCAATGAACTGGCCTCAACTACCCTCTGTGGCAGAGAGTTCCAGAGATTCACCACTCTCTGTGTGAAAAAAGTTCTTCTCATCTCGGTTTTAAAGGATTTCCCCTTTATCCAAAGTTTCGGGTCAGAACCCTTACTCAGCCCATTTTGGAGAAGGGTCCAGACCCAAAACGTCACATGTTCATTCCCTCCACCGAAGCTGCCTTACCTGCTGAGTTCCTCTGGCATTTTATTTTTTTGCACAAGATTCCAGTATCTGTAGTTCCTTGTGTCTCATTAGACCATCGTGATTGTAGCTTGGAGTCTAATTTTGGGGAAAAGAACGAACTTCTGCTCTGAGTTAATATGAATCTGGTTTAATCGTTAGGATGTAGATCAAGAGACTGGCGAGGATCTAAATCCAAACCGGCGGCGTAATGTTGGTGGTGAAAGCAATGAGGAAACTGCCATGAGGAACCCTGATCGACCCAGCAACTTGTCACTAGTCAACACTCCCGAGGTAGAGGATGATGTGCTGGAACGCAAGCGGCTCACTAAAATCTCCGATCCAGAGAAATGGGAGATCAAGCAGGTGGGTCCTCACTAAGAAATTAACCTGTCAGATGGCAAACATAATATTATTGGAGTTTGTTTAATAAATACCTTTTGAAGCTAGTGTTGAGCTGGTATTTCAGAAATAATTAATTAACAAAGAGACGATGCCAACAACTTTCCTGTGGTTGTGATTTCCTTCATAATTCATAATGTATGATCCATAATGAGTGGCACGGTGAGGCAGCTGCCAGAGCCGCTGCCTCACAGCACCAGAGACATGGGTTTGACCCTGACTGTGTAGAGTTTGTAGGTTCTCCCTTTCTCTGTGTGGGTTTCTTCTGGGTGCTCTGGTTTCCTCCCACATACCAAAGACATGTGGGTTTGTAACTTAATTGCCCTCTAAGTTGCTCCCAATGTGTTTGGAGTGGATGCAAAAGTAGAACTAGTGTGAATGGATGATCGATGGAGAGCGTGGACGGTGGACCGAAGGACCTGTTTCCATGCTGTTTCTTTCTTTCAATCAAGTAATCATTGGTTTCAAATGGATAGAAGCCACATGGCCACCTGAAATCTCCAGTTGCCTGTACTTCCTGGAATGGATGCAGAGGGTGTGAGGTGCTGATTCCTGAGGTGTATCAAATAAGCCTCTAGTAGCATAGTGCTGAGGCCCTGCCTCTGCAACACTCTCACAGTGTTCAGTAGAATCAAAGCTGAGGTCTGATGCATGCCTCCCATGAAAACTGTAAAGTTCAATTATATTTAAAAAAAATCAGAAACCTATAAAATTATCAACTTTTCATTGCTCACTAATTTTCATGCCAGGAGCTACCATTCTAAACACTGGGGTCTCTAGTTGTGTGCCGGGTCTGTAGGGCAGAGGAACCGAGGGATGGATACCTCAGAGTGATGTTGGGGACTGCTATTGGGACATGGCTCCACTCTTATGAGTTCAGCTGTGCAGCAGAGTGCTTGATGCACTGGGATCTGTCTATCTGAGTGAGACTGCCAGAGTGTGGGCGTCACTGAATGCCATTGTTTCCCTTTGAAGCTGCCAGCAAAGTTTGATCCATTGTATTTTTCAGGAACAAATTACATTTGCAAGCAAGATTTTTTGTCTAACATTTTTTATGCGTGAACATTTAATATTTTAGATGATTGCAGCAAATGTTATCTCAAAGGAAGAGTATCCTGACTTTGATGAAGAAACAGGAATCCTGCCTAAAGTTGATGATGAAGAAGGTATGATGCATTTTTCCTGGTGCAGGGTCTTATCCCAAAACCTCAACCATCCCTTTGTCTCCCACTGATTTCCTTTTGAAGCTTATATTTTGCTTTGTGATCCAATGTTCATTTCATTGAGTGGAAAATAAGCACTAATTGTTAAATCTCAGTTTTGTGTTTGGTGCTTCATGCTTGGTGATCAGTTCACAGCCATACCTTCAGCTGCCTGAATCTTAAATTCGGGAATTTTAGTCTCAGTTCTAATTGAACCACAACCTCTCCTCCCCATCAGTCTCGTCGCCATGCTGCCTTGATCTTTGCATGACAACTACCCTGTCTGATATGTACACACTCTCTCTTGTCACCTACTTTGCAAGATTTATCTGTGGATCATTGCATTTTCTTGCCGTAATGATCATTTTTACAAACGTTCCTATTAAGTGGCTTGACTTGGAGCTACAAGAAACTTCAGATACTGGGCGGTGAGGGATGTTGTTTGTAGGCTAATTCTCTAAAATTGGAGAATTCAATATTCATACCATTAGGTTGTACAATACCTAAGTGCTGACTATGAGGTGCTGTTACTCTGGTTTTCTCACTCTAGAGGCACTGGACAGAAAGATCAATATGGGAATGGGAGTTAAAATGGTTAGCAACTGGGAAATCAAACCAAACGTAAATGTTTGGCGAAACAGTCGCCTAATCTTTGCTCGGTGTCGCCGGTGTAGAGGAAGACACATCAAGAACACCCAATATAGTAGATGTGGTTAGAGGAGGTGCATATCTTAATGTGGTGGATCATGAGGCACCTGAAAGGACACTGATATATTGATGACTGCCCAAATAACGATAAAACCCTTCTGTCTGAATTGGTGAAGATGGTGAAGTTTAGGTGATTAAGTTGCTCGCTGTGGTTTTGCATTTCAAAGTAAAAATTTAAAAATCCGCGTGTGTTATTTTTGCAGAGCTATGGTTTGTAGTTTGATTTTGTCTTCTGTTTTTTAGATGAAGACCTAGAAATAGAGCTGGTGGAGGAAGAGCCCCCGTTCCTCAGAGGGCACACCAAGCAGAGCATGGACATGAGCCCTGTCAAAATAGTAAAGGTACACAGAGCGATTAAATCCAGGGATTCATTCTTCTGTTTTAATGTATGCTTTGTACAGAGTTTGCAGAATATGTTTTAGACTTTCACTCCATTTGAAGCATTTTGCTACTTAATTTTAATGTAATGCTAGAAATGTATCCATAACATTATCAAAGAGAGAGGGGGGGATGGTGGGGGAAGGGAGGTGGAGGTGGAGGGGGGAAAGAGAGGGAGGGGATGTGGAGGGGGGAGAGGGGGGGGGGGGAGAGAGGGGGGGGAGGGAGAGGGGGGGGGGGGAGGGGGAGAGAGAGGGGGGTAGGTTGTGGTAGAGGGAGGAGGGAGGTAGAGAGGAGGGGGGAGGGAGGGGAGGGGGGGGAGAGAGGAGGAGGAGGGGGGAGAGGTGGGGGGAGCCGGGCGAATGAGCGGGCTGCGAAAAGCGGAGAGAGAGTCCGGGGAGAGAGAGAGAGAGCTCTAGTACAGAGCCCGACTCTCGGCATCTCTCGGGAAACTCGGGGCGGGGGGAGGAGCAGGATAGGAGCGGGCAGGAGCGTTTAGCAGCGGGGGGGGGGCGGTTAGCAGCGGGAGGGAGGGGGCGTGACTTCAGTCGCTGCTCGTGGAACATAGCACAGCAGGCCGCGAGGAGAAAGTTCTTCAAAAGCAAGCTGGGAAGCTCGTGAGTGCCGGTGACCTTGGGAGCTGCAGAACAGAGCCCACTCGCTCGTTCTTTCTGCGTCCTTTGAAGAACGGGGGGGGGGGGGGGGGGGGGCTGCAGAACAGAGCCCACTCGCTCGTTCATCCAGCTCGTTTCAGCGCGTTAGATTTTAAAAAGATCTCAGATTGGTGATCAAGTTTAGTTAAAATCAGGAAATACTGAATCAAATTTTCAGATGAGGCGATTTTCGACATCATGAGGTAAATCTACCGGAGAAGATGCGATTCACAAGCGAACTAACGAAAGATCAGATCAGAATTTTATAAGTATACTAGACCAAGTGCAGACCTGTTGGGTCTGTGTGTCCCCACACCCCCCCCCCAGCGCGAGGGTGCGGGGGGGGGGGGGGGGGGGGTGGCATGCGGCGTCACACACACTAACCACCCACACACACACTAACTGCCCCCCTTGATATTATATTAATATTATACATTTGTTCCTTTTACCCCATAACCGTCCTATCTATTGACGCATAACGCCCAACTCGCAGGCGCGTCTAGGGGGGAGGGGGGGTAAAGAGTGAGGGCAGAGAGAGAATGGGGAGAGGCAGAGAGAGAGGGGCAGAGACAGAGGGAGAGGGGGTGGAGGAGAAGAGGGAGGGTAGGTGAGGACGGTTGGGGGAGGAGGGGAGAGAGAGATGGGAGGGGAGAGAGAGATGGGAGGAGAGAGAGAGAGATGGGAGGAGAGAGAGAGAAAGGGAGGGGGAGATAGAGAGGAGTGGGGGGGAAGAGAGAGAGAGAGGTGGGGCGGGGCGGCAGGTCGCGGTAGATTTCCAACTTCATCAGATTTTTTAACGTTTGCAGTTGTTTAGTGTTTGCTCAAACTGTTAACCTGCAGGTTTTTGTTTGATTTAGAACCCTGACGGCTCCTTGTCGCAAGCAGCCATGATGCAGAGTGCTCTGGCGAAGGAAAGGCGGGAAATGAAGCAAGCACAACGAGAGGCAGAAATGGACTCGATCCCAATGGGACTTAATAAACATTGGGTTGATCCACTACCTGACGGTATGCTAATGGATAAAATATGTTCCTTATGCTGAGCATGGGGAAAGATATTGATTATAAATTGAGGCTTATGCTGATCCAGTTTTTCTGTGATTGGCAAAGTAGTATTTTAATGGTTTTCTAGTCTTGAGTTACTAATTGGGTGAATTATTAAAAACATTTTGTTTTTGTTTTTTAGCTGCTCAAAGTGGGGCTTTTTAATTGCAGGGATTGGAATCTTTTTGGCACTTGATCAATATCGGATGCTCAAAGGTCAGGTGCAGTGAAGTGTTATTCTGATTCACAGTAGATCGTGAACAGTAGCGCCTCTCCCCATTGAGCTTGCATTTTTCATAAACCATTTTATGGCCTTTAAGAAGTAGTCAGTTATTCGAAATTTAACATAGGAAGGAACTGCAGATGCTGGTTTACATCGAAGATAGACACAAAACTCTTAACAAGGTTCTTGACCCAAAACGTCACCCATTCCTTCTCTCCAGAGATGCTGCCTGTCCCGCTGAGTTACTCCAACATTTTGCGTCTATCTTTGATTAGAAATTTAACAACAATTTATTTTCTGACCTACCGAGTACACTTTTCACACTAAGCCTTTAAAGTTGAGTTCAAGTGCAAGTTCACATTTATTCACAAGTTCACATTAAGTTGAAAATGCAGGAACATCCATGCTTGGCAGTCTGACTGCATTTGTACTCGTTTTCCGATTGCAAAAAGCACTGCCACACGCACTGCTACTTTTGCTTCTCCCTTTCTGTCTAATGTTTCATTTTTAGTTAGGTTTAGAGATACTGCGCGGAAACAGGCCCTTCATGAGTGTTTTATTGTCATATGTCCCGGATGGGACAATGAAATTCTTACTTGCTGCAGCACAACAGAATATGTGAATATGTAAACATATTACATAACGGGGGAAGAAAAAAAGAAAAAGTTCAATAAAAAACAAATATAGTGCAATAATAATATAGTCTTTTGCAGTTCAGAGCTCAGAGCTTATTCGTTGTTGTGTTTAATAGCCTGGTAGCTGTAGGGCTGCAGGGAAGAAGCGTTTCCTGAACCTGGACGTTATAGTTTTCAGGCTCCTGTTCCTTCTTCCTGATGGCAATGGTGAGATGACGTGTGGCCAGGATGGTGTGGGTCCTAGATGATTTTGGCTGCCTTTTTGAGGCAGCGACTACGATAGATCCCTTCAACGGTGGGGAGGTCAAAGCCGGTGATGGACTGGGCAGTGGTCACAACTTTCTCTAGTCTTTTTCGCTCCTGGACGTTCAAGTTCCCACGGATCAACCAGTCAAAATGCTCTCTACCTTGCACCTGTAGAGGTTTATGAAAATCCTCTTCGCCAAATCTCTAATCCTGTCAGGAAGTAGGGTTGCTGATGTGCCTTCTTTATAATTGCATCGTTGTGCTGGGTCCCACCGGATCCACACCGACCAGTGATCCCCGCACGTTAACACTATCCTACACACATTTGGGACAATTTACATTTATACTAAGCCAACTAACCTACAAACCTGTACATTAGGATCAAACCTGGGCCTCTGGCGCTATAAGGCAATAACTCTACTGCTGCGCCATCCTGCCAGCGTTTTATGTGTGGTTGAAATAAATTGTCTTAGTTGTGCCAGATACAGAAGACAACTGATGGGCAAGTCCTTTATTTTCCAGTTGATGGCCGACAGATTGCAGCAAACATGAGGGGCATAGGAATGATGCCACAAGACATACCCGAGTGGAAGAAACATGCTTTTGGAGGGAACAAAGCATCTTATGGGCGTAAAACCCAAATGTCTATTCTTGAGCAGAGAGAGAGCCTGCCAATCTACAGACTTAAAGAGCAATTGGTTCAGGTATGATTTTTGTAATCTAATAATTTTCTTTACATAATATATTTTCAAACTGTCGGCTTTCACAACATGAAAATAGCTGTGGCAGTGTTAGCTAAGTAAGGAATTCCTTCTTGTCAACTGGTCCTCCTGTTGCAGTAGTCGTCGACCACCAGGTGGTACTGTAGCTCCATTCTTTGCCACTGTATGAGGAGCAGCATCTATGCATCCATTATATGATATTTATCTTTCACGTCCATATATTTTTCGGGGCTTGATACACTTGGGAACATTGAAGTGACGTTATTAGCACAAAATGTATGGCCTGATGGAGGAAAGGCTGGGTTTTGACATTTTCTGTTATCCATTTGTTTCAAAAGCAGCTCTGAAGTACAAATATATGGCCTGATGTTCTACCTCCTGGTGCCTGGCGCACAACAGGAAGTTCCTATGTGAGGCATCTTTGCTGACAACTGATACTTTGCTGTTCTGTGTAATTATGTCAGTGTTTGAGGCCTTGCATCCGAAAACATAATAGTTTCTGGGTTATTACATTTGACAACTGGAACTTTTAGGATGAAGAGTTAGCTGATTATGTTAAACAAGATCAGTTGCTGTCTCTAAATGTATTGTTTGACATCCGTCAGTCACTGTAGCTATGCAACTAAGGCATTGTTAGGTTAACATTGACTTTGAAATGAACTGGTGCTGGAAGTGGCAATAACTGAATATATGAATTATTTTCAATCAAAATTTGTTAAGTTGATCTAATTTCCTGCATTAGTTATCTCAAAATGTTCAAATGGTTTGAATAACAACAATTTTGAATAAAACAGGCCCATTTTAAATGAGCATTTGCTAATAATAACAATGCTGGGAATCCATAGAATTTGTTCTATTTTTAAGCACATTATCCAGTGTTATCCATTATGAATTACCACAATTTTATTTTGTAAATCGATATGGATATCATTTGAAAATGTGCTTTCCAGAATCCGAACATTGCCTCATGTCCTAAATTATTTTGGAAAACAACTTTCTGGTGATAAAATATCTTCCTCTTTTATAGGCTGTGCATGACAATCAAGTGTTGATTGTCATTGGGGAGACGGGTTCCGGTAAAACGACTCAGATCACCCAGTACTTGGCAGAGGCAGGTTATACAACCCGGGGCAAGATCGGGTGCACGCAACCCAGGCGTGTGGCCGCAATGTCGGTTGCCAAGAGAGTATCAGAAGAGTACGGTTGCTGCTTGGGTCAAGAGGTAAGCTGCCATCAACTTCCACACATTACTGCCTCTCACTGTTTGGATGATTAGCCCTTTGTTGTCATTCATGGCTGAGCGCTTATCAGATTTAATTGTGGAATCGTGTTCTCTTGTCTTTAATATTGGCTGTGTAAAATTATTTGAAAAATTGTTACTTGCTATATATTTTGTTAGATGAGCAACAGCATATAAAATAATCCCAATATCAAATTATCTCAATATTAAAATATATGTGAGAAAAGTTAATTCCACTAGAGTTCTCCACAATCTGTCACTATCTGGACATATATATGGATAGGAAGATTTTGGAGGGATATAGACCAAATGGAAGCAATTGGGACTAGACCAGTATGCCAACTTGATCGGCATGGTGGCTGAAGGGTCCTTTTCCATGCTATACGGCTCTAGGACTCCATTGCTATATTGTTACAGTCAAGCTTTGTGAATCAATCCTGATTTAACGAGGGTGCAGACGGGAATTCTAGGAACAGCACCAGGCACATTTTAAGGTGAGATGGTGAAGCTGCAACTCTGCCTGCTGAAAAGCTGAGCCAAGCAATCCACGATCAGTGGATCAGATTATACCATCACAGCTCTGCCACACTCAGCCATAAACGATAATGCATAATTAAGCAGTTCGTGGGAGAAAGCGATTCCAAGAATATTTCCCTCCTCAACTATGGAAGTTTTAGAAAAATAATCTAAGCTGCTGGAGGAACTCGGCGGGACAAGGAGTATCCGTCAAGGCAAAGGGATGGTCAAGGTTTTGGATTGAAACCCTGTATAAGGAAAAATGGGTCATATTTTCATTGTCAACTTTAGGCAGGGTTCATTTTCCTTCAGTTTTATTACCACTCCATATTCCAGCATCTGGTGTGTGTGCCTCCAATGAAAGGAATAGACTGATGAATGAAAATGTGTTTCTGTTGATCCTGCACTGCCAATCTATGAAATAGTGCTATTTTTGAGTTTGTGCCGTGTGCTATATTTTGTGGTGTGGATCAAGTTGATTTTACCTTGCTTGCTGCAGCACTTACTTCTATTCATCTTCACCCAGCATTTAGTCTCTTTCCTTTGCTATAAAATATGTGACTGGTATATGTCACAAAGGGAAACTTTGAAAAAACTGTGACAGCAGATAGTGGCAATTTTGACATGGGAGAGAGCATTCCTTTTCACTCTTTTCTATTGAATGTTGTAGGTTGGTTATACCATTCGATTTGAAGACTGTACCAGTCCAGAAACGGTGATAAAGTATATGACTGACGGTATGTTGCTGAGAGAGTGCCTCATAGATCCTGACCTCTCACCGTATGCTATCATAATGTTGGACGAGGCCCATGAGAGAACCATCCATACTGATGTTCTGTTTGGCCTTCTGAAGAAGGTAAGTGTTCTGATTTTTTTTTTTCTTCCTTGATTGCAAACCCATTAAATGGTGAACATGACATGAAATCATCAAACAAGTCAGACCCACATTGGATCAACTTATCTGATTAAATACATTTCACTCAATTACATTGTGGCAGGTAGATTAATGGCCCACACAAATCCTTCTAGTCACGTGGTTCAGGTGACATCTGAAATTCTGAAAATGATGTTTGATTTTAGATCCCTTCTCTAAATCTCAGTTTAATTATAGCCTTGAAATGAGCTTTACTTCAAATGTTCACTGATTTAACATATCAGCATATTGTAAGTTCTTGTATTTTTATGAGATAGAGCTAGCATTTTGGAAAAATAAATTCTATAACATTTTATCCTATTCTCATTACTTGAGATGTTATTCTTTTCATAAAGTAAATAATTGGTTATCTTTGCTTCATTAGAACTTGACTTTTTCTTATTTTAACAAGTTATGCTGATCTTTATTTGTTTTTCTCTAGACTGTTAAAAAACGTCCTGATATGAAGTTGATTGTCACATCAGCTACACTGGATGCTGTTAAATTCTCCCAGTATTTCTACGAGGCACCTATCTTCACAATCCCTGGCAGAACATATCCAGTGGAAGTGCTTTATACTAAGGAGCCTGAGACTGATTATCTAGATGCTAGTCTCATTACCGTGATGCAGATTCATCTAACTGAACCACCAGGTATTAAGATGTTTGGTTACTACACTTTTTATACTTTTGATCTACTGCTGTTCAAACTTAGAGCAGTACAGCTCATAAACGGCCCTTCAGATTTCCATGCCTGTGCTGAGCAGGATGCCAATTTAACTTATCCCTTCAGCATGCACATGGTTTTACCCTCTATGCCCTGCCTGTTCACATGCCTGACTAAATGCCTCTTAAACATCACTGTCATTAACTGTTACATTTGTTTAATGTAATAACATTTGGAGATTCTAACCTCAATTGTCCCATCCAAGTAATGATCATAAGGTTTAGATAATGTAATGGTTGAATTCACCATGCAAAATGAATTGATTTGAATTTAACAGTAAAATAAGCAGTGGATCTATCAGCAGTCGATGTTAAAGATTATATTGAACATGAATTTCATTTAACTATATCTGAACAGCAAGATACAGAAATTGGGAGTTTACTTACAGCTTCTGCTGGTCCAGAAGCTCTAATATGCTGTTGCTTCTCCCGATAGACAGTCGTTGTGGATGTGCATGAAGGGGTGAGGTTGTGTGATGAATGTTAATGACTAAATTGGGGCTTGTCGCTTCACATGCAACTGTGTGATGCCTCAACTGTTGTCATACTACTGGTGGCACTGCTAATTATTTGTACTTGTGTAGAACTTTGCTTTAAATATTTAATCTTACTATTCTGGTTCAGATTTGTTTGCCTCTGTACAGATTCTCTACTCCGATCGACTAATTGCTGTCCTTGGTCACATATTGTCACAAGATGTAAAAGGAGAGCTTTGAGGTTATGCCAGCTCTCTGAGTAATCGACTGCCAGACCGAATCCACCAATTATTTTCCTATGACCTATTCTCTCTCTCACATTCTCTCTCATCCTCTCCCCACTGGTCCTGAACCCCAGCATTTAATTCTCCAAATGCCTCCGACTCATAATTTACATTAGCCAATAAATCTGCCGACCAGCACATATTTGGATTGTGCATATTAACTAGAGCACCCGAGGGATCACAAGGTAAACATACAAACTCCACACAGCCGGCACCACAGGTCAGACTTGTGTCTAGGATGCTGGAGCTGTGGGACAATAGTTTGCACTGCTTCACCTTGGTGCTACCCCACACTCCCACTGGAGGGCACATGATGTTCTTGTGTTGCTGATCATTGCAAGTTCCCGTGTAAAATCCCATGTTGCTAGCTAGCAGAGATGCAACAAACTTGGGAGTGCCATCTGTTTGCCAAAGACTAGAAAAGTCGGCCATTTGAATAGCATATTTTCACATCCAACCTGATATACCCTTTTCTCTCTAATCCCACTGCTTGCACAGTGAACTGCAGTCCCTTCCACAGACCACTCTCTTCATTTCTCTGCAAAGAAGGGTCTTGACCCAAAACATCACCCATCCTTTCCCCAAAGATGCTCCCTGATCCGTTGAGTTACTCCTGAATGTTGTGTCTATCTTTGGTATAAACAAAATTTCGGCTGTTCCTTGTTTCTACATATTGTCTAATATAAATCTAAGGTCTAAAATATAATCTAATTATAGATTAATATGTGGGCTACAAACAAAAAAAATGTGTTTACCTTAATGTTTACTGAGATGACTAAAACTTTAAATCCAGTTACTTAAAATATTTTTGTTCCTAGGTGATATCCTGGTTTTTCTAACTGGTCAGGAAGAAATCGACACTGCGTGTGAGATTCTGTATGAACGGATGAAGTCGATGGGTCCTGACGTGCCAGAGTTGATTATCCTGCCTGTGTATTCTGCTTTGCCAAGTGAAATGCAAACTAGGATTTTTGATCCAGCCCCTCCAGGCAGCAGGAAGGTAAAAGTGCAATTTATCAATTATTAAATGGGTGGTGCTGTTTCATTTAAATTAACATCAGCTTGCATTGAATTGAGAATATATTGTGAATAAAACTGAAATAGGAACTTTGTATATCTGGCCATTGCTGCTTCAGAAAAATGGAAGCTTAATTCTTTGAACATGTCTGGTTTTCCTTTGAGTAGCATATTATTGAAAATAAGTTAATATCTGTAAAATTACATGCATTCGCATGTTGCTTAAAGTAACCAGCTGTTAACGATCCTTGAGTAAACCAAGGATAAATAGGAACATGAGTTGCGCATAAGGCCCATTAAGCCGACTCAATAAGTTGATTTGGTAACCGCTCTCTTCTGCCTATTTCTTGTAACACTTGAATCTCTTATTTTCCAAGAATCAGCCTTGAATAGATTCAATGATACTACCTCCGATGCTCTCTGAGTGGAGAAATCCAAAGATTCATATCGATTGGAAAGAGTAAATTCCTTCTAGTCTATCTGAAATTGGCCTTATTCTGGAACCATGACCCCAGTTTTTTAGCTCCCCAGGAGGTGAAACATCCTCTCGGCATCTTCATTGTCCAGGTTCACAACACTCCGGTATGTTTCAATAAGATCATCATCATCTTCTACATCCTGTGATAATGGGCATTGCATGCTCAGCCATTCCTCATGGCACAATCCCTTCATCCTTGGAATCTTCTCTAACCTGCTCCAATAGATGTATTTCCATCCTTAAATAATGAGACCATTAGGCTAAAATATTGTAGATGATGTCATACTAGCAGAGTAGGCAGTCACAGATCCAATCTCTGCAGCATTGTAGTTGTACTTGTTGCCTTTGGTGCTCCAGACCTCTTGCAAAAAATCCCAGAATTGCAGTTGCCTTCCCATTTATTTACGAGACCAATAGACTGACCATGCCTCATTATGAGGACTTGAAGATCTCTTATATTCCCTATTATTTGTACCCTAAAACAACATTTGGCTTTTCTCCTATTTCAGCATGTGAATCTCACATTTCTCCATTTACTCGTATTTAGTTTATTATTATTACGTGTACAGAGACACAGTGAAAAGCTTTCTTTGCATGCTATTCAGACACATCATACAATACGCAAGTACAATCATACACATGTAAAAGAGTGAAACTATTGTAAGTAGATACTTTTCTGGGTCAGCTCGCAATGAGCCGTTAGGCTCCGGTGCCACCTTGCAGCTGTCAAGACTTTGAAAAGACTGATTTTGGTCCAAGGATATATGCAATTTATTATTCTCTCTCTTTATGTCCTGATGACACGATCGATGATGTAGTGGTCAGCCTGGCCCAGCACAATGCTGTTGGTTCCTTTCACCGCCGCCCCATGTAGTTGCTGCAGGTTGTGCTCAGCCTCATTATAATTCATCTGCCAATTTTTTTGCTTTCATTGCTTTCAATTCTTTGCATCTTCTCGAAATTTTCTTGCACCTATCTTTGTACTATCAGCAAATTTGGCAACGATACATTTAGTCATTAATAGTAAGGATAAATAGTTAAGGTAGCAGCACTCGAGTTCTGGTGCAGCTTTCCAACTTGAAAATGAGCCCTTTGACCTAATTCTTGTTTCCTATTAATTTTCCAGTTCTCTGTCCATGCCATTATATGCAACATCATCTGCTGTTTAGTTGCACAGTTTCTTTTTACCTGGTATTTTGTAAAATATAACAACATCTAGTGTCCACCCTGCTGGCTGCATCCTCAGTACACTCCAATAAATTTGTCAAGTATAATTTAATTCTATCATTAAACTCGTGGACTCTGTACCTGATCGTTCATGTCTACATTCCCATGCCATGCGATTTGATTCCCTTTGCTATCTGCTTTTAATTTTCCAAATCTCCTGTCTCCATCACGCCACCAATGCTCATCCCAAGCTTCTGCTCTTGTTATTGCTGCCTGTCCAGCACCTACAGATTATTCATCTTTACACACAAGTGTTTTGAGAGGTCTTTCTTGACGTCACAGACTGTTCTCAGCAGCATCGAGAACCTTGGGGAAATAAGATGGGCTGAAAATAGCTACTTTATTGCTTGTTTTTAATTCAGTCATCCAGTTATATATTTTTCCTTAACCGTTTCCATCACAACTAACTTCAATTATTTTTAAATTATAGGTTGTAATCGCCACTAACATTGCTGAAACATCACTGACCATTGATGGCATCTACTATGTGGTGGATCCTGGTTTTGTCAAGCAAAAAGTCTATAATTCCAAGACTGGCATTGACCAGCTAGTGGTGACTCCAATTTCACAGGTTCTTTAAATATTTTTCATTTAATTTATCATTGGTAATATTACGTTCTTTGTAATTTTTGGTGGCAACAAAGCTGATATTGTGCATTATGTTGACACAGATTAAGTGCTTCTCTATGTTCCCTGCAATCTAAATCATAATTTTTTTAAACCTGGATTAATATTCAGTGTTATGTTCCACCAGAGTGCACCTTTCCCCTGACAAATGTTATTTGCTGGGCTTGCTTCTATTACTGTCAGATGCTGTCTGGGATCTTGCCTAGTATACATTGAGCTTCTGGATCCTGAAGATTTATTCTGGAAAGCATTTAATCTCGGGTCTTTCATACCCAAGCTCGATTCTTTGATGTCCACTGGTGGCTCACAGACATTAGGAACATGTAGACATTCGAGATGCTAGTTGGAAGAGTAACCTCTACCCTAATAATTTTCTGTAAGTTGCACTATTAAGAAAAAATCAGTAACAGACCAGCTATAACATAATGGGGAAACCCAAAGGATTTTGTTTTCAATTATATAATTGGGCTTTAAAATGATAATTGTTTACGATGTAAAAGATGTTGAACAGAAAAGGATGAAAATGTTTCTTACATGAAATAAAACTTCTTAGCTATGTGGCACAGTGGCGTAGATGTAGAGTTGTTATTTCACAGCGCCTGACACCCGGGTTCGATCCTGACTACAGGTACTGTTTCTGTGGAGTTTGTATGTTCTCCTGTGACCGCAAGGGTCTTCTCTGGGTGCCCCTGTTTCCTCCCATATTGCAAAGACGGGCAGGCTTGTAGGTTAATTGGCTCTGTAAATTGTCCCTAATGCGTAGGATAGAACTAGTGTGCGGGTGATCACTGATTGGCGTGGACTCGGTGGGCCGAAGGACCTATTTCCACGCTGTATCTCAAACTAAAAACCAAAACTAAACTATGGTTGAATTTTGTGTAGGATAATTGTGTCATTTTGATTGCTGCCTCCATTTCCAAGATTGTAATACTCTCCGTTGTTCACAGGCACAAGCTAAGCAGCGTGCTGGCCGTGCAGGAAGGACCGGACCTGGGAAATGTTATAGGTTGTACACCGAGCGTGCTTACAGGGATGAAATGTTGACCACGAATGTTCCAGAAATTCAAAGAACTAATCTTGCAAGTACAGTACTTTCACTTAAGGTAAGTTAAATATAAATTGCAGCTATGTCATGAAATATCGGCCTTGGTTTGACGTCTCAAAATACAACACCTCACACTTATCTGAATTGCACTCCATTCTTCATTCCTCAGCCCACTTGCCCAGCTTCTGAAAATCCCATTGTAATTCTTGATGACCATCTTCACTGTATGATGAAGACAAAGACAATTTCAGCACAAAGGAACGCTTCTCTCTGGTGATCTATGGCTGATATCTAAAGCAAACCGCATGGTCTTCCTGTGGCCCTTCAAGTTTATTCACTGGCTACAACGGTCTCTCCCTCTATTACCCCTGATAACAAACATTCAATAATGAGGACTCAGCGCTGGATTAATTCAGTGGGTCAGGCGGTATCTCTGGAGAGCATGGATAGGTGATGTTTCAGGTCCAGACTATTTTTCAGGCTGATTGGACGACTGGGTTGGGGAAGAAAGCTGGGAGAGAGGAGAGGCAGGACAAAGTGGTAGGTAACAGTTGGACCAGGCACTTGCCGTCAGGGTGGGCAAGGTAGGCAGCGTCTACCCTGACTAAAATTATAAAATGGTAATTATTAAACATAAATAGCAAAGGCACGGGAGAATTATGCCTACCTGAGAGATCGATCTCTTTGGTAGATATAATGCTCCCGTGCCTTTCATCCGCAGTACATGTAACATGCTAAAGTCTGTGCAACTTGCGTGCCGTCGATGCTGCTTGAAGCCTTCAATGACAACCGTCTATAAAGGCAGTTGAAATTCTGCCTCAGCACCGTGGACTGCGTGCATGTACTGCGCAGCGTACTGCGCATGCTCAACGCATGTTTCTTGGCTGGGTTTTTCAAACATGGGTTGTTATTATCTTAAGAGTATCTTAAGAAACAAAGAGAGAAGAATGGAGTTTGTGTACAAATAATGTGGTAAGTACATTTCCTTGAGCTATATGTTTTTAAATACTTTATTAAGAGATAAGGCTCTTGAAGACAAATTACTTTATAAAAGTCGACTGACTGCCTACCGGAGAGGAGAACAATCTACGCATGCGCGGTTTTAAAGATTTTTAAAAGCCGACTGATTGCCGACTGAGTAATTACTCACGGCATGTGCCTGAGGTGGACACAGGTGAGGGAGGGTGCTGATAAGCTGGTAGTTGGATTAAAGCAGAAGGTGGAGACAGATGGTGTGAAGCGTTGCAAATTGTGCAGCCAGAGTCAAGAACAGAGGGGGAGGGAGAGGGGAGAAATAGTTATGAGTCCAGGAGGGGCACAGGGGGAGGATGAGGGGAAAGGGAGAGTGAAGGAAAGGGGTTGTCAGAGGTTGCCTAAAATCAGAGCATTCAATAGTTTAGAGATACACCATGGAAACAAACCCTTTGGCCCACCGAGTTTGCACCGCCCAGTGATCACTTGTACGCTAGTTCTGTAGTTATCCACTTTTGCACCCTGAGCACTAAGGGCAATTTACAGAGGACAATTAAACCTGCACATCTTTGGAATGTGGGAGGAAAGTGGAGCACCCGGAGAAAACCCACATTGTCACAGAGAGAACGTACAAACTCCATACAGATAGCACCCGTGGTCAGAATCGAAGCCGGGTTTGCGAGGCAGCAACTTTATCGCTGTGCCGCACAGCTACAGAGCCAATACAAACTTCAACTCCGGAAGCATTCCTGGCATCCATTGGTCTGGTCAGTAATCTGCATACAAAGCTCGCTTGCCCCATTGACTTTCAGTTCGTTGCGATGAATGTCCATTGTTTCTGAATACGCTGAACTTGCATGAACACAGCTGTAAGCTGGGATTGTGAATTCTTGAAGACAAGCCTTTTACATTTAAAAACAATTATTGAAGGAGGTTTATGAGGCTGTTAACATGTCAGTTTATAACATAACGGCTAAGGCAGGTGTTATGAGAAGTAAATTATATCACAATTCTGAATCAAACTTTGTGGAAGTTCAATGGTTGAGATGTAAATTAAAGCTTTCGTCACACTGCCGGTAATTTGTTTTGCTTGCATGATCTGTGCACTTTCACAGTGAAACTTCTCTTTATTTAGGCTATGGGGATCAATGACCTGCTTTCATTTGATTTCATGGATGCCCCTCCTATGGAGACCCTCATCACAGCCATGGAACAGCTGTATACATTAGGAGCACTTGATGATGAAGGTTTGCTTACAAGGCTTGGCCGTAGGGTGAGAGGGAACTATTCATTTCTTGATTTTTTTCTGAGCACAAAAATGTTTATCCCTTTCAAATTTGATCTGAAAATATGTTTTTATCTTTTATTGGCAATGTTTTCATTGATTGTAAGATTGAAAAATATAACATTGAAGGAGGCCCTTTGACCCACTGAGTCCACGCTGACCATTGAACACCCGTTCACACTAGTTCTATGTTATTGCAATTTTGCATACACGCCCTAAGCACTAAGGTCAATTGCAGAGGTCAATTAATGTGTAAACCTGCACATCTTTAGGATGTGGGAGGAAACTGAGGAAACCCAGGCGGTCACAGAGCAAACTCCACGCTGACAGCACCCGTGGTCAGGATCGAACACAGGCCTCTGGTGCTGTGAGCCTCTCTACCAGCTGCGCCACTGTGAATTGTTCCTGGCAGAGGAGGGAGATTTAAATCATTAATGATTCACAATATATTTCACTTTATTTAGTGAATTGGTCCATATTTTGTAAAGGAAAATTTATCAAGTTATTAGGTTAAGTGAACATTAATGATTGGAGTGTGTTCATTTTACTATCGGTACTCAAGTATTAAACAGGAAGTGTTTGAAGTGAGGCGCATCACTTCTCATTTAGGTCCATTTATTACTCAATATGTAGGTCAGTCGTGCGGCTATTAACCTTGCAGTGTTTGCTGATGTCGTTGTGATAATAAAGCTGTCTTCCTTAGAACAGGATGAGATGTGTCTGCACAATTTTTCAATGGCCAAATTGGCTGGGTGGACAAGGTGATCAGTCTTATTAAATTTTCTGTTGATTTAAGTTTTTGCATTGATTTTATTTTGATTGATTGACAGAGCTGAGCTATGAGCTCATCCTGATCGAATGCTTAAGTCTTTCAGGAAAAGGATCTATAACATAAAAGATGTATATAACTCACTGTCACGCGGAGCTTGAAATCTTGTTGTAGATGTGTGGGTGTACACTTGGCTTTTACTGAGCTTGAGCTTGTTTAATTGATAATACGAAATAGGACTGCAAAATAGGCATACAAAAAAAGATTTTTGTTTTAGAACTAGCAGGATGCTGCACGGCATCCTCCTCGCCTTTCAAATCAATAAACTGTGATGAAAGTTGTATTCTGATTCATTTCCTTCTTGTTTCTCAGATGGCAGAATTTCCACTGGAGCCCATGCTGTGTAAAATGCTGATCATGTCTGTACACCTCGGCTGCAGCGAAGAGATGTTGACAATTGTGTCCATGCTGTCGGTACAGAATGTTTTCTACCGACCAAAGGTAAGTCAAATCCGGCTGGCCTGTGGATTAAAAGTGCAGGTGGAAGTGCTGTGAATTGTTAACGTGACCCTGGTAAACATGGATGTGACATTTCTAATACAGGGTTGCTATTTTTTTCTGCTCTAGCTGCAAATTTCTGGGGGGGGGGGGGGGGATTAGAAGAGAGCTGGCTGCGATCATTTGCTTGTGTTTAATTTATTTTCATCCTTAAAGCAAATGAAGGAGCTCAACAAGTGATTGTTGAACTGGTAAAATAAGAGCTACTGGTAGAAGTGAAAATGTTAACTGCATAAACTGCAATGTAGGTCCATCATCATATGTTAAATGGAAATACATTAATATTTCAATTTTACAAAGATTAAGAGTGCTGTACCGAAAGAAGACCAACAAATGAATTGTTGACCATTTATTCCCCTACAGTTTTCTGGTATCTTTGTATTTATTCCCAATTTCAGTATTTTGAAGAGTTTTTCTTTGTATTGAACAACTGTAATTGTCAGTCCAATTTGTTCAATCAATGTTCACGTGCCCCGTTCCTCACAACCAGGATAAGCAAGCACTCGCAGACCAGAAGAAGGCCAAGTTCCATCAGGCAGAAGGGGACCACCTCACCTTGCTTGCTGTTTATAATTCCTGGAAGAACAACAAATTCTCCAACCCTTGGTGCTACGAGAATTTTATCCAAGCACGTTCCCTTCGCAGGGCACAGGACATCCGCAAACAAATGTTGGGCATCATGGACAGGTAAAGAAAAATGGCACACTTGCTGAATATTTCTTCAAAACAACGTGAAACAAAATACTCTATTTTACTTTACTTATTAAGCCAATAAACTAAGATGATATGTGTGAAGGTTAGCGCAACAGGTTAGATAATATGAACTTTTATCTAATTACCAGAAGCATCATCTTGTTCTTCATTTAGTAAAATAGACAGCAAACACGGAACTCTGCTGGCACTTTACCATCAGCTACTGCATTGCAGTTAAAAATAATTTGACATACATTGCGTCCAGTTTTTTTGCCTTTTATGGGGGAAATTGTCTTCCTTCCAAACAGCTTTTTCCCATGTGCACATGGTTTTTACTGATAACTTTTCTTTGAAACTTGAGTCCCTCTGCTCCATGCTATTTAAGCAATGCATTTGCAATTTGTTAAGAGTCAGCATTAATTCCCAAGACGAGTAAGAATAATCTGTGGGAATGGGGAGGGGGCAGTAGATTAATAAATCTGGAACATGTGGGAATTCTAATGGTGAATGCTAATAATGGTGTGCCGTTGGTTAGATTTACAGGCATTTGTTGTGTTTTATACACTATTTGCTTTAATTTTTTGGAATGCAGCTCTACAGCTGCTGCCAGAAACTAATTGTGATAAGCATGGTCTGTCCGTCCTTTCAAAGAAAAGGGGCAGATCGGATTATTGTGGTCTTGTACTGTACGAAGCACGTTATCTGAAAGATTTTAAATAGTTGCTCGCAAACATTTCTTGTACATGCTTTTATTAAATGCTGCCTTCAAATTCTATGCACTACATAAGTTATTTTTAACTAAGAATAGACCCAAACAAAACTTGAGAGTTGCATCTGTGGGCAGTAAAAATTAGTTTTAATCTGCATAGAATCATGAAACATTAATTGTGCAGGAAGAATCTATTTTGCAGATTGTGTTGTCAACTATAACTTCTTTTCTCTACTTCTTGACCGGTCCTTTTAATCTATTCCCCCTTCTAATGGTGCTCCCCTCCCCTCCCTCCCTCATCATTCCCCCCTTCCCTTCCCGGTTATTTATTTTTTCGAGGCATTACATACTCCTGTTGACATGGACATGGCTGAGATCATATGGCCTCTCCATCACCTCCCTTGTTTGTGTAGCATGACTTTTGTCAGGAACGCAGGACAGCACCAGTGCCTTCTTCAATGTATCTCTGATCCCAGAAATAATGAGCAATATTGGCCGTCCTGTTCTGAATGTTCAACCCTCTATCGTTATCCTGTGCAAGCCCACACTCTTGGTGTGCCAACTAGATTACAAAGGCTAGCATAGTCACCTAGATGTCTGCACTGAAGGAGGATCTTTGCTGGCTGTTTGGTGAAGACCAAGATTCAACAGGTGTCTTTTGCATCCAGCTTTCAAGGGATCCAATATATTGGAGTAACTTAGTCATATTTCCACATCTCTCCATCTCTACATCACACGCTCACCAGCACATGGTTACGCATGCTCTCCACCGCCTACTCTGCCCTGGCGTTCTGTAAAAATGAATGATTAAGTGGCTGGATTTTTTTAATTTGTTCCTTCTGATGAATGCTTTCCTGCATTCTGCCTTGTAACCAATTTGCTAATTTACGAGTGTCTCCCCTATTTTCACACAGGCATAAACTGGATGTTGTTTCATGCGGGAAGGCTACAGTGCGGGTTCAGAAAGCAATCTGCAGTGGTTTCTTCCGCAATGCAGCTAAGAAGGACCCACAAGAGGGATACCGTACTCTGATTGACCAGCAGGTGGTGTACATTCACCCTTCCAGTGCTCTCTTCAACAGGCAGCCTGAATGGTAGGTAATGTCGATGAGGTCATTGTAAACCACTGTACCGAGCCACGTAGGAGACCGCTGATCTGGTGCATAGTTTACTGCTGAGGTGTGTTAGACTGAGGAGCAAAAACAAAGTACTTGAGATTACATTTCTTAAAAAGCTTAATTTTGCTCAATGGCCAATACCTACTTCAAGAGTAGAAACAAGGAACTGGAGGTGGTTAATACACAAACTGACACAATGTGAAAAGGAGATAAAAGGATGTCAAATAAGGAAAGAAGATGTGGAGGGAAATGGCTGGAGGGGACTGGGGAAAATAAAAGGAAATATGGGACTAGGTGATGGCGGAGAAGTATATGAGGGGGGGGGGGAGAGAGATGAGTGGGGGTTGATGTAGTACTTAGAGAATTCAATGTGCACCCCGTTGGGTTGTAAACTACCCTACAATCTGGAAGCTGTCGTCAATTGTTATCATTATGCAAAGATATTTTCACTCTTTACACTTTCAAAACCTTCGTGAAAGCTGCTTGGCCTATCCTTCATCTTGAAGAGCTCTGTTTGGAACCATTCTCTGCATCTATACTCTGTCACTTACTGATATTCATCATAAATCTTTTGAAATCTGTAATACTGTTCCAGTATTGCAATGACCAGACCAGCTTAGTCTAATCTGTATTGTTTATAACTTTACTTGTGGTGTCTGTTTTGCTCGCCCTATTCAAGAATATTGCTCGCAAGTTTTCTGCAGTAAACTGTATCGGTTTGCATTTTACTAAGCAGTCCACTCAGCATTCTTCTTAACAGTTTGCCAGCCTTCTTGAAGCTAACATTATCCAAACTGTGTACACTTTTGAATTCATTTTACTCTTCAGTAACTGAGGCAAAATATTTATTTCCATGTTACCACCGGGCCTTTACTTTCTATTATACAATGGTCTTCTTTGTAAGTATCACCAAACCAACCTTGATATTTTTTTTTAACTCTTCCCATGCTTGTGAAAACCTTTGCTATTTTATTTCTTAACTTTTCTCATGCAGTCTTTTACCTACCTTAATCTTCATATTTCTCATCACCTCATTGCCACAGTGTCTTTAAATGTTCCATAACCTGCCAACTTTAGTTTAAATAAACAGGCCCTTCGGCTCAGCGAGTCCAAGCTAACCATCAATCTCTCGTTCACTCTAGTTCTATGTTATCCCACTCTTCACACACTAGGGCCGATTTATAGAGGCCAATTAACCTACAAACCTGGACATCTTTGGGATGTTGGAGAAAACCAGAGCATCTGGAGGAAACTAGCATGGTCACACTGAGCCCAAGGCTCTGGTGCAGTGAAGCAGTGGCTCCACCAGCTGCGCCACTGTAACTTCTCTTATGCTGTGCCTTTCCTCAGCTTACATTCTGTTAGTTTATTTTTCCATTGTGGTTTTCCATCGCAAGTGTGACATTAAGAAGTTTACTGAATGTATGTGTATATAAACTGTTTACATTACCCTACTGCTTGCATATGTTTGGCATATATAACTATGGCCAAGATCTCTTCTAGGCTTGCTGAATAAAGGTATTATTCAATGTCCTGAGCTGTGTAAGTCTTGAAGGTGCTGAGTTTGAGGGGGCTTCCACTGCAATAGAGTTCCACGCCTAAGGGCCAACATGAGGAAAGATTGGCTGGCATTCCTTTACTTAATTGCTGCTCAGATGCAGCATGTGGGGGTTTGGATGCCAGTTGCAAACGACATCTGGCTTGGCTGCCACACCATTCATTATGAATAATATGTGGCCCATCATTCACTCGACTCACCACAAGCTGAATAAAAAAACAGTGGAAAGTTTTGCTGACAGTGGGATTGTGTATCAGCTAGAGTTTGCATCATTTGTGTTGAGAAGGGAGTATTAGGAGGGTAATGGAGAATATTGTACAACTAAGCAATTTTATTGGTGACACGTTTGTGAGGAGATGTAAACTTGTTAAGATTACATTTGAAATGGCAGATAGAGTTGTCCTTTAAATGCATTTAAGGATTGGTATCACCAATAATTTGCAGCTTCACTGTTTTCGTAGGAGGAGAAAGTAAAAGGATAGAAAATAAAATCTCAAAATAGAGTGGAAAAACATAATTGAGCAACAATTAAAAATGTTTGGTAGTCATAACTTGCTTAAATACAGTCCCTGTTCCCTAATAAATCCCAAGGAACTACACAGGAGCACTATCAAATAACATTTACCACATGAAGTATTAAGAGCAGAAAAACCAAATGCCTGATCAGAGTTAGATATAAATGTATTTTATAGGAAGGTGAGGTAGATGGAGAGATAATGTGGAAAGACCAAAAGGTGAAGTACAGCTGATTTAAAGAAATACAGTTTCACTAGATTTTTAGCACCGAAAGAAGCTCTTTGGCCCATTTCTGCTGTGCCGTTAGTCCCCCTTGCCCGCACCTGGCCCATCTCCCTCCAAATGTTTCCTATTCATGTACCGAAGTATCTTTTAAATGCAATTATTGTACTCATCTCAACCACTTCCTCTGGCAGCTCGTTCCATGTACACACCACTCTTTATGTGAAAATGTTGCTCCTAAGGTCCCTTAAAATTGTTTAACCCTCTCACCCTAAAGCTATATGCTCTTTTGATTCCCCTACCCTAGGGAAAAGACTGAGCATTTACTTTATCTATGTCCCTCATGATTTTATATAGCACTATAAAGTCACTCTTTCAACTCCTATGCTCCAGTGAATCCAGCCTCTCCTTATCTCAAACCCCCACCAGACCCAGTCTAAATAAGAATTGATGACATTTGCCTTGTTTTAGAATGCTGTGATTGATTTGAAAGTGGATATAATAAAATCACTAATTCAGCACCTATAATTCTCTGGTAGTTGAATGCAATATTAATTTCTATATATTTTTTCAAAATATGGAGTTCCTTCTGATTGGCTTGCAGATACTGTCAGCCCATATTCCATAGTGAATTGTGGTATGGGAAGCCCTTTGGGCTAAGTGAGTCACTTCCCCCATTTATTTAATTGGTTTGCTACATTTGGCAGCCTGTCTAAACATTCTGTCTACACAGCATGAATGTCATGCAGATGTCCGTTTTAGATCTTTCTTTTACTTGCAAAAGATGTAAACCTTTATTATGGAATGCCAAACATTGTTATGCCTTGTGATTTCTGAAAAAAAAAACAGGTACTAACAGAGTATCGTGTACAGATTTTTTTCTGTGTACAGAAATTGCAGTTTATTTTCCTTTTTATCTGAAGTGTTCTTTCTCCCTTGTCATGTCCTTCACTTAACTTTCACCTAACTGGTTTGGGGCATCCTATTCTTCCATTGCTCCAGTTTTCCATGGATTCCTGCTGTTGCCAGGCCCCATTTCAGGTGAACAGCCCTGCAGAAAGAAACCTCAGTTTTAAAAAAAAACCTCAGAAATGCGAGTGATCCGTTTCCAGTTTCCAGCTTTGCTGCAGGCACCAGAACAAGCCCGGCAGGCGGCCTTATCCTGATCAAGAACTACTTCACAAGTTGGTTCCTGCTTGGGACTTTGCTGGTGGGCTTGTCCTAGTGCTCGGAGTGAAACTAGGACTGGGAATAAATCTTATCTGTTTTTGAGTTGGTGTTTTTATTCTCTCCCTGAAGGCTTTCCTGCGATTCTAGCACTTGACTAATAAATCAGAATTCACAAAGTTGCTCAGTGTTTTTTTAGTATAAACTTCAAATCAAATTGCTCTTACAATATAATACCAATGCAGATTACCCAAGCAAGATTGATTTTTGCCACTACTGCTTCAATGAACTGATAGATTTTGATGTCTCCATCAGTTCTAAGAGATGCCTCAATTCTAGATATAATAGTGGTGTTTACAGAT
This sequence comes from Leucoraja erinaceus, assembly GCF_028641065.1. Lineage (NCBI taxonomy): Eukaryota > Metazoa > Chordata > Chondrichthyes > Rajiformes > Rajidae > Leucoraja > Leucoraja erinaceus. Next base: position 16,766,429 of record NC_073403.1, read on the forward strand.
GCAACAGTGAGGTTGAAGAGAGTTTTAGATAGGCACATGCATTTGCAGGGAATGGAAGGATATGGATCACGTGCAGGCAGATGAAATTAGTTTGTCTTTGCATCATGTTTGGCCAGACATTATGGGCCAGAGAATCTGTTTATGTGGTGTATGGTTCTAATATTTTATCAACGTATGTTAAAGTTAGTGGGGAGAGTACAATGTCATGCATTGGTCAGCATAATAGCTAGACAGTACTGCGTTTTGAACTACAAAGGATAGAGAAATGCAGCAGCAACGCAGTTCCATCATGTTTGCTGTGGGCCTTTCAAAGATAAATCCTATCCATCTTTGGCACACTTTACTTCAGAGCATTCATCCCAATTTCATCCAAAAGCCATATATGAATCTACTTGTACCATCCTGTCAGGCAGTTTGTCCTCTATCCCAACATTTGTTACATTAAACAACTAAACTACTGCCAGACAGGGAGAGAAATTTGCAACTAGAGCCCTGCCAGAAGTTGAGGGATTGTTTCCTGTTTTGGAACTCAGTTCTGGCACAGACATGCATCAAGCTAAAAAAAAAAAACAGTTGCATTGCACGTTTCATTACCCAAGGCCTCCTCAAAGTGCTACATAACCAGTTAGCATGTTTGTAATGTGCAAAATATGGTTTGCTTGTGCACAGGATATCAGGAAGATTAGGTGACCTTTTTGACAATATTGGTCCTGGGAGAACTTCCTTGTTGCCCTTTGAGTAGTACATGATATCTCCTTGTTGACACGAGAAGGCTTCCAGGCCCTATTCCCTCATCTGTAAGACATCACTTCAGCAGTACAATGCTCCCTCAACATTGCAGTGAAATGACAGCCAACATTGTGCACTTGGTTTCAAGAGAGGCTGGAAACTTTAGCTATCAGAATCAGTGTTTAGTGTAAAGGCTGGGTGGCACAGGGCACAACTGTTATAGCTGCTGCCTCACAGTGCCAGAGACCTGTGTTTGATCCTGACTTTGGGTACGGAGTCTGCATGTTCTCCCTGCGACTGTGCAGGTTTCCTCAGTGTGCTCCTCCGACATTCCAAAGATGTGCGGGTTTGTAGGTTAATTGGTCATCTGTAAATTGCCGCGAATGTGAGTGGAGTGGGAACGAGGTAGAACATAGAGCTAGTGTGTACAGGTAAAGGTTAGCATGGACTCAAGTGAGCTGAATGTGCCTACTATGGTTTGCTTGTGAAGGATATCGAATTCCTTTTTGACAATTTTTCCTTGTAGTCCTGATACTCCTTGTCCTCCCCTTCCAGGCCCTATTCAGCCCCCACTGCAGCAGTCTCCTCCTCCACATTGCGGTGAAATGACCCAACAGCCTTCGGGCTCCTCTGGAAACTTTATCCAGTGTTTCTTGTCCCACAGGGCCAACATAGCCCCTGCCCCCCAGATCAGTCTGAAGACTTTGGGTTTCGGCCTGCATGTTCTCCCTGTGACTGTGCAGTTTCCTATTTCCTCCGATTTCGATCCATAGGTTATTTGGTGCTGCACCCGCTGAGTTTCTCCATAGCTTTTTTGTATGGTAAAGGTTAGCATGGACTCAAGTTGCTGAATGGCTCTAAACTAAACTAAACTAAACTGAGCTAAAGTCTCCTCTGTGCAATTTGCACTGATGACGATTTTGGTGCATATCCATTTTATTAGCAGATTTCTCAGGACTTTATGCGTCATATGACCACTTTGTTAAGGTACAGGATAGAGTTCATCTGACCTATTTTATATGGAAGCCATGCTTTCAATAGAGGGGAAAAAACCTATGGTATGGACGATCTCAACTGATCTCCAGATTTGAAAGCTTTGTTGGTGGCTCGTTCTCACTCCTGGTCCTATGCTCAATTAACAAGCTATTGTTAAAATTAATACATGGGTAGAATCTATTTATATAAGACTCGTTGTCAACAGGCCCTTTGGCCCAACTTGACCACACCGACCAACATGTCCCATCTACACTATTCCCACCTGCCTGCGTTTGACCCATATTCCTGTATGCCTATCCTACCCATGTACCTGCCTGAATGTTTCTTAAGTATTTATGATCTAGGATGAAACTGAATTATTTCCTTGAATATGAAAAGATGAAATATAAAAGAAAATGGATAACAGCATAAAATATTTGTTCCATTCAGGGTTGTGTATCATGAACTGGTCTTAACTACCAAGGAATACATGCGAGAAGTGACTACAATCGACCCGCGCTGGTTGGTAGAGTTCGCACCTGCCTTCTTCAAAGTGTCTGATCCAACTAAACTCAGCAAACAAAAGAAACAACAGAGGCTGGAGCCCTTATACAACCGCTATGAAGAGCCCAATGCCTGGAGAATTTCCCGAGCATTCAGACGACGTTAGACTGCGGACCACTGGGAACATGGTGCGTTATGCAGTCTCAGTATACCTGGGTGGAATGCAGGTTAAAAAGGACTTTGTATGCACGCAAGAACTGAATGTGTATGAAGATGCTAGTTTATACCGAAGATAGAAACAACATTCTGGAGTAACTCAGCGGGTCAGGCAGCATCTCTGGAGAAAAGGAATTGGTGACGTTTGGCGTCAGAACCATTCTTCAGACTGCTGAAGTGTGAAGAAGGGTTTCGACCCAAAACAACACCTATTCTTTTTCTCCAGGTATGCTGCCTGATCCGCTGAGTTATTCTGGCATTTTGTGTCCATCCAAGAATTCAAAATTTGGACATTGAATCTTTAAAAAGATATTTGTTTATGTCAAATTTGATTTGTTTGAAAGTGTATTAAAAAAAACATGAGCAAGCATCGTACATAAGAAAATACTCCATGTCGCCGTTTATTATTAATGTGTCATGACTTAGCAATCTGTCACATGAAAACTTAGAAGTTGCAGCTTTGTGTGTTTGCATAATATACAATTGTAAATGTCTCAAAGAATATACTTTTCTGCTGCAATAGGTAGATGGTAGGTATTTTTTCAAAATAAAATTTGACATCTTTATCTTTTATTAGTCATTCGAGACCTACACAGTGGAATAAAGGACATGTTTAACTATTTTCAAATATTTGAAGTCGCTCAAGTCTAATTAAATGTGGAGATGTAATATAAACGGTTGAATCTAGGCAAGAACAGAAGAAATAGGATTAGTGACTTAAAACATTCTGTCTTGGCCGTTTCACACTGAACGGTCTGACGCAGCTCAAACTGCGTTCAACCCTTGGTTTTGTTTTAACCAAAACATAATAGAAATTATTTTAATTCCTCGAGTACTTTAATGACTCTTGAGAGCTGTAAATATAATTGAAATAGATGAAACATTTGTTTGTGAAACATGTTGCTTAGCTGTTGCGGTTTTCGAAAACTAGTTTCTTCCAGAGGATATTTGCGTTGTTCTGCAAAGAGAATGATGCAGGTATTTCTTTTGTTTCCATTTAATTTCAAAAGGAAATGTCTAATTCTACACTTACAATGGAAATGTAAGATTTCTATGTAGAGTGTTTAATCCTGACTGGTAGTTTTGCAGAGCAGCTGTTGCAACAGCTGGAATGAGAAACAAGGGATTTTTTTTTTTTTACATTGAAAGTCTTGTGCCAGCTTTATTTGCAAATCAGTTATTTATACTGAGATTAAATGTACATTCTGTAAAAATAGGTTTTTATTATGTTGTAAGTCAAGATTGCAAATAAAAGCTGCTTTTGCATTCCTCAGTATTCCTCTCCATTGTATCAACCCACAGTTCTTTCACACATAATTACAAAGTTATAATTACTATGTAATAACTTCATTCATACAGGCAGGAACCACAAGGCCAGTTCATTACTGCCATGTGTGCAAATATGCGGTTACCGCCAGGAAATGCACCCACACATATAATTCAGCCTGGTAATTAATGGTATAATTTTGGGGATACAGACTTACTGCTTTTTTTTTGTTTTAGGTAATGAATATTGGCAGCCAGAATGTCAAAGTAATTAATGCACATTGCACTATTGAATCCTACGTACTGAAGCATCACAGTGGTGCTAACCTGACTGCTTGGAACTAATGATCAATATTAACTGCCTAAATGTATTCTGCCTGGAAATATCATAGAGTGATGCAGCACGGAAATCTGTTGCACCCGCTGAGTTTCTCCAGCATTTTTGTGTACCTTCAATTTTCCAGCATCTGCAGTTACTTCTTAAACAGCACGGAAATCTAACTTGTCCAGGCCGACTACAATTCCCCATCAAAGCTGGTACCTTTTGCCCACATTTGGTCCATAAAGGGCCTGTCCCACGAGCATGCGGCAAGCACGACCTAACGTGGTCACTTGAGCCTCACGGCCTCGCAGGGCCGGTCCCACTTCGATCGTCGGAGCCGTATGGAGTTGTGCGGAGCTGGTCCCGACATCGCGACGGCCTCCTGAAAAACTGACACTGTTCAAAAATTCCGCGCGGCAACAGTCTGCCGGCCCGCAGCCACATTGAAGCCGTACGCAGCGTCTTGACGGCGTACGCCTTGCGCGAACTTCCCGCGGACTTCGCTCAAATTTCACGTCAACTCATACGGGATCGTTCGACCTCCGCGCAGGCCCCCCCTTCCGGTTTGGTCCCCCACAGTCGCATGCTGGTGGGACAGGCCCTGTACGGGGATCACTCGACCTCCGCACGGCCCCCGCTTCCGGTTTGGTTGCGCTTGCCGCATGCGTCTATAAGATCCCCATTCAACATCCTGTGCTCCAAGGAATCAAAGTCCTAGTTTGCCCAATCTTTTCCTACAGTCGAGTCCTTGAGTCTTTGTAACATCCTCTAAATCTTCTCTGCACTTCCAGCTTAATAACATCCTATCAACAAGCCTTGTACGTTCTTATCTATATCGTTGATATAAGCCACAAACAGCAATGGGCCCAGCACTGTTTGCTGAGGCACACCATAATAGTCACAGGGCTCCAGTCCAAAATAAAACCTTCCACCACCTTCCTCTATTCCATGGCTAATTCTGTATCCAGGCTCCTAGCTTTCCCTGGATCCCATGCAATCTAACCTTTCGGAGCAGCCTACCATGTGGAATCTTATCAAAGGTCTATAGTCCATATAGACAATTCCTACAGCCTTGCCCTTGTTAACCTTCTTGGATACTCCTACAAAGAACTCAAATTTGTGAAACACGATCACCCATGTACAAAACCATGTTGATGATCCTCTGATATCCAAATGCATATATATCTTATTTCACCAAATCCTCTCCAGCAACTTACCTTCCACAGATGTTTGGTTCACTGGTCTATAGTTCCTTGGGTTTTCCTTGCAGCCCTTTTAAATAGTGGCACAACATTAGCCACCCTCCACTCATCCGGCACCTCACCCGTGTCTAACGACAATTTGTATATCTCAGTCAGGGCTGCTGCAATTTCTTCTCTTGCTGCCCACAGTGTCCTTGGATATATCTGAAAAGGCCCGGGAGATTTATCAGCCTGAGGACATCCAGCACCTCCTTGACTGTAATGTGGACTGTCCTCAAGGAGATCTCCATTACCTGTCCCAAACTCCCCAGTCTCCACAGTAAAAACTAACGAGAAATAGTTATTGAAGACCTTGCTCATCTGCAGCTCCTCGTATTGATGACTGCTTTAGTTTTCAAGATAGATAGAAGATAGAATGCCTTTATTGTCATTCAAACAAACAGAGGTTTGAATGAAATTCCGTTCCCTGCAGTCATAACAGCAAAATAAACATAACACACAATTAGCACAGTTACACACAAACATCCATCACAGTGAATCTCCAATTACCTCCTCACTGTGATGGAAAGCAAAAGTCTTATCTCTTCCCTTTATGTTCTTCTCCCGCGTCGAGGCGATCGAGGCTCTTGATGTTAAAGCCCCCGGCGGGCGATGGTAAGTGCCGCGGCCAATTAAGCCGCACCAGGCGATGTAAGGCGCTGCGGTGGGCCGATTCAAACCCCACGATTCGGGGCGGGCAAAGTTTCCGTTGCGGGAGCTCCCGAAAATCGGTCTCCCAACAAGGGGCCCTATTTGCTCTCTAGATGCACTTGTTCCCTAAATGTACATAGAATAACTTTAGATTCTCCTTCAACAGAGCTGTTTCTAGTCCCCTTTTTTCCCCTCCTGATTTCCTCCTTAAGTATGATCTCCTAAACTGCTGCAGGATTACACTATGATATCTATGAGATATCCTATCAAGCTGCTCATCCTAGTGTCCTGTTTCCTACTACTTTCTGAAGTTTTTCTGAAAGTTTATTTGATTTTACTTTCTGAAGATAATTGTGGTTGAGTTTTGTTAATAGCACGAGTCAAATGTGTTGCTTCATGTCCTGTATATTGATCCTAAAATGCTGTCTCTTTGAAGTTGATTCTGGAAGTCGTCAAGGAGGATCTGTTGCTAAATTCTGTCTTGGGGGCATGCGATGAAGAGCAAACGGCTGCCTTTGCTGGGAGCCCTGCAGACGTCCTGTGCTCAGTTGCAAATTATTTTTAAGCATCTATCCAATGTTCACTTTCCACTTCCAAGCAAAATCCAGCCAGGGTTTTACAGGTAAAACATTCCCAAATCACTATGCAACAACAATGTTGACGTAGTGTGATCGTAACAATTGCAAAGATACTGCCTGGTGTTCACAGTGTTTTATGGGATTACGTTGTTTTGGAGAGCAAAATAGGAGCAAGAGTATTCCCTGCCATTTAGGCTGGAGGATCCATGTGAAAAAATCCTGCATAAGGTGTGGGAGGGGGCACATACATGCGTCCATTGGTTTTACTTTGGAGAAATGGGAGTGAGGAGTTATGGTGTCAGTAATCTTAGATCTTAATTGTGTTTAGGTTATTTAAATGAATTGTTTAAAAGCATTGTGTTTAATATTCTATTTAACTATTTTTTTGAAATGATTTTGAATGTTTGTAAGCCCTATTTGCCAAGGCTTAGGGATTGGTCATGGTAAGTGTTGAGCTCACTCATTGCCACAGTTAGCAAACACAGCACAGTCCGCTGCCTTATCTTCCCTCTGACCTTATCCAATTTTCTGTTGTGGAACATGTAGAACCCGGCTGTTGTGACAATCTTGGGTTGGGAATTGTGCTTTTATGCCTGGATCAATATCCTTTACAGGTGATAGACACAAAGCGCTGGAGTAACTCAGCGGGTCAGACAGCGTCTCTGGAGAAAAGGAATAGGCGACGTTTCGGGTCGAGACCCTTCTTCCTCCTTAGCAGGTGATTCAGGAAACTAAAAGCTACTATTCTTGTGAGATGGTATCTTGACCATAAAGATTCAGAATCCTTGGTTTTACAAACATAGAAATTAGGTGCAGGACTAGGCCATTTGGACCTTCGAGCCAGCACCGCCATTCAATATGATCATGGCTGATCATCCAGAATCAGTACACTATTCCTGCTTTCTCCCCATATCCCTTGATTCTGCTCTAATGACTTTAAGACTTTTTGCCTTCCATCACAGTGAGGAGGTGCCTGGAGATTCACTGTGATGGACTGTCTTCATTGTGTGTTAAACTGTCTTCATTGTGTGTTCTGTTACTTTATTTTCTGTCAATACTGCAAGGTACGTAATTTCGTTCAAACTAAAGGTTAAAATGACAATAAAGGAAACTCTAACTCTAACTCATAGTTGAAGAAATTATTCTTGTTGCATTTCTTGATATCCCTAATACCATGCCCACCACAATGCCCCATCTATGCTGGTCATATTAACAAATAGGAGACCAGTTTTTTTAATGTTATTCTTTTAGTCAGCTATAAGAGTAAACTTGCTTTTCACAACACCCAAGAACTCTTGGATAGCTTTAAGTGCAGGAAATTCATCAAGATCTAGCTGTCCTGAAAGAACGAAATGATTTGGGTTTGATCCATTGCCATCTAATGACTGCACTAGTTTGCAACAGTAAGCTTTTAGACAGGACATGAAGCCAGGATTTAAAGGATGCCTGGTTCTTTCTGTCGATAGCTCATGCCATACACATGTTTAATAAAATTAAAGTTCATGTGGTTCATAGTTTAGTAAGTACCAAAGCCTTTAACAAAACACCAAGTGCTGAAGGAACTCAGCAGGTCAGGCAGCTCTGGGCAGGTAGTGGACAGGCGATATTTTGGGTCGGGACCCTTCTTTGGATTGACGCCTGAAGAAGTGTCCCGACACAAAATGTTGCCTGACCATTCCCTCCCCAGATGCTGTCTGACCCGTTGAGTTCATCCAGCATTTTGTGTTTTGCTCAAAATTCCAGCACCTGCATTTTCTTAAAGTTTGCAATAACTAAAGTAGGAAGGAAATGGTCAGAATTTTTTTTGATCATAAGAACGGCATTAGGCACCTTCGTACTTCTAATTTAAAAGCATATGCATATTTATTCGAAGTTATTTTTTCTTGAATTTCACACACTGTGCAGCCCATTCATTTAACTTGTCTCCAGTCACAAATAGCAGTAAATCTTCATAATTCTGTACGGTCTGATTGTTTTAGACAGGAAATCCGTATGCTCACTCCATGAAGTCAATAAATTTGTGACAAAACGAAATGGTGTACTTTGACACAGTCCTGACACTAAGAAATATAAACATTTGTAAGCTAACTGTGTAATTGCTACACTTGTACAAGAAAGTGTTTGGATTTATTCAATTCCTTTCACCTTCTAAGAACCACAGTTCATTGAGTGTGTACCAATATTTATTGCAAAAACAGCATTGGTCAAATCCAGTTGATTTGGTGTTGTTTATATAAAATCAATCAAATAAGCTGGTTTTCTTGTACTGTTGCTTTAATACGTTTTCTGAAACGTAGCATTTGGTAGTTTATGTGCTTGAGGGTGGTTGATTTTTGGCTTTTGCTACTGTTTATCCTGCGTGTGTTCAGTTTGACCGCTAAATATAGGATATTTTCTTTTTTTATTTAGCCCTGTTTTTGCTCCTCCACCCAATTCACTTGGTCACTGTAAACATGCCGTTAACCCGTTACTCCTCAAGGCAAGTCGTTTTCCCTTTCTAAAGAATTACCATTTCAAGTTAGGCCACTTGGTTTCTGAATGAAAAATGGGTTGAAAGAACCGTTTGAAAAACAGTATGAAGCAGAATTGTTCGAAAATCTAGATTTACCTCAGTTTAAAAAAAGGAATTAAAAAACTATGCAGATACAGGAACTGTAGATGCTGGTTTATTACAAAAAAATGCCACACAAAGTGCTGGAATAACTCAGCAGGCCAGGCAGCATCTCTGGAGAACATGAACATTACGGGATGGGGCCCTTCTTCAGACTGATTACAGGCGGGGGCAAGATCGTTGGAAGAGAGGAGGGGCCAGACAGATGGAAATAGGTGGGGGTGGGTTGATAGGCAGTTGGTGGTCAAAGGCCACTGATGAAAAGATGGAAGGTGTGAGACAAAAGGATTGAATCATCCAACCAGTCTTAACGGGAGGGACAAAAAACTGCAGATGCTGGAATCTTGAGCAAAATAAAATAAAGTACTGGAGGAACTCAGCGGGTCAGAGGTAATGTTCAGATATGTTTTGGGCCGGGATCCTCCTTCAGATTGGTGTAGTAAGAGGCACATAGTAGGTTGGTACAAGTGAGGGGGATGGGCAGTGATGGAAATGGGGGGGGGGGGGGGGGGTAAAAAGGGGTACGGAATTCCCCTAGTTTTCAATTTCCAGCTCGGGTTTAATGAGTACCGCAGAAAGATTCGAGCCGTTTCTAACGTTATTAGACTCAGACGAAAACGATTTGTTAAATGCCACTGTTAGCATTTGTTAACAGCCAGTAGTTAACAGTAGTTATACAATGTGTCATCAATACATCGATCCACATTCCTCAGTAAATGTAATTGTGTTTTAACACCGCGTTCCTTTGAATACAATTCAAGGGAGAATTTCTTAAACTCACTGTCAGGGCTACCGGACAGCGAGCACGGGCTCAGGTAAAGTCACGTTATTTTATTATTCCACCTTAATTTATTTGCCTTCCTGCCTCCATGCCTCCCTGTCTTTGTGCCTCCCTGCCTCGCCCCACTCTCGAAAACTCGATGATGTATTTTGGGAGGTCTTTTGGAGAAAGGAGGTGCATAAAATGTGCACATTTAAAAAAAGCAGGGTTCAGAAGCAAATGATACGCTACATTTTCAAATGGGAAATAATGCTTAAGAAGCTAATAGAAAACTTGTATAAATCATTGGTTGTGCCATAGTTAGAATATTGTGTTCAATATTTCTGGAACGATATGTCCTTCAGCTAACAAAAATAATGAATAATTAGTCTGAGTTAGTCAATTAGTTAATGGTGCAGTAACGCTTGGCTAGCTGTCACCGTTGAATGGTATTCGATATACTAGTTAAGAGGGAGAAGGATGAGTCAGAAAACAAGGCTCCAAATTTAAGTAAACTTTGAGAAAGTGAGGCAGAAGAGTAGACTATGCAGAGCATTGACAAACAATGTGAAATGTTCCAAGATCTTCTTGGTAATAGACCTGTACATTTTGAATTGAATTGAAATTATTTGTCATTCAAAAATGAATGCAAAGAAATGAATGTTATCCCTAACAACTAAGTTCAGGTAGACAGTAACATGGATAAGGGAGAGCCAGTTGATGTAGTGTACGTGGACTTTTCAGAAAGCCTTTGATAACGTCCCACACAGGAGATTAGTGGGCAAAATCAGAGCACATGGTATTGGGGGTAGGGTATTGACATGGATAGAAAATTGGTTGGCAGACAGGAAACAAAGAGTAGGAATTAACGGTTCCCTTTCAGAATGGCAGGTAGTGACTAGTGGGGTGCCTCAAGGCTCGGTGCTGGGACCGCAGCTATTCACAATATCAATGATTTAGATGAAGGAATTAAAAGTAACATTAGCAACTTTGCAGATGGCCCAAAGCTGGATGGCAGTGTGAACTGTGAAGAGGATGCTATGAGGATGCAGGGTGACTTAGATAGGTTGGGTGAGTGGGAAGATGCATGGCAGATGCAGTATAATGTGGATAAATGTGAGGTTATCCACTTTAGACGCAAGAACAAGAGGCAGATTATCATCTGAATGGCAGGTAGACACAAAATGCTGGAGTAACTCAGCAGGGTCAGGCAGCATCTCTGGAGCAAAGAAATGGGTGACGTTTTGGGTCGAGACCCTTCTTCCGTATGGTGCCAGATTAGGAAAAGGGGAGGTGCAACGAGACCTGGATGCACTTGTACCTCAGTTACTGAAAGTAAGCAAGCAAGAAACAGCAGGCAGTGAAGGAAACTAATGGCATGTTGGCTTTCATAATGATAGGAGGAAAAACCTTTTCACCCAGAGTGTTGTGAATTAGTGGAATTATCTGCCTCAGAAGGCAATGGAGGCCGACTCATTGGATGTATTCAAAAGAGAGTTGGATGGAGTGAGCAAACGAGCGGACAGACAGATGAAGGCAACGATCATAGAGTGGAATAGATGATATTCGGGTCAAGACCCTTCTTCAGACTGAGTCGGGAAAGACGAACAAGAGATATAGACGGTACTAAGGACAAATGAATGGAAGATATGCCTATATCTCCTGTTTCCTTTTTCACTCTATGATCATTGCTTTCGTCTGTCTGAGAGAGAGAGAGAGATGGAGAGAGATGCAAGAAAGCAGCTATGACATATAATACACAATAAACTATATTATAAATACACAAATAAACAAGCTATGCATTCTTGTACTCTTACATGGGTATGACCGCACATATAAAATCCCCCCTTCCTTCCCAACCTCAGCCCCATGGACCTTAGAATACCCCTAGTTCCTAAAACCCATTTCCATCACTGGGGGTGAGTGTGATTAGTAGATGGGTGGGGTGAGTGACTAAAGCCAGAGGTGAAAAGGAAAAAAAAGGGTGTCAGATATGACAAAAAAGGAACACTCGATTTATCCTAAACTTGGGGTCTAAGGAGGAATGCGTTAGTTGAGGTGATTTGTATCTAAATCTGGTATATTTTCCTTTCTGACAAAGAACATGATGTAATTGATGGCTGTGTTTTAAACCGGATGGAATATTAATTACACGTGTGGGGTAATGGCAATGCGTTAGTGAGTCATGGTCTAATCTATAAAAGTAAAGAATGAAGCTGTAATCTTGTCATTCATGTACTATCTTTAAATTAAATCTAACCTCTTACACGAGATCATAATTTATGTAATTGCATTAACAATTCTAGTTGTGGTGATGCCACATGTCGGCTCTGAGTTTGTTACTGGGATCGATATGCTGGAGTCCTGTGACAGACACCCACTTGTGAATGGTGGTGGTGAAGGGCAATTTATTCAATGAATGTGAACCAGAGGCTCCCCGAACAGCCCCAACTTTAATGATGTAGCACGGTGGCGCAGCGGTAGAGTGGCTGCCTTACAGCCCCAGAGACCCCACATTTTTATTGTTGGTGTGGGTGCATTTTTCCAGAATTTAACAGCCCCAACTTTAATGATGTCACGGTGGCCCGACTACGGGTGCTGTCTGTACGGAGTTTGTACGTTCTCCCTGTGATTGGGTGGGTTTTCTCCGAGATCTTCGGTTTCCTCCCACACTCCAAAGACGTACAGGTTTGTAGGTTAATTGGCTTTGGTAAAAGTGTAAATTCTCCCTAGTGTGTGTAGGGTAGTGTTAATATGCAGGGATTGCTGGTCGGCGTAGACTCGGTGGGCTAAAGGGCCTGTTTCTGCGCTGTATCTGTAAACTAAACTAAACAAGTGCAAAATATGAGATAGGATTAAATTGAACCTCAGCTAAATCTTTGAGAGACAATATACTGCAAGAGCTGCAATCTTGAGCAAAGTTCTGGAGGAACTCAGCGGGATCATGAGTCTGCAGAAGGGTTTTGACCTGAAACACCATCTGTCCATTGCCTCCACAGATGCTGCCTGACCTGCTGAGTTCCTCCAGCACTTTGTGCTTTGGCTCATCGATCTCAGTGATGAAGGTTTGAAAATCATTTTTTATTGATAAACCGTCACAACCAATTCAACTCATTCCGTTCCACATCATACAGCAACATGACAAAGAGGAGTTTTTATTTTAGTTCTTGAGCAATTATTCTCTACAGAAACACGTTACAGCAAAGTCTGAAGATGTATGCCACTGTGGAAATGGCACATTTCCAAGATGGGGCACAATTTATTTTGAATTTCCTACCTGATGACAAGATTTTACTGAGGTTTGGTTGAAATGATGAATGAAAACCTGTGAAACCATATCAGCAGGGAGGAAGGTTGTGCAATACAATGAAAGAATTAGTTATGGTTTTATGAGCATTCCCAGTGCATGTCTGAGCACAGCTTGTCATGAGATACAGTAGAAGAACCTGCCGACGATGGAATCTTGAGCAAAACACAAAGCGCTGGAGTAACCCAGTTTAGTTTGGTTTGGTTTGGTTTAGTTTAGAGATAAAGTGTGGCCCGCTGAGTGCAGAAGATGAGACTGGAGTAGCAATCCCTGACTAGCGATCCCTGCACACTAGCACTATCCTACACACTAGGGACAATTTACAATTTTTACCATAGCCAAATTAACCTTCAAACCTGTATGTCTTTGGAATGTGGGAGAAAACAGGAGCATCCTAAGAAAGCCTACACGGTCACGGGGAGAACATACAAACTCCATACAGACTGCAGCCGTAGTCAGGATCGAACCCGCGTCTCTGGCGCTGCAAGGCAGCAACTCTACCACTGCGCCATTGTGCTGCCCTGGTTTTTGAGTGAGAGGGAACTTAGTGAGAACTTAAATGGACTGCACAGCCTCTTTGTGAGCTCCCACTGTATGTAGTTTAAGAACTCACTTTTACAGATCTCAAATACCAATCAATTCTGAAAATTAACAGTAGGTCGGGATTTAAACACGCTGCTCACGTGTTAATCTCGAGGATAAGGAGGACATTGTTGTAGCATTTAACACCTTAGACTGAAATGATTTTCTTGCAAAGCATAAAAGCTGTTGCCAGATCCAAATAATGATTCATTTTCACCAGGCCATGTAACATTTCACAGACTTAACTTTCTTCTTGTACATTATAGCATCACCTGCCAGGCGAGTGCTGAAATATTCGTGATAAACAAGTAATTATTCATTGTGTGCATTGAATGCAATGTTAGGAATGTATGTTAATGAAAGATGCAACACCTTCTTGTAAAGCGCAGGACCATTTTAGGGCGGCACAGTGGTGCAGCTGGTAGAGTTGCTGCCTCTCAGTGCTAGAGTTCCAGGTTCGATACTGACCTCTGGTGCTGTCAGCGTGGAGTTTGCTTGTTCTCCCTGCGTGTGGGTTTCCGCCGGGTGCTCTGGTTTCCTCCCACATCCCAATGACATGCGGGTTTATAGGTTCATCGACAGGCGATTCATGGCTGCGGCAATTCATTCCCTGCTCTGTATTCCATATTCCATTCTCCCTCTGCCTTCTTTACCTTCTATGCCTCATTGCCTTTCGGCTCCGTGTTTCTCTGGGGGGGGGGGGGGGGGGGGATTTGTCCCCATCTACTGAGGAATATTTAAAATCAGCAATTAATGAAAATTATGCATGTGATGTATATCTAATAACTGTAAACAGGTTCACAATATTTCCCTGTATTCTGTGGGACAGCATAGTGGCGCAGCAATAGAGTTGCTGAATTACAGGTGCAGTTCAGTCTGAAGAAGGGGCTCGACCCGAAACGTCACCCATTCCTTTTATCCAGAGATGCTGCCTGTCCCGCTGAGTTACTCCAGCATTTTGTGTCTATCTGCTGCATTACTGTGCCAGAGACCGGGGTTTGATCCTGACCTCGGGTGCTGTCTGTACGGAGTGTGCACGTTCTCCCTGTGACTGTGTGGGTTTTCTCCAGGTGCTCCAATTTCCTTGTACATCACAAAGACATGCGGGCTTGTAGGTTAATTGGCTTCTGTAAATTGTAGGATAGAACTACTGTATGGGTGAACATTGGTCGGGCCGAAGGGCTTGTTATCCCGCTGTATTACTAAATTTACAATTTAATTAAACTAAAATGCAATCTAAGGAGGTGGATGTTGAGCTAATAATTAACTATTGAGAGTTTAGGATTTTGTGATATTCAACGGAGGAATGGGCCTTTATTGTCACGTGTACCGAGATACAGTGAAATTTGATTTGCCATAAAGTCATATGAAAAGGCACCAAGATACATAACTACATAAAGATTAAAGATAGACTTAAACAGCCACCACAGTGTGTGAGAATCCCCAGGGCACACAGCATAAGCGGAGACCCACAGCCATCAGTTCAATGTCCAGGCTACACACACACGCTCCTTCACCGTGATGTGGCCAGAGTTGTACCGACCGCTATCACTATCTCTGCGGTCCACGTCCGCCGAACAGTCAGAAAGCCGCCCACTCTCGCACCAGACTCCAAGATGTCCTCATGGAGCGATGTCCCCACAAACCCCGAGATCACTGCACTCACAGCACTCCCTCCGGAGTCCTCACCAGCACAGGCAGCACGTCCATCTTGTTTTTTCGGCAACCTCACATTCCCCACTGTGATGGAAGGCAAATAACTTCTACCTTCTTTCCTCCTTTTCACCCACGGTCGGGGCAATTGAAACTTCCATAGTTGGGACGATTGAAGCTCCTGCAGTCGGCGATCAAAGCCTCGATCAGGGTGATCGAGGCTCCAGTGATCGAGGTGGCCGAAGCTCCTGTGGTTGGAGCTCCCGAAGTCGATCCCTAACAAAGGGACCGCCAGATCCACAATGTTAAGGCTGCAGTGCGGACGGAGATACGATATGGAAAAAGTCACATCTCCGACGGGGGAAGAGATTAAAAACGTTTTCCCCCCCCACAGAAAATACAAAAACTAAAAGCACACTAAAACATACAAGTAAAAACCGACTGAAAAAACCGACAGGACAGGCTGTTAGCGAGGCTGCCATGTACTGCCAAAACTGTCTTTGCATTATGTTTTATGCTAAATGATACTGGGATTCAGTGAGAGGGTGTTCAATATAACTGAGGCTGTTAACGTTCCTGCAGACTAATCCAATCTTTCCTTTCTCTCTGGTTTATGTTACCTGCATTTTAAAATGTGATCCATGTGTGATGTTGGCCAATCTGTGTTGTAGATGTGGGATTCCTGAGTTCGACGAAACTACAGACTTGTATTGTGCGACGGTGCCTTGAAATGTGGAGACAGGACTGAACATGCATTTGGTGGTCTCTGACTGCAGTCTTAATTTAGTTTAGTTTAGAGATACAGCATGGAAACAGACCCTTCGACCCACCGAATCCTCGCCAACCAGCGATCTCCGTTACACTAGCACACACAACACACTAGGGACAATTTTACAATTTTTACTGAAGCCAATTAACCTACAAATTTCTATGTCTTTGGAATGTGGGAGGAAACCGGAGCATCCGGAGAAAACCCACGCAGGCCATGGGGGGAATGTACAAACTTTGTACAGATAACCCCCTTAGTCAGGATTGAACCAGGGACTCTTGTGCTGTAAGGCAGGAAACACTACCGCTGCGCCACCACATCGCCCCTAAGTCAAACCTAAGTGGATCATATTCAGGACTCATTGGGTGCTGTGCGTTTGATGGGCTTCTCATTGACTTGCAGGGCAGGGGATGTTTAAGATGGAACACACTTTGCTTGGGGAACTGTACGGAGGAAGTGCCATTTTCCAGGAGAATAATGAACTGATGACAGACAGCTTATTTATTCAGCGCGTCCCTTCAGACAAAGGCCTGTGCTTTGTTTGAAATTATCCAACCTGATTTATGAGGAAATGTCTGACCACAGCAACTAACACACCATAAGTCTGCCATATGTATGATTTATATCTGCAGAAACTTCCGGAGACCCTTTCATTTCAAAGCGCTGCTTGCTGGTGCAAATGAACTCCCCAAGGTTATGGTAATGATATCCTAGCAAAGACTTAATTATGATGTAATGAATTGTTGAACTTGATCATTTTTGCAACCTGTACTAGACAACAACAATAACGTGTTCTTTAAATGGAGCCTTTAACATATTAAAATGTCCCGAGGTACTTCACCGCAGTATTATCAAATAATATTTGACACAGAGCCACCGAGCATCAGAGGATAATGGCAATGAAAGGGACTGTTCAACCCACGCAGTCTATGCTAGCCCTTGGTAAAACAACCCCATCGCTCCATTCCCAGTCTCTTTCACTTTAGCCCAGAAAAATCATTCTCTCTACAGCAACTTTCCAATTCCCTTTCCAAAGTCCAGATTAATTCTGTTTTCCCCACCCTTGTTGGTGGGGAATTCAAAGTCCCAAGTGAAAGCAAAATTGCTCATTATCCTCCATGCCTCTTTTGCCTAATATTTAGAATCAATATCTTCTGGTCATCCAACTACTCATCGTTGAGACACGATTCCATCTACCTGCAGCGGCACAGTGATGCCATTTGTAGAGCTGCTGCCTTACAATGCTCGAGGCCTCAGTTCAATCCCGACCTCAGATGCTATCTGTGTGGAGTTTGCACATTCTTCATGTGACCGCGTGGATTTCCTTCAGGTGCTCGGGATTCTCCCCCTTCTAAAGATGCGCAGGTTAAGCAGCCTCTGTAAATTGCCCCCAGCATGTAGTTGAGCAGTAGAATCTGGGTGGGAATTGATAACAATATGGAGAAAATAAAGTTGGATAGGATTAGTGCAGTTGAGTGGTTGATGGTTAGCCTGGACTTAGTGGGCCAAAGGGCCAATTTCCATGTTGAATCTCCCCACTGATCAACCTTGTACGAACAAGTGAACACCATTAGAAAATGTGAGAACAACTGCCTCAAAGCCTGACTCTAGAGGTGGGTTGTGTGGGGGACGTTAAACCAGGACATGTTTAGTTTAGTTTAGTTTAGTTCAGAAATGCAGCGTGGAAACAGACTCTTCGACTCACTAAGTTCACACCAATCAACGATAACCCATGCACTAGTTCTATCCTATACACAAGGGACAATTTACAGAACCCAATTACCCTACAAACCTAAAGTATTTAAGAAGGAACTGCAGATGCTGGAAAATCGAAGGTACACAAAAATGCTGGAGAAATTGGCGAGTTACATTAATATGGGAAGGTTGTGTGGAATGAGGAGTAAAATGTGGAATTACAGAAGAAAAAAAAACACAACTCTGGAGAATCTGGAGAAAAAGTATTTTAAAGTAAGTCTTTGTATAGTTATTGCAATCGGTAAGGAGTAATATCACGATACAGAATATGTTGGTGACTTGGTGGAACACTGATTAAAATGGCCACCACTGTTACCACCATCATGAAGTCAGATTCATTAACTCTTGACTGACCTGTTTTATTCTACACTCTTTGGAGCCATGCTGAGGACAGTGTGGCGATATACTGCCCTGCCAAGAACCTTGATAATAGTAGCTCATGTTATAGAGCCACAGAGTCACACAGCACGGAAACAGGCCCATCAGCCCAACTTGTCCAGGCCGACCAAGATGTCCCACCTCAGCCTGTCCATGTTTGGCCCACAGTCCTCTAAAGTTTTCCTTTTCCTGGCTTTTAAATGCTGTTAGTGTTCCTGCCTCAACCGGGGATCACTTGATCACATATCTTTTAGTTAATATAGTTTTGGGGGGGGGGGGGGGGTGTTCAATGGTGAGGGATAGCAACCCAGTGGGTAACCTTTGTCACTCAGCTGGCCCTCATAAAGTATATTTGAAGTTTAAAACTTGGACTGTTAAAGGGCAAAAACATCATGGCAGTGCTAAGGGGACCTGGCAAACTCCTGCAGAAAATGCTTTTTTTTTTACTGTTTAACGCAGTTTGCTGCTGAGTATTATGTTCCTGAATCACACTGTGCTTTTATCTTGGTTTTTGCTGGACAGTTTACATGAATGTCATGAAACATTAAACTTAAGAGTGTGTTGAGTACTGCTCCAGTCAGCTTAGACTAATTGTCAACCTGCTTCACCCAAAGGGGTTGCCATCAATCAGCCACACTACTGGAGTTCGGTGTGGAAGATGGTGGTTTGGAACAGTTTCTGTCTCAGCTCCATTTGAGTTTTTTTGTTGGATTAATAGAAACATGTAGAAATTGAAATAAATTGCAGAATTGGGGATGTGGTCCAACCTCCAGCAAGCCAGCCTCTCCTCCATCTACACTTCATGCAACTTTGGAAAAGCAGCCAATATAATTAAGAACTCTTGTCACCCCGGCCATTACTTCTTCTCTTCCCTCCTGTAAGGTCGGGCAGAATATACAAAAGCTTGAAAGGCATGTACCACCAGATTCAGGAACAGCTTCTTTTCTGCAACTATCAGACTACTAAATGGTTCACTCTTAAATTAGGGTGTTGTCCCGATCTTCCAACCTAAATAGGAGCAGGTCTAGGCCACTCAGCCCCTCAAGCCTGTCCTATCATTGAATACGATCAAAGCTGATCTGTACATTTCTTCTACTGTGGCAGTTCCCCATGTCCCAAAAAATCATCTTTTCTATCAAGAAGGTATCTCCTGCTTCTTTTCGTAGACACAATCATCTACTCTCCACAACTCTTTGGGAGAGTGTATTCCAGAAATTCACCACCATCTGCAATAAAAACTTCCTGCACACCTCAGTTTTAAATGACTACCTTGTAATCTTATAACTATAACCCCTTATTTAAAAGTCCTCTGCTAGTAGAAATCTCTTGACACCTAACTGTCGTCAGTTCCTAAGGAACTTATATGTTTCGAGAAGACCACAATTCCGGCATTTGCAGTTCTTTGTGTCTGACTCTTATTTAAGTTTAGATGTCCGTTTATTATTGTCATGTGTACCGAGATACAATGAAAAGCTTTGGTTTGCATGCTATCCAATCACTATACATAGTAGTATCTACATAGTACATAATATATTGTACTATATAATAATACTATACACAAATGCAATCAAGCCAAACACAAGTACAAATAGATAGAGCAAAGAGAAAGATACCAGATTGCTGAATATAGTTTCTCAGCATAGTAGCATAATAGATCCAGAGACAAAGTCCAATGTCTGCAATGAGGTAGGTTAGAGAATCGGGGCTGTGCCCTAGTTTATGGAAGAACCATTTAGAAGTCTGATAAACAAGGGGAAGAAACTGAACATGGTAGAACTCGCTTTTAAGTGTCTGTACCGAGAGCAGAAGAAGAAATGACTGGGGTAGGGATGGCCTTTGATCGTGTTGGTTGCTTTGCCGAATCAGCATGAAGTGTAGATGGAGTTAATGGTGGGGACGATGATCTGTGTGGTGGGCTGGGCTACTTCCACAACTCTCTCCAATTTCTTGTGGTCTTGGGGAAAGAACATAGTAGAATTTCTTTAGCTGCTTGCGATCGGACTACACTCTCATCTGAGGAATTAGCCTAAGGTGAGAATTCCAGAGCTGGATCTCCCCACACTGTTTAGAAGTCTGATAACCAAGGGGAAGAAACTGAAGATGGTAGAACTCGCCTTTAAGCTTCTGTACCTTCTGCCCACCGAGCAGCAGAAGAAGAAATAACTGGGGTAGGGAGCAAATGACGGAGCAATTCAACTTTGAGACAATCAAGAGCCAGAACTGAAGCAGCGTAAACTGCTCTCAAGAGGGTTGTCAATCTGGAGAAGGTTACAACAAAAGGGGCATTCAAAGCCTTGGAGGTAGTTAGAAATAAGATGAAGGATTTGGGGATTTAAGGAATGCCAACAGACACTGAGTGTTGATGCACAGGGATACAAGTTAGGACATGGGAGGCAAAGGTTTTGGATAATCTCAAACATATAGAGAGGCAGACAAGTAGGCCTGCCAAGAGTGCATCAGAGTAGCCAAGTTTTGCTGTATTAGACGATGGTTTCAGCAGCAGTCTAGCCGAGGCTGGGCCAGATTGGGAGATTCAATGGAAAAAGTGGTTCACTGCTTTAAATCACTTGAGCTCCTGCAATAGCTAATTATCTGGTCGGACACCACTGCGATTCAGCTTACAGCTTTCTAACACAGAATAGCGTGGAAAAAAACTTTAACATCCAGGAGTTTGAGAACCCAGGATACTGATACTGTCACTAAAAGATGGGAGCTTACAATTTTTATACACCAAGGATAAATAAGTTCACATCTGTCAATCTTGTTAAGACTTTTTTGAAGCCAACTGTTAAATTGGTGTTTATTCTAAGCATTGGACCACAGATGAAGGCCAGTTGCTTCAATGTTGTGTTTTGGCAAGAGATGGGAAGAAATCCATGCATAATTTGCTTTCATTTAATTTTGTAAACAAGTGGTTCCAGGAACAGCCTGAGTCTTTGGTGGAATTCCAGTCACTGAGAAGCATTGCTGATTTCACATCTATACCAGACCATCACTTGTGCTGTCCCTATTTTATATTGATCTATTAATATCCCGTGTACTGAGATACAGTGAACAGCTACTGCTTGCATGCTTTCTGGTTGAATCAGATCATACTATGCACAAGTTCACATATGAGTGGCACAGTGGTGCATATTATTAAAGCTGCTGCCTCACAGCGCCGGAGACCCCGGTTCAATCCTGACCTCGGGCGCTGTTTTCTGTGGAGTTTGCACATTCGCCCCATGACTGCGGAGGTTTCCTTCTTGTGGCCCGATTTTCTCCCACATCCTAAAGACGTGCAGGTGTGTAGGTTAATCGGCCCACTGTAAATTTGTCCCTTTGTGTGCAGGGAGTGGGTGAATAAGTGGGATAACACAGAACAAGTGTGAACAGGTGATCGATGGTCATTGGGGACTCAGTGAGCCAGTTTCCATGCTGTATCTCTAAACTAAAACTAAAACTCACAATCAAGCCTTAGACAAGTACAACAGGTAGTGCAAAGAGAAAAATACCGACTTTCAGAGTGAAATGTGAGTGTGTGTCTAGTCCTCTATGCTGCTGGCTCCGGGACTGCCTGACATGCATCTATGGACAACATTGTATGAGAGGAATACATTAGTAGCTGCTTGTTCTACTTTGGTTCTGAATTTGAATGATGAGTCTCTACCCTGGGAAGCATTTTAAGTCCTTTCAAAGGGCCGAATGGCCTACTCTTGCACCTAATTTCTATGTTCTATGTTTCTATGTAAATCTGGATGCTCGGATGCCAATTTGATTCCAAGATATTTTATATTATTACTGGATGTATCGTAAGCTTCTGAGGTGTGTGTTTCCTCTGGCTGCTCCAGATTACTCCCACATTCCAAGAATGCGCGGGTTTGTGCGTGAAATGGCCTCTGAAACAAAAATCCCCCTAGTGTGTAGGGAGTGGATGAGAAAGTGGGATAACATAGAACTGGTGTGAACTGGTGAACGATGTTCGACATGGACTTTGTGGGCCGAAGGGTCTGTTTCCATGCTGTATTTCTAACTAAAGAGGCTCCAAACAGCATCAGACTACACTGGATACAAAGACCTCAGTGAAATTATTAGCTTACAAGATATTTTATTAAAAAGCTGTAAACTAATTGGGTGACAAATATCCATGAAGCAAAGTTATCCATCTTTTCCCAAAGCCTTTAAGATTTAAAATATATAATTGTAAGTTATTGTATTAAAAATTGTTACGTAAAGTGTTTCATGCTGGCTGCTGTACAGACAAATCCGAGCTTCTTCTAGTCTCCAAATCGACCGACTGTAGTTTCTCCTGAAGGCCAGCCATGTGGCATGCACTGAAAGATATTTGATTCAGTTCATAAAACGTTGTGAAGCTGTTCAGGCCAAGTTAGACACGTAGAGAGCCACAGACGGAAACGCTAGCCCTTGAAGTTGGAGCCTGAACGCTCACAACTCACACAGGACTGTAACATAATCTGTAACAAATCGACTCTATAAAGCTATCGTTATGTGGATGCAGAGGTGAATAGTGTTTCCTTTGTGGAGATCGCTTATCTCTCCGGCCAAAATATCAAAGGCAAATAATGTGGTATTTAGATGTGTCCATGTATTTCCTTGTGGCTTAAGTTGAAGATTAGTTTCAGGAACAAAATCAAACATGTATAATGTGGAGAAAATGCATATTTTTATAAAATGGTAGTGTTCGCATCTTCTAAAACTTTCTGTGATAGTTTTAAATCGTAGTGATAACAGAATCCGCACTGCAATTCAGGATACGTATTCTGGGGAATATAAAACATATCGTCCTATTTTTCAACCATAAATGTATTTTACAGTAAGCCATGCAGTACTAAAATTGATCCTTTGTAATTAAATAGGCCAAGGACTTTTCAGAGCAGAATGCATATTGAACAAAGCTATGGTACTTCCAGAGGTAGGTTTGGAGAAGGGCCATGACCTGAAAAGTGGAAACAAGGAACTGCAGATGCCAGTTTACAATAGAAGACACAAAGTGCTGGAGTAACTCAGCCGGTGAGGCAGCTTCTCAGGTGAACACAGGTGATGCTTTGGGTTGAGACTTTTCTTCAGACTGATTCAGTCAGTCTAATGAAGGGTCCCGACCCAAAGCATCATCTATCCATGTTCTCTTGAGATGCTATCTGACCCGCTGAGTTACACCAGCACTTTGTGTCTTCTCCTGATCTGAAATGTCACCTGTCCATCCTCTCCTCAGATGCTGCCTGACCCATTGAGTTCCTCCAGCTCTCTGTGTTTTGGTAAGTATATGCAGCTTGGTTTAGAATAGAACCATATGGAGGAGAACCATACTTAATCCATGCTTTGTGCTGAGTCTACTAAAATCACCACCATTTTCTTGTGCACTCAGAAATTAGAATGTGAGAATGGGGACATCTTCCGATGGTGGAGGTAGAGAGGATGGGTTTTGAATCATAACAATAACTTGCACCTTATCTTTACTACACTATAACTACTCATGGAGCCCCACTGCAGTCATTTAGGTCATACACCAACTGGCATTGTGTCACATAAGATGTGAGGACATCAAGGTTTTGTGAGAGAGGAAATCTCAAAAGGGGTAGAGAGGACATAAGGTCATAAGTGATAGGAGAAAAATTAGGCCATTCAGCCCATCAAGTCTACTCTGCCATCAATCATGGCTGATCTATCTCTCCCTCCTAACCCCGTTCTCCTGCCTTCTCCCCATAACCTCTGACACCTGTACTAATCAAGAATCTATCTATCTCTGCCTTGAAACTATCCACTGACTTGGCCTCAACAGCCTTCTGTGGCAAAGGATTGCACAGATTCACCACCCTCTGACTAAAGA
This sequence comes from Leucoraja erinaceus, assembly GCF_028641065.1. Lineage (NCBI taxonomy): Eukaryota > Metazoa > Chordata > Chondrichthyes > Rajiformes > Rajidae > Leucoraja > Leucoraja erinaceus. Next base: position 16,790,553 of record NC_073403.1, read on the forward strand.
ACGTTCTCCTTATCTCCTTCCTAAAAGAACGTCCTTTAATTCTGCGGTTATGACCTCTAGTCCTAGAATCTCCCACTAATGGAAACATCCTCTCCACATCCACTCTATCCATGCCTTTCACTATTCTGTATGTTTCAATGGGGTCTCCCCTTCATCCTTCTAAACCCTAGCAAGTACAGGCCCAATACCGACAAACACACATTATAGGGTAACCTACTCATTCCTGAGATCATTCTTGTAACCATAATATATTTTTATGTCCAGAAGGTGTTTGAAGTACCTCACAAAAGGCACTAGTGTTGAACATCATATGTTGACATGTACAGAGGATTGGTGAACAGTTGGGTAGCATTAAGGAGCAGGGATAGCAAAGGCATCTTCAGTTGGGGCTGGTGTACAGTGAAGATCTGTGATGGGATATAGCTGTTTAATATCAAATGACAGAGGATGGCAGCGAATGTTCAGCAGGCAGATTAGCAGACGATGCAAGAAAAGGTGAGAAGGCAATTCGTGAGGGGAATACAAGAAGTTTTTAAAAGCTCGGAATTGCAGATGTTGGTGTACAAAACAAGGACACAGAGAGCTGGAGTAACTCAGTGGGTCTGACAAATCCCTGATTCAGTGAGGTTTTGGGTTAGGACCCTTCTTCAGACTGTGGGGAAGTCTTCAGCTTATGGGAAAAGTCGTCAAGAGTGCGGAAGGTTTTTCGAGACATTCATAGGTAACATGATTAGGCAAAGGGATTAGAATATGGGAAAATATGAAGTTCATTTTGCAAGGGAGAACTAAAGCATACGGTATTATTGAAAATAGAGAAGATCTACAGATATTTGCAGCACAAAGTCCTCGTCCAGGAGACACAGTAAACAAGAGTATCAGACAAGACAGTGGAGAAAACTCATAGAATATTGACCTTATACCAAAAGGGTTGGACTATAAAGGTAGGGAGGTCTTACTGTAACGGTAAAGGCACTTGTGAGACCATGTCTAAAGTACTGCCAACAGTTTGTGACCACCCTTTTTAAAGAAATAGAATTCCTTGGAAAAAGTTCAGACCAGGTTCACAGGAAAGATGGTGGCATGGATGAACCCACAAAGAAGGTTCAAACAGACTGGGATTCAACTCATTGGAGTTTAGGAGAAAGATTTGTAATAATTCAGTGATTCATGAGTTTTGAGGAAGGGGAGGAAGGTGAACCTGAAGAATGTTTTGATCAGCCACGATCCTATTGAATGGCTCCTATAGAAGCTGAGACAGGCCCACAAATCTCCCTAATGCTCTTGCTGAGAACTTGGTTAATGAATAGTTGGTTGTATCTGTTTTTTAAGGATTCTTGCTGTGCCTGACTAGGTTGCCGACATAAAGAAAATTGGGAAATTGTTTTATTTGTGAGACAGGGTCATACTGTGCAGTAACAGGCCCTTCCGCACCATTTCAACCATGAAAACTAATTCAAACTAGTCCCAGTTTGTATCTGGCCAACATCCCTCTAAACCTTTCCTAACCATGTACCTGTCCAAATGGATTTTAAATCTTGTCATTGTACCTTCCTTAAGAACCTCCTCTGACAGCTCATGTAATGTAATAACCGATAAGGTCCAGTTCCTAACTACTTTTCCGAGTAAGTGATGTTTAAGTCTTGATATTTTGAATAAGGAAACGTTGGATGTCGTAAAACTCTAAAACAGCAAATCTGAATGGATAATAATTTCAATTTATTGATTAATATTCATTTACAAATGAATGACAACTACAACACCCGTAGTCATTGAATTCACCGTTCAACTATTTTATGCAAAAATCCTTGAAAAGAGATTACATTATTTACATTTGTATGATCACTTTTATCTTGCCAAGCTGAAAGAAATAACAAAGATACAGAATATCTTGGGCCGCAATAATAGTAAAGAGCAACAAATTAAATCTGTGTAATAGACTTTTTAGATTAATTTAGTTGAACGAGGATGAATGTTCTTGCGTGTAATCACTTCCCTCTCCACATTCAGTGTTGGCACCAGGAACTCCTGATGTTGGCATTGAAATGGCCTTGAGTTCCAGATATAGTGCCTTAACTTTATTTCACACCAACAACATGGACACCATCAATGTCAGTGGTGTTATCTTCCTCACAGTGATTGCAGTTAACGTTATCTTTGAGGAGATTTAAAAGCCAGGAAATGATTGAAGCTTAATAAAAAGGAACTGCAGATGCTGGTTTATACCAGATAGGCATAAATTGCTGGAGTAATTCAGTGGTTAGGCAACATCGTCGAGAAAATGAACAGATGATGTTTCGAGTCTGAAGAAAGGCCCGACCCGAAACGCCACCTATCCATTTTCTCGAGAGGTGCTGCCTGTCCCGCTGAATAACTCCAGAGTTTTGTGTCTATCAATGATTGAAGCTTGTTCCGTGTTCAAACAAGCAAAGCAAAGCTTTCAACCCACTGCTTAGTGATGGTTACAGGACTTATAAGGAAAAAATAAGAATTTTGTTGCCCGTGTGGTTTGACAGCTTCAATTCTGTTTTAAACATTCCGGGTAAAAGACACATTTTGTTAAAGTGCCCCGCTCTCAAACACTGATAATGATGATTGACATCTGCTACATCTACAATGCTACAAAGTGACTGGATGCAATGATATTCCTGTTATTATCCTTAATGTCCAGAAAATAAAGATGATATATATTTTCTTGCCAATTTCCCCATCTCTTTGTTGCCGAGGCATTTTTCCACAGGTGCTGATTGTCGTTAATCAAGGGTGAGCTTTGAGAGTTTCAACAAGCGATATGACCGTAAGGACAGCCAAGCATAGACATTCTCATCGTCAATTGCCACTTCCTCAAAGACTCTCTGGAGAACAACTGTAGAAGGATTTGTTGGTGGGCAGGCCTGCTCTTTATCATCGGCCTCTCAGCAAACCGAGACTACTGAATGAAACAGAGGTATGTTGGTGGTTCAGATGATAGCATCTACTACCGCTGTGTTGGATGGTTTTGGGTCAAAACACATTTCGTAGACCAGGCAACATTCTCTAGGATGTCAATTCCAAGTAGAAATGAGGGAATGTCATGCTGCTCATTCAAAGCCTAAACCATCCAATGCAGAGGTGGTAGTCATAGAGTGTGGAAACAGGCCCTTCGTCCCTACTGGGCCATGCCAACCAAGATGGTTCCATCATAGGGCAGATGTCAGACAGCAAGGCCCCCTGCTGGCACCTTGCATTATATAAGGAGGAGGAGGAGGGGTAAGGGATAGGGGGAGAGTAACGTAGGTTTATTGCTTTATAACACACTGCACCAGTGACTACAGTTCACATTGTTTAGTGGCTTATTAAGCTCTTTTGAGAAATTCCTGACAGGATCTACATAAACGTAAGTACATCCATTTAAAGCTAACCCAAACACCGTCAGAAACGTACAATAAATCCACTGCAGGGGTTGAAAGACCATTTGTCCATCTGCGATCTAACCACTCAGCTGGATGTGAAGTTTACCAATGGCAAATTTGGTCATGAGCCAAACAATCCACCCTGAGCAGTGATGAAACCGTTAGCAGAGGGGCGGGCGGATGCTGGTGACTGGATTTTGTGCCAGCGCTGCCTCTGGTTTATTTCTCTCACAGGCTCCTGTTGGATCTACACTGCGATTCTAAATAAAGCATTTACGACATGCTGGATAAAGACCCATTGAGCAGTAAGTTATTGAAAAAAACAAACCACATCACAAAGTGGGCCTGAACACTCGCTGTGGATAACACAGTCCAAGGCTATCCTGAGGTTTCCTTTTCATTAAAACACTGGACTGTCTTTTTTATCCAGCTGTCCGTTGAAAAAAAAATTAAATGGTCTTTCAATTCCTGAGTTGGCAAAGACACTACGTAACTGAACCAAGGAGCCAAATTGATTATCGATTAGCGCTGACTTAAATGATAATGAGATCTCTGCTCCTGACTGCTTCCAAGACGGCACCCAACCCAGACGACTATTTGCGTGCTGGCCACAGATCCACAATCACATATTACAATCTCTTCACACTCTTAAATCTCAATTCCTACACTGTAAATGGCTCGATCGTAATCATGTATTGTCTTTCCACTACTGACTGGATAACAAGCAACAAAAGCTTTTCACTGTACCTCGGTACAAGTGACAATAAACTAAACTGTAACGGGCTCCTGCCGTATACCCACATGGACCAGGCTATTCAACTGCACCTCCCATTATTAAATAGGTCACTTGCATTCTCAGTCTCGGTTTATACATGATCCATGTCCACTGGATCAGACCCGAGCAACCAATACATCTCCCAGCAAACAAAATGAACAAACCTGAAAAAGCATGATAATGTTTTGAGCTTTGTACACGCTTTGAATCATTGAGTCACACAGCACAGAGAAAGGCCTTTGGCCCAAAATGTCCAAGGTGCCCCATCTAAGCACGCCCCACTCGCCTGTGTTTGGTCCATATATCCCTCTAAAACCATGTTGCTTTCTTTCATTAGGTACACGCACTCCTTGGCATCAACTTTCAGTTTAAATGGCCAGATGAACAGGCTTAGGCCATCTTTCAAGAGACGAGCACACCAGCTAAGGTTACAGTATAACATTTAATTAGAGCAAGCCAGCAGGATGTAGGATATACCATTGCATTCACAACAGCAATAGACAACCTGCTTTCACACCCAAATGGTTACAGGATGCCAAAGTTAACAGTCTTCACCTGGACCTCAAAATAAAGGAAAATATGTTGAAACATTAATTTATATATTTTTAAAATGATCTTAAAACTTGATTGTCTCAGACTTTGCACAACTCGGATGCAACGCGCTTAGAGGTTGTCCACATTGGCCAAGTGCCAAGGGGAGTTGGACTCTTCAAACATGCATCGTAAGCACCATCCGCACCCTGCACAACGCTCACCACAAACACTCACTCACACAACGTTACAGCTACGACTTGCTTTCATATCCTGCGACCATACTAGTCTTCTCTTCCTTTCGAAACATACCGGGTCTCGCGGGAATGGGACTAACGTGGTCAAAGTGCATCAGCCAAAAAAAAAAGATTGATGCAATGCTACATTGGAAGTGGTCAATGTAAAGTAAAGTTGTGAATAATTTATAGTTACATCCACTGCTCAACACAATAGGTGACTATAACCTTTCCTGCACTCGACAGCCACTGCTATTCCAGACAGGTTGAATAGCAGACTGTTTACTCCTCATTTTCTGGAAATATTGAGAGAACCTGCACATCTTTTAACTTTGTGTTTTTGTTCTTCAAATTATTTGCACCTTTGCTCGTCACTCCATGCCCTGATCTTTATGCCAATTTCACAAGTAGTCTGCTTCTGCTTGAAGGTTCATCTTGAAAATGTTTATTGATGGAATGGAGACTGTAATGTAAATAATCTGTGAGTAACGTCTCAATGAGCAAAAGCACTTCATGAATAAAGCTTCTCTCTCCCTACCACAGCATCATGACTGGCAAAACAGCAAGAATACTGTTCTGACTTTGGCCTTGCTGAAGATATACCTGAGATGGCGTTTGGACAAAATGCGACGTACAGGATATTTAAGAAAATAAACAGGCTGGATATTGTGCGAGGAAGGGATTGGCCCACTTCTTGTTCTTTGCCAGCATGTGATGAAGCCATGCAGTGAGGGGGATTAAAATACTATCTGACTCAGAGAATTATTTTAGCACGTAGAAACAAGGAACCGCAGACGCTAGTTCACAGAAGAGGACGCAAAAATGCTGGACGCATCTCTGGAAAAAGGTCTGAAGAAGGGTCCCGATCTGAAACCTCGCTTGTCCACGTTCTCCAGAGAACCTGCTTCACCCGCTCTTACTCCGGCACTTTGTGTTGTTAATTATTTTAGCACCATGCCGTACCACATTCCTGCATGCTCAATTAAAATCCCCTCAATTCCTGGACCAACAATAGGATGCCGAAGCAATCCCTAACAATGACACCATTACTTCCCAACATCAGTCATCCTGCTGACTCATCGACATGGTTAAATCATGTCACATTTTGTGCCAGTTATTGTACGATGATAATAGATCCCAATCTGAATAAAGGTACGACTTTACAGGGCTTTTAAGGTCAGATGCATGGACAAATTGCACTCTGTATCTATGTGTGCGGAAATACAGGTGATCCTGTTGGACTAAGATTCATGTGGAGTGCCTGATGTATACCAATGAGACTGACTGGAACATATTCTGTTGCAAGATTCTGAGGAATTAACCATATACGTTAGTTAAGTGTTCTGGCTTCACAAATAAACCACTATTGCTCAATACATTTGTGAGGACATTACAGTTGGATTCCATCAACACCTGGAGTTAAAGCCTCAGTTCCACCGTTACCTCAGAAACTACGTGGGAATCTCGTGTCCAATAATCAGTTGTGTTTCATTGTTTATTTCCGTATCTCCATTTGCAAAACACTTTAAGTTCCACGAAATAGTAATCACTGATAATAATTAAAAATACCTCATCCCATCTTAGCTTGAACCAAAAGTACACTCCTTAAATTCGCCATGGATTTTGGAGAAACTTTTGTCCGATATTTTTATTCTAATTAATAAAATACTCTTTCATTACGCTCCAGTTAGAGGACCGAAAGATTTGAAAGTATTGACTTTCTGAAGACCTTTTGATGAACTGAAGCTTATCAGCTGGGCAGTGTGACCAAGATTAAGGAAGGCAATTAGAGCCAGCATAGTGGTGCAGCTGCCTTACAGACCTGGGTTCGATCCTGACTATGGGTGCTATCTGTACGGAGTTTGTACGTTCTCCCCGTGACCGCAAGAGTTTTATCCGCGCATTCCGGTTTCTTCCCACGCTCAAAAGATGTACAGGTTTGTAGGTTAATTGGATTTGGTAAAATTGTAAATTGTCCCTAGTGTGTATGAGAGTGCTAGTGTACGGGGTGATCGTTGGTCGGCATGGTCTCGGTTAACCAAAGGGCCTGTTTCCATGCTGTAATTGCTTTTCTGCTGTGTAGGGCTGTGGAACAAAACACCACCCCCTGCTTACAAGAAGAATTTGTTTGGCTTCTCATATTTATTCTTTTTAAAATTGCTTCTCTTGTTGGAATTTAACCAGATAATTGCTCGGTTTATTTGAATCAAGCAACTCTAATGATACTAATGATGCACTCTAGTCTGAAGAAGGGTCTCGACCCGAAACATCACCCATTCCTTCTCTCCAGATGCTGACTGTCTCGCTGAGTTGCTCCAGCATTTTGTGTCTTTCTGAATGATAATTTATTTTAGGCATTGAACTGTTATTCTCACTAATAGATAATTCACGGTAAGTGAAAATTAAAAATAAAACCCTCAGATGTTAGAAATCAGAAACTAAAACTTGAAGTGCTCAGCAGGTCTGGCAGCACCGTGGATATGTTTCAGGACCAAGACCATTCATTCCAGCACTTAACTGAGTTTCTCCTTCCACAGATGCGTCCTGACCTGCTGAATGATTCCAGCATTTTCCGTTTTTTAAATTTCTTTATCATAAAATTAAGTTGCATTATCAAGTTTGAATGTCCAAAATAGACAGGCTGTCCTCTTAAGATGCTTAAAACAGAGTGAATAACGCAGTCTTTAATGAAATCTCTTGGTGCAAGTGGCCAAGGGTATATTCTTGGTTGGACATGTTTCCAGCCAGCGTTGCTTTTCCTATCACATACCGGTATGTGTTAAATGGTGTAGCACACATGAACTGCCACTGGGAAAGTGACAGGAGACTCCAACTTGCAAACCCACCTTGGAGATGAACGGTCAAACAGGATTCTTACAAGTCGACGTGACAACAACATACAGACGTTTTGCGCAGCAAGGGCTGGAAACCGTGTTGAAGTACGAAACTAAGGAATATCTGTCCACTTGGCAGTGACGAGCATTTGGATGTCCCTCATATATATTCAGACAGAGTTTACGAGGAAAGTTGCATAGAATGGCTCCACAATAAAGCATCGAGTGGCAGTTTTCAAAGGAAGAATATTGAAAAGTAACAAGAATATTTATGGGGTTGGAGTCATGAATTAGCTCTCTGCTTTCTTGGGGATGAATCGTTACCTCTAACTACCAAAGTTACTTGCAGAGGGTGTGTATGTAATGGGGTGAGATTTATGCAAGAAAAAAGCAGACAAACCAACCAACCGTACAGGCTATGACTTTATATCCCAGGTTATATGTACTTCTGAAGCAACAGACTCTAATGTATAATTACTACCGGTTCCTATTAGTTATCGCAGTGCAATTAGAGAGATTAAAAACCAAGTGTTCGCCTGATCAATACATGTATCCTTTGTTGTAGTGCTGTGAATTGATGCAGCCAGCGTGTGCCATGTAGCTGGTGGTCTCATCCAGGTGTGACAGGGGTACAGTGTCCTCCTCGTTCACGTGCCGATCAAATTCCGACTTCAACAGTGGCCGCTGATTGTCGGGGAACGCCAGGGAGAAGAGCGCTTCCGGCTCACAGACAAACTTGTACACGTATCGCTCGCCAGCCACCTGTAAACACCAAAGGCCATTGCAACATGTTGTTTAGTTTCGAGATACAGCGCAGAAAAGGGCCCTTCAGCCCACCGGGTCCGCGCCGACCAGAGATACCTGCATATTAACGTTCTCCTGCACACGCTAGGGACAAATTTCACATTTACCAAGCCAATTAACCTACAAATTAAACTACAAACCTGTACATCTTTGGAGTGCGGGAGGAAACCAAAGATCTCGGAGAAAACCCACGGCGAGAACGTACAAACTCCCTACAGAGAGCACCCGTAGTCGGGATCAAACCCGGTCTCTGGCACTGCAAGCACTGTCAGGCAGCAACTCTACCATTGTGCCACCGTGCTGTTGGAGCGACACATCTCACCTGTACAAGAACCCCAGCAATGTTTCACTTCGTAGCCTGATTTGAAGCTCTTAATTAATCATTTCTTCATTTTTCTTTCAAATGTCCCCCCTTTAGCAGTTCCTGACAAAGCCAGCTGCCATGGGAAGAAGGTACAGGAGTCTGAGAACCCTGACCTCCAGGTCATGTACAGATCTGTACAGGACATTGCCAAGACTTGAGGTACAGGGAGGTTGATCAAGCTGGGTCACAAAGAGCACATTTCCGTGCTTTATGGCCCCATGACTCTATTGGGGAAAGCACGCATTGTAACCTGCAAGGACCAGAACAGGTTAGCCATATCAGGAATCTTGGTTTCTTGATCACATAATGTCTTTTATGCTTGGGTTTCAAGGCAGGAGAGGAGGATCTGAAAACTGGCCATGATATTCATTGCACACAATAGAGTTGCTGCCTTGCAGAGCTGGAGAACCGGATTTGATCTTGACTGTGGGTGCTGTCTGTATAGTGAGTATGTTCCCTCAGTGACCACGTGGGTTTTCTCCGGGTGTTCCGGTTCCTCCCCAGATCCAAAGATGTGCAGGTTTGTAGTTTAATTAGCTTCTATAAATCTCCCCCGGTGTGTAAGATGTGAAACTGGGATAACATAGAGCTAGTGCATGGGTGATTGATTGGTGTGGACTCGGTGGGGTGAAGGGCCTGTTTCCATGTTGGATCATTAAACTAAACTAACCAGCATGTTGAAATAATTGAAAGATGAAGCTTTGTGTGATTTAGTAACACAGTTGTGAATTTGTGCAATTCCTTGCCACAGAAGGCAGTAGACGCCAATTCGCTGGATTAACTTAAAAGAGAGTTTGATAGAGCTATATCTAGGGCTAGGGGAATCAAGGGATATGGGTGGAAGGCAGGCATGGGTTACTGATTTGGATGATCAGCCATGATCACAATGAATGGCGGTGCAGGCTCAAAGGGCCAAATGGTCTTCTCCTGCACCTATTTTCTATGTTTCTATACAAATCAGATTGAATAAAAGTAAATGAGATGAGGAGGAATTTATTAAGCCAGAGGGTGGTGAATCTGTGCAATTCATTGCCACACAGGGCTGTGGAGGGCAAGTCAATGGCTTGATATTTTTATAGTCAATACAGATATTTTTAAGGTGGCGTTGAATGATTCTTGATTAGTACGGGTGTCAAGAGTTGTGGGGAGAAGGCACAACAACGTGGTTGGAGGGTAAGATAGATCAACCATGATTGAATGGCGGAGTAGACTTGATGGGCCGAATGGTCTAATTCTGCTCCAATAACTTATGAAGTTATGAACTAAGGAGAAACAAGGACTGCAGCTAGACTTCTTGGTTATTTTGAGGTTGATTACATTTGCTGTTTTGTTTATTATCTTTCTCCATATAGAACCCTTGAGTGCACTAACCTGTCTGCCATTTGCCAGAATTGCCAGATGGCCGCCCTGGGCCTGGAGACACTTCATCATCCCACCCCGACCAGACTGATCACTCTGCAAGGATGCTTACATTACCAAAGATAAACACAAAAAGCTGGTGTAACTCAGCGGGACAGGCGGCATCTCTGGAGAGAAGGAATGGATGACGTTTCGGGTCGAGACCCTTCTTCAGACCCGAAATGGCACCCATCCCTTCTCTCCAGAGATGCTGCCTGTCCCTTCAGATTTACTCTAGCATTTTGTGTCTATCTTTGGTTTAAAGCGGCATCTGCAGGCATTCCTTCCTACACATGCTTACATTACCAGATCAGCTGGACATTGCGGGAGCTTAGATAAAAGGCTAGATTGTTGGGACAAAGACAGTGTCCTCCTGTGAGAAGGATAGGAGCCTCTCTATAATCGGGCTGCTGTACTCTTGATCAATGAAGTCTTGATACAACAGAAGGCTTTGCAAGTGGAGAACAGTGGCCGGAGAGCTTAAGTGAAGAGAGTTAGTTAGTTGGGAATAAACCATGAGCTTGGATTGTGTTGTCTGGAGCATCAGCGGTTGAGGGGAGAACTGATAGAAGAATGTAAAATAGATAGTGTTTGTATAGAAAGGAACTCCAGGTGCTGGTGTATACCGATGATAGACACAAAATGCTGGAGTCAGTCAGTGGGTCAGGCAACATCGCTGAAGAAAAAGGATGGGTGATGGTCCTGACCAAAAATGTCACCCATGCTTTTTATCCAGAGATGCTGCCTGACCCGTTGAGTTACTCCAGCACTTTGTGTCTATCTTGAATAGATAGGGTAGACAGTCAGGTCCTTTCTCCCAGGTCGGAAATGTCAAAGATGAGAGGGGAAAGCTTTCAGGTCAAAGTGACAAAGTTAAAAGGAGATGTGCAGGGCAAGATTGTTTACACGGAGAGCGATGGAACACACTGCCAGGGGTGGTGGTGGAGGCAGATATGATATTGGCGTTTAAGAGGCTTTTAGCTAGGCACATGATATATACAGTGCATGAAGGGATATAGATCAAGAGAGACAGAGGAGATATCTCGGCATCATGTGCAGTATCGATATTGTGGGTCGAGCCGCCTGTTCCTGTGCCGTACTATTTCCTGTTCCTGTTCTACTGCTTCTAAATATAAATTCTGTTTTTAGGGCTAGACAGCAGACCTTAAACACATAACCATCAAAGAATGAAGTTGATAATCAACAATCTTGATGTAGATACCAACCTTGATAGACAATGAATTTCATTATTAAGGTTTTTAAAATAATGAGTGAATTAAACTAACCTTTTGCATGATGCCCTTTTCATAATAATAGCGAAGGGAACGGCTAAGCTTGTCGTAGTTCATGGCAGGTCTGTTCTTTTGCATTCCCCAAAGTCTTGCCACCTGTAAAGTGAGGAAATCCTGGTTACAATATGTACATTCATAATGTTTGTACTGGTTCATTATTGTCGCATGTACCAAGATCCATACCGTACAGGTACACGAGTGCTTCAGATTGTGCACGAGAAAATAAACCAATGGCAGAATATTGTGTTACAGCTACAAAGAAAGTGCAGATTAAAAAAAGCACAATGCCATATTGAGGTAGATGGGAAGATCGGGAAATCATTCATAAGCGATTATCTTCTTTGCTATCATATGTTCAGAGGGTGTGTAAGCTCAAGATTTTATTATTGTTTGGTCTTTTCTGCAGTCAATGTTTATGAACTTAGAAGCAAGTACAGGTTTAATCACCTTTAGTTTAGAGATCCAGCATGGAAACAGGGCCCATCAGCCCACTGAGACCATGCCATCCATTGATTTGGTAATGTAAAGGTCCAAATTGTGTGGCTGGAAAGGCAGCCACCATTTTGCCAATTACTTTTGTTACCTATCTGATGGATAGTTTACTGATGTCAATGAGGTTATTGCAAGCCTCTATTAAGCCTATAGCCTTTCCCTTTGGCAAAGTCACCAACATGTGAACTGAGTCAATGGTGAACCCCAAATAGTCCATTGTAGTGGAAGGCGTTAATTTAGATTTAACTGGATGGATAATAAACCCCAGTTTTTCAAATAACTGTTTTGTGGCTGTTACAGTTTGTTTGGCCAATTCCAAAGTTTTGCCCACAATAAGTATGTCATCTAGATATGCCATGACCATGTGTTTTCGTTTCCGTAGAAACGCTAGGGCTGGTTTCAAAATTTTTGTGAACAGTCTTGGGGCTGATGTTAACCCATTTGGCAGCGCTCTATACTGCCAGAGCTGTCCCATCCAGTTGAATTTTAAGAAATATCTGTGGTCACCTCGTATAGGCACTGAATAGTAAGCATCTTTTAAATCGATGCTAGCCATGAAGTAACCTTTGCAAATCAATTGTTTAGCAGTAACAAAGGTTTCCATTTTTAAATGAATATACTGTACAAATGTATTCAATTTGGTCAGATCTATGATGATGCGACAACCACCATATTTTTTTGTTTTTGGTAAATATATTGGAACACAAATTCTAGCGGTTCGTGTTGGGATTTTTCAATTACACCTTTTGCGTAAAGCCTCTCCAGTTCAGCATGCGCTTCTGATTTCCCTTTACCAGAAAGTACGATCATTCGGTTCGGTATATGTTGAACTGGAGGGCTGTAATTGTGTATAAATTCTATTGTATATCCCTCGATACTGCTTAAAATATAAGTATCGGTAGTTAACATGCTCCATGCATCCAGAAAGGAGTGTAATCTCCCCCCAACCTCCATGCTCCCTGTATTTTGTAGGGAACCAGACCCACCTACCTCCATAGTTACCAGTGGCAGGTTTACTTCTTTTTGTAAATCCTTCGTTGATGTTGAGGCGGTGGTGTCTGGGTTTGTGGTTTGGTTGATGTTGGAGGTTTGCGTATCTTCCAAGAAGGCCGGCCTGGGCCATGGCCTAAAAAAGACTCATGTTTGGTGTACCGGACCTTCGAGCTTTCACCAGTCGGTCTTGTTCTACTGGTGGGTGCGTAGGGATGCTGTCTGTGGCTGTAGTGGGTTTTTGATGAAGTCCCTTTTATGAGTCCCAGGGTTTTTGCTTCCTCATCGAGCTCCTTGACTTGCTTCGATAGGTTACCTCCAAATAGTAGTATTGGTGGTTTTATGTTCCCAGGTTTGCACAGACCCGCGAATTTCGGATTTAAAGTGGGTCGGATGGCATTCTTCCTGATGCTATTTATCTCGTATTGAGTGTTGCAAAGCAATGCCAGTGCATCCTGTTGGTCCTGGGACATGTCCTTCTCATCCACTGTGCGGGCGAATGCTGTTATCCCTGCTGTTAGGAGTTTTAATACCTTTTGGAGTTTGACATCCATGCCTCTAACTCCTATTCCAATATGTTTCCATATACAAGTATTGACTACTGGAACATTCAGGGATATACAGTTGCCCGGTGCCAGGTGTCTTGACGTGGTGTCCAATACAGCCTGTTCTTGTAGCTGGTTAAAAGACATATAGTCTATACTGGCAGCAAGCTTTTGCTCCAGGTTTTGGCCAGTCTGGTCTGGCTGTATGAAGTTGGACACCATGTCCAGCAGATTTTCTCGTTCCTGCATCCCCTGCACACTTGAATTTTCTTCTGCGAACCCCTCTTCAGCATCAGCCCAGTACTGACCCCCAGTACTCCCTTCTGATGAGGGAGAAGCACTGTGCAGCCCTACAAGAGGTGCTGCTGTGGGTTTTCCATAGAGCCCACAGTGACTCGACTCCATCTCCCGGAGCCTGTCACGTTGGAGCAAATGCTCCACACACCGCTCCATCCAGCTCCAGCGCTCACGGTCGCTGGCCGCCCGCGGTTGCTCAAAGTCGGACTCCTCTGAGTCCACGACTTTGTTAGTTTTTTGCCTTGCCTTACCGCCCGGCTGCGGAGTGGATCTGGCCAGTGCGGAGGCGACATCGGGCACAGCTGATCCCATTATCGGTGATTCAAGTGCCGCTGGCCGCTGCTGGCTGCCCGCTACTCCGCGGTCCTCCCTCACCAGCTTTGTCGCAGCCCTTGTTGCTTTCTTAGACTTGTCCATTCTTCCCACCTGTAAGTTTGTATAGGAAACACACAAAAAGACCGCAGAGTAACTCTTACCTGCTGGTTCCGGCTTTTTAAAACTGCCGATGCGGGGGAACGTCGTTCCACCCCGCCTGACGTTTCGCAATACGTGTAGCGATATGACACACATGCGTCTTGGCGGGGTTCTTCACATAGTCACTCTCGTGAAACCGAAGTAAAATCACCTTTAGTTTAGAGATCCAGCATGGAAACAGGGCCCATCAGCCCACCGAGACCATGCCATCCATTAATCACCCGTTCACGCTTGTTCCATGTTATCCAACTGTCGAACCCACTTTCTCCACACGAGGGACATATTTTACAGCAGGCAATTAACCTACAAACCTACATGTCTTTGGGACATGGGAAGAAAGCGGAGCATCCAGAGGAAACCCATGTTGTCACGGGGAGAATATGCAAACTCCACACAGACAGCACAGACTGAGGTCAGGATTTAGCCTGGGTTTCTGGCATTATGAGGCAGCAGCTCTACAAATTAGGCCAGTGTGCCACCACCTCTACTAACTGGGATAACAGAGCAAGCTATTTAGGGTTGCCAGTCACTCTCGGGACTAATGCCTCTGCCTACATTCGCATTGGAAGTGGACCTCTGTAACAGCCATGCAGTTGTAGTCTAGTTGAAATGCTGGCCAGCCTGCTTTACTGATATGAATGACTAACATGGAGCAGAGTAATTATCCAGGTGCCGTAGACAATATTCAACTCTTAAGCCGACATCTTTTACATCATTGAAAGCAGAACTATCTGGTCATTCGTTACTGGGGAAGCTTGCTGTGTGTAAATCTGCTGCCAAAGTGCAACGCAGACACTACATTTCAGAAGTATTTAATTACATTCCAAGCTTCAATTTGCTAAGGAGCATCCAAAGGCCTTGCAGGCTTCATTTAAAGTTGGCATTGCTGATCGTCCAAAATCAGTACCACGTTCCGGCTTTTTCCCCATATCCCTTGATTCTCTTTGCCCTAAGAGCTAAATCTAACCCTCTCCTGCACACCACAGAAACAGGCCCTTGGGTAAAGCTTGTCCATGCTGACTAAGTTAGCATATTGGGCTAGTCTCGCTTGCCTGCAGATGGCCCATAACACTCTAAATCCTTCCTTTTCATATCTCTGGCCAAATATCTTTTACAAGTTGTAATTGTACTCACTTTTATCTGTTCCTCTGGCAGCTAATTCCAGATATAGATTATCCTTTTGAAGAAAAAAGTTACTCCTGAAGTTTCTCTTAAATTACTTCCCTTTCACCTGAAGCTTATGTCCTCGAATTGTAGACATTTCCTTTAAAAATGTTTCACTCTTTCTCTACCCTGAGGTAAAGACTATGAGCATTCACTTCATCAATGCTCCTTTAGACTTCCGAGATGCAGCATGGTCAAACCCCTTCTGCCCACCGGGTCTGCGCCGACCTGTGATCACCCCATACACTAACACTATCCTACACACTAGGGACAATTTACAATTTACAGAAGCCAATTAACCTACAAACCTGCACGTCTTTGGAGTGTGGGAAGAAACCGGAGCACCCGGAGAAAACCCACGCAGTCACAAGGAGAATGCACAAACTCCGTACTGACAGCACCCATAGTCAGGATCGAATCTGGGTCTCTGGCGCTGTGAGGCAGCAACTCTACCACTGCACCGCCCAAATGCTCCTCATAATCTTGTACATCTCAATAAGTCATCCCTCAGCCTCCTACTCTCCGAAGAAATAAAATCCCAGCCTATCCAACCTCTCTTGATAACTCAAACCCGCAACCCAAGTAACATCCTGGTGAATCTCTGTTGCACCCTTTCCAACTTAATGACATCTTTGCTCTAGCTGAATGACCAGAACTGCATACAGTACTCCAAGTGCGGTCTCACCAACAGCTTATGCAGATGCATTATGATATAGCAACTGGGAGGCACAAGGAAATGCAGATGCTGGAATCTTCAGCAAAACACAAAGTGCTGGAGGAAGGAAGGCCAGGCGGCTCTGCAGATGCTGCCTGATCTGGTGAGTTCTTCCCGCACAATATGATGCGCCAAATCAATGCCCTTCCCAATGAAGACAAGTGTGCCAAAAGCCTTCAGACCACCTGACTCTACCATTTAAGCAGCATTAACTTGAGGCAGACTGGCTACTACTCCTAAAAGGACAGTATAGATTGAGATATCTCAAAGGCTTAGTGCATTAACTGTGCTGCTAACTCTTAGATTAACAATGTGCCTGAATGCATAATATTTTCTGTCAGCTTTGAACATCGAGGAAGAGTAAGTTTGTTGAAAGGGTTCATCATTTAAACATTGACACTAATGGACATGCCACTGATCTTATCAGCTCATTGCTCTGATGTAAATGTGGTGATTTTTCAATTGTCAGCATTTGGCACTGGATAGGGAACGATGCCTTATCCATGTCAGCAAATAAAAATGATGCACAGCCTGGAAGAAAGCAATTGCTCATTTAGTGTCCCACACAGTTAGCATCGTGTGACTTAGTGCTTCTGAGCTGAGCCGAACAAGAAGACGCCAGCTCTAGTTCTTTAAGAATGCCAGAAAATAACCCTGAGTCAGCATTCATGTAACATGTTTCTTTATATTCACAGTCCAATCCATGTATTAAATATCCTTTAGCAGCCTCTTTCACTTCTCCTCACACGTTAATTTTCCACCTTGCTTCATGCAGCCGGCTAAGTTGGATTATTTGCACTTTTCTTCTAGTCAAAGTCATGAAAACCAATTATAAAATGCTGAGATCCAAGATGGTGAGATTTGCTGAAGTAATGACCTGTCCACCTAAGCTGGTGACACAAACTGCAGTTGCAGGAACTTTTGAGCAAAAAGCCAAAGTGCTGGAGGAACTTGGCAGGTCAGGCAGCATCTTTGCTGTTTAGTGATACATCATGGAAACAGGCCCTTCGCCCCCCTGAGTCCTTACTGACCGTCGATCACCCATTCGCACTAGTTCAATCATCCAACTTTCTCATCCATTCCCGCACACTAGGGGCAATTTACAGAGGCCAATTAACCCACACGTCTCTGGGATGTGGGAGGAAACCGTAGCACCCGGAAAAAACGCATGCGTTCACAGGGAGAACGTGCAAACTCCACAGGTCTCTCCTGCTCTAGCAGCTGAGCCATAATGTGTTGGGAATGGATAGATGTCATTTCTGGTCGGGGCCTTTCTTCAGACTGATCTGAAAAATAAGTTGTTTCTTCCTTCCCTGCTTTTTGTTGGTTAATTCATGCTAATATATTATCCCCATCCTTATAAACCTTGATTTTGTGCAACAAACTCGTGTTTTGTGTGTTATTGGGAGCTTTTGGAAATCCAAATATACTAGAACTGCTGTTTTCCTTGCACCTTCTCTACTGGTTATATCCACCAAAGATTCAATTCCAGTATCCATCCAGTGATCATTGACTAATCAAATGTAACTCTACATTCGTAAATCCACACTGGTTTGTATTTTCTAAGTAGAGGTGACCTAATAACAGATTCCAGCACAAACCCTGCAACTATTGTCAAGTTAAATGGCCCTTAGTTTGCTTTTGATTTTGGATTACTTCCCTACCTTAAACACCATTTTAAAATCCAGGCCATTCTGGAAGATTATTATACAGCAACCTCCTCTTTTAAAACCCTAAGATGTCGGCTCAGCTCGGCATTTAGTGGCTTTTATGCCCATTTCCCCTTGAACATCTGTTTTTCAAATATATATATTTTTTTAACATACATTATCTCAATAAGGGGTATTGTCCAGAACTAGAGAAAGATGAAAATACATGAGAAATTACATTTCTCATTGGAGTCCAGTAAGTATGGCCAAGAGTACATGTGCATAGGCAGGATGAAGCAATGATATGGCACATGCCTGTTGGTGAAAAAGATGCCAGTGCCTACATTCTAACTTCACACAATGGCCACCCTAGTGGGATAGAAGTATAGGTACTAGGGAGGGAGAACAATTATTTCACAGAGGTAAGCCTATAAATCATTATCAGTCAGGAATTAATGAGAGTGCTAAACGCCAGGCATTACCGTGATGGTCACATTACAGATCAGCATGGTACTGGGCTAATCATCCGCTTGGATGAGTTAATGTACTGAGCAGGTTGGTGTGGCAGGACAAAGTCCAATACTATTTCCATCCAAAGTATTGGAAAAGCTACACAAAGACTGTGAAGCCCGGCTACAAAGAAGGTTTATACTTTGGGAAGGTTACAGAGGAAACTCACCAGGAGGGTACCTGGGCTTGAGGCTTGAGTTATGGAGAGAGGTTGGATAGGCTTGGATTTTTTTTCTTCTTCAAAGCGTGGGAGGGAGGTTGAAGGATGACCTTATTAAGGTGTACAAGATCATTGGATAAAGTGATCACTCACAGCCTTTTCCCCTTAAGGTAGATGATTCTAAAACAAGAGTTCATAGACTTAAGATGAGAAGGAAGTGATTTAAGAGGGACCTCAGGGTCAATTTTTTCACTCATGTAAAGTTCATATCTAGAATGAGCAGCCAGAGGAAGCTATAGAAGTGGATATAATGATGACCTTTACAAGACAGATAGGGGGGTTTAGAAGACTATGAGCCAAATGGGACTAGCCCAGTGTGCTAATTTGTTTAGTATGGACAAGGTGGATCGTACAGCCTTTTGCTGTACTGCATAGACCCATTCATCTAAGAAAACTGATACAGAACTTGGGAGAAGCTTATGGCTTTATGTAGAGGGCTAAAATCAGGGGGGCTATAGGAGTCTTTTTTTTCAAGGAGGTATTTCTGAATGGCCCGACCTTTGGACACTCCAGGTGAGCCAAACAAATGCTTGGCTAACAGCCACGTTCCTGTGTAGGAAGGAACTACAGATACTGGTTTACACCGAAGATAGACACGGAATGCTGGAGTAACTCAGTGGGTCAGGCAGCATCTCCGGAGTAAAGGAATGGGTGATGTTTCAGGTCGAGACCCTTGGATGGTTGATGTTTCGATAGGTGATGGGTCAGGACCCGAAACGTCACCTATTCCTTTTCTGCACAGATGCTGCCTGACCTGCTGAGTTACTCCAGCATCTTGTGTCTAGCCACCCTCCTGTGTTTACCAACAGAAATCGCTGGACAGAGTTTGGGACTGAGATAAACAATGAACACAGTTCCTCCTCACTCCCCTCCCCTCCATCCCAACATATCACCACCCCCTCCTCCCTTCACCATTATCCTATGTGTTTTATGTTCAGCAAAGCAAAGACAGCAAAGACACTGAATAGACCTAATCGGGAGAACAAATAGCCAGCACAAGCTTTTGTGTGGCATTCACAATGCAGACTTGGTGTCTGTATAATCACAGAGCTGTACAACATGGAAACAGGCCATGCAACCCACTTTATCCGTGCTGACTAAGTTGGCACATTGGGCTAGTCCCATTTGCCTACATTTGATCCACTTCCCTCCAATCCTTTCCCATCCCTATATCTGTCCAAATGTTCTTGTTAAAAGACTTAATTGTATCGGTTTCTCTAGCTTCCTCTGGCAGCTCTCTCCAGACACGGAATATCCACTGTGTGAAAAAGTTGTTTCTGAGCTCCCTCTTAAATCTCTTCTCTCTCACTGTAAGCCTATGTCCTCTAGTTCTAGCCTCCTCTACCTTGGGGAAAAAGGAGAACGGTAGCAAGGGGCTATGAGCTTCTGTAAGATTATATTGAGCAGGAGAGGAGGGCAGAAGACTAGAGATGTAGAATTCATGTCATAGAGTCATAGACTGATACAGTATGGAAACAAGCCCTATGGCCCAACTTGCCCACACTGGCCAACATGTCCCAGCTACACTAGTCCCACCTGCCAGCATTTGGTCCAAATCCTTCCAAACCTGTCCTATCCATGTTCTGTCTGACTGCTGCTTAAACATTGGGATGGTCCCTGCCTCAATTACCTCCTCTGGCAGCTTGTTCCACGCACCCGCCACCCTTTGTGTGAACCACCAGGGGGCGCGCATGATTCACTGCCCCGCCAACAGTCTGTCTGTTTTTTCATCATTTTAATTTTTTTTTAGTGTGTTTTAAAAGTTTGTGTAAATTATCTCTGGTTTGTTTTATGTTGGGGGAAGGGGGGGGGTGTTGGTTGGCGGAAACTTTTTATCAGTTTCTTACCTTGCCCGAGATGCGATTTTTTTTCCGGATCGTATCTCCCGTAGCTCTGCGGCCTAACATCGATGAGCTCCTCGGACTGACTTTGAGCCCCACCTTGGAGCGGGGACTTAACATCGGAGTCGACCCCTTGCCTGGGATTGCTCCAACCGCAGCCTGCAAACATTACCATCGTGAGCTCTCAGGTCTCGGGAGAAGCTAGTCGGGAGCTCCAACGACGCAGAGGCTCGACCAGTCCTGACGCGAGGTTCGATCGCCGGAGCGGGGGAGCTGACATCCCCCGGATGCAGGAGCTGATCGCCCCGATGCAGAGAGCTCAAACGCCTCCGACTATGGGAGTCAAGAGTCAAGAGGGAAGAGATCTGAACTTTATTTTCGCCTTCCATCACAGTGAGGAATGTGGAGGAGTCAATGTGGTGGATGTTTATGTTAAATGTATTTTGTGTGTTCCGTTAATTTTTATTTGTATAACTGACTTGGCAAATGAAATTCCTTGTATGGTGCAAAACATATAGTACTTGGCTAATGAAGTATTATTGTCATTGTGATCGTGATTCCTCAGGTTCCTTTTAAAACTGCTTAAAACTTTAAAAAGTATGCCTAGATTTTATGGGCAATCCTAATCTGAACAGTGTCTTTCTAAACAAATAGCATGAAGAAATGAAGAAGGGTCCTGACTTGAAACGTCTGCCATCCTTTTGCTCCAAAGATGCTGCCTGACACTCTGAGTTACCCATACAGTTGGTGTCTATCTTTAAATAACTCATTTATCTGAATTTAGCTGGGCATTTTATTTCATGGTCTGAAAGTTCCTGCTTTCTAACCCAAAATGACCTTCATTAATAACTGCATCGTATCTTTCAATCCCTCTCCCTGTTGCGAAGGAATTTAGTTGAAATATTGCATTATAATGAGCATTATAAATCAGGTAGAAACAAGCTGTAGACTTGGCAAGTCTAATGGAATTTTTCAAAATGTAAGTTCCAATTGCCCTGTTTTAATCAAACCATCTGAGCACCAAGCACCACTTGTACAAACATTGTACCATTGCACATAAATTTGCAAACAGCAAACTCAGCTGGACTGTTGGTCCTTAATGGAATCTGGCAGATGAACAAGTGCCCAAGTTGCATGGTTTGACTGGACGCATTGTCTCTTCATATCCACCTGATTCAATTGCCCATAGGCAGCCCTTAGATCTCTTGTGTAGGAAGGAACTGCAGGAAGGAGCTGGTTTACACCGAAGATAGACACCAAACAGCGTTTCTGGAGAGAAGGAATCAGTCAGAATGGGTGACCCGAAACGTCACCCATTCCTTCCCTCCAGAGATGCTGCCTGTCCCACTGAGTTACTCCAGCATTTTGTGTCTGACTTAGTTCTGCCTATAACATTAGATGATGCACAATGTTGACATGATCTCAGATTTAAATTCAGGCAGATGGGGCACAAAACAAAATTAATAAGTATCCTGTCCACACTTGGAAGATTGCATGAAACCTAGCGACATGTAGCTAAAAGTCATGACATGTTGGGTGCACTTTCAAAATTCAGTAAACTAACGGAAAGGCCTAATGAACCACCTAAAAATCCATCAGGCGAGAATGAAACGCTCGGAGAAGGAGAAAGAGGTGCAGCGCACAGGCCTTGAACCTGGTGAGATGCAGGCGGAACCCGGCCAGGACTCACCCCACAGAGCTCAGTCCCTCCACGCACTACCCCTGCAGAGTAGTTATTAAGATGGCTGATCCATGGGCGGTTGCTGCAGGGACGCAAGCTGGGGCCTGATCAACCCCGGCTGGGTCGCCTGGGCGGGGGTGTCTGATGTTGTGAGACCCGAAACACCCGATGACCCCAGGTCACTTCACTGAGGATGCGTCCCAGCGCATCGAGAAGATGTACATATTTCACAATGTTGACACGAATCAGTAAAGTGCACAATCAGAGAAAGTCTTCCACCAAAATTCTGCCCGTTTCAAAAGGATGAAATATGCACTTTCAAAATTCAGTTGATGGTGGAAATGTAAGTGGTGGAGCGCTCAGGCTGCCGTGAAAGCAAATTGGGAACTCAGGCATAATAGATGGAAAATCTTATAGATGCTTGATCAAAGTCCAGAGATGTAACACCAGCAAGTGACATCTTGCTGTTTGGTCTCATCCGTTTTACATGAAGCAGCTGGAATCAAATTTCAGCTTTCTTCAGAACTGTCTCCAACTGTAAGACTTTATGGTGATCATGAAGACAGCAGCAGCACTACAAATGGATCCTTGAAAATATATTTACATAACAGCTGAATTCTGTGCAACATTTTCTATCTTTTGTTTAAATCTTTTTGAAGTGCCCTTCACAAATAATCAAAATAGTGCTCAAAAGCTGAACTCATAGAAGCATACACAATTATGAGAGGCGTAGAGAGTCAGAACATTTCTCACAGGGTGGAGATGGAGACATTTAGTCATACAACATTCAAACAGGTCCTTCGGGACACATCATCCATGCCCATCAAGATGCCCTCTCTAAACTAGTTCCATTTGTCCGTATTTGGCCCATAGCCCTCTGAACATTTCCTATCCAATGTCAAAGACATGAGGGCTTGGCTTTAAGGTGAGTGGGGCAAAATTTAAAGGAGATGTATGGGGCTGGTTTGCTTTATTCAGTAAGTGGTAGGTGCTTGGAACGTGCTGCAAGAGATGGTAGTGGAGACAGAGACGACAGTGGCAATTAAGAGGCTTTTAGATAGGCACATGGATATGCGGGGAATGGAGGGATATGGATCATTTGCAGGCAGAGATTAAGTCGACACAGACATTATGCACCAAAGGGCTTGTTCTGTGCTCGACTGTTTATGTTCTTATTTGAAACGTACAAGGTTATTAAGGGTTTGGACACATTGGAGGCAGGAAACATGTTCCCTATGTGGGGGAGTCCAGAACCAGGGGCCACAGTTTAAGAATAAGTGGTAAGCCAATTAGAACGGAGACGAGGAAACACTTTTTCTCACAGAGAGTTGTGAGTCTGTGGAATTCTCTGCCTCAGAGGGTGGTGGAGGCCGGTTCTCTGGATACTTTCAAGAGAGAGCTAGATAGGGCTCTTAAAGATAGCGGAGTCAGGGGATATGGGGAAGAAGACACGAACGGGGTACTAATTGGGGATGATCGGTGCTGGCTTGAAGGGCCGATTGGCCTACTCCTGCACCTATTGTCTAAATATTAGAGTTTCAGTATAATGAGGAATGTGAGGTGTTTGACGTTGACACTGTGGCTGTCGCTGTATTTTTTCTTTGTTTCAGTTAAATCAGTTTCCAGAGCTACACTGGTTACAATAATCCTCTGCTTGAATCTGTCTAAGGGGAGTGTGGTCATAAGATAGGTGCAGAGTTGCAATCCAGCGAAGGTGACATCGTGGCAAAGCGAATCTCAGTGGTAAACTTTGAACAATGCTTGATTTTAATCATTATGGAAAATGAAACCATTTGAAATTCAAGCTTTCATTTGCGAGATCCATGGATAGAACCTTGTCTCTTATTTAGATATCGGTACCTGAAACTGATTGTGGGTAGGTTCGAGATTAATACCTCTCAGGGAGCAGTTCCGAGTGGAGAACAACATAATCTTGTTCTAGTTGAGTGAACCAGGATAGGCCAAATGCAACTCTGCATCCATCTTATGATCACACTTCCCTTAGTCAAGCAATTTCCCGTCACTAGAGAGTCAGAGTGATCAGAGTGGAAACAGACCCTTCGGCCCAACTAGCCCACACCGGCCAACATGTCCCAGTTACACTAGTCCCAACTGCCTGCCTTTGGTCCATATCCCTCCAAACCTGTCCTATCCATTTACCTGTCTAAGTGTTTCAAGTGCTTCAAACAAGAGGACATGACTTCAGAATTAAGGGACAGAAGTTTAGGGGTAATATGAGGGGGAACTCAGAGAGTGGTGGCGGTGTGGAATGAGCTCCCAGTGGAAGTGGTGGAGGCAGGTTCATTGGTATCATTTAAAAATAAATTGGATGGGCATATGGATGAGAAGGGAATGGAGGGTTATGGTATGAGTGCAGGCAGGTGGGACTAAGGGGAAAAAAAAATTGTTCGGCAAGGACTTGTAGGGCCGAGATGCCTGTAATACCCCCAT
Organism: Leucoraja erinaceus; assembly: GCF_028641065.1. Taxonomy (NCBI): domain Eukaryota; kingdom Metazoa; phylum Chordata; class Chondrichthyes; order Rajiformes; family Rajidae; genus Leucoraja; species Leucoraja erinaceus. The sequence goes on from NC_073403.1 coordinate 16,815,205, forward strand.
CACCCTTTGTGTAGCTGCATTATAATTAGCAACTAGAAGTTACAGGACAGTCTAGCTCTATTCAACATCACATTCCTTTTTATACTTTAATTTGAAATGGTCTTCCTGATCTCTGTGATATTATCTTCATAACTGGCGTGTTATGGCTGTTCCAAATCCCGTGAACACTGCTGCATTGCCATCTGGCTTATTCAGGCCTAGAGATTTAATCATTTCTTTATTATTTCATTCTAATGTGTATTTTTCTTTCAAAGGAAGGAAAATACACACTGACTGGTTGCATCACAGCCTGGTTCTGCAACTCGAACTCCCAGGAATGAAGGAGATTACGGAGAATAACGACACTGCCTGGTCCATCACAGGTACTGACCTCCCCACCATCGATAGGAACTATCGGAGGACCTTGCCTCAAACGGAGCAGCAAATATCATTGCAAGACCCACACAACACCATGGCCACACTCTCATATCACTCCCACCATCGTGAAGAAGGTACAGGAGCCTGAAAACTGTGACCACCAGCTTCAAGAACAGCTTCTTTCCAGCAATCATCAGGTTCTTGAACACTGCACAACACTAACCTCAACTATGAATATCAATTGATTCTCTCTGGCACTCTCTCTGGCACTATTAATTTTTTTGGTCTATTATGTATATATATTCTATGAATATTGTGTATACAGACCTGTTATGCTGCTGCAAATGAGAAGGTCATTGTTCTGTTGTTGGTACATGTAACAATTACACGATCTTGACTCTTGAAACACCATCTCTTTTATTTATATTATTTTTTTTAGGTTTTAGAGATACAGCGCGGAAACAGGCACTTCGGCCCACCGAGTCCGCACCGACCAGCGATCCCCGCACATTAACATTACCCTACACACGCTAGCGACAATCTACACTTATACCAAGCCAATTAACCTACAAACCTGTACGTCTTTAGAGTGTGGGAGGAAACCGAAGATCTCAGAGAAAACCCACGCGGTCATGGGGAGAACGTACAAACTCTGTACAGTCAGCACCCGTAGTCGGGATCAAACTAGGGTCTCCGGCGCTGCAAGCACTGTAAGGCAGCAACTCTACAGCTGTACCACTGTGCCGCCCTGTTTAGCTATACCTTGTGCATATTTCTAGAGTATTACTTTCTGCAAGAGCGCTGGTTGCACTAATTTCCAACAGTTTTACAACAGCTTTCTCTTCTGCGAGATGAACTGGACAGCTACCAATTACAATCATTACCACCTCTTGTCCAAAATAAACCCCTAACCTCAAGCTCCAAGGACACTTTTCCCGACCTCCATTTACCCACCCCCCCACCACCCCCACCCTACCCCACATAATGAAAAATGTCCACGAGTAAAAAAAGGTTGTGAATTAGGTCGTGAAAGTGGGACAGACCCTTTAAAGAACCTATCGATCTCTCTTCTCACCTCCTCTGGTTCAACGAGTTTGAATTCCATTCCTCGGCCGGTCCAAGCAATGAAGTTGGAGTTGGATGGATCGTCCAGGAGGGCGACTAGGAACTGCCACAGCTGCAGAGACCCCCGGCGCTGATACACAGGACCCTCGCGATACGTAGTGATCTCCTGTTTGATGTCACCTGTAAAACAAATCCAACTTTCTCATTGAAACCATCGGGAGACTAACTGAGCAATGTCCTGTATTATCATGTCACTGCTCAATGAACTCTCTAATTGCTTTTGGCTTTGGTTTAGTTTAAAGATACCGCATGGAAACAGGCCCTTTGGCCCACCACCCATCGAATGCCCATTCACACTGGTTCTACATTATCTTGCTTTCGCACCACCTCCCTATACAATGGGGGCCATTTGCAGAGGTCAAATAACATACAAATCCAAACATTTAAAATGTATAAAATCACCATCATTGTTATGACCTGCTCTTAGTTCTTAAGGATAAGGGGGAAATCCTTTAAAACCGAGATGAGAAGAACTTTTTTCACACAGAGAGTGGTGAATCTCTGGAATTCTCTGCCACAGAGGGTAGTTGAGGCCAGTTCATTGGCTATATTTAAGAGGGAGTTGGATGTGGCCCTTGTGGCTAAGGGGATCAGGGGGTATGGAGAGAAGGCAGGTACGGGATACTGAGTTGGATGATCAGCCATGATCATATTGAATGGCGGTGCAGGCTCGAAGGGCCGAATGGCCTACTCCTGCACCTAATTTCTATGTTTCTATGTTTCTTCTTTCCTGGTAGTGGAATCAGATAAAACCATTTCCTGCCTTTGCTCCAACCAATGTAAAAAGCAACCCGAATAGGTATTCCTTAATTGCTGCCTCAATGCATCTTAAACTATTGTATGTTCTCTTCAACCTTGATCTATCATGCTTAATGTGCCTTAACATAGATTTATCAAATTATGAATTCCTATGGTTTAACTGTTAGCCCTGCTGCCTCACAACACCGGAGACCTCGTTTTGATCCTGACCGTGTGTGCTATTATGTGGAGTTTGTACGTTCTCCTTGTGATCGTGTGAGCAAGGCAGTTAGTTGGGCTTGATACGAAAATAATGGCTTGGTATTTTTCACAATGTTCAGTCAAGGAAATTGCCACCATCGCAAGACAGGCTACCATTAGTGTTGGAGAGCTTGTGTTGGACGCCACTAACATGGGAATGGAAACTGACCCCTGGGGCTGACGGCTGAAGGTGAATGGGGAATAGCATGTTGAGTCTCAGTAAGATGGTCAGGACGAAAGATAGTGGTGGAGAAAGGCAAATTGAACCATATATCGGGGGGGGAAAGAAGAACATCACCAATACTGAGAGCAAGTAGCAATAATTCACATTGTCAGGATCAATAAAGATGCCTTTCAAAGGAAATAATTAGAGTACAAGATTTTACTGTACAGGTACGGCCAAGTTTGTTTGTTTAATTTATGTCCTTCATCTTTGTTACTGTCAGTACCAACGCTAAAGCGGATTAAGGCTCCTGGAATTGTAATGTTAATGGAGGAGACCAGGAGATGAATCCAATACAACACAATACAATCAGTTTTATTCGTCACATTGCACATAAAGTGCAAGCGAAATGAATTTGAATCCTGCTTTCGATATAGTGACGATCCAGGAAAGATCGTGGGTGAGGGAATTTAGGAAGAATATAACATTGTTTCATCATTAAACCTGCTACCTTCGAGTTATAGATGTTGGATAGGGACATTATTTCTGCTTCAACACCTTTTTTTAATATGAATGTCTCAGAAGTAAAGAAACATAAACAAAATCAGGCTCGACGATGATGGCCCCGGAGAAAGTCTGAAGCAAGCAAAACACATCCCCTCAGAGTTTATACACAACAGGAAGCTGGGGGAGAAGGCTAACTATTACACAACACAATAGCTATGTTCACACTTCATTGCGAGGCTCCTGTGCTGGATGGTGTTCAGCATATGGTAATAAACCCCATCCCCACTGGAGTCAGGCTGAGCCACTGTTTCCAATGGAAAAGTCACTGGGGTCCTTGAAGGGAAACGTGGCCAGCAGCCAGGAACGACTAGGTTTGTGAGAGAGCTGCATTAACAGCTTTTACTTGGATCATTCACAAGGTTTAGGGATCAGATTGCCACGGTACAAATCATATTCCACGTCCTCTGCTACCTCCTGCTCATCGAGATTGATGAGATGGTAGAGTTGCACCAAGTGAAGATAAATGGTGTGGGAAGGAACCGCAGATGCTAGTTTATGCCGACAATAGACAAAATGGAGAAAAGCAATAGCAGACCTTCTTGGTCGAAACATTTTTTAAATTTGTTCTTTAATGTACAAATTGTTCTCCTGTGACATATTGTGGGCTTTCCGTAATAATGTGAATTAAAATATCATGACAACTTGAGATTGACTTTAGGCCTATTGACCTCAGTTATTAGGATTCATTCATTGGCTTGGTGTTGTTGAACTGGATGGAGTCACCACTCATAAGTTGCATTCATAAGTTCCGCTGACTGATTAGCATGCAGCAAAAAGTTATCACAGTGCCTCCGTACACGTGACAATAAACAAGATCAAAATTAAAAACTCTTCACGCCTGACTCTTTGGACCTCCAGCCAGTGGGCTGGGCAAGTCTGCCTGTCCCTTGGGTGTTGTCACAGAGGTGTACAAGTGCAGCTTACTGCAGGAAGAGGAGCTACTGGGCGGCACAGTGGTGCAGCGATAGAGCTGCTGCCGTACAGCACCAGAGACCTGGGTTCCATCACGACTATGGGTGCTGTCTGTGTGGAGTTTGTACGCTCTCCACGAGACCGCGTGGGTTTTTTCCGAGATCTTCGGTTTCCTCCCACACGCCAAAGACGTACATGTATGTAGGCTAATTGGCTTGGTGTGTGTATGTGTGTGTGTAGGAAAGTGTGAAGGTGTGGTGATCGCTGGCCGGCGAGAACCCGGTGGGCCGAAGGGCCTGTTTCCGCGCTGTATCTCTAAACTAAACTAAATAAATTACCACCAGCCGAGTCACTGCAGAAGGGTGAATGTGGATGCTGGCTGGCCACAACTCTCAGACAGCCTGCCCAGGCTCCCACCACCCTACGTGCTGCCCAACGACCACACGAGTTGGCAGCATCCCTACTGGCAAACCATCTCTGCACATTAAGTAAGCGGGGGGGTGGAAGTAACCGGCTAAATCAACAAATTGGTCCCAAGGTGCTTAAAAATGACCAAGTGATGTGTTATGGTCCAAGTTAGCACATTCTGAGGTTAAGTTAAGGCGGACTGTTGTTGTTGTTATTGTAGCTGTTCTCAAAGTTAGCAGATCCTTCTAAATCCCCAGCACTGCTCCTTGCACGATGCGAGTGGCCCTCTCTCCCTTGTGTTCTGACTGTTCGGGTAATGGAAATGTGCTCTAACGGAATGCACAAATCACTCCCAAAACATCTGGGATGTGCAATAGCAATTCAATCTTATGAAATTTATGGAGAAAAATGAAAATACATAAACCCATTTTTTTCTTTCAACTCGCATTTTGTGACGTGCGCAGTTGGCAGAACTTCGTGTAACGGCCCAGAGGTGCAGCAGTAGAGTTGCTGTTTTACAGCACCAGAGACCTGGGTTCGAAGCTGAACTACGGGTGCTGGCTGTATGGAGTTTGTACGTTCTCCCGGTAACCTGCATGGGTTTTCTCCAGGAGCTCCGGTTTCCTCCCACATTCCAAAGATGTACAGGTTTGTAGGCTAATTGGCTTGGGTAAAATTGCAAATTGTCCATGGTGTGTGTAGGACCGTGTTAGTGTGTGGTGATTGCTGGTTGGCACGGACTCGGTGGGCCCAAAGGGCCTGCTGCTGCACTGTATCTCTAAACTAAACTAAAAATGTGAGAGGCAACCACATCCCCTTACACCCTCCTCCTGCCCTAATCTACCAAAGTTAGAAAATACTCCAGAAGAAATAACTACTTCTCATTCCTTTAAAATAATGTTCTTAAATGTTTGGTCTAACTATTCTTATAATTGTACCACCACAACTAAGGGCAGCACAGTGGCGCAGCAGTAGAGTTGCTGCCTTACAGAACTTGCAGCGCCAGAAACCCTGGTTCGATCCTGACTACGGGTGCTGTCTGTACAGAGTTTGTATGTTCTCCCTGTGACCAAGTGGGTTTTTTCTGAGATCTTTGGTTTCCTCCCACACTCCAAAGACCGACCTACAGGTTTGTAGGTTAATTGGCTTGGTATAAATGTAAAAATTGTCCATAGTGTGTGTAGGATAGTGTTAATGTGCGGGGATCGCTGGTCGGTTTGGACACGGTGGGCCAAAGGACCCGTTTCAGTGTTGTATCTCTAAACTAAACTTAACGGTTGAAAGGTGACGCCTACATTGAATTGAATATTATCAAATGTGATGGACCTGTGCCAACTACAAGACAATCTACATGTTTTGCAAAAACTGACTGATTGTTCAAATAGAATTGGTAAGAAAATGTCTTGCAAAGCACAGATAACTGCTCAAGCCATGCACAAACCATCATCAGTCAGCTCGTTGGAGGCACAGGTTTCTTTTTAATTGAGGAAACACAGTCTACTGCCTCTTGCTAATTAAACCAAGGCATGGTTACACTGCAATCTTCAAGTTAAACTGCTTGGGATTTTTCAGTCACTGAAGGATCTTTCTTTTCATTGATATGGTGCACTAATTTTCCCCTACAAGCCCAGTTAGGTTCAGATATCTCCATACTCTACCACAAAAATATATTTCAACTTTGTATATTTTTAATACACCGATTTATTGTCGGCAGAAGTAATGGGGCCTGATACTCCAGCAACAATCCAAAATTTCCCATTAATAAAAAGAGAAATCAGACTTTTCTGTTTTCTCTCTAAAGCCATGAGGATTGTGACATATTTATTCAGATCTAATGGCCTTAATTCTGATGAGAAATAAGGTAGTTACAGTGGTGCAGTGGTAGAGTTGCTGCCTTATAGTGCCAGAGACTTGGGTTGGAATTTGTACTCTGGATGTATGTTTTCTCCGGGTGCTCCGGTTTCCTCCCACATTCCAAAAGACATGTATATTTGCAGATTCTGTGAATTATCGCTGATGTGGAACTAGTGTACGGGTGATAGTTGGTCAACGTGGACCCAGTGGTCCAAAGGGCTTGTTTCCATGCTGTATCTCTAAACTGAACTGAACTAAACTAAATCACAAGTAAAAATTAGTCTCTCGTCAGTTTGGTTTTGCATTATGACTGCGCTGGAAATAAAGTCAACTCCTAAGCAAAGTTAAACAGGATCCAGATGTTCCCCTGAATCACCTTTAAGAATGGAAATGTTCATGGCCATCTGAGACCAGTAAGTGGAGCTCTGTACACATATTGAAATGTCACTTGCTTTCCCCTGTGCTGTAACTGGGCAGTGAAGGGTCGGGCAGTACCATTCAATAAAGGCAATGTGCATCAATATAATGCCTTAAATGCAATAAAACTCCCCAATGAGCTCCACAAGAAGGGTCATCAAACAGAAGATGTCACCCAGCCAATTAGGGGATACGAGGATAGGGAGTAAAGATTTGAATATAAAGATCATAACACAAAGCACTGAAGGATCTCATGATGCTTTGGGTTGGGACCTTTCATTAAAGATCACTCCGACGAAGGGTCCCGATCCAAAACATCATCTGACCATTCCCTCCTATCTTTTTGATTGACCCTCTTAGTTCTTCCAGCACTTTGTGTTTTGTTTAAGATCCCAGCATCTGCACTTCCGTATGTCTTCTGTGGATATAAAGAAGTGGGTCTTATTGGAGGTGAGGAATGTGGAGAGGCAGGGTAGTTCAGTGGAGAGAATTCCAGAGTTTGTGCCAGGGCAGGTAAAAGCAGGTAAAAGAGGACATTGGTGAGGCAATGAGAAGTGATCTACCGTGAAAGCAGACACCTTGGCTAATTGAGCCGATAGTTAATAAACTTTAAAGACTTGAATGAATGGTCATGTTAATCTTGTCAGTGTGCTATGAAAAATGTATAGCTCAGTCTCAGTACAAGTATAATTCCATAGCCTCTCATAGAATATGAATAACCACCTGTGACACTGTGGGGCGGCACGGTGACACATCAGTAGAGTTGCTGCCTCACAGCGACAAGAGACCTGGGTTCAATCCTGACAATGGGTGCTGTCTGTAGGGAGTTTGTACGTTCTCGCCGTGACTACCTAGGTTTTGTACGGGTGCTCCGGTTTCCTCCCACATTCCATAGGCGTGCAGGTTTGAAGGTTCATTGGCTTCGGTAAAAATTATAAATTGCCCCTAGTGTGTGTAAGAAAGTGTTAGTGTGCGGGGATCGCTGGTCGGTGTGGACTCGGTGGGATGAAGGGCCTGTTTCCGCGCTGCATCTCTGAAGTCTAAAGTAAAGTCTCAACTAGAGGAAGCTTTTGGATCTGAGAATGAGGAGTTTCAGGTTTAAATATTTCTATGGTTTCTGGTTTCTAGACACACGGAAGTCACGTGCCACTAAAGTGTGCTACTGACCATTGGTCTTGTGTGGAGGAGGGCTCGACTTCTGACTGATGTACATGCATGCACTTATAGCCTTAAAGATCAAAGACCAATATGTTTAATGAGTATGGCTCATTGTAAAACAAACACAGCCCATCATAAACCTGAGCTTTAGTTGTTGGTCAGATTAAAACATATGTGCGCCATTCTTCTGCTGTTAAGCAATTAAAAGTGCTAACCTTCAAGTTTGTCAGGAACAACTGATGCGTCGTCGCTGTAAGATCTCATTTGTTTCTCATATGAAAAGCCTGGAATAAATAGAAGAACAATTAATATTATTTCATGCCTCGATCCATAGCTTGTCCAGTGCACCTCTTGGCTGGCACGATGGCACAGCCATGTGCGGAAATCCTGGGGGGGGGGGGGGGGGGGGGGGGGGGGACACCAGGGTTTTGTAATCCCCATGTTTTGTAATCCGGATTTTAAAACTCGGTGAAAAAAAAAGCTATTAAAAATCTCCACTGTCCGCGAGACAGTAGGGGTGGGACTGATGATCGAGGGCGTCGATTGGACGAGAGAGACGTTGGTCAGCAGGCAGTGTGGGGGTGGGGGGGGGGGGAATATGATGATTCAGCGCGATGATTAGAGGAGGGAGGTGTCGGTCAGAGGCAGAGGTAGGGGGGTGGGACTGAGGCTAGAGAGCGGTGATTGGAGGGAGACGTCCTGGTGGAGCAAAGATCATAGAGCGGAGTTTGAATCTGCCCGTTCGCGGGGCCTTTCATCGCTCGGCCCGGCGCAGCTTAAAATCGGCCGAGGGACCTTCCACCGCCCCGCGGTCAAATTGCTGCGTCGCGGCGATCAAGGCTCCCGATGTTGAAGCCCCCGCCGGGCGATGAAAGGCCCCGCGAACGGGCCGATTGATGCCCCACGATTCGGGGCGGACGAAGCTGCTGTTGCTGGATTTCGGAGTCAGTACCAACCAGGTGAGCTTCCGATGTTACCGTCTACAGGGCCTAGGGCCGAAGCCTCGTGTGTGCGCATGCGCATGCGCGGCAGCCAAGAAATTGGGCCCCCCCAATGTTTTTATAGTGATTTCCGTGCCTGGGCGCAGCGGTAGAGTTGCTGCCTTGGAGCACCAGAGACCCGGGTTTGATCCTGACTGTGGGTGCTGTCTGTACGGAGTTTGTACGTTCTCTCCGTGACCTGCGTGGGTTTTCTCCAGGAGATTATTTCCTCACACATTCCAAAAACGTACAGGAGTGTAGGCTAATTTGCTTGGTATAAGTAAATTGTCCATATCGTGTGTAGGACCTGTTTCCGCGAACAACAAAAGCTGCATGGTTAAGATACTGTAGGTATTGAGAACAATGGCACAACTGCCTCACAGAGATGCTGCCTCACAGTGCCAGATACCCAGTTCAATCCTGATCTTGGGTGACGTTGTGTGGAGTTTGCATGTTCTCCCTTTGACCGCGAGGGTTTCCTCCAGGTGCTCTGGTTTTCTCCCACATCCCCAAAGACATGCAGGCTTGTAGGTGAATTGACCTCTGTAAATTGGCCCTGGCGTGTAGGGAGTGGATGCGGAAATGGGATAACATTGAAAACTCGTGTGAATGGGTGATGGATGGTCGGAGAACTCGGTATGCTGAAGGGTCCATTTCCATGCTGTATCTTTTAAGCAATCAAATTAAATTCACGGTAGTACAATGGTACAGTGATGTTGTATTGATTTTGGGGTCAGTAATTTATTCTGTAATGTAGTTGAACTCCATTCACTATCAGATGTAATGTTCAACTTTGAAAAGTTGACTGCTGCCACTTTGTACAACCACTTAACATGTCAGAAATCAGATACAAGTACAGCATCTGGAATTAAGAATGAATTCTTTAAGAATTCTGACAAAGTTCATCATTGGACATGATGGTATAGATTTGTAGTTGATTGCTAGCATGAAGCAAGTAAAATGGAATATTCCTGGCTGATAGTACTGCATTTTATCAGTGTCAACAACGACAGATGAATTCCCTCATTTAAGGGGGATCTAATCTCACTGAAGTTCATATAAATTGAAAAAAATGTGGGAATCTGAAACTAAACTCAGGACATAAGATGTCTTTGAAGTTAGACACAAAAAGCTGGAGTAACTCAGCAGGTCAGACAGCATCTCTGGAGAAAAGGAATAGGTGACCTTTTGGGTCGAGACACTTCTTCAGACTCTTCTGAAGTCTTCAGAGCCTGAAGAAGAGTCTCGACCCGAAACATCACCTGTTCCTTTTCTCCAGAGATGCTGTCTGACCCACTGAGTTATCCTAGCTTTTTGTGTCTAACCTCGGTTTAAACCAGCATCTGTAGTTTGTTACTACACATGAGATGTCTTTGCTTCTATTCGGAATCTGTGGTCAAATAACGTAACTTGAATCTGCAGTGTTCTAAATGTGCTTAAGCACTTCAAAATATATCTCTACTGAGGCTTGCTCATGCAATACACCAACACTGTTGGCTTAATGTTAGATTTCTACATCCCAGATTTTGCTAACTATACTCTTTATATTTGTTTTACGATTGCCACAGTAGATAATATCCAAGAATTTTGTTCCGTTTTCATTAACTATTTTTGCCAATACATTTTTAATAAAAAAGGCTATGGCAAAGGCCAAAATAATTCCTGGTGGTAGGCAAGTTTGAACGAGTAGAGACGCCCCATGCTATGGAATGTTACCATTTAAAATGGATCTTAGGAATTCTCGCTCAATTCCAGATACAGGGCAGCGCAGTGGCACAGCGGTAGAGTTGCTGCCTTATGGTGCCAGAGACCTGGCTTCGATCCTGACCTCAGATGCTGTCTGTGTGGAGTTTGTATGTTCTCCCTGTGACCGCATGGGGTTTCTCCAGATGCTCTGGTTTCCTCCCACACTCCAGAGACATACAGGTTTGTAGGTTAATTCTCTTCTGTACATTTTGCCTAGTATGTAGGATAGAACTATTCTGCGGGGATCGACTAGTGGTTGGCGCGGACTCGGTGAGCCGAAGGGCGTTTCCATGCTGTATCTCTAAAACTAAGAATCGTACAAAAGCAACTGCAAATTATTAATTACTATGTCGATTTCAAAAGGTAGAAAGAATGAGCAGTTATTGCGCATTCATGTGTAATTATGGACACATTTCCCTTCCTTGCTGTATCTTGTCCCATAATATCTGAGTTGATCACAGCAGACCAGGTATTTGTGCTGATTGATGAATTAAGTACATTTTCTTCAGGGACAGGAGCAGGTCATTCTTCCATTCAATTAGATCAGAGCTAAGCTGTACCTCAAATCCACTTTTCGACCAAATCCCTTGATGGTCCTGCCCAATAAAATTATATTGATCTCACTCTTAAAAGTTCAATACAACCAGCATCCATTGGCTCTGGGGAGAGTTCCAAGTTTCCACTAGTTTATGCACGCAAAAATGGTTTCCAACTTCTTTAATGCATATCTCTGATTTTAAGATTCTGCTGCTTTGTTCTAGATTCTCTAGCCAAAGTTTGTGCTTCCTTAGTAGTACATTGTATACATTACCATTTTTACCAGTAAACTATTTTCTGCATTCTACATGTTTGAATTGACTGGGGAAAATATCAGCATTGCTTTGAAGTGTTGATGCAAGGAACTGCTGATGCTCAAACCTTTAGCAAAAATCAGAGTGCTGGAGGAATTCAGTGGGCCAGGCAGCATCTGTGGAGGGAATGGACGTTTTAGGTTGGGACACTTCTTCAGCATCACTTCAGTTGGGGACTGAGAGATCAAGGAAGGGGAGAAAGATGTCAGTGTCCAAGTGAATTTGAGGGCAGAGCAGAAGTTAGTGGTACTCGACACAGCTCCACGAGGCAGCCCCAATACACACTGATATGGCAGAGAAAGAGGTGGGGACTAGTCCTGACCTAAAACATTGTCTGTCCAATCCCTCACAGAGTTTGATGAAGGGTCTCAACATGAAACATTATCAATTCCTTTTCTCTAGCGAATGTGCCTGACCCGCTGAGTTACTCCAGCATTTTGTGTCTTCCTCCACAGATGATGCCTGACTTGTTGAGCACCTCCAGCACTTTGTATTTTGCTCAAGATTCTTGCATCTGCAGCTCCTTGTGTCTCCTTGACTCTACATCAACTATTTATAAATAAGGCAATTTGCTTTAATTGCTATACCTAAAGTAGCAGCCTGCAATGATATAAATCAGTAGGTGGACTGTATCTAATTGCCCATAACCAAATTAAAACAAAACATCACAAGTGATGAAAACAATGAAAATGAATTTTAAAACTTTGGTTAATTTTGATTAAAGTTCAATAACTCGAGTATGTTTTGTCCTGACAAAAAGATGGATAGTGATTAATGGATTAATTCATCAAAGATCTAAGGGATTCAAAGGATATGGGAATAGTGTAGGAAATGGTGCTGGGGTGAAAGTTTAGTCACAAGGATCTGACTGGCCCATTCCTGCTACCTTATCAAACCATCTGATCTGGTTGTTACAATATGATTACTCTCCACCTCTTGTCTGCTGGTGAGCAAAACCTCACCATCTCCTGCCGATGCGAGCGGGGAAGATGAGTATTTAGGCGGCAAACGGTAATTTCAGGAACCCCGAACAAAATTCCTGCAGGACCTTGATTAATTGACAGGAAGCTTAGACCCGTGGGTCAGGTGCCTCAGGGAAGTGGGGAATAGTCACTGCGGGTTCATGAAGGTTAACTCCATGGGTTTGGGAGGCGAAACACCCTCGGTGGACAGGTTCAGTGAGCCTTGCAGAGTGCAATATGTGGAATAGGTAGTCAAAGCATGAAGCAGGAAATTAGCTGCTCCCTTGGCATATTAGCACCGGTCAGGTCACTGAGGGTCACGGGGGACAAGATTGAATGGAGTGAAATGGTCTGTAAAATGCTTCACTTTCACTACACTGTCAGGTATTTCTCCCGTGGCCTTAGTGGTGCAGAAGCACGTTCATCTAAACGCAAATGTTATTTTTTGTTCCCTGTGTTTTTTTTATAATTTTTAATTTCCCCAGAAGTTTTATCTAAAATCTAAAGTTGGCACAAAATTGCCACTTGGTTGATGATTAACATTAAGATGTCATTCTGTCATTATCAGACTCAGCAATTCCACTGCTTTAAGCTTTCCCAATGTGGCCATTAACAGGAATATAATCAAATCTAAAAGGGGTTATTCAAAGTGATACAGAACTTTCCAAGCTTTCCACTTTAGGGTTACAAACGCTTTTAATTATTTTGTTTCTAATGAAATTAATCGCTTCCACTTACCTCAGTGTACACCTTCCGAAATCAAAATCCTCGATGTGTCGGATGGAGCTGCAGATGCTGGTTTAAACTGAAGATTGACACAAAAAGCTGGGGAAACGCAGCGGGACAGGCAGTCTCTGAAGAGAAGGAATGGGGACGTTTCGGGTCGAGACCCTTCTTCAGACTGAAGATGGGTCTTAACTCAAAATGTCATGCATTCCTTCCCTCCAGAGATACTGCCTGTCCCGCTGAGTTACTCCAGCTTTTTGTGTCTATCTTCATCATAATCCTCATTAGGGTTGGAAACCTATCACCAATGCTCCTCATTTCACGACACACATCAATTCTGGTGTCGGCATTTGGTGTAAGAAGTTTTCTAACATCCCTTCAATTCCCTATTAAATGTTCTCGCTTTCTCACAAAGTTTTTTTTTTAAAGAAATTGTTAAATAAATTGTAGCCACAGGACTAAGCCAGCTATAAATATGAACTGATATATAGATTATTGTTGATTTTGTCTGTAAGCAAATATCCTTGAGTAAACCAAAGGAATTTTTTGTCAGCTGTAATGTTTTAAAAAGATCTATGTACAGTGTGGCTCTCTCGTTCTTTAACTTTACCTTAACCATCAGGATACTTGCAGCCTATACTTTCTCAGGGGCATTTTGTGCTGACTCCACAACTCAATTTAGATCCACCTCAATCTGCCATTTGTATTACTTGTTTTCATTTCAATATCGTGATTTCTGTCTTTCCATTCAAATAAAACCCGGGTTTAGATCCCGACCACGGGCGCTGTCGGTAAGAAGTTTCGTACATTCTCCCCGTGACCGCGTGGGTTTTCACCAAGATCTTCGGTTTCTTCCCGCACTCCACGGACGTACAGGTTTGCAGGTTAATAGGCTTGGGTTTGTATACTTGGTATAAGTGTAAATTGTCCCTTGTGTGCGTAGGGTTACGTTAATGTGCGGGGATCGCTGGTCAGTGCAGACTCGGTGGGCCAAAGTGCCTGTTTCCACGCTGTATTTCTAAACTAAACTAAAGAATTAGAGGGCATAGGTTTATGGTGAGAGTGGAAAGCTTTAATAGGAACCTGAAGTGCAATTCTATCACACAGAGCGTGGTGGTTATAAGGAACAAGCTGCCAGAGGGAGTAGTTGTGCAGATACTATTAGATCAACTAAAATACATTTGGACAGGTACACGTATAAGAAAGATTTAGAGGGACACGGGCCAAACATACGCAAGCAACTGGGATTAGCTTAGATGGTACACCTTGCTCGGTAGACAGAGTTGGGTTGAATGGCCTGTAACAGTCTGTTTGACACTACGACCATAACAGGGGTGTAAAGGAGAATTGGGGGGGTGTTAATGGGCATCTGTGAGAAAATAGCTTGCAAGGCAGTAAGTTGGGGATTGAGACAGCTCTGGGAACCAGCACGGACTCAATGGGTCAAGTCTGCCTCTTATAAGTTCATGTGTTATAAGAACAGTAGTAGACCATCCAGTCCATCGAGTTTACTCCACCATTCAATCATGGCCAATCTATATTTCCCTCACAACCCCATTCTCCTGCCTTCTCTCCATGAACCTTTGACATCCTTACTAATCAAGAATCTGTAAAACACTGCCTTAAAAAATACCCAATGAACTGGCTTCCACAGCCGTCTGTTGTAATGAATTCCACAGATTCACCACCCTCTGACTAAAAAAATTCCTCCTCATCTCCTTTCCCGAGGTGCGTCCTTTCATTCTGAGGCTACGCCCTCTGGTCCTAGACTCTCCCACTGGTGGAAACACTCTCTACTCTCCTCCAAACATACTCCGCAACATCTCTTCAATGTGATGAGGAAATTTACAACGCCACGGCGGTCCATGTGACCGCTCCTAGTATCAATGCAACTCGTGTACGCAATGCAGGCTCCACACTCGACTCAAGTCTTGAGCACCACCCGTTCAGTTCACACTGTGTACGTTGCACTGAGCGAAATGGCCACTCTGGTTTTAGAAGTTAATATTTTTACAGAACCATCACGCCACTGACTGTGATTTTACCTTCGGAGTTGGTGGACTGAGTACGGTAGCCTTCATTGGGCATGTACATGGAAGGACAGCCAGGAATATCTAGGGACAAAGACAAAGCAATGCTGGTTACAATCAGCTCCTGCAATTTCATCAGCACCTCAGTGACTGAGCGAGGCATGCCTCAAAAAAGTAAAATGATACTTTCAATTTAACGATGTATAAATGTAGAACAAAATGGCAATCTACCATCAGCACAAAACTGTGCAGAAATAGTCTATACATTGAGCCACAAAAACATTGCACATTAAACATCATCCTTATTCCATCAATTCAGCTTTTCAATTTGAATGTTATTATGCCAATAGTCCATAATTTGCCATGAGGGGGAGTCGTATTTTCCACTTCCTTAATAAAAGCAACTCACAAAGGTCTGGTGATCTCTATGGAAAGTATCTATCCTGTTTTAACACCTGATGCTGCTAAAAAAAACCCAAAGTGCTGGAGCACGGAAACAGGTCCTTCGGCACAACTTGTCCATGCCGACTAAGATGCCCCATCTAAGCTAGTCCCATTTTGTCCATATCCCTCTCAACCTTTCCTATCCATGTACCTGTCCGAGTGTCTTTTAAACATTTGTTATTATACCTGCCTCAACGATGTCATCTGGCAGTGCATTCCATATACCCACCACCCTCTGAGTGAAAAAGTTGCCCCTCAGGTTCATATTAAATTTCCCCTCTCACACTTTAAACCTATACCCGCTGGATCTTGATTCCTCTACCCTGGGTAAAAGATTGTGCATTCACCCCATTAATTCCCATCAAGATTGTCTACACCTCTATAAATTCACCCCTCGGCCTCCTGCACGGCAAGGTATAAAGTCCTAGCTTGCCCGAAGTCCACAAGTCCTGGCAACACCCTCGTAAATCTTCTCTGCACTCTTTCGAGCTTAATGATATCCTCACAATGTGACCCAAACTGTAAATGCTGTGCAGTGCTTTTAGAGATGCCGTGCACTTTCGGAAGCTACGCCGTTTAAAGCCAATTAAAAGACATTGCTTAACCCATTGTGAAATAGAGACTGAAGGAAATGCAGATGCTGGATTTTAGAACAAAACACAAAGTGCTGGAGGAACTCAGCATCTGTGGAGGAAATGGACAGACAATGTTTTGGGTCTGGTCCCTTCTTCAGGCTGAACTTCTTTGTAAGGTTTCCACGATAACTGGTAAATAGAGGTCTTCATTTTCTCCCTGTAAGACTGTGCACTTTCTATCTGAGCCGTTTGCAAGATCTGAATGCACACCCATCAGCAAATTAAGTCCTCCATCCCCACTGTCATCATAGAGTTAACAGATTGTAAGAAACTAACCGTGTGACCGGACTAAGACTGGTGTATAAATAATTTATGTATTCATAAATATAGGCCATAAAAGGGAATCTGTTCATGCAAAGGTCACACAATAGGAAATTCCCCCCTCATAGTTCTCCATTCATAATGACTTTTTTTCCACAAAGACAAAACACAAGCCAGAAATCAAAAAAAGAAAAGAAATCCTGCACTTGATTTCATGGTATAAACGATGTGTGCAGAAGTATAATTGCAGAGCACAGTGGATTAGTCATGAACCGACTTTGCCATCCGTCCTTTCAAACACGAGCCTGGAGGTTTTCCAGACGCACAGACCGCTTCCCTCTTTTTAACTTGGGAACGCAGGAAAGGTTCCAATAGTAGCCTCACCATCCCTGACTTAGGAAGGGGAAAAGCCGTGAGGATTTCTATTTTGGAGAACAACATGGGAGAGCGAGAGGGGAAAGAGACTCACAAAAAACATTTTTGCAAAATAATTTTTTACGGAGTGTTTAAGCAGGAAATGCGAGTTCGAGTTTTTTCCTGTGCGGATGTTAGCTTTTTTTTGGCCATCAAATCTAACGGGGTGATGACAGCAGAAGATTTCGATGCACACAGTTGGATTTCCTGGTCCAGTGGACTTCCCAACCGTTCAGGAGGTTGAGAGGGCAGGAGGGGAAAGTTCGATATGTTCTTGACACTTATCTATAACTTCAATATGTTCATCAGTCTTTGAGCTGGCTGAGTGAGGGGTAAAGTGAGTACTTGGGGCAGCAGGAACCCAACGTTATCCAACTGGGTTTGAAGGATCCTGGGGACATTTCTGGAGGACGGTTACAGGATGGTGAAGCCAGATCCCGTAACACTGGTGGGGAGTTCTCCCTGGTGTCCCGGACAATGTGCATCACTTCTGCAGAAGATCTGGCCATTTCTTTTGATTGAAAGAAACAACGTGGAAACAGGCCCTTCGGCCCGCTGAGTCCACGCCGTCCATCGGTTACACGTTCACACTCATTCTATGTTACCCCACTTTGCATGTACAGTCGTGGCAATTTACAGACGCCAACCAACCCACAAACCCGCACATCATCGAGATGTGGGAGGAAAACAGAGAAAACCCACGCGGTCACAGAGAGAACGTGAAACACCCACATAGACAGCACCCAAGGTCACGATCGAACCTGGGCGTTGAGGTTCATTATTATCACGTGTACTGAAGTACAGTGAAAAGCTTTGTTTTGCATGTTATCCAAACAGATCAGATATACCATACATATAACCATATAACAATTACAGCACGGAAACAGGCCATCTCGGCCCTACAAGTCCGTGCCGAACAATTATTTTCCCCTAGTCCCATCTACCTGCACTCAGACCATAACCCTCCATTCCTTTCCCATCCATATAACTATCCAATTTATTTTTAAATGATAAAATCGAACCTGCCCCCACCACTTCCACTGGAAGCTCATTCCACACAGCTACCACTCTCTGAGTAAAGAAGTTCCCCCTCATGTTACCCCTAAACTTCTGAAGTCATGTCCTCTTGTTTGAATCTTCCTTACTCTCAATGGGAAAAGCTTGTTCACATCACTCTGTCTATCCCTACATAAATGCAATCAAGTCAAACTCAAGCAAAATAGATAGCGCAAAGGGGAAGGTACAGAGTGTTTTGAGTTCTCAGTTTATGGTTCTCAGCATTGGAGCACATCAGACTCAAAAGTTCAATGTCCATAATGGGGTAGAGATGAATCAGACAGGAGCCTCATTGATGGAAGGACAGTACAGAAGATTCAACTGGGGCTGTGCCCTGATGCCTCCTGAGCAAGAATGACTGTATCCACACAATTTCCAGATGGGACAAAGGGATGTGGTGACAGAGGTGCCATTACGCATTAGTACACAGTCAACAAATCGAAAGAAAAGTATCATGTTATTTATCAGGCAAAATTGAAGTATATCTATGACAATAGACTAAACTCAATAAATTAAACTCACTGGGGCTGCAGCTGAGCTAACATCTGGTCAAAACCTTAGTAGCTGGGCTGCTACGCACCGTCTCCAGTTATTACTGAGCCTTCTCCTTTAACCCTGAAGTCATGTGTCCTCGTAGAGGAAATGTCTGGTGAAACACTACACCACAGATATTCCAGCTGGAATTCCAGCCTTCCCGACCTCCATTTTATGAATGAACTGCTGCAGCTTTCATTCACAGAAAAACAAGCCCCGGCTGGCTGTTCCCAGAGGTGGGACAGTCACTGTGGGTAATGGAACAAACTCAGTGGAGTGAATGAGAGACATGAGCTTCCATTACCTGAAGGTGGATCAGCTGCAGACAGACAGGCTGTCTGTTATCAATAGCCGCTGAGAATGTAGGACGGACTTTTGCACAGTTCTTGTTTTGTGTATATATATTTGATTCTGAATCAAGTTTAGTTTTTGGAAATAAACAAATTAGTTTTCTCATTAAATTTGGCCTGGCTACTTTGGCAAAAAATAATGAAACTCCCTTAAAAAGGGCAAGAATGCAGAGAACCCGAAACAAAACCACAGTCTGTCAGCAAGAATACACATAAACCATAACCTTAAACCATAAAGCTGGAGGATATTATGTGAATTGACAAAATAATGGATTTAAAATCTACCACTTTTGAGTACCTTGGACGCATTTCAAATCCCATTGTTATCATCAAAAGTTATGAAAAAATTCTGGGATATATTAGAAATTATATTGCGAAGGTTTTAAAAAAAATGTGATTCCATCATAAGTACTCCCCAACATCGAAGGGATCTACAGGAGTCGCTGTCTCAAAAAGGCAGTCAGCATCATCAGGGACACACACCACCCTGGCCATCCTCTCATTTGACTCCTGCCATCGGGAAGAAGGTATAGGAGTCCGAAAACTAACATCTAGGTTCAAAAGCATCTTCTTCTCAACAACCATCAGTCTATTAAATACTGCAACGTCCAACTAAGCTCCAAATAACATAGAGTTGGGGGAGGCCACACGCAACTTGGAGGAACAGTACCTCATACTTCGCTTGGGCAGCTTACAACCCTGATGCATTAATATTGATATCTCTAATTTGAAGTAACCCTTGCATTCCCTCCCTCCTCCCCCTCCCCTACACTAATGGCCCTAGTGTTCACATCCTTTGTTATCACCTCTCTCCCAGCCAACAATGGGTCACTATGGGCTCCACCCTTCCTTAGTCATCTGTTGCTGATCCTGCTTTGTTCTGGCCTTTTCTTACTTCCAGTTCCCTCCCCTCTACTTTCAGTGTGAAGGAAGGTTCCCGACCCGAAGTGTCCACAGAAAAAGTCCACAGTGAGGTGGGTTGGAGGATTGGGACTACACCCTCCCTATCTTATGGGAGAACCGTTCAGTAGTCTGATAACTGAGAGAATGAAGCTGCTCCTGGGCCTGGTGTTACGCGCTTTCATGATTTTGTATTTTCTGCCAAAAGCTCTTGTTTGTGCCAGTCCTTAAAGGCGCATGCTCCCACAGACAGCAACGCAGTAGAAACACATATTTTAGTGGGCTCTGTGGAGATGAACGTTGCTGGAGAGAGGGAGACACGCTACCATGTTCATTCAAGGGGGCATGCAAGTCCTGAAGAAAGATACACAGCAGGAGGAAGAGATGGGCAGTGGTTGTAGGAGAGGTGACACCTGGAGTGTGAATCTCCACACTATGGAGCAAAGCTGGTCTAAGAGGTGTACCAAGGTGCTCAGCACACCACAGTTTACAGCATTGGAGAGTCCACCCTGAAAGAATATGTAGAAACACTGAACAGCACGTGCTGGTTAATACACAGAAGGACACAAAATGCCGGAGTAACTCAGCAGGTCAGTCAGCGTCTCTGGAGAACATGGATGAAGAAGGATCTTCTTCACCTACCCATAGTCTTCAGAAATGCTGCCTGTCCTGAAGAGTTACTCCAGCACTCTGTGTCCTTCCTGAAATAATATGTTGTTGATGGATGGTCTAAGTTCTCTAAGAAAAATGCTGCACATCAGGTAAGGCAGGACATTGTACCATGCCAATAAAATAATTGAATTGATTCATATTTACTGTTGGTTGAGGGCAGACCTGCAAAATAGGATGTGAGGAGACTTGATGCATGACTGGAGCTCTCCTGACTCATTATTGGTGCAGATTGGTGATGTTGGGGATTGTAGTGGGGAGGGGTGGCTTGATTTGCAGTGGGAAATGATATATTGGGGGCGCCTTCTAAATATTGCATGATATGTTTGTCTTCATTGGTTGGGACATTGAGCACAAGAGTCAAGAGGTCATGATGCAGCCAGGTTTGGCCGCATGTGGAGTATTATGTGCAGTTCTGGTCGCCCCTTTGCAGGAAGGATATGCAGGCTTTGGAGAGAGTGCAGAGGCTTACCTGAATGCTGCCTACATTAGTGGGTGTTATCTGTGAGGGGAGGTTGGACAAACTTGGATTATTTTCTCCAGAAGGTCAGAGGTTGAGGGGAGACCTGATAGAAGTATATGAAATTATAAGCGCCGCAGATAGGGTAAATAGTTAGAACCTCCCCAAGGTGGAAATGTCAAAGACCCCACTACCTCCAAGAAGAAACTTTGTCCCTCTCATCCAGATCTATGTCCTCTAGTCCATGACATTTCCATCTTGGGAAAAAGTTCTACCCCATCAGAGAAATCCAGGTTGGAAGTGCTGGCTATGTAGGAGTTGGTCTTTTGACTAATAGATGTGTTCTGTGGGAGTAGACTCTTCATCGGACTTTGCTGTCTGCTCCAACCTACACTGAGAAACCAACCACGGTCTTAATTAACCTCTAGCAACGTAGTCCGACTGAATGAGTATGCCTCGGCTAAGCTGCTAAGTGTTGTAGAAAGCACTTTCTGTTAGTTGGAGACACAAGGAACTGCAGATGCTGGAGTCTCACACAGAAGGCAAAGTGCTGGAGTAATTATCAGCTGGCCAGGCAGCATCTCTGGGGGACATAGACAGGCAATGTTTCGGGTCAGGACCCTGCAGTGATTGGAGGTGGGACAAAGCCTGGCAAGCGATGGGTGGATACGGGGGGTGGGGTAGGGGGAGGGGGGTTGATTGGAAGATGGGTGGACAAAGGCTAGAGATGAAAAGAAGACAAATGGGTGACAAAAGGAGGTGAAAAGGAAACAAAAAGTTGTCTGATAAGGAGAGAAGAGGGATGAAAAGAGGGAGTGAAATGTAAAGCCATTCGGAGGGATATAGGTGGAAGGGTGAGGGGCCATAGGGGAGAGGAATATTGGGAGAAATGTATGTGGCCTGCAGTCACTTTTGAAGGTACCAGTTAAATCTCCCAGTGTTGGAAGAGTGTCCCTTTAAATAATGATATTAGCAACATAATAGTATGGTGTGCTTGTAATTCTATTGAGGCTGTTGCAGCTGATCATAGGTTCCAGCTTACTCTCCCATTCATGCCAGTGCAAACAGATATGTATCTTGTGCAGGTAATATTATCATTAAGTGTGAACCAGCTGGTGCAGGGAGAATGGCAGGTCTGCCGGCATCAATCTCACCCAGAAAGCACAGCCAACACAACCTGCACAGTGGTACAGCAGTAGAGTTGCTGCATTACAGTGCCAGAGACCCAGGTTCGATCCTGACTACGGGTGCCATCTGTATGGAGTTTGTACGTTCGCCCCATGACCTGTGTGGGGTTTCTCCAAGATCTGCGGTTTCCTCACAGACTTCAAAGATGTACAGGTTTGTAGATTAATTGGCCGAATAAAAATGGAAATTGTCCCTAGTATGTGTAGGATAGTGTTAATGTGCGGGTATCGCTGTTCGGCGCAGACTCGGTGGGCCAAAGGGTTTGTTTCCACGCGGTATCTCCAAACTAAACTAAGTACCATTTCACTTCTGATCGCTGTGCATAAATCATCCGAGTGTCATTTCAGAGAGAACTTTGTCAATGTTGCGATTTTGTTTTGCAAGGAACCTGGATACACATTAGTGCCAAATACAGCCATGTTTTAGCACACCTTAGACATCAGTCTGAAGAAGGGTCTCGACCCGAAACGTCACCCATTCTTTCCCTCCAGAGATGCTGCTTGTCCCGCTGAGTTACCCCAGCATTTTGTGTCTATCCACAATGGATGTAATCCCGTTGTTGAGCTACTGAGTTAGGACGAGAGACCCAATGCAACAGCTGGAAGTTATGACAAACTGCAACTTCAGCAGAATTGGGCTCTTGTCTCCGTAGGTTACTGGAGTAATTTGAGTGTTTATGTCAACCAAACCTTAAGACTGAATTCTTGCAAAACTGTTGGACCATCTTAAATGTGTGAAACGATTTGACTATAAAAATAACTACTTTAAAAAAACAAAACGTTAAAGTGATCACAATGTCATTAGCTAGAAAAGGTTTAGAGAAAATTTCCAAGGATGGTACCAGTACTTGAGGGCCTGAGCTGTAGGGAGAAGTTGGCCAGGCTAGGATTTTATTCCCTGGAGCGCAGGAGGTTGAGGGGTGATCTTCCCATCCATCAATTCCATCAATCTGTCCAAATGTCTTTTCAAAATCTTAATTGCATTCATTTCTTTACGTTCCTCTGGCAAAATCCGACATTGTGTAGCAAAATCTTCCAGTATAATGGCCCGAATACAGGACCATGTGTTTCCAATCACAAATCTTGGTGGTTAAAGAGATGACTCTTTGTTATCTTCAGGCTTATGATATCATTTGAACCTCTAATGCCACAGATATGGTTTTATGATTGATCTCTTTAGGGCCCCCATGATAACCTTCAGCACAGATGCCTTAGGCTGAAGGCACGTTCTTGATAAACTAAACTAAACTATACTACTAAATATATATAAACTTTATTAAACTAAAGTTCATAAGTTATAGGAGCAGAATTAGGCCATTCAGCCCATCAAGTCGACTCCGTCATTCAATCATGGCTGATCTATCTTTCCCTCTCAACCTTATTGCCCTGCCTTCTTCTCATAACCCCTGGCACCTGCACTAATCACGATTCTGTCAATCTCCTCCTGAAAAATATCCTTTGACGGCCTCCACAGCCATCTGTGGCAATAAATCACAGATTCACCCCCCTCCGGCTAACAAAATTCCTCCTTATCTCCTTTGTAGAGGTACGTCCTTTTATTCAGAGGCCGTAGCCTCTGGTCCTAGACACTCCCACTAGTAGAAACATCCTCTTTACATCCACTCTATCCAGGCCTTTCACGATTCCGAATGATTCACTAAACTAAACTAGTCTGGAGTGGTCACTTGCTTCCCACTGACCAAGTCCCAGACTGTGGAATGGGGATTATCCCAGTCAGTCACTAGACCTGGAGAGTGGTCTCAGAGCGATGACGTGGCGAACTGCTGCTGGCAAGTGAGTGAGAAGATTATCTGGACAGATAATCATCGCACTTTGTAAACTCAGACTTTGTCAAGGGCCAGAGGGTGTTGCGGGGGAATGGCTCAGTTACTGCTGCTCGTGATGCAGGAAAGCGAAAGGAAGGCATGTGTTGATCATAGCCAAAGGAGGTGAGCGGGGAAGAATTTGGGGGATGGAATGATTTCCTGTCAACACTTGTTGTTGATAATGCCGTGACATCGATGACAGTGTTGGAGTCACCTGCTGCTGCTCCCAGCTGGGTCCACCATTCATGCTTCAGTATATCTGCCCCGAAGCTAAACGCCATGGCGCCTGTCAGTGCAAACCCCATGCCACTTGCCTCAATCATTTCTCTTTACCCAAGTTACATTGCATGTCACCCTGTGCTAGTAACTCACATTGGAAATGCCTGGGAAGTTGAGACATGTCTCTTCATGTAGCTTGGGATAAAATCTTCCCACTGTGTATAATTATTGTGCTGTACTGTATTTTTAGATTGCCTCTCGCATTTCAGATTTTCTTTCTTTTGTAATAATTCAGCTCCACTCCACTGCCGGCTCTTGTTTCCCACAACCCGTATCTTGCAGAAAAGACACACATTGTAAACATGGCAGACTTGACTTCAACCGATACAAAGAGCTCGGGGAACTTAGCGGGCCAGGCAGCATCTGTGGAGCGAATGGACCCATGACATTTCGGGTTGGGACCCTTCTTCAGACCTTTTTGAGAAAGAAGAAGAGTCCTGACCCAAAACATCATCTGTCCATTTCCCTATATAGATGCTGCCTGACCCACTGAGCTCCCCCACTACTTGTTCTTTTGTTCAAGATTCCATCGTCTGTATCTCCTTGTGTCTCCAGAATTGACATGAACATTGAACCCCCTGAACTTAATTGGTAAGGTGGTCTATACATAGATCATGAAACTACTCTCTACAGTTTCATTCACCATGGATGGCTCGACTGTAATCATGCATTGTCTTTCCGCTGACTGGTCAGCACGCAACAAAAGCTTTTCCCTGTACCTCAGTACACATGACAATGAACTAATGACAGATTTGCATTTTACAAAGTGAACAATTCTTGAAGTCACATGAACCAACCCATCGCCTCCTTCTATTCTATGGTATGTAGAATGATGTACAATGTTTTGCAAAGGCGTTTATCATTTTTAAATCTCTCATGAGTCCCTGTTTTTGTTATTTATTCATTTCTTGGGGATCTCTACAGCACCCAACATTTATTTCCCATTGTTAATTCCCTCCATAGAAAGTGGTGGTGACAATTATTTATGAGGGGACACAGTGGCGTAGCGGAGAGGTGCTGCTTTACATCGCCAGAGACCCGGGTTCGACACGGACTGCGAGTGTTGTCTGAATGGAGTTTCTACGTTTTCCCTGTGACCGCGTGGGTTTTCTCCAGGTGCTCCGGTTTCCTCCCACACTCCAGAGATGGACATGTTTGTAGGTTAATTGACTTGGGTAGAATTGTAAATAGTGCGTAGGATAGTGTTAAGAGTATGGGGTGATCGCTGGTTGGCACGGATTCGGTGGGCCGCCGGCCCTGTTTCCGTGCTGTATCTCGAAAGTTTATAGGACATTTTTTTAAGCAGTCTACCATGTAGGTTGTGTTTGAAGTCACTTTTTATTCCTGTTTCGACATTCGTGAATCAGAACACATTTTTACAATAACCCATTAGCGTTTTTCAATCATGGTTTGAGATTGGTTAGAATTGTTTAACTATATTTGAATTTCGTAGTTACAGTGGTGGGATTAGATCTCAAATCTCCGGGTTGATAGTCCAGACCTCTGGACTACCAGTGTAGTTATTAGCCCACTGCATCCTACTGTGGGAAACCACAAGTTGCTGCATATTCTCTATCACAAGTTGTTGTGGTGGAGCTTAAGAGGAAATAGTTTAAACCAGGGTTATTTATTAATTGCGATGGAATAACTTGGAAAATGATCTGTGCACATATAAATTTAATGTCATCGCTTTGTCAAAATCCTATTGTCATAACTCTAATTAGATGACAATTCAAAACAGTCTGTAGCTCCCAAATTGCAGTTAACTGCTGTCTCTCCTGTTAAAAACAGGCTGCTTATGATCACTCCAAATAATTTAATAGTTGCTGTTTCACTGCTTAAATTACATGATAAAATAAGGTATTAATAATGATATACTGAAGTGTCCTGGCATCTGAAATAATGATCCTATCTGTGAGTGGTGCAACATCAAATTTAATCAGCTGTACGTGGTGAGAATTTCAGCTCAGAATTTGACCTGAGGGGAAATGGTCTGAGTTCCTACTCCTGTTTGCCACTGATATTATGCACCAGGGGTATTTGGTCTCCCACAGAGAGAAAGGGACAGCAGAATTGCGAATAGAGAGAAGGGTCTCAACTCAAAACGTCACCTATCCACGTTCTTCCTCTACAGCATCAGATACCCGGATTCAATCCCGACTACGGGTGCTGTCTGTACAGAGTTTGTGTGTTCTCCCAGTGACCTGTGTGGGTTTTCTCCGGATGCTCCGGTTTTCTCCCAGACTACAAAGGCATACAGGTTTGTAGGTTAATTGGCTTGGTAAAATTGTAAATTGCCACCAGTGTGTGTAGAATAGTGTTAATGTGCGGGGATCACTCGTCGGCATGGACTCAGTGGGTCGAAGGGCCTCTTTTTGTGCTGTATCTCTAAACTAAACTAAGCCAAGATGCTGCTTGACCCACTGAGTTACTCTATTTTTGTAAACCAGCAACATGCTCCTTGCATCTCCAGGGAGGTTAACTTGCTATTTGACCAATTGTGGTAGAATTGATACAATGCAATTACAACTCTGACTGCAATAGGGTCTGACGAAGGGTCTCGACCCAAAACATCACCCATCCCTTCTCTCCAGAGATGCTGGCGTCTCACTGAGTTACTCCAGCATTTTGTGTCTACCTTTGATTTAAACCAGCATCTGCAGTTCTTTCCTACACAATATTTCAATCATCTCTAGTTGCTGGTCTGGTGCCACAGGATCGGGGGAGTGTTAACATCGCACAGCTGTTTAAAAGAAAGGGAAGGGATAAACCTAATCGTCACAAGCCCACTAATCGTCACGCCCACTCAACTTCAGAAATGGGCAAATATTTGGAATCCACTCTGAAGAATAGTATAAAAAATGCCTTGTGTAGGAAGGAACTGCAGTTGCTGGTTTAAACCGAAGATAGACACAAAAAATGCAGTCTAGTTTTAGAATATAGCAATACTTGCAATGATAGAGCATCTTTCACTATCTCAGCATGCAGCCATATAGAACTTTTCAAGTGAAGTCATTGACTTAATGCAGGAAAGACAAGAACATTTGCTTGTGCTTCCTGTTATCCATTGGCCCAAGAAATGTCCCCGCACTCAACGCTACTGCAGAGTGCACCTCATGGAACTCGTTGTTACCTCTTAACAACCAGCTTCCTTCCTTGGAGATGTCTCCATCAGATGGACCTACACTGCTGCGCAACCAGAACATCCGACGGGTACAAGCCGCTGTCTTACCTGGGTCGTACGCGTAGTCCGGAGGTTCTTGCTTGATGACCATGGAATGGGAGAATCGCTGGCCGCCAGCGCTGCCTGGGTTTCCCTGTTCGTAGATAGGATCGTGATACTCCTGCTTGTAACCCTGCTGTGGGTACGAGATGCAGGGCTCAGACATCGGCTGCTGATACCCCACAGGTGCTTCCCTGCTCATGGTTTGTGAAGAGGGAAAGCGGTGGCAAAGCTCCAAAGAGTGTTGTTGAAACTGTGAGCTGTGGACGAATAAGAGGGTGACCATTAGATTAGGTACTGAAGTTATAGAGTCGGCAAGGCCAGCAGCATAATCAAGGACGAGTCGCACCCTGGGCACTCCTTCTTCTCCACTCTCCCTACAGCCAAAGATTTAGCAGTGTGAAAACGTACACCTCCAGATTCAGGGACAGTTTCTTCTCAGCTGTTATCAGCCAACTGAATCATCCTACCACAACCAGAGCACAGCACCAAACTTTGGGGACCCTCAGATGATCCTTAATCAGACTTTGCTGGCTTTACCTGGCACTAATCATTATTCCCATATCATGTATCTATACTCTGTCAATGGCTTGATTCTAATCGAGTATTGTCTTTCTGCTGACAGGATAGCACGCAACAAAAGCTTTTTTTTCACTGTACAATGGTGCACGTGACAATAAACTAAACTGAATACATTGCACGAAAACAGGCCAAAACACTTGTGTGTACGTTTGGGCTGTACAGAAGCCAGGCGTTTGTAAGCCAGGGAGGACTCGCATTCAATTAGATACGAAAGTTATCTGTGAACTCGTACCTGTGGTCCATTGGGAATCTGCCATTGGACATGGGCTGGTTGGATGCATGGAGATTCACAAAGCCCTGGTCCTGTCTCGGGTTCCCCGTGGATTTGTTGCAGACTTGTTGTAAGGGAGGATTTGACGCATTCCCAGGATTTGGGGAGTTAAGACCAACCTGTGGCTTTTTCTCATAGGCACTGCATAAAGAAAAGTTAGCAAAATGTTGGCTTCAATATGTAGATATTTGTCAAATATATTTATCCTGAAATATTCATCACTTGATTAAGTCACTTTTGTTTTGGGGTATTCATTGAGAATCCTCAGAGATGATATTCCATCACTTTTCATGACTTCATCCATGGTCCAAGTAATCTTCAAGACTTCATATCAGTTCCCTGCTCCCTTCATCATTTATAAACCACCTCCCAATTAAGTTTTCCAGGATTCTGTTGAGAATCCATAATATGGATATATTATCTTAATTTAGATAAACCTTACCTCGTTCACCACCATGCCCATTATTACATCCCAGCGAAGCTTCAATCTCTCCGCACATATATAGCCTATATATCCTACATATATGGGAAATATATAGCCTTTAATCCATGCCACTGATTTAATTATAATTCTCCACAACTACCAAGTCATGCTTGTGAATAACTGGAATTGGTCGATTCTGGCACTTGCTCCCTTCATTTACCAAGAGCTGCTGCAGCATCCACATCACCTGGCATCACCTCACATTATCTTCTCTGCTCTCCCTTTGACCAATTATAGCTAATTCGTTTCCTCAGCTGCCATCTTTGTCTTCCCTCAATCGCTGCACTGTCTCTCATAGTGAACCTACTTTAAAATCTATCCTTTTCCTCCACAGGTGCCGCCTGACCCACTGAGATACTTCAGCTTTTTGTGTCTATCTTTGATAAGGACACTCATATTGCGATTGGGCAGCACAGTGGCACAGCAGGTAGAACTGCTGGCTGACAACGCCAGGGACCCCGGGATCAAGCCAGACCTCAGTTGCTGTCTGCGTGGAGTTTGCACGTTCTCCCTATGACTGCGTGGGTCTCCTCAGGGTCCTCTGGTTTCCTCCTACATCCCAAAGATTTGGGGCTATTTGTGGGTTAATATATGGTCCCTAGGGGGAGTCCAGAACCAGGGGCCACAGTTTAAGAATAAGGGGTAAGCCATTTAGAACGGAGATGAGGAAAAACTTTTTTACACAGATGGTTTTGAATCTGTGGAATTCTCTTCCTCAGAAGGCAGTGGAGGCCAATTCTCTGGATGTTTTCAAGAGAGAGTTAGATAGAGCTCTTAAAGAGAGCGGAGTCAGGGGATATGGGGAGAAGGCAGGAACGGGCTACTGATTGTGGATGATCAGCCATGATCACAGTGAATGGCGGTGCTGGCTCGAAGGGCCGAATGGCCTACTCCTGCACCTATTGTCTATTGTCTAGCATGTGGGGAGTGGGTGTAATAGTAGGATAACATAGAATCAGTGTGAACAGGTGATCGATGGTCGGCATTGACTGGGAGAGCCAAAGGGCCTGGTTCCATGCTGTATCTTTCAATCAATCATTCTCATCTTCAAACTGCTGATCACTGGGGAAGACAATGCCACTGGATGTATGCCATGTTAAACAGGATGCCTATCCACTAAAAGGATGTGGTGACACTTTTGTGTAACGTTCTGTCCATTATCTTGCCACTGCGGTCCCTCAGCCCACTGGAAGGCATCTCTATTCAAGCATTACTGGTCTGGAATATATAATAACTTGAACCACAGACATCTCCCAGGCACAGTCAGCATAGCTCGGCAGTTAAGCTGCTGGGACGTTTGCTGAATGCTACTGAAAGTAATTATTTTTCTCCCAAACCTCGAGGAGCATCAGAGACACTGCATCTACTGAGGAGGCGGAAGTGGATGGATTGGTGGAGATAGTCATTGATGTTTCCATCTGACTGAAACTCCAGCCATGAAGCCAGCAGACACCATTTACAAGCTTTGTTTAAACTAGCTTTTACATTAAATAAATACCACATGCGGTTAAGAGCCAAAAACTTTATTTTTGTTATGCAGGCATATCCCGAGGCACATATATCTCTAACCGTTTACAGATTAGTGCAAACTAAGCAAAATTACAGTGAAATTAACCCCCATCTGCTTTTAACAGCACAAAGTTGCCAACAGGTGAATTACCCCATGGGGGAAAACATATTTCATTCCAATTATTTTTGAAATTATTTTAATCAGAAATGAATTCCAAGGAAATGATTGAGGAGGTTTTTCTGCGGATGTGTACATGATATTTATATTTTGAACCAATGTGAAGGCTAACTATTGTTCCATTATTTCCTTCATAACAAATTATTTTCCACAATGATCAGTATCTTTATATAGCTGAAACTTAGGAGGATGTAGCAATAAAACAGAAATAACCTACTAATTGATTTAAATCAGGTCACAACATTAGCAACTTCCATGATATCAGCATTTTGCAGAGTTGGGGAATCATGAATCAGAGGGCATAGATTTATAGTACGAGGGGAAAGATTTAATAGAAACCTGAGGGGCAACTTTTTCATCAAAGGGGTGGTGGGTATATGGAACGAGCTTCCAGAGGAAGTAGTTGAGGCAGGTACAATAACAACATTTAAAATACATTTGGGCAAGTGCATAGTTAGGTAAGGTTTAGAGGCATATGAACCAAATGGGGGTAAATGGTACTAGCATAGATGAGGCATGTTTGGCAGCATGGACGAGATGAGCTGAAAGGCCTGTTTCTGTGTTGAATGTTTCAATGTCTGTAACTTCAACATTGATTAAGGACAAAATTAAAAATCTATTCAGTACAAAGTTCATTTAGAACATTCAGATCAGTTTAAGGTTCCCATTTTTTTTATCTCATCCACATTTCTTCTACACTTGTCAAGTATTCTAATGATTAGCAGGCTCCACCATTTACCTTCCTTGCTGATATAGGGTTATCATCTTGTACCCACCCTCTGTAAATGGAGAGAGGGTTGAGGGGAGTGGGGGGAGCAAGGGGGCAGTCAAAATGGAGGTAGTTGACATTTTCAAAGGTGGATTGGTATTTGAGAGATAATTATTTACAAGGAAGAGAGGGGAATAGGTTGGGATGACTCTGCTAGAGGCTAGCACAGGCTTGAAAGGCAGAAAGGCCCGTCAGTACAAAAATACTGATTCTTTGTTATACTGTGTGCTGTCTGAATGTTGAGCTATTATGATCTTGCCATAAGAAAATATCAAGCTGATAGATCATTTAAAATTAAATATAAATATAAAACGTAGGATCTGACATGAATCATGGATTTAAATCTTTCACAACAGCATTCCCTGCATCCAAAACTGTTTATGGTCATTTTTCACCCCCAAATAGAATTATATGGGATAGGAAAGGGAGAGGTATGTGGGCCAAGCACTGGCAAATGGGACTAGCTTGGTTTGGGTATGTTGGTCGCCATGGACATGTTAGGCTGAAAGGCCTGTTTCCATGCCCTGTTGACTCTATGACTGTATTTGTGTAATTCTGTTGTATTCCTGAAGTCAATTTCATTCTGCAAAACAAGCAGCTGAGGGTTAATTTCACCATAGTCTTGCTTAGCCACTTCATTTGCCATTAGTTAGATCCTATTACGAATTTTCCTGTTTCACGGGCAGCCATGTTTGCCACCATTTGCACTCGGATACCAAGTGGCCTCATATTTCACTCTCTCTCAGCCTCTCCTCTATAAAACCAAAGATCACCGTTTTGTTTTGCATGGCACACTGTGCATGGGATGTTAGCTCCTTCCCCCATGTTAACGTTGAGGAACTTAAGATTAATCACTGCCCGACACCGACCTGGCATAAAGGCACTGCTCCCCATTGCTGTACGGGAACGGTTGCTTATGTCGACAGGACAAGTTTGGGTTAGAGATGGGACTCTGTGGCTCCTTTTTGATCTTCAGTGTTGGACTGTGAAATGCCACTGTTGAGGGAAAAAAAACATCATACCCGTTATACATTTCTATTCCCTTCTGTTACATATGTTCAGCAGAATTGTGATAAATGTGTTTCAGCATTAACTTAAATTAATGACTTCCAGAGCCACGGGAGCCCTGATGGTGATGCCATATATCTCAGAAAGCAATAGCAGAAGCTACCCACAGCAGCACCAGGCAAATTAGTTTATTAGTTTAGTTTAGAGATAAAGGCCCACCAAGTCCGCACCGACCAGCGATCTCCGCACATTAATGCAATTCTACACACACCAGGGTCAATTTACACTATACCTTCAATTAGCCTACAAAACTGTATGTCTTTAGAGTGTGTGAGGAAACCGAAGATCTCGGAGAAAACCTACGCGGTCATGTGGAGAACGCACAAATTCCGTAGAGACAACACCCGTGGCCGGGATCTAACCCGTGTCTCCGGCTCTGCAAGCGCTGTAAGGCAGCAACTCTACTGCTGCGCCACCGTGCCACTTTTAAGGTGTTAAACTTCAGGCATCAGAAATGAACACTCCTTTAGAGTCATTGCTTCCTGATCACAGTACGAAATTAACTCTTCCCCTTGTTCAATAAGGTGTACATTACTCTACAATACTTGAATAAGATGAAAAATCAGAACAGCAGTGATTAAAACACAAAGTGCTGGAGGAACTCAGCGGGTTAGGCAGCATCTGTGGTGAGTATGGACACGTGCGTTTTTGAGTCGGGACCCTTCTTCAGATCCAAAATATCGCCTGTCTATTCCCCCCCGCAGAAGCTGCCTGAGCTCCTCCAGCACTTTGTGTTTTGCTCAGGATTCGAACATCTGTAGTTCCTGGTGTCTTCATTTTCCAGCCGTGATTAATTGATTAGTTGGTCATAAAAGATGAAGTGATTCAGAATTAGAATTGACAGAACATTTACATAATCAGTTGAATATTTTTGAAGATCTACACAAGCAGAAGAAATCAACAGCAAACTGGAAAATTATCCTTCCTGAAACTCATGGAATAGTACAGCACAGGAACAGGCCTTCTACATCCATGCTGAACAGAT
This sequence comes from Leucoraja erinaceus, assembly GCF_028641065.1. Taxonomy (NCBI): domain Eukaryota; kingdom Metazoa; phylum Chordata; class Chondrichthyes; order Rajiformes; family Rajidae; genus Leucoraja; species Leucoraja erinaceus. The sequence continues at coordinate 16,848,544 of NC_073403.1, forward strand.
AAACTAAACTAATCTCAGAGACACAAGGAACTGCAGATGCTGCTTTACAAAAAAAAAGACACAAAGTGCTGGAGTAACTCAATCAGCCAGGCAGCATCTCTGGAGAACATGAAAGGTAGATATTTCGGGTCTGGACTCCACTTGTAAAGTGTACTATGCCGGTGGCTCGAGAGGACACAAAGATCTTCAGCAAAGCCCCAGCAACATCCTCTCTCACCTCAGTTCTGTATCACTCATCTTATTTGGCAGAAGTCTCGCTTTGGGTGAGAAGACTGTGGTTTCCTTCTGCAGTTCAGGAATATAAGTTCATAATCGTAAACTGATACTTCAGCACGGAAGTAATAGTGCTCTCTGTGAGAGGAGCTAATGGGCAGATGAGCCGTATGTTCAGATTCAAATGACTCTGGTAAACGCTAAAGATGCCACGACACTCTTTAATGAAGTACAAGGAGTTCTGCTCTCCACAATAAGACACCAGTCATTTGAACTGATACAGGAAGAAAGTTTATTATTTAAGAGAACCATTGGTATCTAAAGGAATAAAAGTTTATTGCTAATTTCATAGTTGGTCATAAAAAAGAAAAGGCACTGCATTAATCACAATAGAACACATTATAGACTTTCTATTCTTCCGTTTCCTCCACATCTCAAGCTCTAGTCAACTAGAAGGGTCTCGACCCGAAACGTCACCCATTCCTTCTCACCAGAGATGCTGCCTGGCCCATTGATTTATTCCAGCATTTTGTGTCTATCAATCTTCTGGCCAACTACTACAGGCAGGACTTCAGATTGAAGCTCTCAGTTGCTGTCCTGGTCAACACTCCACCCTTAAACGCGAGATGTAGAGAAAATGAGTGAGTCTTTACTGACTGCCCACCTCTGGAATCCAATGAGCTAACAGCTGCTGCATATGCTGACGTAACAGTAACTATTTCGAAGCAAATTACTGCCTGTGAGAAATATTATGTTAAATAAACAAATGTTGCACTTTTATCAAAAGGGTTTAAGTTTGTTATTGGTCAGCCACATTAAATGTTCATTACCTTCTGCATGGTGTACACTGCTTCTAAAATGGTTCTGTTGATGTTAGAAATGTTGCTTCTGCATTGCACGTTTGGGTGGATTTCTATCCCACTGTTTGCAAGTTTTATTGGAAGAGGAAGAGATTGTGACAATAATACCTCAATTCAGCTCCCCTGACCTGGAACACCCGTTCATAACATGTAATCCTTTTATCAATCAAGCACTTCACCTCTACCATTGTGTCGATGGTCTACATACCGCCCAAGCCAACACCAAGGTGGCACTGAATGAGTTAAAGACTCAGTTGTCAACTCTCTTAAGACAGCAAACCTTAATGCCCTGTTCATCATCGCTCAATACCTGACTTCAATCAAGTAAACTTCAGGAATATACTCCCCAAACCACACTAACAGGTCCTAACACCTACAATTGGTCCTAACACCTGCAATTGGCTTCTGGACTTCCTGAGTGGAAGATCTCAATTGGTTAGAATTGGTCATAATATTTCCTCCATCCAGACCCACAATACAGGTGGCACTCAGGGCTGTGAGTTCAGTCCCTTGTTCTACTCCTTAAGGGCCTGTCATTTGCGCGTAATTTACGCGACATCATTTACGCGTCACGATGCATGTTGCCTGATGACATAGGCAGTGACACGTAGCCGCACGCGGAGTCGCAGGATTTTGTGATTTACCAAATCTTTGCCCGCCATCTGCGTGACGCGCAAATGACGGCCAAGTGGAACACACACATGACTGTGTGGCCAGGTAAAATGCCAACTTGATGGCACGTTCAGGTTTGTAGGCTAATTGGCTTGGTAAATGTAAAACTTGTCCCTAGTGTGTGTAGGATAGTGTTAATATGCGGGGATTGCTGGTCGGCACGGACCCGTTGGGCCGAAGATACCTGTTTCTGTGCTGTATTTCTAAACTGAACTAAACTAAACGATCATTGAGGATGCCTGTCCCCTTGCCATTCGCTTTTCTCTCTTTACATTCTGGGAGAAGATACAGGAGCTTGAAAGCCCAGATCTTAGAACAGGCCTAGCTCGTCTATCAGACTCCTGACACAGACACAAGAAGCTGGAGTAACTCAGCGGGACAGGCAGCATCTCTGGAGAGAGGGAATGGGTCTGAGACCCTTCTTCAGTCCGTCTCAACCTGAAACGTCACCTATTCCTTCTCGCCAGAGATGCTCCCTGTCCCGCTGAGTTGCTCCAGCTTTTTGGGTCGATCTTCGGTTTAAACCAGCATCTATAGTTCCTTCCTACGCAGACTCCTGAAACAATTAGCTCCTTCAGATCCCCTTCCCTGAGGTCCTGCCACATACTCTTACTCTTAACTCTACCCCAATCCATTATTGCACTTTCAATTTTCTGCACTATAATCTCGTACCTTTCTGCTGTTACTCATCATCTAATTTATTGTTGTTTTTTTTTTATCATTGTTGCTATCCATTATCTTTATGCGAATAAGTAATTTCATTCACCTTGGTGTAGATAACAATAAACTAATTTGAATCCGATTTGGCACAGGAGCAGAATGCTGGTATACATGGATCTCTGCCACACTAAAGGGCAGTCCAGCCATTAGTTATTGAAAAGGTGCAGACAAGAGAACGCAGATACTGGAATCTGGAACAACAGAAAAACAGGACTTCTTTCCCCGCCCCTGCTACCCATCTCCCAGCTGCCTCTATCCCACCCTCCAATACACTGCAATGCACTAGCAATCTTTCCTCATTCCTCATAGTCCTTATGCAAGGTCTCAACCTGAAACGTTTAAGAAGGAACTGCAGATGCTGGAAAATCGAAGGTAGGCAAAAATGCTGGAGAAACTCAGCGGGTGAGGCAGCATCTATGGAGCGAAGGAAATAGGCAACGTTTCGGGGTTTCCTAGGGGTTTCGGCTCGAAACGTTGCCTATTTCCTTCGCTCCATAGATGCTGCCTCCCCCGCTGAGTTTCTCCAGCATTTTTGTCTACTCTCAACCTGAAACATCGGCTTTCACCTGTTTGCCTCCACAGATACTGTTCGACCCACTATCTTCCAGTGTTCTGTATTTTATATCATTTAATGATGTGCCTCAAAAAGATGGCTAATATCAAAGAGTCACACCAGCCTGGCTATGCTCTCCTCTCGCTAAGACCATCGGGAATTAAGGACAAGAGCCTGGATACCATAACCTCCAGCTTTACAGTTCCTTCCCACCAACCATCAGGCTCTTGAACACTGAACACCCAACAAACAGCTTACAATGGCCTGTTTCCTTTATCATCGTTACTTTTTTGCATATCTGTCATTCGCTGTTCTTTATCTCTCTACATCATCGTCTATATCTCCCATTTCCCTTTTCCCTAACTAGTCTGAAGAAGGGTCTCGACCCAAAACGTTACCCATTCCTTCCCTCCAGAGATGCCGCCTGACCCGCTGAGTATCTCCAGCATTTTGTGTTTATCTTCGGTTTAAACCAGCATCTGCAGTTCCTTCCGACACAACCTCAGCAACTACGATCAACTATGGATTTTGGTTCCACAAAAAGGCTGGTGAAACTCAGCGGGTGCAGCAGCATCTATGGAGCGAAGGAAATAGGCAACGTTTCGGGCCGAAACCCTTCTTCAGACTGATCGGGGGTGGGGGTGGGTGGGGACAAGAAAGGGAAAAGGAGGAGGAGCCCGAAGGCTGGGGGATGGGAGGAGACAGCAGGGGGGCTGAGGAAGGGGAGGAGACAGCAAGGACTAACAAAATTGGGAGAATTCGATGTTCATGCCCCCGGGATGCAGACTCCCCAAACGGAATATGAGGTGCTGTTCCTCCAATTTCCGGTGCTGCTCGCTGTGGCCATGGAGGGAGACCCAGGACAGAGAGGTCGGAGACGGAGTGGGAGGGGGAGTTGAAGTGCTGAGCCACCGGGAGGTCAGCTTGGTTATTGCGGACCGAGCGGAGGTGTTCGGCGAAACGATCGCCCAACCTCCGCTTGGTCTCACCGATATAGATCTGCTGACATCTAGAGCAGCGGACGCAATAGATGAGGTTGGAAGAGATGCAGGTAAACCTCTGTCGCACCTGGAACAGCTGCTTGGGTCCTTGAACGGAGTCGAGGGGGGAGGTAAAGGGACAAGTGTTGCATCTCTTGCGGTTGCAAGGGAAAGTGCCCGGGGGAGGGGGTGGACCGATTGACAAGGGAGTTATGGAGGGGAGCGGTCTTTGCGGAAGGCAGATATGGGGGGAGATGGGAAGATGTGGCGAGTGGTGGGGTCACGTTGGATTTTGGTTTGGTTGACTACAGACTTTGTTTTGTTTTTACTATTTTGCTCTGGTTACTCAGCATTTCTGATTATTAATTTACTGTGTTATTGATTATTGCGCATTTATATGTATGCTTTGTGTTAATGGGTCTGCTAAGCTGTAGCAAGATGGAATTTCATTGTTCCATTGCCAGTACATCCATCGACTGTCTTCACACCCTAAGAAGCTTATGAGCAACTATGAGAAGGAAATAAATGTAAAGAAAATGTAATGAAAAACAGATGAAAATATAGTGTTACTGTCTTGTAGCTGTTGGCTGCCATTTTAATCCATTGTAATAACAATTGCTGTCCCAATGGTTTCATAGGGATACGGTAAGGTCCTCCAGCGAGTATTTTATTCAACTGGTGATCCAGAAACCTGATTGTGACAGCAAATGGGGAATTTAGATTCAACTTATTAAATACATCCTGAATTAAAAGGTTGGCATCATTAAACGTGAACAGAAACCTCTAGGTTGCTGTTGAAAACCTATCTGGTTCTGAAGAGGAAATGTAACATCCTTACTTACGCAGGCCAACAACAACACTCGATCCACTGTGAAGCTCTTCACTTCTAATTATCCTCTGTAATGGCCGAGCAAGCGTTTAAGAATGTGCCATGTATGCAAGGTTTGCCAGCAGCAACCACACTCCAATGAATGAACAAAGTGTGATATTGAGGCATTTAAGCCTGGATGCGTCTCGGATTCGATACCAGTTTGTGTTGCACAAGACAAAGGCAACACAGTGGCACAGCTGATAGAGCTGCTTCCTCATAGCGCCAGGGTCCCGGGTTTGATCCTAACAGTGCTGTCTGTGTGGCGTTTGCACGTTTTCCCTGTGAGTTTCCTCCAGGTGCTCTGGTTTTCTCCCAAATCCCAAAGACGTGGCCTCCGTAAAAATCCCCCTAGTGTGTAGGGAGTGACTGCGGAAGTGGGCCAACATAGAACAAATGTGAGTGGGTGATCGATGGTCTGCATGGTCTCAATGGGCCAAGGGCCTGTTTCCGTGCTGTATCTCTAAACTAAACAAGTGCATTAATAACCTGGGTGATGGGATACGATATTCATGGACCAGGAATTGGGAGAGATGGATGTTGAGGGCTGGATGTGGGGTCTCCCACTGACTTCTTTCATCTCTGCTAATGGAGGCGTAGCGATGTGATGCCCTACTTGATTCAAAGCCATGAACCAGTAACGAATTGTCACTTAGATAAATATCAGAATGAGACTACTTTCAGGAACTAAAGAAAGAGCACATGATGAAGACAGAGAGAAAGGGTAAATAATCAGTTTTCTCACTCCTTGTGCCCCAGTATAATTTTAATACTGGTGTCAACTATCAATTATAAATTGCCTTTAATTTTGCTTTATCAATGTCAAGTAGACAGTTAGCTTTCACTAATATTACTCTGCAAAACTGCGAACTTCTGGTATTTTTACATCAACAGTTAAAAAGGCCAAAATTGTTACAATGTACGTAAATTTCTACTTTTTTAAATTCCTCTATTCAGACAATAAAAACCAAAATGATGATGTCAGGCCTTATGAAATATAACGGAGTTTTTGAATGATAACGGAGTCATTAGTAATGTTGCACAACCTCTCTGGCCCTGAAAAACGAGCAGAACCTCATTCTCTCCCAGAAGGAGATTTAAATTGGGGGCATGATTAATGGGTCTGTCCCACTTGGGCGACATTTTAGGCAACTGCAGGAGACTAAGCAGTCGCCACATGGTCGCCACCTGTTCGCGGGGTGGTTGCCGAGGAGTCGCCCTCATGGTCGTGAGGAGTTCCCGCATTCTGGAAACTAGTCGCGGCCTCATTATGGTCGCCGTGAATTTTTCAACATGTTGAAAAATTAGCGGCGACTAGAATGAAGCCGTCATGGAGAGTAGCGGGAATTCTCTGTAGGTGAGTCACCAGGAGGTCCTAGTGGATTGCCATGAGGTCGAAGGTTCTTGTAGGTTGTAGCCGGTGCTGACCGGTGAATATCATTGGCTCATTGGGGGAAAAAAAAAGGTAAGCAGTAGTTTTCAGAACCAAGAATAACCGACCGGTAATGTTAAATGTCCGCCGAGCTTCAGAGCCGTGTATCTCTGGCTTCTTAAAAGTTGTCTCCACTCCTTCTCCCCCTTTCATCCCCCTCTCTTTTAAAGGACTTACCGTACACTGTGCTTTAGCCATCTATTTACAGCGCCAACCTTCCCGTTCATTGCGGTGTGTGTCAGTTTCACCTTGGCTTTGCACCATGTGAATTTTTTAGACAGCGCTCCCCCTGCTTGCCCTGTCACCTGAAGGAAGCGATGTGTTTATATGTGTGTTTGTGTGTTCCACTCTGACAGTCGCCGTTCCAGTTGCAACTTGAGTCTCCGGCAGTCCGCTGAAAAATCGCCTAAGTGGGACAGGCCCATAAGTCAGTAAATATTTCAAATAACATTATGTTGATATTATGATTCACGTTAATGAATCAATTAGCTTAAGGGTTTGGCCTAGATGTTAACTCAATTTCTATACCTGCACTTTATTGTCCCTTGTTTTTAACTGCCTACTTGGCGGCCTGTCAGACGATTTTAATATGACCAATTGATTTACAGATTCACTGTAGAAAGTTGCGGATTAAACCAAATGTAGCAAAAAGAGAAATGAAGTGTCACAGCGGTAGATTTGCTGCCGTTCAGCATCAGAGACCCAGGTTCAATCCTGACTATGGGTGCTGGCTGGACTGAGGTTGTACGTTCTCCCTGTGACTGCGTGGGTTTTCTCCGGCTGCTCCGGTTTCCTAAGACGTACAGGTTTGTAGGTTAATTAGCTTCTGTAAATTGTCTCGAGTGGTGAAGGATAGAAACGGATGGAAACGCTCCTCCTTTTACTCCCAACATCAAACCATGAAAATCATGAGTCTGAAGAAGGGTCTCGACCCAAAACGTCACCCATTCCTTCTTTCTAGAAACGCTGCCTGCCCCGCTGAGTTACTCCAGCTTTTGGTGTCTATCTTCGGGTTTAAACCAGCATCTGCAGTTCCTTCCTACACAACTCGCTTGGCCATCGAGCAAAGGACTGTAATGTTCACAACCACACTAATCAATGGGCTGCCTCACCAACTTCAAGTCTGTTTAATATTTCTGCACCTGATTGATTTTCCTTTCCCAGTTAGACTGTTCAATACAGAGGAACTCCTGTAAGCAGCATTGCCTAAACTACCCCATGACTAATCCTTTGAGAGTTAATAAATGTGGAGATAACTATTTCAGTTTAGTGCAGAAACGGTATTGACTGGTTAGATTTATCATTTGGCTTACTGTTACAAACTAAAGGGCTTAAAACCAAATGACAAACAGGTGGGCTTGCTTCCTCCTGAGGCTGGGCAGATGGGGTTGGACAATAAGCCAGTGAAGAGTACGCTCACTATTCCTACTACTGTAACCTTCAGACTATAAGGAAAGCCCTGGAGAGGTTTTACAACCACTACTACTTAAGCCAAATGACTGCAGTTGGACCCGTCTCACCCTCTGGTCTTTGATTACTGTCCACCGCGATGTCAGCTCTACCAGTTGTGCAGGAGCAGGTTAGCCACTGGAAATTCGAGCAATTTCCCGTCTTTCCTCCAACACCCTTGTCATGCTGCACTGCGGGCACTCGCTCGCTTTCCCCACAAGAACCCCTCATGCAATAAGATCTCCGATTGCAGACTGGATTTAAACCCCTTTGCTCATGTATTCTACGTGGATACTGCTTTCATTTAGGGCGCAGCGGTACAGTCGCTGCCTTCCGGCGATGAGACCCGTGTTAGATCCTAACTACGCGTGCTGACAGGATGGAATTTATATGTTCTCCCTGTGACCATGTGGGTTTTCTCCGGGTGCTCCGGTTTCCTCCCACACTCCAAAGACGTACAGTTTAGTGTCCCTGGTGTGTAGGATAGTGCTAGGGTATGCGGTGATCACCGGTCGGCGTGGACTCAGTCAGCCGAAGGACCTGTTTCCATGCTGTATCTCTAAAATCTAAAGTTAATATTGTTCCTTCCACCCCTGCAAACATTAATGGTAGACACAAAATGCTGGAGAAACTCAGCGCGTGAGGCAGCATCTATGGAGAGAAGGAATTGGCGACGTTTCGGGTCGAGACCCTTCTTAAAACATTAATCTGGTTTCAGATATAGATCGGATACAGATCGTGTGCAGGTGGAGGAGATTACTTTTACTTGACATCCTCTTCGGCACGGATATTGTGGGCCGAAGGGCCTGTTTCTGTGCTGTACGCTTCGATGTCCAATATACAGGGCACACACAAAGCTTAGGATGTGTGGGGATGTAGGATGTATAAATTAAAATAAACTTCCTCAGTCTTTATTTAGGAATTAAAGGACACAATTTATGGTAACAAGATGGATCCAGAGCACCAAAATATTAACTATAAGGAGGGAGCCTAATTTTAAATTAGAACAGAAGACAGAATATTATCTGCAGATGTTGTCTACAGTGTATTTATTATTAGAACCTACACATTGTAAGAGAGAATCTCACTGACTGGAACTACTATTATTTTCTCCATCAAAACACAATTTGCTGGAGGAACCCAACAGGCCAGGCAGCTTCTATCCTTCAGGGTCTGAAGAAGGGTTCTATTTCCCCCTCAGACGCTGGCCGACCTGCTGAGTTTCTCCAGCACGTGTTTTGCTCCAGATTACACCATCTGCAGTTTCTTGTGCCGTCATTATTTTCACCATTCTGTGGTGTTGCTGTCAGTTTTGTTTCAATGTGGTGAACTCTTGCTGAAATATATTTGCATAATCAATGAGAATGATTTGGGGGCACTGGTTTTGCATGTGTGTGCGTGTGTGTGTGTGTGCGTGTGCAAGAAAGAACTGCAGATGCTGGAGTAACTCAGCGGGCCAGGCAGCATCTCTGGAGCGAAGGAATGGGTGATGTTTCGGGTCGAGACCCATCTTCAGACTGTGCGAGTGTGTATATACATACACACACACACACACACGCATATATATATATATATATATAACTTTTTTTTGTTTATTCTATTGTTTCTAAAGTACTATGTTTACATATTCTGTTGTCATAATCATAATCATATTTTATTAGCCAAGTATGTTTTGCAACATATGAGGAATTTGATTTGCCATACAGTCATACCAATAAAAAGCAACAGAACACACAAAATACATTTTAACATGACATCCACCACAGTGACTCCTCCGCATTCCTCACTGTGCAAGTAATTGCTGCTGCAACTAAGTATTTCATTGTTCTGTTTGGGACACATGACAATAAAACACTCTTGCCTTGTGTATTCACTGATGGCTTTGTGAGTAACTGCAGAATGTGCTCTGCACAGCCATACAGAGGAGGTAATGCAACGTCCCACCATTTCAGATCATCCCCTCTGTCGCCCTCAGCTTCCCCACTCAACAGCAACAAAATTGGGCTTGGCTGTCTTCCAAAAAACAAAGTTCCAGCTTTATATGGGCTTCCGTACAGAGCGCAAGACTTACACATCCTGCTGTTGATTAAAACAACACTGGCTTCAGCTAACTGCATGTGAGCAGGGACACACCTCCCCGACTACAGTGCCATCAGTGTAATAGCTCCCCAGCACAATCTCAACTCACACATCAAGTAATGGCACCTGTGCAAATACATCTGCCCATTCACAATGATTCAGCACCTTTACGAGCTGATGGAAAACATTTGGGAGGAGAAAGAAAAAAAAAGAACATCTTCCTTGCATCTGGAAGAGAGTTATGCTCTTCATTAAATCCTGTACATGGTTTTAATCAGAAACAGTAACATTTACAAAAGGCTCTGGATATGTCTGTCGCCAAGATATTCAGAGCATTTGAAGAAAATCTCGACCAGGATAAACTATTCTTCCAAGATTAGTTAAGAATTTACAGAAGGTGAATTTAATGATATTCTTGATTCTCTGGCTCTGTACTTGCCAAAAAGCTCGAGAAACAATAAGATCGATTACAGACGGGATTTAAACCCCCTTGCTATATAGATAGCGATTTCATTATACTGATTGTTAAATTATACCTTTGCCTATATGTACGTAGGTTCAGAAATGCTACTGTAATAAGTGGTTAGCCGGCTGAAATTATATGACTCATAATAAAGTGTCTGAAAATATTTGCCCTCGTTTAGCAGCTGTGTGGTGTTAGGAGAATGGATGGAAACTGTAAACTGACTGACTGTTTGATCAGTTCTCTCATTCTACGCGGTTCCAAGCTTTCGTTGCGGATACCAATTTTCCCATCTTGCCATTTACTGATGCAATCCTACTTTTCAACACATTGCAACGTCAACAATCCCGCCCGTCATGAAGCCTGCCAGCCCTCTCAACTCCAGCCATCGGTCTTATTCTCAAACTAATGCAGTGCAATGGAGACACGAGAAATTGCTGATGCTGAAATATTGAACAAAGCACAAAATGCTGGAGGAACAGGTCAGGCAGCATCTGCAGAGGGACTGGACGGACAACATGTCTGCTCGGGGATAGTCATCGACAGTATAAACGTTGAAGTCTCCAACTTCAAATAATAATAACCCCCCCCATTCCCTCTCTTTTTCCCCCGACACCCACCCCCCTTACTCAGCGCATACATATTTCTCCCGTCTCCCACTCCGTCACTTTGCGTTTATTCCATCATCTGTATGCTCATCTCCCATCCCAAAGTCTCTTATTTACATTTTATCGCCCCCCTCTTTTCCCTCCCTTCTATCCCCCCCCCCCCCCCCCCCCGGCTTTGCATTTCACTCCTCCTCTTCTCTCCTCACCCGACACCTTTTCACCGTTAGTCCCTTTGTGACTTATCTCATCATTCTACAAAAGACGCCCCTCACCTGTATCCACCTATCACTTGGCAGACTTTGCTCCTGCCCCTCACAACCCATCTTTTTCCGGCTTTCTCCGCCCTACTCCATCACTCTGAAGAAGGATCACGACCCAGAACGTCAGCTGTCCATTCCCTCCCCAGTAGCTCCAGCATTTTGTGTTTTGCTCAAAAAAAGATATCGCAAATGGGAAACCAGTTCATCTCTCAACAGAATAACCCAACAGACTTGTTCCTCAGTCATTATTCCCCTCCTGGCCTAATCTCTCACATTTGCCATCCATCATCCATTTGGTTATTTTTTGTCACTGATCTACATTAAGGGGACCGTACACTGGCCAGCTGACCCACCACCACTTGTTCAGAAGCCAGAGCACCCAACGCAAACCTCCATATCACAGGACTAACATGCAAACGCCACAGACTGCACCCGAGGTTAGGCTCAAACCCATTACCCTGGAACTGTGAGACAGCAGCAATAACACTACCTCATGAGGGGGGATCTTATAGAAACGTACAAAATTCTTAAGGGGTTGGACAGGCTAGATGCAGGAAGATTATTCCCGATGTTGGGGAAGTCCAGAACTAGGGGTCACAGTTTAAGGATAAGAGGGAAGTCTTTTAGGACCGAGATGCGAAAATCATTTTTTACACAGAGAGTAGTGAATCTGTGGAATTCTCTGCCACAGAAGGTGGTTGAGGCCAGTTCATTGGCTATATTTAAGAGGGAGTTAGATGTGGCCCTTATGGCTAAAGGGATCAGGGGGTATGGAGAGAAGGCAGGGATGGGATAATGAGTTGCGTGATCAGCCATGATCATATCGAATGGTGGTGCAGGCTCGAAGGGCTGAATGGCCTACTCCTGCACCTATTTTCAATGTTTCTATGCTCTCCCGGTAAACTGGCATTGGTTTCTTATTGTCACGTGTACCAAGGTATAGTGATCCTAACATAATGCACGCTACTGCCTTATATTCTTTCCCGTCATCATTCTAATTTCATGTAATCCCCAATTATCCCTCATTATCTCCCTCATCACTGAACTAATTGCATTCTTCAATGACTGAGGCTATGCCTTCCACCGTGACTTTCCTGGAAACTTTAAAACTTAGTACATTCAGTCGCTAGCTTTGACACCCTTACTTCCATATCTTATTAGTAGTTTGTTTGTTATTCCCTCTACCCTACTCCTTAATTTTGTTATTGTACAAATAATTCAGATTTTGGTCTCACACCGTAATCCCATTTCTAATTTTAAAATATATTTTATATCCTATTTCTCTTCTGTGAGTCTATTTCATAGCAAATAAAGCCACTAAAATGGTACTCATGTCATTCCCTTTATCACGGATCCATACACTGTGGAGGGCTCGATTGTAATCACATATTGTCTTTCCGCTGACTGATCAGCACACAACAAAAGCTTTTCACTGTACCTCGGTACGTGTGACAATAAACTAAACCAAAACATCATTATATGAGCAACTGAGAACTAATAACGGAGAATTTCATTTACTGAAATCATTTATTGAAAATGGAGAATGGCTGTGATTTAACGGGTAATCTGAGATGAGTTAGCCCTGCTTCTGTACAACGATTTATTTCAATATTGACATAAGCTAGATATACAAAATGATAAAATGATTCTGTGGTTTTCCAACTGGTCTCTTAGAAACCTGGAGTGTTTGAGCAGTGTTTCCTGCAGTAGTCATTTTCCACTTTCATCTTACATTCAAAATAAGTGCCAATAATGTTGGCTGTAACTGATAATTAACTCATTAAGAAAAATACTGATTTATAATTGCACTAATTAGGCAGTTAGCTATCAGTCATTTCTCAAAAGGACAATTTAAATTGATGCACTTAAAATTCTGCTGGTTAATATTTAATGTGGTGTTAGATTCTTCATTTTAGAGGAGCAATCAATGGCCCGGCTTAGAAAGGACCCAGTCATCTTGTATCTAAAAACATATGGGCTGCAGAAATGCCTAATTTAATGAAAAAGTAGACAGGCTAAAAAAAAAGCAAAAATCAACCAGAAATAAATCAATTCGAAGGAGGCAGATTCTTATACGCGAGATGAGAGGATGTTATTAATAGTTTGACAATTTTATTGGCATTAAAAGGGGAAAATACGCAAAAGTTGGCTGAGGGAAATAAATACTAAAATCATTGCAAATGTGCAGGAGCTTTGTTAGTGTTTAAAGACACTGACGCCAAAATGCCAAGTCAACAGCAAATTATTATTGTAAATGGAACAACTTACTTTGAAGTCCGTCAAAAGGAACTGCAGATGCAGATACAAAAGATAGACACAAAGTGCTGGAGTAATTCAACAGGCCAGCCAGTATCTCTGGAGAAAAGGGATGGGTGACATTTCGGGACGGAACCCTTCTTCAGACTCAGAAACCCGAGTCCATGCTCTCCGGAAAAGTTACTCCAGCACTTTGTGTCTATCTTACTGTGAAATTCCTTGGCATGCATGCTCAGAACTCCAATGAATACCTCACTATTGCATCAAGCTGCCTCCGATCCTTGCCTCTCGTTCAGCATGCTCACTCTGCCCAGCAGCCAGCTATCTCAGACTGCAGATGGCTGGGGACTGCAGTCGGAAGGCAGGCCAAGAGAGTTTCTCCCTGGTCACCAAGCCCAACTGTTTGGGCGTGAAGGGAATGGTAGCAGCCTTTCAATTGCCAAACTGCAGCCACTGTCTAATGTTTCTAGGACGTTGAAACCCAAGTACAAGGTTGTGAAAAGACATTAAGGTGGATTATTTTACTGCAAAATGTTCTGACTTTCCATGAATCCCATCTGAGCTAGTCCCATTTGTCTGCCTTTGGCCCATATTCCTCTTTTCTATTCATATCTCAAATATATCATCCAAAAGGCAAGATCTGCAAAGGTACAGCACTCCAGAACTGTTCTGAAATTTTAAACTAGATTATGTGCACAAGTCTCGTGGTTCTTGAATCCACAACCTGATGAATCACTGGCTTGAGTGTTACCACTTAACCAAGTCTGGCAAACATGAATTAGGAAGTTAGCTTCCCTCACTTATGTTTGACTCTAGGGCTTGAGCTATTGGGAGAGATTGGACAGGCTATGGGACTTTATTCCTTAGAGCACAGGAGGCTAATGGGCCTGTCCCACTTACGCAACTTTTTTGGTGACTGCCGGCACCCGTCATAGATCACTACAGGTCGCCGAAAATGTTCAACTTGTTGAAAATCCAGCGTCGACCAGAACAAGGTACGACTCTTTGGGCGAATACTCACAACCATAGAGGCTGCACCCCGCGACATGTCGCCAGGGTGTCTCCTGTATGGTCGTGAGTAGTCTCCTCAGTCGCCCAAAGAATCGTAGCGTCTTTCTGGTCGCTGCTGAATTTTCAACATGTTGAACATTTTTGCCAACCTGTAATGACCTATGACGGGTGCCGGAAGTCGCCGAAAAAGTTGCGTAAGTGGGACAGGCCCATTAGGGGTGATCTTGAGTCTTGCTGGAAACTGGAGCATAACACAAGTTGCAGGAGGAACTCAGTGGGCCAGGCAGCATCTGTGGAGGGAATGGATGTTTGATGTTTGCAGTGGGGGTCCTTCTTCAGATCAAGTATGAGGAAAGGTTCCAATCTGAAATGTCGTCTGTCTATTCCCTCCACAGATGTTGCCTGACCCGGTACGTTCCTCCAGCACCTTGTGTTTTGCTCTTGAATCTCAGAATGATTGGTTGGGGAAGGTATGAGAGGTTTGTCAGGGACTGTGGTTACCTCTGCATCACCAGGATGGAGGGCAGGAAAGATGAGACTAACCAAAAGCAGTTAAAATGGTGGATCTCAAGTGATCAGAACGTGCCTAGGAAGGAACTAAAGGTGCTAGTTTACATCGGTGATAGACACAACATGTTGGAGTAACAGCGGGACAGGCAGCATCTTTGGAGAGAAGGAATGGCTGATGTTTCAGATCGAGCCCCTTCTTCAGACTGAGAGTCAGGGGAGAGAGAAACTAGAGATATGGAAGGGTACAAAGTGAATTTAAGGTGTGAAAAGGACAGATCAAAGCTGACGATGTTCAAGGAAATGTAGAATGGTTCATTACTGGCTGAAGGGGAAGGTGACAACGAGCCATACAAAAAGTAAATCAAATCAGGAGGACAGTGAAATTAGTCGGAGAAGTGGGGGGGGGGGGGGGGGGGGGGGGGGGGGGACGGGACGTACTTAGTTAGTTACTTAAACAACACTTCAGCAGTCTGCCACCGCACTGCCTTATTTACCAATGGCTGGTTAAAGAGAGTATGAATTTGTGGTCTTAAAATAAAATGGGTTCCTCAGATGAGGCCATGGATGAGATTTTTCTAGTTTCATTTGCTTGGTTTTTAAAAATGGAAAATATGCTCAGATTTATTGCAGCAACTAATTTGCCAGTTTTCCTGTTGCTGACAAAGAGATTATTGGTGGACGGAATAAAAAGCAGCTCAGGAGGAGTGTCTTAAACGAAGAATTATTTTCCAAGCTGACGGTCGGTCTCTTTCATTTAACAATGTAAACTGGCAAAATGACAGAGACAGCGGATAGAGTGGAGGGTCCACGATCAATGTCGTGTGCAGCCCTGGCAAGTGGGGAGATGATTGGCCACAAACTGCTTAAACAAGGATGTGAATACGAGATCAGTAATGTTCCTCAAATAGCTGGTAGACGCTTAGAGCTGCACAACACAGAAACCGCCATGCCAGCCAAGTTGGAAAACCAGGCTAATCCCATATGCCTGCATTATGCCCATAGCCCTCAAAACCCTCCCCATCAATATATGACCAAACGTCAGAATGGTATTCACTTCAATAGCTTCCTCTGGCAGCTCATTCCAGATACGGACTATCCTCTGAGTGAAAAGGTTGCCAGAGATCCCTCTAAGTTCATTCTAGATATGGACTTTATCTGTGAAAAGTTGACTGTGAGGTCCTTCTTCAATCTCTACCCTCTCAGTTTAAGCCTATGCCCCCTAATTTTAGAATCACCTACTCTGGGAAAAGGGCAACAGTAGCTAGGGCTGTGATCTTCTGTAAAATTATACTCTGATCAGTAAAGGAGTGCAAAAGATAAGAGATGTATGCGACTGATTCATGTATGCTTATTTGTTAGGAGTAATCCCGATCTGAACCAAGTATTTCTGTACAAACTGCTCAAATAAATCATCCCATTGCTAGAGGAATGAGGATCAGCAGAAACAATGCACAATCAGATTAGAGTCACAAGCCGTTGAGCTGCACAGTATGAAAGCAGGCCCTTCAGCCCATCTCATTCATGCCATCCAAGTTGGCAAACTGGGGTCGTCTAATTTGCCTATGTTTGGCCCATAACCCTCTAAATCCTTATTATTCAATGGACTGGTACAAATGCCTTTTCAAAGACATAATTATATTGGCTTCAAGAGTTTCCACTGGTAGCTCATTCCAGATACGGACTACGCTCCGAGTGAAAACGTTGCCCCTGCGATTTCTTTTAACTCTCTTCTCTCTCACCTTAAGCCAATACCCTCTAGCTTTAGCACACTCATCTCCCCGCGTGCAAACTATCCCCTTCATAGTGTGACAAAGCAACGCATCAACACAAGGTGAAACAAACACCAGGTTAGTCCACTTCTGTCTGAATCAATGGGCCTTACATCCGTACACCACACCCCTCCCTACACATTAGGATGTTGACACAAGGCTACAAGTGAGGCCCTAAATAAACTGGTGCCTTTCCTAATTTGTTTTCCTTCTGCAGTCTTTGGCACGGCAATGCATCTGGAACCCAGCACTGGAACTTTGAATGAATTAAGATGTTTCGAGTTAAAAATATAAAACTATGTTGACTATGTTGAGGGTTTAATGGAGCGTTAGAGTCGCTACTATATCGCCACTGCATTTAACCACCATTCAGATGCATGCCACAATCAAAAGCTCCATTCATAATCTGACTGGAAGATATGCTGAGACTGCAAGCAGATTTGAAAACTGAATCAAACTATTCTGTTGTCCTTCTGTTGGGAGGTCAAAAAAACAAATTTATATCTGGACTTCAATACTATTCTGTGTAGGAAGGAACTGCAGATGCTGGTTTAAACTGAAGATAGACACAAAATCCTGTAGTAACTCAGTGGGACAGCCTCTGGAGAGAAGGAAATGGGTGATGTTTCGGGTCAAGACTGTTCTTCAGTCAGAGCTCTCTGATTGTGGTAGGATGGTTCAGTTGCCTAATAACTATATATATATATTATATAACTACACACAGAGAATACAGATCTGACCAACAAAATAAGGAAACCCTTTCGTCCCCAGATTCAATCTAGTAATCCTCCTCTGTGTTCTACTAAGGGACCCACACCTTTCTTTAAATAAGAGAACATTGTCCATCCATCACAGGTGCTGTCTGCAACAGGTACAGGAACCATGGCCATCGGGTTCAAGAAATTTTTTTTCAAGCAGCCACCAGTTCTTGAACACTACACAACACTAACTCTACCTTCTTCAGTCTGAAAGAAATGTAACCCATCCTTTTTCTCCAGAGATGCTGCCTGACCCACTGAGATACTCCAGCACTTTGTGTCTATCTTCGGTATAAACCAGCATCTGCAGTTCCTTTCTGCACACTAACTCTACCTCTGCAACTATGATCCTCTATGGACTGTGCCATACGGACTTCGGTTTCTGCACTATCATAGTGACTTAGTATTACAGTTAATTTATTATATTATTGATTATATATTACCTGTGTGACTTGTGCCTACAGGCCTGTCCGGCTGCAGCAAGAAAGAATTTCATTGTTCTGTTGCTGGTACGTATGACAATTAAACAATCTTAACCCTTGAAAACTGCATAAAATACTTTTGGGTATTATCTAATTAAACCCCTACTTTGTTGTCTACTTCTGTACTGTAGTCTTCATTCCATTAATCTTCACAAATGCGACTCGTACCTGCTTGAGCCTGAGGAAAATCCCAAAATGTTGTCTGTCCCAAATGCTGCCAAACCCGCTGAGTTCCCCGATGTCAGGGACACCCCTGTTTCTACAAGCACTGGTTGTCATTTATGTCATAACCTTTAAACAATATCCTACTTTTTTTTAAAAAAACTGTTTCTTCCATAGTAGACAACCTCACATTTCCCCCATATTATGCACCATCTGCTACCTTTATACACACACACACGCACACACACACACACCTTTGCAGGCTTTCTATAGTAGTTTCACAACTTTATATTGCAAATGATTGTTTTTCATTACAATAATGCAACCCTACTCCTGCATTCAGAGAACATGGAAGGACATTTATCTTGATCAAGAAATGGCCAGTTTGAGTTCGCACATGCAGACTGAATAGTTATTGCTCTGGACATTATATCAGTAAAATCACCTTTTGAGTACAGATTTCAATAATTTCATGATAAATTGAGTTGCACTCAATGGAAAAAGATCACAAATAAACCAAAAAGACCAGGGCCTCAAATTTACTTCTACTTTATAAAGACCGGGCTTCACATTCAAACTATGGCAGAAAGGACAACTTCAGATCCAATTTAAAAGCCAATTCCTCGCTTGGTTAATCATCTAAAGTTCTTTGAGGCCGTGACTAAAAGAATAGATAAATGGGAACAGCAAGTGGTACGTTGGCCATTATTGCAAGACGTTGTTAGTGAAGGAGTAAAGAGGTCTCACGAACATTGCAAGTGAAACATCCCCTGGAGCTACATGTACAACTTTGATCTCCTTATCTAAATAAAGATAAACTTGCCGTCACGGGAGTTCCGAGTAAGAAGATTGGCTAATGGTTCCTGGGATTAGTTGTATGTGAAGGGATTATTTTGCAGAAGTTAGACGAATGAGAGACAGGTAATCTCAGACAGGTCTGAAGAATGGCCCTGGCCCGAAACATCATCTATCCATGTACTCCAGGGAAGCTGCCTGACCTGCTGACTTACTCCAGCACTTTGTGTCCTTTTTTAAATTGTATTCCAAACTTACACAACTCAACACCTGGAAGCATGGAAGATTGATTCCTTGGCTGGGGAGTCTGGATTCAGAGGTTGCAGTTTCAGAATAAAATGGTAAACTATTAAAATATGGATGAGAAGAAATGTCTTCACTCAGAGAATGGTGAGTCTTTGCAATTCTCTGCACAACAACTAGAATGAATGTATTTGAATCTTAGAAACCAGCCCTGACCACCATAAACAAATCCCTGCCTATGTGACTACTGGGGGTAATGGATGTAATGTCAAGTGTACTACTCCCTGTTGCTCAAAGTGAAAGCTCACACAGACATAATGACTCCTAGGGCAAGGTACTGCCCGCTGAACGGAGCCAGCAATAAACTTTCAGGAGAGAAGGGGACAAAAGGAAAATAAACCAGTTAGAACAATCAAGGTTTCTGTGACTGTTTGCACTTGACTGCCAAAGGTTGAAGGGGAGACATGTTAGAATTATAGAAACATAGAAATTAGGTGCAGGAGTAGGCCATTCGGCCCTTCGAGCCTGCACCGCCATTCAATATGATCATGGCTGATCATCCAACTCAGTATCCTGTACCTACCTTCTCACCTGATACCTTTAGCCACATCTAACTCCCTCTTAAATATAGCCAATGAATTGGCCTCAACTACCTTCTGTGGCATAGAAAGTTATGACACCACAGATAGGGTAAGCAGTCAGAACCTTTAACCCCCAGAGTGAAAATATCAAAGACGAGAGGAGTAGCTTTAGGGTGGCACAGCTGTAGAGTTGCTGCCCTACAGTGCCAAAGACCCATGTTCAATCCTGACTGCAAATGCTCTCTCCATGGAGTTTGTACGTTCTCCCTGTAACCGCGTAGGTTTTCAACGGGTGCTCTGATTTCCGCCCACACCCCAAAGACGTACAGGTTTATAGGTGAATTGGCTTTGGTAAAAATTGTACATTATCCTTACTATGTAGGATAGTGCTAGTGTACGGGACAATTGCTGGTCTGTGTGGACTCGATGGGCTATAGGATCGGTTTCTGTGCTGTATCTCTAAAAGTCTAAAAGATGAGATAGGCAAATGTTAAAGGAGATGTGTGGAGCAAGTTTTATTTATTATACAGCGGGTGATGGGCACCTGGGACACGTTACCAGGGGTGGTAGTGGAGGCAAGTGCAGTAGTGGCTTTTAAGAGGCGTTTAGATAGGCACATAGGAGGAGACTGGCTTAACTTAGCATTATGTTTGACACCGACATAGTGGGCCAAATGGCCAGTTTCTGTGCTGTCCCTTTTTATTGACTATAATACAGTGAATTGGTGGCAATAACACAACTTCAGCCTCGAATTGAAACAGCTCTTTATCTGAAGACTGCATGATTGCACAATGGTGCTTCAAAATCTACTCCTTGTGATATCCCCACTGTTTTTATGAATTTCTGCAGCTCAGTCATTTCAGGCTTGTCCCAATGGAGCAGGAGCTTATGCTCCATGGAATGAAGGCTCGGCTCTAACTCTCTGCTTTACTAGCTTTCTGACATCACACCACACGGTAGCACTCAGTGGAAAACATACACTTCGAGAAATACAGTGGCAATTATACTGTGCCTTCCACAGATTCTCACAGTCAATGAAGAGTGGTTACTGTTGCAGTGAAGGTACAGAGCAGGAAAACATCATGTGCTCACACTGGATTTGTAAGATAACTGGAGGACAAGGAGAGAAGACAGAGAGAGGGAGAGGGAGAGGGAGACACACACACAGAAAGAGTGTAGGAAAGAACTGCAGATGCTGGTTTAAATCGAAGATAGACACAAAATGCTGGAGTAACAGCATTTACTCCAGCATTTTGTGTCTATCTTCGATTCAGAGAAAGAGACAGAGGGGGGAGAGGGGGAGAGAGGAGAGAGAGAGAGACAAAGAGACCGTGATTCAGAGGGACAGAGAGAGGCAGAGAGAGAGAGAGAGAGAGAGAGGGAGAGAGAGAGAGAGAGAGCAAGACATACAATTATAGCAGACATTCAATCACTTAATGTTCTACAATTGAAAATCAATTTTCTTTTCCCTGAATGAAATGTGCAAGTGGCTTCTCCTGAATGACTTACATCACTCTGGGAAGTCAACGATAAATATCCTCGAGTGAATTGTATCGGCACGCTCTCACCCTCCCCAATCCCCGTCGAAGCACAGGACTTGCTTGTCCATCCCTTCCTCCCCCGACCAAAGGGCAGACCACGATGGTCCAGTCCCACTGCCCACCAAACCATTCAGCATCCATCTTCATCCCCATTCATCTACTGAACAAAGAGTCTGATCAGTCATCCCCACACCCTACCCCCATAACTACATGCCCCGACCACTTACCCACCACCAGCAAAAAAAAAGACAAACCCCTACCATTTCTCTCTTTATCCCTTCACCTAACCACTATGTTCAGTGCAGACATTTTAGCTAAAGGATCTCCTTCACTAATTTGAAAGTGTATGTTATTGCCACGTGTACCTAGGTACAGTGAAATGCTTTGTTTTTGCATATAAAGTACACAAAAGAATAGCCACAGAGGTGCAGACAAAGTTACAAAAAGTACTCTTTAAGTAACGTTGGTCCCATCTTCTCTCCCCCCCCCCCCCCCCCCACCACCCACGCCTGGTCCCCCTTAGTTATTTGATACGGATGTAAAATTATGTTAGCACACGATCCCATGGCAACCCTTTATTCATGCTGCGGCTTTAAGACTGGATGGAGAGTGGGGGTGAAGGAATAATCAATTTAAAAATGGGACTAGAAAATGAGTCTGTCATTATTGAAGCTCTCTTGGTTTGAGAGTGGGTCGGCTGCGAGGCGAAAATAAAATCCATGTGGCTGAGCTTTCTAGCTTGTGCAGGCACTGGTACGTTGTGCAACAACTCATTGCTCTGGCAAGTGCCACTCGTACATCTGTCAACTCTACATCACCAGTAAAACAAACTAATGGCCATATAAGGAAGCACTTCCTGCCGTAACGTCCTGTTGCAGCCAGCTCTTTACTGTTATAGATTACAACCAACCCATTCATAAAATGCAAGGGGCTGCCTGCTTTCACTTCACGGATCAGTGGTGGGGGAGGGGCGCCGTCTCACATGACAGGAAAGAATGCCCCCTGATGGGAGAAACCACCCGAGCAGACACAGGTTGGATTAGAGAGCGTTTTCGGGAGCAGTTGCACGGCAGAGAGTCTGTGGGCTTCAAATACGCAACATTGGTTGCAATCCAGTCTGTGGCAGTGTGTATAAAATCATGAGATGAATAGATCGGGTAGATGCACAGTCTCTTGCCCAGAGTAGGTGAATCGAAGACCAGAGGCCATAGGTTTAAAGTGAAGGGGAAAAGATTTAATGGGAATCTGAGGGGTAACTTTTTCACACAAACATAGAAACATAGAAAATAGGTGCAGGAGTAGGCCATTCGGCCCTTCGAGCCTGCACCGCCATTCAACATGATCATGGCTGATCATCCAACTCAGTATCCCATCCCTGCCTTCTCTCCATACCCCCTGATCCCTTTAGCAACAAGGGCCACATCGAACTCCCTCTTAAATATAGCCAATGAACTGGCCTCAACTACCTTCTGTGGCAGAGAATTCCACAAATTCACCACTCTCTGCGTAAAAAATGATTTTCTCATCTCAGTCCTAAAAGACTTCCCTCTTAAGGTTGGTGTGTGAATGGAACAAGCTGCCAGAGGAGGTAGTTGAGGTTGGGACTACCCTAACGTTTATAAAGCAGTTAGACAGGCGCATGGATAGGACAGGTTTGGAGGGATATGGACCAAACGCAGGCAGGTGGGATGAGTGTAGCTGGGACATGTTGGCTGGTGTGAGCAAGTTGGGCCGAAGGGCCTGTTTCCACACTCTATGACTCTAAGCTCACTCGCATTTATAGGTGTTTTTACAACAGGGGCGTGCAGCTTCCATTGTGCTCCCTTGCCAAGTCATTATCCCCCACACAATCTAGACCCAATAAACTGCAGGTTTTACGATGGAGGAGTGACAACATATGGGGAAGGAGGTAATGTTGCTTTGTGGTGCAAATTATTCATTCATTCAACAGTCCCAAATGTTCCTGATATTTTTTCACCCTCCGGCCATTCCCAGACGACAGGGTTGTGGTGGTAGCTACATGCCGGTCTATCGCAGGTACTGACCACCCCACCATCAAAAGGATCTACCGAGGTGCTGTTTCGTAAAGGCAGTTAATATCATCAATGACCCACATCGTCTTGGCCACACTCTCATTCCACTCCTGCCAACGAGGGAGGAAGGTACAGGAGCCCGAAAACCATGATCTCCAAGTTTCCAAAACAGCTTCCTCCCAACAACCATCAGGCTCTTGAACACTACTCAACACTAACCCTAATTGTGCACTTCCATAGATGATCTTTGATTGCACTAAGGACTTTTTTTTTGCACTAATATTGTGATTATTCATTTATTCAATTTTTGTTTTTTTATTACATATTATTTGGTACATGGATAGAAAATGTTTGGAGGGCTATGGGCCATTCGTGGGCAGGTGGGACCAGTATAGATGAGACATCTTGGTCGGCATGAGAAAGTTGGGTTGAAGGGCCTGCTTCCACACTCTATCCATGTGTATTGTGCTTACAGGCCTGTTAAGCAGCAGCAAGAAAGAACCTCATTGTCCCATTGCCGGTATATATGACAATTAAACATTATTGACTCTCCTGTGTATATAGTCTATGAGGAAGGAACTTTGGTCGTGTGAGTACGGGGAAGAGTTTGTTTGCTGCACAGCCTAATTCTCTGACGCACATTTCCTGAGGAGTGTTTTCCAAGTCAGTAAAGAGGATGAAGAGATTTACTTACAACTTTCACAGTGGTAGTCCGGCACAAACTGCTCATCACTGTCTGGCACCTGAGCTGGAATACGGAGGGAGATAAATGTTAGAATGTTGAATAAGCAAAGAACACTTTCCATTCTAAGACATCATCTAGGTAATAAGAAGTTATAAGATCCTGCCAGAGCCAGTAGTTGAGGCAGGTACAATAACAAAGATAGGTACATGGATAAGAAAGGTTGAGAGGGATATGGACCAAACGCAGGCAAAAGAAAACAGCAAAACACAAGCTGCAAACGTTTCCCTCAAA
Organism: Leucoraja erinaceus; assembly: GCF_028641065.1. NCBI lineage: Eukaryota > Metazoa > Chordata > Chondrichthyes > Rajiformes > Rajidae > Leucoraja > Leucoraja erinaceus. Next base: position 16,872,818 of record NC_073403.1, read on the forward strand.
CATTTATCCCCAAACCTAACTAAAGCACCAACCACAGTTGTTCATCATTTCCTCCACCAAAGCAGACCACCATCATTCATCACCATTCTGCACCAAAGCAAGGCCACCCATTATTTGTCCTGGTTCTGCTCCCATGGGACAAACAAGTTGAGCCGAAGGGCATGTTTCCATGCTGCATCTTCAGTGACTATGAAGACTATGACTCTTCAATGCAACCATCACTGCAGTATTGGGCTCTGATGGTATGGGGTTTTAATCCGAGATAATCACAGCTGAGCCTGATCTCATCCCTTGATCAATAATTGCACAAATGGTTTTCAATAAGGGGCACCAGTGATCATGAAGGAAGAGACGCACAACTTTCAATCCTAGCTGATCTCAGATTCTTCACAATACAGAGCAAGATTATACTGGAGTCTTAGCCTTATTAATTGATTAATTCATCAGACATGGATCTGCCTTTACTGTCCGTTCCTGATTGCTCCTGAACTTACAAGACATTATATCAACCATGTTCATAACACAATGTGCTGGAGGAACGCAGCAGATCGGGGAGCATCTGTGGAGGGATTGGACAGACAACGTTTCGTGTTGGGACATTTCTTCAGGCTGATGGAGTAGGGGGGAGCATAGTGGAGGAGGGGTTAAGCCTGGTAAGTGATAGGTGGATGCAGGTGAGAAGGGCTTAATGCAGATGAGAGGGGCAGATGGGTGGAGTAAGTGATGGCTAGAGATGAAAAGAAGGCAGATAAGGAGGGAAGAGGAGCAGTAGGAGGGATATGCGTGGAAGGGGATAAGGCGGAGGGGGAGGAGGGAGTGATAAGAGTGAAATATGGGACTTGCAGATGGGAGATGATGAGTCTGCATATAGACCAGTATGGCAAATTTATTCCCAAAGGATATCAGTGAACGAAATGTGTTTTTTAAATAACTTTATGTCGTTTAATTACTGTTGCAATGTATTTTTTTGATGAAAAACTAAATTTGTTAAATGACTCGAATTTAAGTACGCCAGCTGCGATGGTGGGACATAAAACTAATTTATATGGATCAAGGGTGCAGGCCTCCTCAATGTAATCCAATCAATTAACCCTTGATGTTCCCACACTTCCAGTAAACCAGACCAGTAAAAGTTAGTGCACTCACTTACCGCGCAACTTTAAAATTGGATTCCTTAAACTGCTTAATGAACCTTTAGTTTAGTTTAGGGTAGACAAAGGTGCTGGAGAAACTCAGTGGGTGAGGCAGCATCTATAGAGCGAAGGAAATAGGCAACGTTTTGGGTGGAGACCCTTCTTCAGACTTAGTTTAGTTTAGTTTAGCTTAGAGATACAGTGCAGAAACAGGCCCATCGGCCCACCGACAGTGATCCCGTACACTGGCGCCGTCCTACACACTAGGGACAATTTACAAACTTTTACCGAAGCCAATTAACCTACAAACCTGTATGTTTTTGGAGATCCTTTTTTACATTTGCGAATAGAGCAACTATCTATATATATATATATAACTGTTATGGGTTAGGACCCTTCTTCAGTCTGAGGAAAGGTCCCTACACAAAACGTCACTTATCCGTGTTCTCCAGAGATATGTAGGAAGGAAATGCAGATGCCGGTTTACACTGAAGATAGACATGAAATGCTGGAGTAACTCAGTGGGACAGGCCACGTCTCTGAAGAGAAGGAATGGTTGAGACCCATCTCACTTGATGCTGTCTGACCTGCTGTTACTCTAGCACTTTGGTCTCCTTCTGTCTGAAACAGCATCTGCAGTCCTTTGTTCCAACACAATTGTTATTAATTTTACAATATAACCTACAACTCATGATTGACCTTTCAAAACAAGACTAGTACAGGTCTCCAGTGTTATTTTGGAGGTATTGTCCAGCTAGACCTGGCATTGTACGACTTAGTTTAGTTTAGAGATACATCGTGCAAAGAAATGGAGCATCAAGATCTGAAACTATCCAAAATTCAAAACTGATTCCTCTGTTGTAGTAGTGAGCCACTGTGTATGCTGTGATGGGAGACCTGTAATTAATGCTTTAAATTTTAGATAATTTTATTAACCCTATTACATGCTGTTACAATGGAATGGTGGTCACTGTTTAAAATGCATAATGCAATATTATTGTTTGAAATGACTGACCAAGAATTTGAATTTTTATAAATGAAATATTTAACTTAATGATCGGTGATGATATTTGACCACATGTAACATAAGTAATAACAAACCAAACTTTTTATATTCTACAGCTTGCCTTCTCCCGACCACCCCAGGTTTTTCTAACGCAAGACTCAAAGTGCAGCTCAGAGGTATATCGAAAAATTATTATTGCATGTGGTAATGGCACACGTCTAATAAATATCTCATTTTAAGTAAATTTGCCATCTGATTTTGAAATAACATTCAGTAATGGTGGCACAAAAAATGGTGAAATGCTATGAAACGTTTAGTTCTGGTGTGGTCTTGTGCACAATAACAAGCACATCATTGTGACATTCCAGCTAGGGAAACAAGCTCTGTGCTTTCCACGTTTCTGAATTGCTACGTCAGTTAAAGTCGATTTCTGCAGTCCGAGAAATGTTTTGCTCAAAATATTGGCAAAATATTTTATTTAGCATTCAATGAAGATCACACTGTTCTAAGATCAGCCATGCTTATTTCCTCTGCAAGCAATACAGTAATCCCTTTCTAATATCTGACCATCAGGCATTAAGTGGAATAACATAATTTGGACCCTTTTAATTATGTGATGTTGCATTTTTCTAAGTATACCAATAAAACAGATAAGCATTTAAAATTCGCAACATCCACATGAGAATGACTTGAACAATCATTAATAGCCTTTCACTTTTATCAAATATTAATTTGATAAACGGCTACAAAACTGAATTATTCTGCGATGATTTAAAAATCAACATGAAAATAAATTCACATGGCAAATATGATCTTTCGATGAAAAATGAGATTAGAAAAAATAGCTACACAAAAAATGGATCATACCAGCTTGTACAAATAAAAGGTTTAAAAGAGATTGCAGAAAGGGATAGTAGAAGTTAAGACATTTAACAAGAAATGCTCAGACTTCAAACTAAAGACCGACAATAATAAGATACAGAGCAAACCCATCTGCAATATTTAATAAACAACATATCAAGGGTCAGATCAACTTGTCTCCAACTATGGTCTCAGAATCTAAAAGATCCTTTACACCTTTCCCATATTTTCTATTTTGGGGAATTAAGGAATATTCTCATGCATTACACAGCATAAAGAAATTACATTACAAAAAAACATTACATAAAGAAATGAGGTATTGAAAGGTATCACTCCAATCTGAAGCCAAACAGCGAAGCAGCGCCAGAGGAAAAGAATCAGCTTCCAATTCCACTTTGACATGTACTTCCACCCATCTGCAGCTGAAAGCCTGGGTCTGGCTGGAGTCTATCTCCAGGGGTGCGGGCAGATCTCTGGTGCCTCACCCATTCCTCGTCTGTGAGCCAAAACAATAAGCATCCATGAGCTGTTGGACCACGGAGGGCAAGGGTGAATATAACCTTCACCTGTCATGCACATGAGGAAACTCTGACTTTCAACCCTACCTGGGCAGTGAAGCCATCTGTCCTGGAGGTCCACTGAGCACGGCTGGGAGGAGAGCAGTTGGATCACTGGGCTCATGCCGGCGCTTTGGAAGTCCTACCCACTTAATGCCAAGTCCCCAGACCTTTCCTTATTGGCATTTCTTTTTCATTGTAAGGTTACAATCCAGCACACTTTCAGCCAATCTAATCCACGCCCACAATTCTTCCCATCCCATTTAACATGACTTTTTCCTTTGGCAAAGGAAATCAACAGAGTTGGCAACACAGCTACAGAAACACATCACCTCATTCCCTATCAATCACAATAGCCATGCATGTTTGTATTCATTCAAAACAAAACATCTGCAGGTAGAATTATTACAACTTTACAGAGAAAGGGTTGCAAACTAAACTGACAATCTGTTTCTTTCCAGGTCCAGATTCTGATTCAAACCTTTCATCTAGACTCGGATAAATGGAGAGGATTGAAAATGAATTAAAAAGATACTTAATCCTGAAGGTTGGTTTCACCAGTTGACTGACCCTGTATTTTCTGTACTTGTGATTTTTGTGTTGCTGGTTTCACATTACAAACCAGACAAAGGATTAAGAAGAGGGGACATTTGTTCTTCAGACACCCAACCTTCCAAAACAGTTCAAAGCCAAACTGAAACCAAGCTCCTGGTAAACTGGATCATTAAGTCCCCTGCACTAACGCACACTTTAATACAAAACGGACGGATCCAATGATTCAGAAACTCTCTGAAATTTCTAAGGGCAGAAATCAAACCTACGAGGAAATCGTCCTGTCGGGAGATGGATTCGATTTAACTCGAATCTTTTCCACATTCATTCAACACCCCATCCTCAAACAAAAAACATTCGCATATGTTTTCCATTAGTCATAAACAATGTTTATGTTTTCTTCAATTCTCGGTTATAAAATCTTGGTACCGATTTGAGAAGAGGTTAAAAAAAATCCCGTTTCACCTACAAGACTCTGGTCAGCAAAGTGAGTTAACTAATATAAAATGTCTAAGTCTAATATAAAAGTCATTTGTATCAAAATAAAGCCGGCGGGTTGCAAGCAGCATGCCGACCAGCAATCAAACCCCGCCGATGTTTTGGATAGATTAAGAGGTGTCGTTTGACTGAACTATTAACCTTTGGTAAATAATGGACGGAGGAAGAGAGAACTGAGTAATTTAGTTTAAAAAAACATAATTACAACAGACCCCCGCATCAAAAACGGAAAGGGGGGGGGGGGGGGGGGGGGATAATATCTTAACTCACCTTCTGCAAGCCAAGCTTCTTGAAGTTGACTTAAATCTTGGAAGAGATCTGCAAAGGGCGGAAAGAATTTTCCAAATGTGAAAATAAGTAGGCAAAGGATTAGAAGTAAACTTTTAAATTGTTTCATTTAAAATTCGTGCAATGTTACCTTCTGTGTCCGGGGTTAAATCTCTGGCAATGTACCTCCTCTTCCTGGCGATAGCAGCCCGCTCCAGTATCCCAGGGTCGCGCACTTTCTACGATTGGAAATGTTAAGGAGCATTTTACCGGCTACAGTCAACGTTACCTGTCTGTCCGATTCAACGATGCGACCACGGGTTCAGACAGTTGATATCCCCCTCCCTCCAATTTCTCCTGGATGCTTGTTAATTTCACGAACTTCATTGCAACTAAAGTTTGTGTTGTTAATAAACTGAATCACGTTACAGTCACACACACACACACAGCAAGATCATGCAACTCAAATCAAACTTTCTTCTAAACTATCCGGATAATTTTTTTTTGGCCTCATTGTTTTGCAAAGCTCCCCCCTCCCTCTCTCTCTCCAGAATCTTTAAATGGCAGTACTTACATTTGGAAACGTGTAAGGCACTTGCTGATCCAAATAACTATCTATCCTGCGTTCCATTGTTAACCGTTCTGAGCATTTAGACGGGATTTAACAACAACAAACTCCGATCAGCCTGCGGGTGAACGGGTGGGGGTTGGGGGATTGGAGGGGAGGGAGAGAGAGAGAGAGAGATCATGAATGAACGAATGAGGCATGCATAAATAATAAGCTTCATTCACAAAAAAAAAGCCCAAGACAGCCCACAGGCAATGAGCGGCTGCCCGCCAAACAGCAGCAGACTCTTAAAGCGAGGATGCACCCATTTAAAGGCGGAGATTTTGTCCCACTCGCAGTCGGCGGTTTACCTTTCCTTTTTTAATTTGAGGATGTTGTGAATTAACCGCTGATTTTTTTTTTGGGGGGTGGGGGAGTGATTTAATTGTTGGAAATGACGAAATTGCAGAAGCCGGTGAAAACAAACATCTTCCATTTTAGACAATGTTTGCAAGTGTATAGGGTCTGTTCGTGAAGGTGAGTGTCTCGGTGAATCTGTGAGGTGCATTGTTGCATCCATGGTGCGAGAGTGTGTGTGTGTGGCAGTTTTGCTAAACTGATGCAGATCAGAGATGATGATCGCGTGTTCACACTCCAGCCTAACTGTTGCCGAATGTAATGCAAGCTGAGGCATTCTGCCCTACACACGCAAGGATGGAGACCGGCAGCAACACTAGTGAATGATTACTATCTATGCCATGAATAATAAATAATAAATGTAATGTGAATGAGTAATCTCGAGCTCCTATCAAAGTCTCCAAGAGAGGACTTCACTTAAGATATGTTGTTAAAAAGAAAATATTTGTTTTTCAATAAAAACAATTGAGATATCTGAAAAATCCATATGATGTACTTTTAGGGCATTAAGGCTCTCTTCCTGACCCCTTCTTTCCCTTCAATAACCATCAAATTGTATGTTGCAATAGAATATTTCGTGGACGTGGTGACATATTTTTGGGATTCCCCAAAGCTGAGAAAGCTGCTATTGTACATGGAAGTTAATTTGCTTGTGTTAACACTTCAGGCATGTTGAGCTGAATTTGAAATATTAACGCTTTACATTAGAGGTTGGCTGACCATCTAAAGATTGACAGGATTTCTTGCCTATGTTTTGAAGCCTAAAGAAAGACCCCATTTTACCGGCAATTAAATTCAGGAATTTTGCCTGTAATTTATTTCAGAATAAGGAAGTGGTTTGCTTATCAGGTGATCTTTTGCAAAAGCCCGTTTATGAAAATAATTGATCTCAATTAAGTGTCTATTAGTTCAGGCAAACGAAAATTGATGCCAATAGAAGTATCATCAATGAAATAAACGCACAAAGGTATCATAGATATCTTCAATAATTGTAAAGTAACAAAGAGCAAGCAATTGTGTATTAAAAATTCATTGAAAACAAAATATTTGTACGTCAAATTCATTACAAATTTACAGTAAAAGAATTGCAAATAAGATGGGGTATTTCTTTACTTCCTTTCCAGAAACATTTAGATCCTTTCAACCAGACCTAAAATAAATAGAGAGGATTAGAAATGAATTGAAAAATTACTTAAGCCGGAAGGTTGGTTTCACGAGTTGTCTGAACCTGTATTTTATGTACTCGTGATTTTTGTGTTGCTGGTTTCAGATTACAAACCAGACAAAGGATTAATAAGAGGGGACACTTGTCCTTTAGACACCCAGCCTTCCAAAACAGTTCAAAGCCAAACTGAAATGAAATATACGCATAAACGTGTAAGTATCTTCGATAAAATAAAATATATAGATGACAGCCTTTTTACATCTTGTTTTAACCCCCTAGGATAAGACTTTATGGCACTTTCTTTAAACGATAGACCATTTCATACAGGATATATGGATCGACTAGCAGTTGTTTGTTCCCAATGATTATTTCTGAAATATGTTCTTCCCATGACTCAATTATTTTCTGACCCAATCTACATACATTGTAAGTGACTGTAGCATTTGAGATGCCTCATATCGTGCAGCAATACATTTATATCAGTGTTAATTATATAATCCTTACCACAATGTCCATTTCCTGTAAATAGATGTTGATTATTGCTTGCTAGCACTACATCTCATGTATCCATATTTAGCCACCAACAGGTTCAAGGTCTGTGCATCATATTCACCATGATTAACTTCTTAAACGGCAACCTTTAAGATTATCACCATGTGGTATTAAAAACCCAACATATATCATGTGTTTAGTCAAAAAGTACATGTCAATAGGAGCAGTGGAATTCATATGTCTATGTGACTCAGTAGCAGAAATGGGTGAATGATTCAACAGCCGTAAGAAGAAATGTAGAAATAAACAATATTACAGCTCAAAGTAAAATTATTAAAATTGGGAAGGATTTAATTAATTTAAGGTGCTTTTATCAATGTGAAATAATTTGATCTACTGAGATGAACTGTTGATCAACCACATGGTGGGCTAATAAGTATCTTCTTGAAAATTATCTCATGATAGGATTAAATACATTGCTCTCCAGGTTCCTTACATTGAGGGAATGGTTTGAAGTGGCACCTTTTAGTACAAGTAAGGCTGAGCACTGGGAACTGAACGTAGAGAATATATGAGAGTGCCCAACAACTGGCATCATATAGGTGACATTAAAATGGCATTAAATATTATGTTTGAGTTGTGCAACAATTATATACCTTCAAATATTTGAGCAGCTGATACACACTTGTTTTGTGATTTGCTTATTTGAAGAAAATTGGGGTGATTTGTCATGAGAAAGTGGTTAGAAATAAGATGTTAAATAATATTGTATCTGAAAAAAATCTCACAAAAATATAAATTTGAAACAGTTCCAAAATCATTAATTAAAGCCATGTGACATCCTGTTATGAAATACCCATTTATAATTCATCATCCTGAGAAGTCGCAAACAATTAATGAAAAATAAAGAAAATAGAGAAACAAAGAAATAGTGATATAGCTTAAAAAGCCCCGGAGATATTCATGGGTGAATATTTGAGATGTCTGAGTTAGGGTCCCTATCAGAAACATTGTTTGTCCATTTCCTCCTCAGATGTTGAGCACCTCCAGCACTTTTGTGTTTTGCTCAAGATTCCAGCATTTGCAGTTTCATGTGTCTCCATGTTTTATGATGTCATTCAACCTAATCACGTTAACTCCATCATTAAAATTACGCCCAAGATTTTAATCACTTGACTATATGAATATTTTGCAAGCTAATAACACCACATAACAGTCTTTTCCAAAATTGCCTGTCTAAGATGTAATTTTCACTCTGGGAATGGACAAAACATATTCAAGCCTGTAAATACGAATGCTTTTTCTATTATTTATGCATCCTTGGTCAATAGACTTTGCTGGCGATGCCAGCATTTATTGTCCATTTCATCTGCCCGCCTCCTGAACTGTGGATGCAGTCAAAAATCAACTACATTTTGTTTGAATAAGAGAAGAATATTGCACTGAAGTTTGATGTCCCTTGGCTAAATCATTTGCTAGAAAACCAGACTGTTGATGGCCACTAGAGTTGCAGATCCAGTTATATAAATGTCCGCAAATCTTGAGCTTCCTGTAATGGATATCTGATTGACAACACCAGTTTTGTCCTCCAATGTTAAATTAGAATTTATCTCTGATATGCTTATGACAGAAAAATAATTAAGCATGCAAAGGTTGAAAGTTATCACGATGGAGGAATTTATTCAGCCAAGCTTACATTCAAGTTTCCAAGTCATGAAGTGTCAGAGTTGCTTGAAGTATTCATTCACACTAGTTCTATGTTATCCCCCTTTATCATCCACTTTCCTCACACTCGGGGTTATTTTCAGAGGCCAATTAATCTATAAATCCTCACATCTTTGGGATGTGGGAGGAAACTGGAGCACCGGGAGAAAACCCACGCGGTCACAGAGAGAACGTGCAAACTCCACACGGACAGCACCCAAAGTCAGGGTTGAACCTGTGTCTTTGGCACTGTGAGGCAGCACCTCTGCCAGCTGCACCAATGTGTTGCATTATCATTGCTATGGTGAACCATGAGGAAGAAATTATTTTAGTACCAAAACAGTATGAGTTAAGAATTTTTTTCTTAATATACAAAACGTGGCCGAAACTAAAGTGGGAACAAAGTAGCAAATAAATGATTATTTTCCACCACCTATACACTCAAAACAACATGAGCAAAATGACTGATGAAGCTTATTTCATCTAAAGTTAAATTAATGCCTTTGGGGTAAAAAGTTGTGATGGATGCCCAATAATTGAGAAAGCCAAAGACAAATGGCTGTGAATGAAAGGTCCTTATCTCTCAGAGATAAGGATGTTGATCTATAAGGTACTAAGCAAGTGGCCCAAGTGCACTTCAAGTAGATATACCTTTTGCTAAGTTTCAGCTTCCAGGCAATTACAATCATTAGTCTCATCTCACTCTATTTAAAATAATAGCAATGGCTATTATAAGAATAGACAAAGATCAATTTACGATGATAAAGTAGATAAATAAACAGCACTTAGTAAGGAAAGATCTTGCCGCATCAACTTCCTTATATTTTGGGGGAAGTGTTATCATAAAAGAAACACTTTTATGATAAGCTTCTGGTGCAGAATGACTAGAAATTCCAAGAACTGTTTGACTTCATTCTTGCTAACAAAAAACCCATGATATCATCTGACAAAGCACAGTCAGAATTCGAGGCCAACTTAATAATGGGTAAGAAATTAGTAGGAAGTTGAAGATACTCATACTTACTTTATTAGCCAAGTATGTTTTGCAACATACGAGGAATTTGATTTGCCATACAATCATATTAATAAAGAGCAACAGAACACACAAAATACATTTTAACATAAACATTCTCCACGGTGACACAGTGATATTTTGGGGGGAAATTATACAGGGAAGGAAAACGGATTCCTCGAAGATCAGTGATAGGACCTGAGGCACATCGCCGATTTGAGGTCAGAAACTTAAAAGCAAAATAGTGAAAATATCAATTTAGCAAAATAATCTTTGAAAGTAGCACCACACTAGGCATGGTGGGTATCATTTCTTATCAAATTGGTTAATTAATTGATGGAAAGATACATACACAGCCTTCGAGCCCACACTAGTTCATAGTCATAGAGTCATACGACGTGGAAACAGGCCCTTCAGCCCAACTTGCATACACCGACCGACATGTCCCATCTGCACTAGTCCCGTCTGCCTGCATAGGGCCCATATCCTTCTAAACCTGTCGTATCCATGTACCTATCTAAATGTTTCTTATATCATTGCTATAGTCCCTGCCTCAACTGCCTCCTCTGGCAGCTCGTTCCATACACCCACCTTCCTTCGTGTGAAAAGCCCCACAGATTCCTATTAAATCGTTCCCCTTTCTCCTTAAACCTTTCCTCTGGTTCTCGATTCCCCTACTCTGGGCAAGAGACTCTGTGCTTCTACCCGATCTATTCCTCTCATGATTTTATGCACCACCATAAGATCACCCCTCATCCTCCAATGTTCCAGGGAATAGAGTCCCAGCCTGCTCAACCTCTCCCTATAACTCAGACCCTCGAGTCCTGGCAACATCCTCGTAATGGTATCTCACACCCTACACACTCGGGGGAATACATTGGCCACTTTAACTTACAAACCGCACATCTCTGGGATTGGGTCCTTGATCACATGTCCGGTAATGTGAGGCCGCAACTCTGCCAGCTGAACTGTGCTACTCAATGACACAGAAACTACCAAAACAATTGGAGTAAATACTTAAGTGGATGGAACAATGGTGAGTGGAAATTGTCGTATTGCTAATTGCAAATAATATGCGCATGCAAGCAAGAAATTGGACTAAAGTTTCTCCGTAAGTAGAATGTAAAAAGGATCGAAACAAATGCACTGGCCAACATTTTCATCTACTGTGTAACTGCGATTCACAAAGTAAATAAGCTTTTAAACTAGAGAGCAAAATTTGTGTAGCATTTCACATAAGGTTATATTCAAAATGACCGGTGTTCAGAGGGTGCACTCAGGCCCTGGAGGCAGTTCAACATACCATGAATCTGATCCCTTGCCCCCAAGGAGTGAAATATGAGGAATGGCTATCAGATTCCATTTTTTTCCCTGCCTCGAGCAGTAAATAAGATAGAAGAAGCTTGATAATAAAAAAACAAAACAGAAAATTGCTTCACTTGATATCGGGAGAAAGATAAAAGGAAGTAAAAGTTTTAAACTATTACGATGATGGAAATAAGGATGTACGTTATGTATCGACCTGGCAGTGAGGCCACGGGCAGGTAACGGAGGTGAACACTGTTCAGCTATTCGCCAACTTTGGATGTTCCAGTGGAGATACTGTATGGTCTTTCTGGAAATGTAAAGCAAGAGTGGCTGTCCTCCTTCATATTTACTGTGATTTTGTTATGCATCAATTGAATGTGCAGCGGCTCTGCCAAACATGCAAATAATAAAACATAATCCCTTTGTCAATAAGAGTGGAGCTTTAAAATACAATTTTTATAAATTGCTTTTTATAAAAGACTGTCCTCCTCCCAAAGGAAATCCACGACCTTTCGAAACCGGTCAAACGTCAGTGGTGCCACAGTGGGAGTTTGGCTTTGGACTGACGCCAACATTGGTCTTTCATAATGTTGCTATCGGGAAAACAGGAATCACCAGAATAGAGATGTGATCTTTTTCCTCATTGCAATGGTTTCTGGGCAGTTATGTAACTGCATTCTGAGGTCTGACTTGTGTGATTATAATGTGTAGGAAGGAACTGCAGGTGCTGGTTTACTCTGAAGATAGACACAAAATCCTAGAGTAATTCAGCGGGTCAGGCAGCATCTCTGGAGAAAAGGAATCGGTGACATTTTGGGTCGAAGGCTGAAGAGTGAATCCACTCGGAGGAACGGTCTCGACCCGAAAAGCCACCTATTCCTTTTCACCAGAGATGTTGCCTGACCTGCTGAGTTACTCCAGCATTTAGTGTCTACCTTGTGCAATTATAATCTGCTTTCTGGAATGAGCGCTAACAAAGAGGTAACAACAACTACTTATTAAAGACATAGAGGAAGCGAGACTCCCAAATGCCTCAGGGATTGTTATATATAGAGGAAAATGTGATGTAAAGGTTCCCCTGGCCAATGCCATGCAGTTCTTCTGTGGTAGGTGTAACTTATGGGTTTAACTTGACAATGGAGACTAAGTTACAATCATAGAAAACAATCAAGTACATGCTAATTCCCACAGCACATTGCTAAAACAAATACACTGTTTAAATGCACTGTTTATCTTCCATTGTCTGAGCTCCAGTTATCTGTTTTCCTCCCTGTATACGCAGCCATTTTCACCATAGAATCTTCTTCGAAAATTTACCTCCTACCACCAGTCACACCTCCTACCTGAAAGTCATCAGCGTAATTTCCTTATCATTGCCTGCTTTGATCCGTGGTTTTCATACTTTACCCTTCCTTATCTCTAGACTGCCTCTCCCATGACTCCCAGTCTAAAGAATGGTCTCGGCCCAAAACGTTACCCATTCCTTCTCTCCAGAGATGCTGCTTCCCGGAGAGTTACTCTGACATTTTGTGTCTAGCCTCAGACTAAATGCAGTTAATGGAATTTGTGTCTACTTGTCTTCAAAGGACCCAAGATCGCTAACTTGTCTGATATTCACCAGGTTACTTTATTGGAGGGATGTATCTCATTTACTGCGGTAAATATTTTTATATAGCATTCCTGACATAATTGATGTCCCAAGATACAACTCAATTCCTAAGGAATAACGAAATCCTATAACTTAGAATTCATTTTTTAATGGCTTTCCTCGCTAATTTTAATGGTGCTCTGCAAGAATATAAACAAAAATGTTCAAGGGATTTATTAAAGAACATAATTGCTGGACCATCGATGGGTTCAGATGAAGCGAAGCCCAGAATTATCCGATCTCATTTCCATCATCAAACCATTACATTGTTGATCAGTCATTTATCCACTTAACTACCTGTTAACACCTTCAGTGTAAAGAATAGTACTTGACTAGATATATTAAATTTGCCGATTCCTCCCTTATTAGAGAGTTCTAGCTATAAGGAGAGGTTTGTCCTGTTCTACATTCTCTGATGACAATCTCATATTTCTGATCCACTGTCTTGCAGGCAAGCAACATGCAAACATATTGTTTGGAATTTATATTATGTTAGCCATTGACATCTGTAATAACCCCTCATTTTTACAAAGATTTACAAGTAAAATTGTCTAAAATATACACAAAAAATGCTGGAGCAACTCAGCTGGTCAGCCAGCATCTCTGGAGAAAACTTTCTGTGTTTTTTTTTGATGAAAATTAAAAAAAAACTTCACAGGCGGCTTTCTCTAGAGATGCTGCCTGACCCACTGAGTTACTCCAGCATTTTGTGTCTATCTTCTGTGTAAACCAGCATCTTCAGTTTCTTCCTACACATATTGTCTAAAATATGTTCAAGAAGGAACTGCAGATGCTGGAAGATCGAAGGTACACAACATTGCTGGAGAAACTAAGCGGGTGCAGCAGCATCTATGGAGCTAAGGAAATGGGCGACATTTCGGGCCGAAACCCTTCTTCAGACTGATGGGAGGTGGGGGGGAGAAGGAAGGAAAAGGGGAGGAGGAGGAGCCCGAGGGCGGGGTGATGGGAGGAGACAGTTCGAGGGTTGAGGAAGGGGAGGAGACAGCAAGGGCTAGCAAAATTGGGAGAATTTAACGTTCATGCCATCAGGACGCAAGCTGCCCAGGCGGAATATGAGATGCTGTCCTCCAATTTCCGGTGTTGCTCACTCTGGCAATGGAGGAGGCCCAGGACAGAGAGGTCGGATTGAGAATGGGAGGGGGAGTTGAAGTGCTGAGCCACCGGGAATTCAGGTAGGTTATTGCGGACTGAGCGGAGGTGTTCGGCGAAACGATTGCCCAACCTCCGCTTAGTCTCCCCGATGTAAATCAGCTGACATCTGGAGCAGCGGATGCAGTAGATGAGGTTGGAGGAGATACAGGTGAACCTTTGTCGCACCTGGAACGACTGCTTGGGACCTTGAATGGAGTCGAGGGGGGAGGTGAAGGGACAGGTGTTGCATTTCTTGCGGTTGCAACGGAAAGTGCCCGGGGAGGGGGTGGTACGGGAGGGAAGGGAAGAATTGACAAGGGAGTTGCGGAGGGAGCGGTCTTTGCAGAAGGCAGACATAGGGGGAGATGGGAAGATGTGGTGGGGTCACGTTGGAGGTGGCGGAAATGGCGGAGGATTATGTGTTGTATTTGCCGGCTGGTGGGGTGAAAGGTGAGGACCAGGGGGACTCTGCCCTTGTTGCGAGTAATGTGGTTGCTACATGCGCTATTGGTATCCCATTAGAGGACACCAGGATCCCACTTAATGCTGATGTTAAGGCACCAACATTAACCATGACACCAATCACAGCAAGCCTCTCATAAAATAGAACTCAACCCTCTTGATGGTAGACAAAAATGCTGGAGAAACTCAGCAGGTGAGGCAGCATCTATGGAGCGAAAGAATAGGTGACGCTTCGGGTCGAGACCCTTATTCAGACTGATGTGGGGGTGGGGGGAGTGCGAAAAAGAAAGGAAGAGGCGGTGGCAGTGGGAGAGCTGGGAAGGGGAGGGGAAAGAGGGAGAAAGCACGGACTACCTGAAATTGGAGGTCAATGTTCATACCGCTGGGGTGTAAACCACCCACGTGAAATATGAGGTGCTGCTCCTCCAACCCTCTTGATAGTGCATTTATCAACTATAATTGTTATATCTGGGAGGATTCCTAAGCAATAATTTCAGGAAGACTTTTAGCTTTTGGATGTACAGCAAGTGAGCTATAATCTGCAACCCCCCCACCATCCAACCCCACAGTGACAGTATGGCTCTCCCTAGTGTACTCTCCCAGCCTCTATGTAATGGAAAGTAATGATAAACCCTGGAGAGTCACACTATGTATTGTTGAACAGGGAGTGGTTGTGGAGCAGGGATGTTGCCTTGACTTGGTACCAATTACAAGCAGATGGTTTTCTTACTGAGATGTTAGCCGTGACTCTGGTGTCAGTTAGCAGCCCTCTGGCCTGCAATCTGAAAGACTGGGTACCACATAAAAAGCTAGCTGACTCTCTATTTTGGCAAGGAGAGCTAATTCTCACCAGAGACAACAATGTGAGTCCCCATCCATTCGCTCAAGCAGATATTTAAAAAAATCTATCACTATTTTTTCAAAGATGAGCAGAAGATATGTATTGCATCTAGGACACACATTGATAAAGAAACAAGCCTATCTCATTATTATCATGTGTAGGAAGGAACTGCAGGTGCTGGCTACACTGTAGACCCAAAGTGCTGGAGTAACTCAGTGAGACAGGCAACATCTCTGGAGAGAAGGAATGGGTGATGTTTCGGGTTGAGACCCTTCTTCAGACTGAGACCAGCATTATGTGTCTATCTTCATTATTATCATGATACTGTTGCGGAAGTTTAATGTACACAGATTGCCTACTTTTAAAAAATTCACTATAAGACATTTTGTGAGATCCTGAAAGTTCAATATAAATTGAAGTATTTATTTTTACGCCCAAAGTTTATTTCTTGTTTTAAAATCAAACGTTTGCCAAAATGTTGCCTTGAATTAATTTCTGATGAAAAAAGACGACCTGGGTAATCAGTGCAGAATCTTTTTCTCCATGAATGAAACATCCTTCCGCCATCTCTCAGCGAACAAAGAGTTGAACTGTAGGAGTTGGCTGTTCAGTGCGGTCAGCCGCTGAACCCCAAAGACCAGGAAAGTTCCAATTCCATCTCAGGTCGATGGTGCAATGTTTATCCGAGAAGAGCAGTAACAGGTTTTACAACTGGCTTTATGGTCACCGGTCTAGGGAACTGAAATAGTTCACCAGGGCTGTCACAATACACACGCACATCTGTTCCTCATATCGAGAGCGAACAGGGTCAAGCCAGGACTTGGCTTTAGTGAATGAATAGCTTTCTAACTTCCTCTAGTCAAGGGAAGCATTAAAGTCAAAGAGACACAGCACGGGAACTGGCCTTTCTGCCCACTGTCCTTGCCAAGCAAGAACCACTTTTACACCATTCCTACATTAATACCATTTTGTTTTGTTCTCCCCTCATTACCACCCCTTATACCACCGCTCACCTGCACATGGGGGGGAGTTACAGTGTACAGTTAACCTGCATATTGTTGGGTTGTGGGAGGAAACTCACACAGGGAGTACGTGCAGATTCCACACAGACAATACTGGAGGGTAGGATCAGACTCTTGTTATTGGAACCTGTTGTACCACTGTGTCTTAGCTGACTATAAATATAGAACTATTTTAAGATGGTTGTAGGTTCATAAGGGTATTAAAATAACACAAAGAAACACGAGAAACTGCAGATGCTGGAATCTTGAGCAAAACATGCAGTGCTGGAGAAACTCAGGAGGTCAGGCAGCATCTGTGCAGGGAATGGACGGTTGATGTTTCAAGTCCAGGTTCTCTTTCAGACTAGATGTTTCAAGTTGGGTTCTGCTCCATTCTTTCAACAACTAGAGAGCGGTCCTGAGCTACTATCTATCTCAATGTAGACCCTCGGACTATCTTTAATCACATTTTACTAGGCTTTATCTTGGTCTACGTGTTATTTCCTTTATCCTCTATCTTTACACTGTAGACAGCTCGATTGGAATCATGTATAGTCTTTCCACTGACAGAACAACACATGACATAAAGCCTTTGCTGTACCTTTGTACCTTGGACAATAAACTAAACTAAACTAAGATCCTTCTTCAGTCTGAAGAAAGGTCCCGACCTGAAACAGTGTTCGTTCATTCCATTCACAGATGCTGTCTGATTACCTGAGTCACTCAAGCACATTGTTTTTAAAAATATATTACAAGTTCATTAGCAACATTATCAAAAAAAGTCACTATGCAGTCCGTCCGGTGTGTGGGAAGGACTGTTATGATAATAGATAAAAAATAATGGAAGATTGTACGTGGACTGAGCAGCTGATATGGGTCTGTGCAACAGTTGCAAGTGTGAGATTGGTGTTTGAGGAAATCTCCTGTGCTGATATCAACTCAAGTTCTTAGAGGCTCAATAAGCCACTGCACATCCAATATCTCTACTGAATGCAAAGGATCAAAGTAAAATCCTCACAAAATACTCAATTACTTTTATAACAGTCAATGCATTTTCATCCTGCGAAATCAGCAGCAAAGTACCAACATTTCTTGCAAAATAATGTTAATGTATTTAACCAGTTATTTAATGCAATTAACCAGTCTGGCTAGAAATTCTTGCGTGGCTTCATAGTGCAAAGGTTTGGCCAACTAGCAGCTTTGGCATTAGGTGCACCTGAACACATGCTCAAGTATTGAGGATTTGATCACAAGATGTGCACTGCCTGGGACTGAGGTCGGGGTTGGTGGTTGAAATGGGGAGGATAGCTGACTAACATAGGCCCATCTGGGATCTGGGGCTGGGCTGTTGTTGTAGGAGGCCTGGTCTCATCAGAAGGTTGGGGTCAAATTGGTGGGTGAGGTGGCCTGAAATTTATCTTTCCTGAGCCTTGGTCCCACCCTAATCTGCTGTGATCACCCGTGGGATAACTTGGTCTAATCTCCCCTAAAATATTCCAAAATAAGCAATGCTCAGAGACTGATCTAATTTAATGCTATTTAAAAAAAAATAGAATTAACTGATTAACACTGGTATAACTCACACAAGGAACAACATTTAAAAGACATTTGGACAGGTGCATGGACTCGAAAAGGTTGACGGTCATGATCACATTGAATGGCTCGAAGGGCCGAATGGCCTACTCCTGCACCAATTGTCTATTGTCATAAGAGGGATCTGGGCCAAACATAAGCAAATGCTACGAGCTTGGATGGGGCATATTGGTTGGCGGGGACTCGTTGAGCTGAAGAGCCTGTTTCGGTGCTGCACGTCTTGTGAATAAATATTTCAAAAATATCTTTAAATATCCCTAAACATGATTTCAATCATTTAATTCAAATGAAATGATTACAGGGGACTTTTTTGGGTGACCTTTAGCAAGATTTTCAAACTGTTCCTCCCAATACAATAGTTTATCACAGGATTTTGCCTGTCTATTCTTTCCTATATTAATCAAATCTTAATACATTAATGATCATAGAGTCATAGAGCTGTACAGCACAGAAATAGGCCTTTCAGCCCATCTTATTCATACTAACGAAGTTGGCATGCTGGGCTAGTCCCATGTTGCCCTCATTTGGCCATTCCTTCGAAACCCTTCCTATCCATATATCTGTCCAAATATATTTTAAAAGTCATAATTAAAAGACATAGTTGAAAACCAAAACATTTGACTTCCAGGAACAGAATCTTAAAAACAAGACTTGTTTTTAAGTTTGATTTATTTTTGGCGGGGGGGGGTTTGACTGTTATAAACATAGGGGGAACCAAAAAGCCGAAGATCTACTGGAAACAGTAGGGGGGTTATAAAAAATAAAATTCCATGCCAGCAGTAAATGGCAACTTGACAAAAATTGCACTTCATTCGTTTTGCCTTAAGAATGCTGCACCTGGCTTTTGGAACTGCTCGGGGAGACCACAGTTTGATCCTGTTGGTACGGTGCATTTTGAAGACTAAAAGAGGGAGAAAAATCCAATATGAAAAGCAACGGTGCTGGCATCATATAAAAGGAACTTTGTTGAAGAAACTTTATGGGAGAAGCTTTCAACTACTTTGTAATGGTTATTATTACTTAAAATGTATTCAATAACTAAGTATATCCAATTTGGCCAAGCTTTGATTAAAACAAAAATCCCAAATTGGATTAAAAAAAAATGTTGAGCCCCATAAATAAACAATGCATGCTAAATAGCATGATGTAGGTGGGTATCTAAGCGAAATCAGCATAAAATCCTTCACGTCACAGAGCCACTGAACTTTTGGACCCATTGGAGCCTGGCATATGTAAAGGAATCGCTCCATTGTCGATTTCACAAGAGTTTTTCTTTCAGGTACACAACTTTACGCAATCAGTACGATCTCACGTGGGTGTGCTTTCTCCAAGGTTGTACAAACAGAAGAGATATTCGTTCCTGTAAACTTAAAGTCGGACGGTCTGAAAGATGGACTGACTAGGGGCAGATTTACATTCTCATTTCCTACTCCAAACCTAGCCTAGCCTACCTGGAACTACCCTATAATTTAAATATAGGAACTATCATATAATATAAATATCCGATCACTCCAATGAAGGAGCTGTGAACGTTCGCTTATGACAAATTTAAAAAAGCTTTAACTTTGGAACTGTGACAGGGATCGATAAATTGTGTGTACAAAGACTTTGTATTGCATTAGAAATTTACCCAAGTGTCAAAAATATTTCCTAATGTAGTCCTAAAGCAGAAATGAGAGAGGGAGAGTTATTTATATGTATGGACTTCATCCAGATCCAAGTAGGAAGGAAGTTTGGGGAGTTTTTTTACATAGTTTCACAATTTTTATAAAGGGCCCACGATGGCATTTCAAGTCAAGAAGTTTATTCGTCACACAAATTTAATAATTTCACTAGAATATTCTTCCGTTTCACCTTCCTTGACAACACGTTATTTATTTATAAGGCTTGATTGAATTCTTCACTTTAAAAGAACAATTTGTGTTCAGTTCAGTTTTATGTTTTTATGGGATTTTTAAGCCTTACGTTTACGCTAAGAGTGTTGGCAGTTCAAATCACTGATTGTCCTATAGATTGAAAAGAAATGTGTAAATTGAGTATAGACAGTGAGTTTGAGCTATGAAGAATTAAGAAGGAACTAAAATGTAAAGTCACTGCTTACACTGAGTGAGTTGATCTCAGCCAATCTTCTTCTTATCGAGTCCACACACAAGAATGGAAGTTGTTCAGCCAGAGCTGAACACACTTCTCGGCATCTGCATACAATGGTGTTTGTCTTGTCGCTTCTTGTGCGTGGTGGTGGTGGTGGAAAGATTGGTGGAAACAGGGCCGCGACGTGAATGCTCTTTCCTTGACCCCATCACAGCCAACGAAGGTGATAAACGAACCTTAATGCCCATGATTTAGTGAACACAGTTGTATTTCTCCCATCTATTTCTCTCTTTGCTAGTGAGTGCTTCCCTTTGGTGGTGGGATCAGGATCATCAGAAACAACGCACAATTGAGTCATGGAGCTGTACAGCATCGAACCAGGCCCTTTGGCCCATCTTATCCATGCACCATTGGCAAACTTGGCTAGTCCCATTTGCCTGCATTTGATCCATAGCCCTCTAAACCATTTCTATCCGTACATCCGTCCCACTGTCTTTTAAAATACATAATTGTATTGGCTTCTACACCTTCTTTTGTCAGTTCATTCCAGATACAGATTACCCTTCGAGAGAAAAGGTTACCACTGAGGTCTTTCTTAAATCTCTCCCCTATCACCTTAAACCTAAGCCCTTTAGTTATAGAATCCTTTACCATGGGAAAAAGATGGTGAGCATTTACTTTATCCATGCCCCTCATGATCTTGTACACCTTGTTAATGTTACCCCTCAGCCTCCGACTCTAAAGAACAAAGTCAACAATGATACTCATAGTTTAAGACCAGTAAAAGCAGGGCGAAGGGCGGGTGGTTGCAGAGAACTGTTGCTCTCTCTGAGCACAATAGCAGCCTCTGAGAATGAGTTTAATAAAGTGACTTGTTGAAAACAACTTGTACTTGGCAAACATTTGAACATAGGACAAATTCTTATCAGCATCCAATCAGCATTATTCAGGTGGAATATGGTCAGTGTAACTATACACAGTGTGCCATCATCTTTTCCATATCTAAATTTATTAACATCCATGCACTTTCCTCTCTCTCTCTCTCTCTAGGTAGTGTACACAATGGGACTGTAATGGACTTTGTATTGTAAGGCAGGTGGGAGCACATTGTTCCCGTGACATCAGGGAATAACACTGGGCCTTGTCAAAAATAGGCTTTCTCCAGAGAACAATTCCTCTTTTGCAAACCAGGCAACCTGCTAAGATCATAGAGTGGCCTACACATTTAAGAGTGGGGAAAGGATTGGTACAAAAATAGCTCTGTTGAAAGCTCTCTCAGAAAAAATATTCTTATTAAACACAAAGTGAAATTATCTGGGGTTACCACATCTCATTGCTCTCCACCATAAGCTGCTGCAAGAAGCTCTGATACTGGAAGTGAAGATTGTAGAGTTTTACGAACAATAGATAGATAGATGGATGTATATGTGCAGGAAGGAACTGCAGATGCTGGTTTACACCGAAGATAGATACAACATCTGTAACTCAGATTTTGGATTAACTCAACGGAACAGGCCGCATCTCTGGAGAGAAGGAATGGGTGACGTTTTGGTTCAGAGCCCGTCTTTAGGCAGACAGATAGATATAGAAAAAGATAAGAGATAGATAATAGATAGATATAGGTAAGAGATGGATGATAGACAGATGGATTATAGATAGATTGATAAATTAAAAAATAAGAACAGCAAAACAAAAAAGTAACAAATGTCCATTTCAACTACCAACGAGTTTAGCGGTATGAACTTAACTGCTAAATTGTGTGGCCTTCTCATCCAAAGTAATTATGAAGCACTAATTGGAACTGGAATTGGAACTAAACCACCACCTTCTCCAATGAGAGGGGCAGTGTTAAAACAATGCTCCCACTCATGCTAACATCAGCACTTATGATAACATCAACAGAGACATGAGCAAAGCTTTTATGGGACTTAAAATGCACTTGCAGGGTTCTTTTAAAAAAATAATTGCTTATGTTACTAAAGACAAGGATGTTTAAGATTCCTTTGGGAGCACGTCCTGAATCAGTCTGTTTCACATCATGCTAGCGCAGTTTCCATCAGCTAGATTTACTACCCCAGGTTTCCTCTTCTAAACAGAATACTTGTCTCTGCAAAGATTACATTTAAGGCCTGCTTTTACGTTAAACAGCGGTAGAGAGCTTTTCACTACAGCCCTAAATTTGGGGATTTTCTCATTCTCTTTGTAGTCCTCTGACTGGATTCCAACAAATCAAGGCCCCAACGAAGCAAAATAATTCCCCCAGATACAAGAGGCTGGAGATGCTGGAATCTTGGGCACAACACAAAGAGTTGGAGAAACTCTGTAGGAAGGAACTGTAGATGCTTGGTTCACACCGAAGCTAGACACAAGATGCTGGAGTAACAGTGGGACGACAGCATCTCTGGAGAGAAGGAATGAGTGATGTTTCAGGTCGAGGCCCTTCTTCTGAAGTGTAAACCTTCGGAGTTACTCCAGCATTTTCTGTCTATCTTTTCTGGAGGATCTCTACGGGTCAGGCAGCAACTTGTGGAGCGAATGGAAAGATGATGTTTTGGGTCGGGATCCTTCAGACAGTTGAATGCCAGACAGAAAGAGGAAGAAAGACACACTATCTCATCTGACTGCACACAAGCAACTATAACACTTTTAATGCTTACCCACAAAGAGTTAAGGATTAAGAAATATCTTCAGGCCCAGTGGCAGTGAAAGAAGAGCAATAAACAAGTTTGGTTGCTAATTGGAGGCAACATTTTTACTAAACACTTTTCCGACTCAGAACGCAGTTGTATACTATTTAAAAAAATACATTTAAACACAATCTGTTACCAGTATCTTCTATTTGCACGACATTGGAAATAAAAATACTTAAATCCACCAAGTTATTAATCAAATCCCCCAGAATATATGAATGAGCTAATGTCCAATTAAAATGTAATTGCCATATAGTACTTCCTTTATTGAAAAAAGTAGTTTTAAGGTTAAGCTGTGATATTAATATACGAAGTAAAATAAGGCTTTATTCAGAAGTTTTCCATAAAAAAAAACAAGATCTACTTATATTTACGGCAAATGAAATGTTTTTGTAATAAGAAGGTGGATTAGGCGAAAAATCACATAGTCCTATTTTTATTTTTTATGTTTACAAGTGGCGAAACGTGGGCGACGTTTTTTTTAAACAAAGTAGGTAAAACTCAGAGAACTAAAGTTGCAAAAGGTAAAACTCTAAGAGGACTAAATTTGCAAAGTTATTTTGGTTTTAAATGCCCGGGACACGACTGTATTTTAGTGCATAGTTGTCCTTATTTTTTTCCCTGAAAGTGCAGTTTCCAGCCCTATCCGTGTTGTTTCTGCGGAACACTTCATGTTCGCTCAGATCAGACTAATAACACAAAGTAGATCATCGCGTGATAAGCAGAGGGGGGGGGGGGGGGGAGGAGAGCGCTTCGCTGTTGCAACAAGAAATTAAACCATCAAAAACTATGATCTCACCTGATTTATGGAAATGCTTCGAGTGATACCATATAAATCCCCGGGATCGCCAAGCTGCATAGGTAAAGTTTTCCTTCAATAATAATTCTGTGCAGCAGACTTCAGTGATGGTTTCAAAAGACTTGTTTTTCTTGCTACAGTCAGTTGTTTGCCCAAGGGATTCTGCGATTGGTTCATTTCCTCTTTCACGGGCTCAGATTTCGCTCTCTTTTTTTTTAATGAATGACCCGACTCAGTCAATGATATGACACGGATTCCTCTCCCAGCCTATGGAAGGTGAGAACAGAGGTGTTAAATGACTTGGAGGAGGTTCGCCGCCCCCGTCTCCAGCCCAGGAACCAATGGGTTTTTAGGCGCCGTGTTCCATTCATAGTTCTGATCCTCTGCCATGGCCTCTCATTCACAAAAAAAACCTTCAAGGGGTCATTCATAAAATCTGGAACGAGTGGAAGTGAGTATTTATTCAGGCAAAATACATTAAAACGTCTCTTTTTAAAAAAAAGAAAGGCTTAACTGCGATTTTTTTTCTTGGAATATTATTTTGCAAACTAAATTTCAAAACTAAATTTGCTAAAGTTTATTTAACAAACAAGCAATAAGATGATACTCGAAGATATCTGCAGCAGATTTGCCCTCAATGCGCATACACACTGGGCTATTGTTTGCAGTGAAAATCTGGAGTTAATTTGGATTATATCTGGCCTTAAATTATATATAGGGTGTATCAAGCATGCCCCAGAATTGCATCATGCAAACATCCCCTCCTCGCTTTCTACTGACATTATTTGATTCAAAAGTCGTAAAACTATTAACCCTTTAAATCCTACATAAACAGATGTGCAAGTTTAACGCTTTTGTGTTTCTTTCCAGAGGTGGAATTTGTTAACAAACCCGATTAGTAATGTACAACGAGGATACCTGGAATCTGTTTTAACAAATATCTGAACCTTTTCAGACCTCCCCCACTGACTCTCAGTCTGAAGAAGGGTTTTGACCCAAAACGTCACCAATTCCTTTTCTCCAAAGAGGCTGAATTACTGCAGCATTTTATGTCTATATTTGCGGTAAACCAGCATCTGCAGTTTATCCCTACTTGGATATGTAAAAAGTTGATCAGAGAAAGAGGCGACATTTTTGCCATTTGTGCTTTGAAGGAATAAACTTAAGGAAATTGGTTTGAATGTGGTGAGCAGAGAACTTAAAAGGAAAATGCAAAGCACTGAAGGAACTCAGCAGGTCAAGCAGCACATATTGTGGATTGGTAGTCTGTCTATTGCCTGACCCACTGAGATCTTCCAGCACTGAAGCCAGACACAAAATTCTGGAGTAACTCAGCAGGTCAGCCAGCATCGTTGGAGAAAAGGAATAGATGACACTTTGGGACAGGACCCTTCTTCAGATTGATTGTAATGGAGGAGGGGAGAAAGCTGGGGGCAGGCCAAAGTCTGGTAAGTGATCATAAGGTCAATTTCGCTTGGGCAGTTTACACCCCAGTGGTATGAACATTGACTTCTCTAATTTCAGGTAGTCCCTGCTTTCTCCTCCCCTTCTCAGCTCTCCCTCAGCCCACTGTCTCCTCCTCTTCCTTTCTTCTTCCCGCTCCCCCCACCCTCACATCAGTCTGAAGAAGGGTCTCAACCCGAAACGTTGCCTATTTCTTTTGCTCCATAGATGCTGCCTCATTCGCTGAGTTTCTCCAGCATTTATGTCTACCTTCGATTTTCCAACATCTGCAGTTCCTTCTTAAACCTAAGGTCATAAGTGATAGGAGCAGAATTGGATCATTCAGCTGATCAAGTCTATTCCGCCATTCAATCATGACTGATCTATCTCCACCTCCTAACCCCATTCTCCTGTCTTCTCCCCACAACCCCTGACACTTGTACTAATCAAGAATCTATCTATCTCTGCCTTAAGGTGGATAGGTGGAAAAAGGTGAGGTAGATGGTTGGACAAAGGCCGGAGCCGAAAAGATAAAGTGTGAGATAAGGATGGAAGAGGTGTGAATTGTGAAGGCATAAGGAACTGCAGATAGACTACCTATCTGTCTGCAGTATCTATCCTTCAGCACTTTATTTTTTTGCTCACAATTCCAACATCTGCAGATTCTTGTTTCTTCAGAGAATAGGGATTAGAAATGCCCTCGATATCAGCATTAACTCTTTAAATCCAAGCTGCAATAACTAGTTTATAAAGTACAAATGGCCTCCAATGGGACAAAATGAAGGTAGATTATACTCTGAAGAAGGGTCTCGACCCGAAACGTTGCCTATTTCCTTCATTCCATAGATGCTGCCTCACCCGCTGAGTTTCTCCAGCATTTTTGTTTACCTTAGATTATACTCTGCATGCCTTTGGCATTCCTGATCACACCCTCGCTGTCACCTTTGTATCATCATTAGGCAGGCTGGGGCTGCATCTGCCTGATTCCATTCCTAACTACCCATTCAAGAGAGATTTAGCTCTTAGGGCTAAAGGAATTAGGGGATATGGGGAAAAAAACAGGAATGGGGTACTGATTTTAGATGATCAGCCATAATCATATTGAATGGGGGTACTGGCTCGAAGGGCTGAATGGCCTATTCCTTAACCTGTTTTTCTGTGTTTCCATTCATAATCAACTGGAACATCATTCCTTTTGCTTGTCCTTTCTATTTGCTGGTGTCCCAATCATCTATCTTATTTATAAGAACATAACTTGGGCAGACATCCTCTGAAGTGCAATCAAAACAGTCCCTTACCCCATTCCTATTTCCCAGTAGCTCTGTAACCAAAAAACACAAGGCTGGAAGAACTCAGGTGGTCAGGCAGTATTTGTAGAGGGAATGGGCAGATAATGTTTTGGGTTGGAACTTTTCATCAGACTGATCTGCAATTAACTTCCTCATGCACACATAATCTGTCATTTGATTCCTTTGATAGTCATCTACACCAGGGGACAATTTACAGTAGTGAAATAATCTTGCAACGCTTCCTTGGGATGTGAGATGAAACAAAAGCATCTGCCAGGGTGTAACAAGGTCATGGTAAGAACATCGAAACTCCATGCAGACTGAGGTCAGGATAGAGTCATAGAGTCATACAGAAAATTAATAAAGTCCTTTGGCCCAATTCGTTCAATCTGACCAAGGTGTCCCATTTGCCTGTGTTTGGCCCAATCCTTCAAAACCTTTCCGTTTGGGGAGTCTGCATCCCGGGGGCATGAACATCGAATTCTCCCAATTTTGTTAGTCCTTGCTGTCTCCTCCCCTTCCTCAGTCCCCCTGCTGTCTCCTCCCATCCCCCAGCCTTCGGGCTCCTCCTCCTTTTTCCTTTCTTGTCCCCGCCCACCCCCGCCCCCGATCAGTCTGAAGAAGGGTTTCGGCCCGAAACGTTGCCTATTTCCTTCGCTCCATAGATGCTGCTGCACCCGCTGAGTTTCTCCAGCTTTTTTGTGTAACCTTCAAAACCTTTCCTATCTCATCTGCCCATCATCTGTCTTTCGACGTCGGGACAGGTCGGGGTGTGCTCGACCTGTCCCGTTGTCGGCGTCCCGACCAGAGGGCTTGAACATCGGGCCATCTATAGTGGCGACTACGGAGGGTCAGGGCCCCGACCATGGGTGACCAAGGGAGGAGGAGGAGGACTGCTGAAACTGTATTGCCTTCCTCCACAGTGAAGAATAATGCTGTGGTGGATGTCTGTGTTGAATTATGTTGTATATTATTTCCTTTTTTAATTGTAACGCTGCATGGTAAATTCATTTCACAGCACCTTACGGTGCGTGTGACAAATACATTTGAACCTTTGAACCTTTCCATTTATTCTAGGTAAATGTGTTGGTTTCTTATTTTTGCATAGACCGAGATACAGTGAAAAGCTTTTGTTTGTGTGCTATCCAGCCGTCAAATCATACTACACATAAGTACAAGTTCAAGCCGTACACAGGTACAACAGGTAGTGCAAAGGGAGAAATACCAACATGGAGAATGTAGTGAGTGTCCCAAGGCAGCAGTACTAACTGCTGTGCCGCTATGCCCAGTCCAATTTTTCATCTGCATGGAAGTCCAAAAATGCGGCTTCAATTTCTACTTGTACGCTGATAACATCCACCTCAGCCACACCTCCAACTCTCTTAATCTACCCCAGAGTCTAGCAGCAAAGTGGTGGGGCCATTAGAGCCACTGCCTCACAGTCCCCAGTGAAGCTGGTTCAATCCTGACCTCGGGTACTGACAGTGTGAGGTTTCAGGCACTCCCTGTCACCACGTGGATATCTCCTGGGTGCCCTGGTTTCCTCGCCCATCGCAAAGGCGTGTAGTTGGCATGTTAGTTGGTCACTGAAAATTGCTTAGAGTGCTCAAGCAAGTGGGGGAAATCTGAGGGGGAATTAAGGAGGTGAGGAGTTATGCCCCTGTCCCACTTCGGAAACCTGAACGGAAACCTCTGGAGACTGTGTGCCCCACCCAAGGTTTCCATGCATTACCCGGAGGTTTTTGTCAGTCTCCCTACCTGCTTCCACTAACTGCAACCTCCGGCAACTAACTGCAAACTCCGGAAACCTGAGTCTCCAGAGGTTTCCGTTCAGGTTTCCTAAGTAGGACAGGGGCATTAGGATAGGATTTAGGTTTATTATTGCCATGTGTGCTGAGGTACAAAGGAAAGCTTTTGTTTGCATGCTATCCAATCAAATCAGATAAGACTATACAGGAATACAATGAAGCCATACAGAGGTACAATGGGTAGAGGAAAGAGAAAAACTAGTTTCTCAGCATTGCAGCCTGACAATTCCAGAGGAAAAGTCCATTGTCCGCAGTGAGGTTGGTTGCAAAATCAAAACACGCTTATGGAAGGATTGTTTAGTTGTCTGATCAGAGAGGGGAAGAAGCTGCTCCTGAGCCTGGTTTCTGTATCTTCTGCCTGATGGGAGAGGTGGGGGGGGAAGAAGGAATGACCAGGGTGGGAGAATAAAATGTGATTTGTGTAGGATTAGTGTCAATGGGCACTGACCAGTCAGAACTATTTCTAACAGGAAACACAAAGTGCTGGTGGATCTTAGTGGGTCAGGCAGCATCTGTGGAGGGACTGGTCAGAAGGAACCTTCGTCATGCAAAAAGAATTCAGGCTGAAGAAGGATTCTGACCTGAACTGTCACTTCTCCATTCCTTCCACAGCAGCTGCTAGACCTGCTGAGTTCCTCCAGCTCTTTGTGTTTTACTCAAGATTCCAGCATCCACAGTTTTGTATGTTAGCACTATTTATATGCTACTAGACCAAGTGCAGACCCGTTGGGTCTGCTCCCCCAACGCAGCCGTTCCCTACCCGTAGCCCCCACGGGAGACGTGGTCCTCCAACTCAAGCCGTTCCCGAACATAAGCAGTGCGGCAGTTGTTAAATGGCGTCTTTGAGGCGAGAGGTGGGCGCCAGCAGCCATTATGGTTGCTGGCCAGCAGGAGGCGACAAAATGAGTGAGTGGGGGGAGGTGAAGGATTTTATTAAAAATGTGTACATAAACACGACAAAAATTAATCAGGAGTGGATACTTGGAATGAAAAGTGAAATCTCTACCGAAATGGAAAAAATCTCGGCGTTTCTGCTTCTGGTGTTGGCGTAGCAATGAATCAGGCAGGCACCCACAAGTCAGGCAGAAACACACACACACACACACAAAGTTTTAATATTAGACACACACACACATACACAGATACACACACAGATAGATAGATAGATAGATAGATAGATAGATAGATAGATAGATAGATAGATAGATAGATAGATAGATAGATAGATAGATAGATAGATAGATAGATAGATAGATAGATAGATATGATTCTATGCCTCCATGACTAGCTGTGAATATTTTTAGAAACCTTGGCTGACACACACAGCACAGGACATGGCAAATTCTTCCTTTTAATCAATGTGCCAAAGCCTTTGTGGAGTATGCAGGAGGTTTTTTGATTGAATTGATTGAAAGACCCAGCATGAAAACTTTGACCCACTGAGTCCACGCCGATCATCATGTCACCCATTCACACTACTTCTATGTTATTTCATTTTTGCATCCACCCCCAATAAACTAGGGACAATTCACAGAGGCCAGTTAACCCACAAACCCGCTCGCCCTTGGGAAACCGGAGTACCCAGAGGGAAATCACCAGTCGCAGAGAGAACAGGCAAATTCCACCAGACAGTTCTACCATGCAGTCAGGATTGAACCCAGTTCTTTGGTGCTACGAGGCAGCACCTCTACCAGCTGCAGCACTGCACTGCCCACATTTTCTATCAACCAGCATATATTTGACGTGTGGGGGAGAATTGTGGGAGAGGAAACCCACACAGTCTCAAGGAGACATTAGGAAAAAAATCACTCAGGACCAGAGATCAGGATCGAACCGTGGCCACAGGAGCCGTGGGGTCTACCTGGAGCATCATGGTGCTGCTATTCGTCTGGTGGATATACACTGGTCCCTTGTGCTAATCAACTCCTCAAAACTGTGTACAGTGCAAACCATTCCACAAATGTGCATCTGCTCAGTGGAGGTTGAGGCTCTAAAGGTGAACACCATCAAGCATTGGATGAATTATATCAATTTTCTTCCTCGTGTCCGGCCATCTTCTATATCACATCTTTCCGGTCGGTCAGTGACGGTTGACGGTCGGTGGTTGCAGAATTGGCTACTTCAGTCAGTCACTGTGATACAGTTTCTGTCGTCAGCATTGCCCGGGATGCACCACGAGGAGGCTTCTGCTTGCATCTCATTATATCTATTTGCTGTGTGTGTTTGTTTACAAAGGCCATGAAGGAAAGTCTACACAATGCATGCAACGGACTGATGGGGACTGGTTTAGTTTTGGTTTAGCTTAGCTTATAGATACAGCGCGGAGACGGGCCCTTCGGCCCACCGACTCCGCGCCGACCAGCGATCCCCGCATACTAACATTATCCTGCACACAATAAGGACAATTTACAATAATACCACGCAAATCAACCCACAAACCTGTACGTACATCTTTGGAATGTGAGAGGAAACCGGAGATCCCGGAGAAAACCCACGCAAGGTCATGGGGAGAAAGTACAAACTCCGTGCAAACAGCATAGTCAGGATCGAACCCGGGTCTGTGGAGCTGGAAGGCAGCAACTCTTCCCCTGTGCCTCCATCACGCCCAGTTCCACTGAGAATGCACAATGGGTGACAGATGGAAAATGTAATATTTTTTTATGGTTCCACTTTCTTAGGTAAGAGTGCAAGAGTACAACATCTGTGGAATAGCTTCTGGCCTTAAATCTTATCCTGGTGGTGAAATCATTGGTACAAGAAAAGACCATTTTATGCTGCCATTATAAGAGGTCCATTCATGGAATTTTAACTATTGGGAGCCAACTCACGTACTCTGATCCCCTAGTATCCAAACTAAACAAAACCACCATAAAACAAGTGAAGAGGAATGAAATACCACTTGACACATCCACAGTCCGAGTCGGATCTGTTACAACAAAGCTGAACTCTTGTGTCTTCATCAATATAGTTCCTGATTTTCCCTCCAATGTGGTTAAATCTCTCTCACAATACACCTTCCCGATCCCTCTATGGAATGCCAGCTGGTGAAGGGGAGTGCTGCTCTGATGGATATGCCATCTTTTGAGGACATGTTGCCCTGAAACCCTATCGGTCCTTTCAGTTAGAAAGAACAGATCAAGTGATACAGTTTTGAAGAAAAGCAATCTGATTGCCCCATTACAGGAAAGATGTGGTGGGTTAGGAGAGGGTGCAGAGGAGGTTTACCAGAATGCTGCCTAGATAGACAATAGACAATAGGTGCAGGAGTAGGCCATTCGGCCCTGCGAGCCAGCACTGCCATTTAATGTGATCATGGCTGATCATCCCCAATCAGTACCCTGCTCCTACCTTCTCCCCATATCCCCTGACTCAGCTATTTTTAACAGCCCTATCTAGCTCTCTCATTAAGGCAACCAGAGAACCTGCCTCCACCGTCCTCTGAGGCAGAGAATTCCACAGACTCATAACTCTCTGTGAGAAAAAGTGTTTCCTCGTCTCCGTTCTAAATAGCTTATTCCTTATTCTTAAACTGTGGCCCCTGGTTTTGGACTCCCCCAACATCGGGAACATGTTTCCTGCCTCTAGCGTGTCCAAATCCTTAACGATCTTATATGTTTCAATGAGATCACCTCTCATCCCTCTAAACTCCAGAGTGCACAAGCCCAGCCGCTCCATTCTCTCAGCATATGACAGTCCCGCCATCCCGGGAATCAGCCTTGTAAACCTACGCTGCACTCCCTCAATAGCAAGAATGTCCTTCCTCAAATTAGGACATTAGATAAGACGGTCTCAGCCACAGGGAGAGGTCGGGTAAAATGATTGTATTCTCAGGAAAGTCGGTGGTTGAGGGGAGAATTGATAAAGCATACAAAATTATGAGAGGCATAGACAGGGTGGACAATCAGAACCATTTTCCCCCCAGTGGAAGTATAAAGTGAGAGGGGGAAAGTTTAATGGAGATATGTGGGACAAGTTTTTTACAGAGAGTGGTGGAGGCTTGGAACGCACTGCCAGAGGTGGTGGTGGAGGCAGATATGATAGTGGCGTTTAAGAGACTTTTGGATAGGCACATTTATGTGTCTTTATGTGATGGGATGTTACAGAAATACATGTCTTCAAAGAAAAATGTAGCCATTCATCAGGGCTCAGTGAAAATGGACGGAGCTCTGGTTTATAGAGGGGATATTTCACTTGCATTTCATTAACATAGAACAACGCAATGTCTGCTGAACAAGATGACAAAACCAACTCTAATCTGCCTACACATGATCCATATCCCACCATTCTCAGTTTATCCAAAAGTCCCTTCAATTCCATTACCCTGATCTGCCCCCATGACCAACCCTGGTCGTGCGATCCAGACACTCTGTGTAAAAAACATGCTCCGCACATCTCCTTTAAACTTTGCCCCTCTTTGCATTCAGCTTTGCCTTTGGAAGGTCGTTAC
Organism: Leucoraja erinaceus; assembly: GCF_028641065.1. Taxonomy (NCBI): domain Eukaryota; kingdom Metazoa; phylum Chordata; class Chondrichthyes; order Rajiformes; family Rajidae; genus Leucoraja; species Leucoraja erinaceus. Next base: position 16,905,601 of record NC_073403.1, read on the forward strand.
ACTTTATGTCTTTAATAACTTTCCATAAGCAAAAACTTGACACGTTTTGTTTTAAACATTTTAATGTAACTCAGGTTTCCCTTCCAATAACTTGCAACATCTTTGAGCAATAGGAAGTGATTTTTTTTGTGTGAATGGAGCTGTTTTCCAGAAGCATCGTGGGTTGTGAAATCAGCGCGAGATTTGCCACATTCCTTTCAAGTTTCTGAATGCTCTTCTGACAAAGCAAATCACTTTATAAGTGTACTGACAGCCCAACTCTGAGGAAAAAGTAATGAGTTTGAAGCACTCAATGATTAAGATATTAAACTGCATGTGGTGGTATGAACTTTGTCCGCGCCATAGGTGGCTGTTATTTGCATACATTGTGTATGCAAGCAAAGAATCTCACTGTGCCTAGTCACATGTGACAATAAAGTATTCCTATTCCTAAATTACCATCACAGTAACGTTTTTCCTCTGCAAATCCTCTAGTAATTCCTTAGCTTTCCAAACTTTGGTTTCATTATCAAGCACTGGAATTGGAAATTTGAACACTTATTTTACTTTTGGACTTATTTTGCATGCATTGTATGTTGCCCCTAATGAACAATCCTGACCTTGGGTCCTGCCTCTGTGGAGTTTGCACGTTCTCCCTGTGACCGCGCGGTTTTCCTCTGGGTGTTCTGGTTTCCTCCCACATCCCAAAGACATGTGGGTTTGTAGGTTAATTGGCCCTCTGTAAATTGTCCCTCATGTGTAGGGAGTGAACGGTAAAGTGGGATAACTTAGAACTAGTGTGACATTGTGATCGATGGTCAGCATGACTCGTTGGGCCGAATGGCTAGTTTCCATGCTGCATCATTCAATCAATCGAACATTTGAAATTGACCTGTAATTTGTCTGAAGGAGGGTCCCGCCTTGAAACGTCGTCTATGCATGTAATCCAGGGATGCTGCCTGACCTGGTGAGTTCCTCCAGCACTTTGTGTCTTTTAAGGTGTATCTGCAGTTCCTTGTGTCTTCTGTATTCTGTCACGATCGAGTTGAGGTTGACAAGCAACGTGGTTTAATTGTTCCGATGTACTTTGACCCAGATGCTGTCATACTCTGGCCTTGCTCTTTGCCCTCTGCCCTGTGTCACCTGATGTGTACACAGAGCCAATCTATGGCAAAGTTATGCCCTGCTTGTCAAGGTTTTTGCGACCAAAAAAAAATAAAAGTGGGGTATTCAGGAGCTACCGTGCACCCAGGTTCATTAATCCGTCACGGCTGATGTTACGAGAGGCTGCACTTAAACCCACATGTTCATTTCTGAAGTGGGGTAAAAGATAATTAATCGCTGGAAGTTGGGAGGAGCACAGTGCCTGAAATAACCTCTTTCCAAATAAAAAGAAAACAGGAAGCAATTATTTTGTGATTTCACAGATGTCTGGGTAAAGGAATAAATGATTTTTTTTTCTCTCTGCAGAAATCTGACCTCAGTAAGCAGCAGTTTTCAGTAGTGATGCTGAGCAGTAACGTTCAAACTGTAAAATATTAAACACTTGTTTATATGTTTGCAGTTTTAATGCCTTGATAAGCTGTGCTGGTCAATATAAAGCTATAAACTAGCATGGTCTGCTTTCTCACTGAGCCCATGGAACATCAATTAGACGTTACAGTAGACCGACCGCCAGCCACTTGATTCCTGTGCTTCACTGCCTGGCTGACGCCAGTTTCTGCTTCCCCCACAGTCAGTTCCCGTTCTCTAGTCAGCTCCCAAGACCTATGATCTCAGCAAGTCTTTTTTTTAACATGTAGATACATGTATAACAGTGTTCTTGTGAGTCATCCACATTGATCTTTGAAGTTAACAGTCCTTTGATCTTCGGGTCACGTGTTTATCGTGCATTCTTTGATTCAGAAGGTTGGGGGCGGTCCCCATCTGAGGGACTTGACAGCAAAGATCACGATCTATCTGCCCATATGGTGCCGAGGGAGTGCTGCACTGTTGGGTACGCTGCCTTTCCTATGAGATGTTAAACTGATGTAGTCTGCTCTCTCAAAACTCCCCTAGCACTATTTTAAACATCAAGAGAGTTATTCTGTGTGACCTGACCGATATTTATCACTCAATTAGTGCCACTAAAGTTAGCGAAAGCGATAGAGCCGCTGCCTCACAGCACTAGCCATCTGGGTTTGATCTTCACTTCGGTGCTTGCTGTGTGGAGTTTGCATGTTCTCCCCGTGACTGTATGGGTTTCCTCTGGGTGCTCTGGTTTCCTCCCACATTCCAAGGATTTGCAGGTTTTCAGGTAAATTGCCCCGCAATGTGTGGATGAGAAAGAGGGAGAACAATGAACTAGTGTGCTAGTGTGAATGGGTGATCGATGGTCAGCATGAACTAGGTGGGTCGAAGGGCCTAATTCCATGCTGTATCTCTAAAACCAAAACTAAAAATAAGCACCCCTGCATATCTTTGGGATGTGGGAAGAAACCGATCGCAACTGGGATTAACCCATGTAGTTACAGGGAGAACGTGCAAACTCCACGGCCTAAGGCACAGCCTAAGTTCAAGATTGAGTGGGGTGCTACTGTACCACTGTGCCACCCAAACATTCTTGGCCCTGGTCATCTATCGTGACTGTGTATTAGGCAACTTCTTACATCCATGCTTTGCGTACCTGACGTTATTTAGAGCAGCTATTCCTCTATCATAGTTGCTTTGAAGTTTGCGTTGCACAATAGCTCTGACTTTCGAATAGATATGCACAGCACTTAGTTATTTGAAAGAACAGGGAAGTTACATTCAGACATCAATATGTTTAGTCTCAGGATGTGCAGTGACTTGTGAAAGGTCATGCAGCACATTGCTGAAATCAGGTTTGAGTGAGATTCCTGGGTCGGGCGGTTTCACAGTGATTTTGCCAGGAGGCATCTTAAATTCAGATACCATCTTACATACCTTCAGCACGGCCTTGTTCAGCAGCTCCAACTCTAGGAATTAAGGAATCTACAGAGAGTGGCATACATTACCCGGTCCATTATGGGTACTGAAGATAGACACAAAAAACTGGAGTAACTCAACGGAACAGGCAGCATCTCTGGAGAGAAGGAATGGATGACCTCCAGAGATGCCCGCTGAGTTACTCCAGCTATCTTTGGTTTAACCCAGCATCTGCAGTTTCTTCTTACACATCATGGGCACTGACCTCCACCCCATCGATGGGATCTATGCCGCCACCTTAATTGTCACATATACCGGCAACGGAACAATGAGTTTCTTAAATGGTTGCAGCTTAACAGCCCATTAATGCAAAGACACACAGATAAATATATAATAATCAATAAAGCAATGAGTTAGAGTCATAGAGTCTTACAGGGTGGAAACAAACCCTTTGGCCCAACTCGTCCATATTGGCCAACATGTCCCATCTTCACTGGTCCCACCTGCCTAAATTTGGCCCATAACCCTCTAAACCTGCCCTATCCAAGTACCTGGCTAAATGTCTCTTAAACGTTGCGATTATACCTGCCTCAACTACCTCCTCCGGTAGCTTGTTCCAAATGATAACAGTAATACTAGATAACCAACAACTGCGCAAAAACCAAAGTCCGTAGTGCAACCAAAGACACAATCCATAAAAGTCATTGTTACTGAGGTCAGTGTTGAGCCGTGATCAAAAGCATAATGGTTGCTACAAAGCTGTTCTTGAACCTGGTGGAAACTTACTACGTCATGTTTCTTAGTAAGGTTGCTCATAATTATAGGTAGAGGGTGCTCCTGGGCAACTCCTCCTGTGGTTCTGCTGATTAAGACTGTATATAGTTGAGTCATGCACATCAGGAAACTGTTCATTGGGTTTGGCCTGCAGTATTGGGGTGGCAAATGGCCTCAATGAGCCCCAGCTGACAGGGCAAGAGTTCTTGGAATCAAAGAACATTTAGAACACTGAAGCAGGCCCATATCTGTGAGAGTTGAGAAACTGTTTCCCAGTCTAATCCCACCCTCCAGCTGTGGATCAATCGCCCTGCAGGTCATGGTTCATCCAACAGTAAATGTGATGACGTTTACTATCTCTGGTTCAAGGAGTGCAATGAGTTAGAGTCATAGAGTCTTACAGCGTGGAAACAAGCCCTTTGGTCCAACTTGCCCATACTGGCCAACATGTCCCATCTACACTGGTCCCACCTGCCTAAATTTGGCCCATAACCCTCTAAACCTGTCCTATCCAGTACTCTGGGCATCCTCAACTCTCCTCTGTTTCTCCCTAATCCTCCTCCTTGCGTTTTGGTTGCATTATGGACTTCGGTTTTGCACAGTTATATTGACCTAATGTTACTGATTATTAATTAATGGTGTTATTGATCATTGTATACTTTTTGTGTGTGATTGTGGATTGTGTTAATGGGCCTGTAAAAATGCAACAGGTAAGAATCAGCAGATCATGCAGCATCTCTAGAGAAAAAGAATAGGTGACATTTCAAAACATCACCCATTCTTTTTTCTCCAGAGATGCTACCTGACCCGCTGAGTTATTCTGGCATTTTGTGTCTATCTTTAAACACATCGTGATTCTCTTGAACACTCTCTTGTCTGTTGCAAATTACATTAAATCTATCCCACTTAGATTTTGCCAATAAAATCAGATCCTTCCGATCTGGTATAGGACCCTCATAATTGTATATCCCTCAAGTCTCTGTTTCAAGTGAAAACAAAAGCTAGCTTACAGCTAAAAAGGGTTTGCAGGTTTCATTTGCATTGTTTAGGGAACCCTGCTGCAAAAAATGTTAGATGCCCAGTAAAAACCACATGAGGATCGAACATCAGTTCACTCACACGACCATTTGACCAATGAATTTAAAGGCAGCTACTGTTCTTGAAATTTAAAAAAAAAAAAAAAAGCAAAGGTGAGAATGATTTGAGGAGTTAATGAAGGGCAATTGACCATAAATAGGTATATGAGTTGCAAAAAAATCTGCTAATCAATCTGTTGTCTTTAGGTGATATCAGTCACTGTTTTGGTGAAATCGCGAATCAATGGTTTTTATTGTGCATTTATGATGTGGATTCTAACGATGGTAGATGGATTTTATCATTTAACCTTTTCAACTTTGCCTCTTCGGGAGTAGCCTATTTTGCCCTTGAGGTGCAAAGTCCTAGTGTTAAATCTCACTCCAGACTCGAGGGTAAAATTCAGTTGGACGCACTATTGCAGAGTTGAGGAAATAAGGTCCTCCCCAGTTTATAGACGCCCAATTTATGTACAGACCATCCCTATGAATGAATCTTTGGATCAAATTGCAGGAAAAATGGTGCCATTGGTTTGGGTCGAAGAATATTTTTACCCTGGTCATTTCCTCTTCTTCCATCCCCCATCAGGCAAAGATATAAAAGGTTGGAAGCACGTATCACCAGATTCAGATTCAGTCTGAAGAAGGGTCTCGACCCAAAACGTCACCCATTCCATCAGTTTGACGAAGGGTCTCGACCCGAAATGTCACCCATTCCTTCTCTCCAGAGATGCTGCCTGTCCCGCTGAGTTACTCCAACATTTTGTGTCTACCTTCACCAGATTCAGGAACAGCTTTTTCCCCACTGTTATCAGACTACTGAACTATCCTCCTAGAGACTAGGATGTAATCCTGATCTCCCAATCTGCCTAACTGGGGATCTTGCACTTTTTTAACCTGCACTTTCACTGTAACTGTAACATTATAACATTATAACATTGCAACATTACTGAAATTCTTCACTTCACTCTACCTGTTATAGTGTGTATGGTTCATTGTACTCATATATAGTGTGATTTGACAGGATAATACACAAAGATTGTTCACTGTATCTTGCTATATGTGACAATAATAAATCAATACCAGTACTAAATTCAGAATGGCTGTGATTGGATTAGTTTTCAAGACACAGCAAACTGCAGATGCTGAAATCGTGTGCAAGGACAGTCAGAACCTTTTTTCCAGGGTGGAAATGTCAAGGATTAGAGGGCATGGCTGTAAAGCGAGAGAGGCAAAGTTGAAAGGGGATATGTGGGGCAAATTTTTTACACAGAGTGTTACTTAAAGGCGCTGCTTGGAATGGTGGTGATATAATATCTGGAGGCAGATATTATAGTGGCATTTAAGAGGCCTTTGAATAGACACATGTATATGCAGGGCACGGAGAGATATGGAGAGATATGCAGGCAGAGGAGATTAAGTTAACTTGACATCATGTTTGGCACAGACAGTGTGGGTGGAAACATTTGGAGGAACTTCAGCAGGCCAGGCAGTATCTGGAAAGAGTTCCTCCAGCGCTTTTTGGGGGTTTTCCCTTGACATGTGAAGGTATTTTGAGTAACAGGTTAACAGGAACAACAACCTGAGATTAATTCACCCTGCTCTCTGGAGCTGGCAAGGCCAGTGCAGGTGGATTAGTGAGTGCACAGGTAGCCAGGCTGGTTCCAGAGTAATCCAGCCCAACACTCTCCGCCCTTTAATGACAATTAGAGGCAATTTAATAACAATACGCTCCTTTAGAGAGCATATTGACTGCATGCATCATGGCATGGTTTGGCAACTCGAATGCCCAAGAACAAAGAAGATTGCATAAGGTGGTAAACGCTTCCCAGTACATCATGGGTACAGACCTCCCCACCATCGAAGGGATCTACAGGAGTCACTGCCTCAATAAGGCAGCCAGCATCGTCAGAGACCCACACCACCATGGCCACACACTCACTAAAGTCCATGCTCAGATGCAGCTTCTTCCCCACAACCATCAGATTATTAAACACTATAATCTCCAAAGAGCTCTGAACGACATAGATTTGGGGACATTACTTTTGCATTACTATTGTCAAATTATTTTCTGTTTTTTTAAATATATATTGAACTTTTTTTGTGGTTTATTATGGGTTTTACTAGGCTTACATATCTGCCGTGCTGCTGCAAGTAAAAATGTCATTGTTCTGTTTCAGGACATATGGCAATAAACGTCTCTTCACTCAATGTATTTAATTGATACTTTCAACCAAAACAGCATGGCCATTATCTTTCAATCTTGCTGTGGCAATATCCTAGGTAAAATAATACAGTGTTAAGAAATATCCCCGCAGGGGACATCAATGCTTGTGATATGGGGACCTAGGTAAGGCTTACACTGGCCAGCATTACTTTGTATTTTGGTCCTGCATTAATGACTCTGCTCTATTTGTGCAGCTGCACTCGTTTAATCTTCACTTTGCAGAACATTAATGAGTGCCACAAGCTGCATTTAATGCAGGCCATGGCAAGTCGCAGATGACAGTGGTGCAGCTGACTCCATCCGCTTAAAACAAGGGCATTTTCTGCTCCGAAAAAGAAAGATATAGTTGCTCCTGCGTCACGCCGTCTACTGTACAAAGAGCGAGTAGTCTGTCCAGTGCTGCACAGCAATGAATGGAAAACAGATGTTGGCCAAGCAGCAAGCATGGAAATTATGAGTCAGTGGCCAGGACGGTGGTTTTATGCTTCACGCAGTCACAAAGGTTCTGTTTATAGAAGTTGAGTTATTTCAGTGTAATCCAATCAAGGACAGAATCAAACGGGAATGGATGATCTGCGTGATGTTAGACTATGGACGGGTAATTGAATTTGAAGAGGCAACCCAGTGTCATAAAAAACGATTTGGGTTTTCTATGTAAAGGCAGTTTATCGTTCACAAAGACATGCCAGTAAATAGGAAGAAAAAGGTTACAGTCGTATCTGTTAAATGGTTTGCAAGAATGTATATGCTTATTACCTCTAATTACTAGAAATCAGAAATCAACAGTAGTGCAGCTGGTAGAGTCGCTGCCACATAGCACCAGAGACCCGGGTTTGACCCTGAACTCGGGTGATGTCTGTGCAGAGTTTGCTTTTTTTTCCCTGTGACGGCGTGGATTTCCTCTGGGTGCTAAGGTCCCACATCCCAAAGAATTGCAGGTTTGTAGGTTAAATGGCCTTGGTAAGATTGCCCCTAGTGTGTCGGGAGTAGATTCAAAAATGATTCATGTATAACTAGTGTGAATGGGTGATCAATGGACAGCATGGACTCAGCGGGCCGAAGGGTCTCTTTCCATGGTGTATCGGTAAAATATTAAAAAAAAAAACTAAGCAAAGTCCAAAAGTGAAGCACATCATATTTGAGGTTGCAGTGTGAGGTATTGGGATCAGTAAACCAGACGAATAATCCACACACATAAATTCAAATCATATTGTAGCTGCTTTCAGATTTTAAAATTAGTTTAATAAATAAATCTGGAATAAAGGTAACCATTTATTGATTCCCATAAATGTCCATCTACTTTACTGGTAAAGCAGAGTCAACAGGATTTCATGAGTAGGAAATCATGTTTCATTTAAATTCACCAGTCTTCTGTTATGAGTTAACAAATGTGTGGACAAAGCAGTTCAAACTGACGTAGTGTATTTAGATTTCCAGTAGGTATTTGGTAAGAACATAAAACATGAATATTGAACAGCCCAGCACAGGAACAGGCCCTTCAGCCCCCAATCTCTATGCTAACTGTGATACCAGTTTAAATTAATCCCATTTGACTGCACAAAGTTTATATATCCCTAAAATAGACACAAAATGCTGGAGTAACACAGTGGGACAGGCAGTATCTCTGGAGAGAAGGAATGGGTCCCGTTTCGGGTCGAGACCCTTCTTCATACTGTCTGAATCTATATCCCTCCTGTTTATGTGCTTGTCTAAATCTATTTATATTACTAAAAGTCTGATCTTGGCCACTTCCTGTTGTTCAGTATATTGATTATAGAAAAAAAGCTGCCACTTACGGCTGTGATATTTGGCCATCTTACTCAGAGTACCCCTGCGCAGGACAAGAGGATATTTCCCATCTATGCAAAATAAAAGAGTTATTAGTGTTTAAAAAATGTTGAGATTCTCTCTCCTGAAGGCCAGGCCCCTTCCGGAGGGACTATAAAACTCGGAAGTGTTGAGTGCCTCAGTCAGTCTCTGCACGATTGGGGGGCGAGAGGGTCACGTCTCTCAGTCTGAGCTGTGAATAACACTGAACACATATCTACTAAACTGTGAGTGGTTTTACTGACCTGTCAGTGCCCTTAATGTGGTTTGAAAATATAGTTTGGAAATGCTAAAGCTGTGTTGATTTGGTTTGGAAATGCTAAAGCTATGTTGCCTTTGGTTTGGAAATGTTAAAGCTGTGTTGCCTAATTAAAGTTGCCTTGCCTAATTAAAGTTGCCTTGCCTAATTAAAGTTGCCTTGTAATTAAAGTTGCCGCCTAATTAAAGTTGCCTTGCCAAATTAAAATTGCCTTGCCTAATTAAAGTTGCCTTGTCTTCTATATAATGAAAATCCTAATCTTGACCACTTCCAGTTTATGCTTTGATTTTCAGCCATCTTACTCAGGGTCCCCCTCCGCTCATCAGTTGCCGAGGATTTTTCCCATCGATGAAAAATAAAAGAGTTATTAGTGTTTAAGAAATGTTAAGATTCTCTCTCCTGTCAATCATGCCATGAAGGCCACACCCCTTCTGGTGGGAGGTGGGAGGGACTATAAAACCCAGAAGTGTGGGCATGGCTCAGTCTCTGCAAGATGGAGGAGGAAGAGGTCACGACTCGCTGTCTTTAGTGGCCTTGCACCCTGCTTGAAGTGGTAAGAAACTGCACTTGAATTTGGTAGCCTTACACCCTGCTTGAAACGGAATTTCAAGGAATAGCCGTGAGTCAACTGCAAGCCCACCGGCCGTGAGATAGAGAGCTGCCAGCACAACAGGCTTGAGTGACTGAGCCGCCAGCGCAAGAATTAATTCGGCCCACAAATGTCCATACTAGCCCTCTGGAAACCAGTCCCTTCAGCCCAAAACACATATACTAGTGCTCCAGAAAGCCCCCCTCCCACCCCCACTGGCCACCAATATTGGAATTGGTGGAGAGGTGGAATATTGCGTTGGGGGTCCAGCCCTCCCGTGAGATGCTGGGACCCAACGCGTCCCACTTAGTCTAATACATCTTAAACGTTGCTTTTATATCTGCTTCCACCACTCCAGTGGGAGCTAGTTCTAGACATCGACTCATTTTCTGTATTTAAAAAATTGCCTTAAAATCTCCTTTAAACCTTTCCCTTAACTTTCAAATGGCTGACATGTTGTGTATTTCAAAATCTGTCCTCTTAACATTTACACAACCCCATTCAGAGTCATAGAATCATACAGCACTGAAGCAGGCCCTTCAACCCAACTCATCCATGCTGACCAAGATGCCCCATCGCAGCTTGTCCTATTTGCCAGCGTATAGCCCATATCCTTCCAACCCTTTCCCATTCATGTACTTGTCCAAGGAGCTTTGGGATGTTGTTATTGTACCTGCCTCGACTACATGCTCTGTAAGCTCAATCCATTTCCCTACCACCCTCTTTGTGAAAAGGTTGTCTATCAGATTCCTATTAAATATTATCCATCTCACCTTAAACCTTATTGTCCACTAGTTGTTGTTTCCCCAACCCTGGGAAAAATACTCTGGCCATTCACCCCATCTATTCCCCTCATGATTGTATACACCCATATAAGATCACTCTTTAGCCTCTTATACTCCAATGAATAAAGTCCTAGCCAGCCCATTCTCACTCTGCAGCTCAGGTCCCTGAGTCCTGGCAACATCCTCGTAAATCTTCTCTGTACGCTTTCCGGCTTAATAGCATCTTTGCTGCTGCCAAAACAAATCCTTCCTATTACTAAAAAGGCAAAGCTGCATTGATCTGAACTGATAGAGACAATAAATCATTATGTTGCCAAATGTAAATTTCATTTTAAGAACAAAATTTGACATGTAGTGGTTTTCTCTGCCATTGATAATGCTTATATTAGGTTTTTATGGGGTGTGGTTTAAAGAAATGCAAACAAAATAGCTTGGCGGTTTTGTATGTTTTAAGTCGACAATCCTCGGAAATCTGTTTGATATAGAAACATAGAAACATAGAAATTAGGTGCAGGAGTAGGCCATTCGGCCCTTCGAGCCTGCACCGCCATTCAATATGATCATGGCTGATCATCCAACTCAGTATCCCGTACCTGCCTTCTCTCCATACCCCCTGATCCCCTTAGCCACAAGGGCCACATCTAACTCCTTCTTAAATATAGCCAATGAACTGGCCTCAACTATCCTCTGTGGCAGAGAGTTCCAGAGATTCACCACTCTCTGTGTGAAAAAGGTTCTTCTCATCTCGGTTTTAAAGGATTTCCCCCTTATCCTTAAGCTGTGACCCTTTGTCCTGCATTTCCCTAACATCGGGAACAATCTTCCTGCATCTAGCCTGTCCAACCCCTTAAGAATATCCCTCCACAAACCCATATCCCTCCACAAACCCAATATAACGGCAAAGCAATCAATGAATTTAGGCCAGCACAATGGCGTAGCGGTAGAGTTACTGTTTTACAGCGCCAGAGACCCGGGTTCGATCTTGACTATGGGTGCTGTCTGTACGTAGTTTGTATGTTCTCCCTTTGACTTGCGTGGGTTTACTCTGAGATCTTCGGTTTCCTCCCACTCTCCAAAGATTTTCAGGTTTCTAGGTTAATTGGCTTGGTGTAATTGTAAAAATTGTCCCAAGAGTGTGTTGGGTAGTGTTACTGTGCAGTGATCGCTGGTCGATGCGGAATTGTTGGGACGAAGGGCCTGTTTTCATGGCGTATCTCTAAACTAGACTAAATTAAAATGTACGATTTCTGTTGAAACTTCCGTAGAACTATGTCAAACATCTCCCAAAATTACCAGAGGAGATGTTCTGTAAAGATTTATTCCCATTGTCCTGGCTCCAACCACTCACTGTAAGCAGAGGCTTCCAGTCCCGTGCGTTTAAGTGGTTGTGGGTTCACCAGAATCCCCACTGCTTTTCCTTTTTGAGATATCGCTGTCCTATAACCTCCCTCTGAGCTTGTCCAAGATTGCTCTTTCACTCACTCTACCCTTGCCGCTTGCATTTCAAACATCAATACGACAATCTCTCCCTCAATGTCAGTAAGCCGAAGGAGCTGATTATTGACTTCAGGAAGGGGGGCGGAGGACACGCCCAAATCAGTGCCAATGGTGCTGAAGCGGAAATAATCGATGGCTTCAAGAGCCTTGCTGTAAATATCACTATCAATTTGCCCTGGACCAAGAAGGGTCTCGACCCGAAACATCACCAATTCCTTTTCTCCAGAGATGCTGTCTGACTCGCTGAGTTACTCCAGCTTTTCGTGTCTATCTTCCCTAATCCTGGTCTCCACAAGATGAAAGACAGTTTTGTAGCCTAATTAGGTGTGATCTCTGTAAAAGTTATTGGTTAATTGTGATCAGATCACTGTTATCTCACTTCCTTTGAAAGCCTTTCCATTAGTGCTTGTCAAAATGATTTTGCAAAAAGCCTTTGCCAAGGTCCCAGACTTTCAAAAAGCCTTTGCAAAGGCCCCACAGAGACTAATGTGTAAAATTAGAGCACATGGTATTGGGGGTAGTGTATTGACATGGATAGAGAACTGGTTGGCAGACAGGAAGCAAAGTGTAGGAATTTTCAGGTTGCCAATCAGTGGCTAGTGGATGCCGCAAGGCTCGGTGCTGGGAACCCAGTTATTTACAATATATATTAACGATTTAGACGAGGGAATTAAATGTGACAGCTCCAAGTTTGCGGATGACACAAAAGATGGGTGGCAACATGAGCTGCGACGAGGATGCTATGAGGTTCCATTAATGTGGATAAATGTGAGGTTATCCACTTTGGTGGCAAGAACAGAAAGGCAGATTATTATCTGAATGGTGTCAGATTAGGAAAAGGGGAGGTGCAACGAGACCTGGGTATACTTGCTTACTTTCAGTCACTGAAAGTAAGCATGCAGGTACAGCAGGCAGTGAAGACAGCTAATTGCATGTTGGCTTTCATTGCGAGAGGATTTGAGTTTAGGAGCAAGGAGGTCCTACTGCAGTTGTACAGGGCCATGTTGAGACCGCACCTGGTGTATTGTGTGCAATTTTGGTCTCCTAATTTGAGGAAGGACATTATTGCTATTAAGGGACTGCAGCGTAAGTTCACCTGGGACTGAGCTAGGATGAAAGAATGGGTCGACTGGGCTTGTATTCACTGGAATTTAGAAGGATGAGGGGATATCCTATAGAAACATATAAAATTCTTAACGGATTGGACAGGCTAGATGCAGGAAACATGTTCCTGATGTCGGGGGAGTCCGGAACCAGGGGTCACAGTTTAAGAATAAGGGGTTGGCCTTTTAGGACTGAGATGAGGAAACATTTCTTCACCCAGAGAGTTGTGAATCTGTGGAATATTTTGCCACAGAATGCAGTGGAGGCCAATTCACTGGATGTTTACAAGAGAGAGTTAAATTTAGTTCTTAGGGCTAAAGGAATCAAGTGATATTGGGAAAAAGCACGAACAGGGTACTGAATTTAGATGATCAGCCATGATCATATTGAATGGCGGTGCTGGCTCGAGGGGGGAGAATGGCCTACTATTTTTGTATGTTTCTATGAAGATAACATGTCCTATGTCTCCCAGGGTCTGTTTCGTTTTCGCATTATGTTCCTTAAAAGTGGATGAGGTTTATTTATTTATTTTTTAATTGGTTGTAAGCCCCCAAGAGGTGGAATGGATAGTCATACCATCCAGTGGGTGATAGGATACTGCAGACCACTTTCCCAAAGAGAGAAAGGAGAAATCATAGCCTTCTCTGCCATTTAATGAGATCACGAGTGATCCAACACCTTACCTGATCGCCACTTGAAATCTAAATCCTTTGATTTAATGTATCATAGCCTTGAATAAAACATAAAGTGCTGGGGGAACTCAGCAAGTCAGGCAACATCTGCGGAGGGAATGGACAGATTACATTTCTTGGGACACTTCTTCAGACTGATTGGAGTAGGGGGCAGAAAGTTGGGAAAGAGAGACGGGGGTGAGGCAAAGCTTGGCAAGTGATCAGTGGATACATGTTGGGGGGGGGGGGGGGGATTGGCAGATGGGTGGAGCAAGTGACCATAAGTGATATGTGGTTACAGGTGAGTTCACATGTTCATAAGTGATAGGAGCAGGATTAGGTCATTCGGCCCATCAAGTCTACTACGTCATTCAATCATGCCTGATCTATCCCTCTTAACCCCATTCTCCTGCCTTCTCCCCATAACCCCCAACACCCGTACTAATCAAGAATCTATCTATTTCTGCCTAAACAAATATCCATTGACGGCCTCCACAGCCTTCTGTGACAAAGAACTCCACAGATTCACAACCCTCTGACTAAAGATCCACAGATTCCCCACCCTCTGAATAAAGATGAGGGAGAGGTGATTGGCAGATGCCTGGGGTATGCGTGTCTTCAATGTGATCTATAAGTGAGCATCCACACCCCACTGGAAAAGAGAGTTGCAAACATTTACAACCATCCAAGTAAGGAATGTTCTCCTTATCTCAGTCTCAAAAGGCAGGCTGTTATCCTGACTGTGCCCCCTAACTCTAAAATCTCCAGCATGAAGGAACAAGCTTGTGCAGCTGTTTAGTGCTCACAGATGTGCCGGTTTGATGGTGGCATCGATTATATAGCTAAGCTCAGATTTAGCTGAAGTGCTGAGTAAAGCCAAGAGTGTTAGGCAGTTAAAGAGAACTCTTGCATATGAAGTGTAAGAGGTTAAAGAGATAGGAGTTGGAAAGAATGGATTGCAAATAAGATGCCACAACACTGCTAGCTCGTACTAAAATTATTCGTTTGTAAATGTGTCCAGGAAAACGAACGATGAGTATTCTGATTGAAATATTGCTTTTTCAAGAGAATTACGTGCATTAAACTTTCATTTATACCAATGTGGTGCCACCCGGTGGTTAGGCCACTCACTATGCGAACCTTGGGCAGTCGGGGGGGGGGGTGGTGGGTCACATGACTAGATAATGGCGGGAGGGAGTCGTCACGAGGTTTAGGGATGTTCCCTAGGATATATAAAGAACCCCGGATCAACCTTCCCCTATTCACGTGTGTGTTGTTCTCTTTGTTTTGACAATAAAGATCTCTTTGATTCACCACACGTGACTTGCTTATTCGCCCGCCATATTGGTGACCCCGATGATCCAAAACGGCCATTTTGCATTTAACCTATGGACGCAGCCAACGACCAATGTCAACAGCACGAGGTTGCTGGCAATCCGGCCCGGCAGAATGCTCTCTCCCTGAAGCTGCCTGTATTCTGGACATCGCAACCACAAGTGTGGTTCCAGCAGGCCGGGGTCCAGTTTCACATCCGACGTATCACGGCTGATGGCACCCGGTACTACTATGTTGTCGGCGGGTTGGATCAGGAGGCGGCTGGTCGCCTGGCCCCTTACCTACGTGTGCAGCCGGATCAGGACAAATACGAGGGCCTCAAAGCACTGTTCTTGCGTACCCTTGGGCTCAGCCGCTGGGACTGCGCAGCGCGGCTCATGCACGTGGGCCGCCTGGGTGATCGCAAGTTGTCGGTGTTCATGAGCGAGATGCTCACCCTCATGGATGGTCAGCAGCCCTGCCTGCTCCTCGAACACGCCTTCTTGGAACAAATGCCGGACGGCATCCGCCTGCTTCTCGCCGGTGAGGATTTCGCAGTTGCTAGCGGAGCGTGCGGACGAGCTGTGGCAGACCAAGAAGCAGGGTGGTGGCTCAATCGATCGGGTGATGGCGGCACCTTGGAAGGCCCAGAAACCAGGCACGGGGTCCACCAGGAATTTGACTGCGCCACCTGTCCCGAGCGACCCCGGTAAGGGCAAATGGTGTTACTACCACCTGCAGCCCGTCAGTGCCACTCATCCTGCTCGTATCCGGGAAATGCCGTGGCTGCAGCAGTAGTCGCTGCAGCGGTTGGCCTGAAACACCGCCTCTACGCTTGGGATCGACACTCGGGACGACGGTTCCTTGTTGATACGGGCGCGGAGGTTAACGTTTTGTCCCCATCAGGGGTCGGCACTCCTTCCGGCAAGCGGGGGCCTTCTCTGACTGCAGTCAATGGCAGTTCCATACGGACATATGGGGTTCGCACGAACCTACTCATCTTTGGCCCCTGTCATTTTACCTGGACTTTTACAGTGGCCGATGTCTCCCAGCCGTTGCTGGGCGCTGATTTCCTCTGGGCCCAACCTCTGTTGGTGGATGTGTGGGGGCAACGCTTCATTCATCTGCCCTTTCATTTTCGTACCTCCTGTTCTGATGGGGGTGGGGGGTCCTGTGGCCCACCCAGTGGTTAGGCCACTCACTATGCGAACCCTTGACAGGGTCACGTGATTGGGTAATAGCGGGAAGGTGTCATCCCAAGGTTTAGGGGTGTGCCCTAGGATGTATAAAGAACCCCGGGTCAACCTTCCCCCATTCGCATGTGTGTTGTTCTCTTTGCTTTGACAGTAAAGATCTCTTTGATTCACCACGCTTGGCTTGCTTCATCGCCCGCCATACCAATGACAATTGGCTGTTTTTTTAAGGAAACACTTCCAACAGATGCCTTCGATGGTGGGGAGGTCAGTAGCTCTGGTGGACAAGCCAATCTCTGTAGCCTCTTCTGTCCCTGGACGTTTTAATTTCCGAACTAGGCCATGCTTTTTTAAGAACGCAAATCATTGTCATCAGGGTGACAAAACCGGTGGAGCTGCTACCTCACAGCGCCAGAGATCAGGGTTCGATTCCGACCTCGGCAGCTGTCTGTGAGGAGTTTGCATGTTCTTCCTGTGACCACGTGGGTTTCCTCTAGGTTTCCTCCCACTTTCCAATGATGTACAGGTTTGTAGGTAATTGGCCTCTGTAAACTGCCTCCAGTGTGTTGGGAGTGGGTGAGAAAATGGGAAAATATAGAACCCGTGTGAACGGGCGATCGATAATAGGCATGGACTCGGTGGGCCAAAGGGCCTGTTTCCACACTGTATCTATAAACTAAACTATGTAGCGGACAATGTAATAGTAGTAAAACTGCCATTGACATTTGCAGTGATTTTACCATCTTGAACCAGACTGCAATGATTTGAACAAAGGCCCTCTTGCATATTTGGGTCTGTTTACTGTTTTTACACCGGATATTTTTGGCGTCTGTGTTGCAAGCTCTTCTTATAGCTCTGTCGTCATTCCCCATATCCTCAAGAATATTTACACTCTCCCTGATATGCAAGTGAATGTGATAGAGTGCCCAAGATAACATGCAGAGCTCTGCTTTGGTATATTTCAGCTACTGATTCTTCTCCGAACCTCCGAAGGAATCTACAAGAAGCAGCAGGAGAACGCTACCGCAGTCTGAGTTTTAAGATTTATTGGCCAACAAATTAATAACCAAATAACTAGAAGCAACATCACAAAAATGTTCTTGAACAAAAGTTGTTAAATAATATAATTCATTATTCTGGTCTACTCAGTCTTTTCCAACAGTGGATAATTTTGACTTTCTTAAACACAAATGACTAAACTGTCATATAACCTTTTGCTGTAGGTTCAAGGTAAAAGTCATTGATAAATAAACATAGAACAAGGAGCAGTACAGCACAGGAACTGACCCTTCAGCCCACAATGTCCATGCCGAACATGGTGCCATTAATCTAATGTCCTCTGCCTCCATATCCCTCTATTCCATGCATAATCCATGTACATATCTAATAGCCTCCTAAATGCCACTATCATATCTGCCTGGATTGTCACCTTGTCATGGTGGAGAAGCTTGTGTGGTCCTGAGATCCTGAGAGCGATGCCTTCTGGAGCTACGCTCTCGGTAGGGCCACCCATGGCGGTAAGGTCGAGGGGGAGGTCCCTGGAGAAGAGCAATCCAACCAAGACCTCAACGGTGGAACAGGCGGAGGATGATGGGTGACTTTAGTGGAGAGACACAACGGCTGGGAAAGCGGTGAAGGCTGCAGCAGAAAAGGGTCTCCGGTCATCTTGGACTCCATGCCACTAGATCCTGACCCAGATCTGTCAAGAACCGTGTGGTAGTTTCTGTGCACTAGTCTCCCCACGTTAAACAAAGTCATGCACAGGCGTCCTCCATACAGAGGGCAGTCATACTCGTTTCGAGTGACCGCCGATGATGATGACCACCACCCCTGCATACGTGTTCCAGGCACCCACCACTTAGTCTAAAAAGAACTTGTCCCACATACCTCCTTCAAATTTTGTCCACTTTCACCTTAAAGCTATGCCCTCTAGTCTTTGATATTTCCACCCTGGGAAAAAGGTTCACATTGTCTACCCTATCTCATAAATGTATATACGTCTATTACTACTCCCCTTAAGCATCACAAGCCATAAACCCTTGGAGTTTTATGAATTTTCATTCTTGATGGTTAAAAGTTGAAGCCATTACTAATCAGACGTATCTATAGTTGCATATTTGTGTTAGAAGTGAGTGGTCAGGATGTTCTCTCCAGCACATTCCCTGAACTTTACAGATAAGACATCATAAGGGCCGAGACATGATTTCTGAAAGGAAAAAGTATTTTTCATCCCTTATGCATCGAGACTGAATGAACAGAGCCAGATATCAAGATAAGATTTTTTTCTCACAAGTAACAAGTAATTAATTCAGGGGAAGGAAAAGCTTCGGATGATGGGTAATGAGTTACTCCAAACCGGCGAGTCAATGGAAACACTTCATTCCAAAAGGGAATACCAAATCTCTGCACATTGGTTGTGATTTGCATGTCTGTCGGCGATAGAAAGCAGAGTGTTGTTCCACAATTTTGTAAGGAAAATTATGTAGATGACGAGATAAAACTGGAAAATTATGCTGCACAACGTTGTGACATGGGGATCACATGCGGGTTTGCTCTCATTCTTCATCAGAATCTTACGTGTTTTGCACAAGCCATGTTTTGGACCAACTGACTACAATTCCCTGTCTCTCTGAAGAGCATCTCCTTGAATTTTTGCTCAATGCTGGAAATGACTTGGTTTATGCTAAGGAAAGGACATTGGTGGTACTGTGACCCAGCGGTAGAGCTGGTGCCTTGCAGCGCCAGAGACGCGGGTTCGATCCCGACTACGGGTGCTGCCTTTACGGAGTTTGTATGTTCTCCCTGTGACCTGCGTGGGTTTTCTCCGAGATCTTCGGTCTCCCCCCGCACTCCAAAGACCTACAGGTTTGTAGGTTAATTGACTTGGTATAAATGGAAATTGTCCCAAGTGTGTGTGGGATAGTGTTGGTGAGCGGGGATCACTGATCGGTGCGGACTCGGTGGGCTGAAGATCCTGGTTACGCACTGTACCTCTAAACTAAACTAAACTCAAAGAAAGAATAATGTTTATTTCACAGAATCAGACCACCCCATTCTGTTCTGGAGCCAGTGAACAATGTTTGTTGCTCCATTGGAAACAAAACAGCAGCCAAGGGGTATAGAGCAAGTTCCCAGAAATAGCACTATGACAATTTGGGTTGGAGAAAAGCAGCAGGGAGATGTTTAGAGGAGATTATTCCACCGTGAGCTGTGACAGCCTTGGAAAAATAGGATGGAGAAAAAAAAGACACTTGCGAACTTGGAACGTTTTAGCTGGAAGGCAGGCTCGTTTTTTTCTCCTCTTGGAAAAGAGACCTGATGTGTATAAAATTATGACCAAATAGGAAAGAGCTGATTCCATTGCCAAAATCCAAGTGGAATAGATTTGAAATAATTCATAGTCAAAGAGCATTGTAACTGGTCCTTTAGCCCAACCTGTCCACGTCAACCAGTTTGCCCCATCTACACTAGACTCACCTGCCTTTGTTTGGCCCATATCCCTCTAACCCAATACCACCCATGTACTGGTCTAAATGTTTCTCAAACGTTGTAATAGTACCTGGTTCAACTACCTCCGCTGGGCTCTGGCAGCCTGTTCCGTATACCAGCCACCCTTTGTATAAAAAGTTCCTATTACATTTTCTCCCCTCACCTTAAACCCATGTCCTCTGGTTCTTGATTCCCCTGCTCTGAGTAAAAGACTCTACATTTACCCTATCTAATCCTCTCATGAATTTTTATATACCTCTATGAGATGACCTCTCATCCTTTTGCGTTCTGAGGAATAAAGTCCTAGCCTGCTCAATCTCTTCCTGTGGCTCAGGCTCTTGAGTCCTGGCAACATCCTCATACATCTTCCCTGCACCCTTTCCAGCTTGACAACATCTTACCTATAGCAGGATGCCAAAAACTGCACACAATACTGCAAATGTGACCTCACCAATGCCTTATACAACTGTAACATGGACATCCAACTTCTATATCCAGACAACTGTAACATGACTTCCCAACCTCTATACTCAGAAACACCATTTAAGAGAGTCAGTAGTGTTCAATTGTCACATGTACTGGCAGTAGCGGACTGGGTCTAAAAATATTGGTTGCCAGGAGACAAAGGGGCCCACTTCATCAGGGGCCCACTTGCCATCGGGCAAGCTGACACCCTGAGCAGTCCGCCACTATGTACTGGCATGAAATGGCATGAAACATGGAACAATTAGGGTCACCTATTTGTCACCTATTCCTTTTCTCCAGAGATGCTGCCTGACCCACTGAGTTACCCCAGCTTTTTGTGTCTATCTTCGGTTTAAACCAGCATCTGCGGTTTCTTCCCACACAATGAAATGATTATTTGCTGCAGTTTTACAGACCCATTAACACAATAACTCACAAATAAATGTGTAATCATCAATAATACATTAAATTAAAAAATAGTAATACTAAGTAATGGTGCAAAACCAAAGTCAGTGGTGCAACTAACAACAGCTAGGAGGATTAAGGAGAAAATGAGCAGAGCATGGCAGAGATCCAAGATGCACTCTTTGAACAGGTAGAAGAGGTAGCAAATATCATCACATTTACAAAGTTGGATGAACCATAACCTGCAGGGTGACTGATCCAGTGCCAGAGGATGGGATTAGGCTGAGAATGTCACAAATATGGGCCAAATGGCCTCGTTCTGTGCTGTTAATTTTCTTTTATTCTACGAATGATACCACTTGACCTGGTAACCTGGGCACACCGGCACCATTTGCCAACCCCTGCTGCAGGCCAAATCCAGAGTTGCTGCCTTACAGCACCGGAGACCCAGGTTCGATCCTGACTACGGGTACTGTCTGCACTGAGTTTGTACGTTCTCCCCGTGACCCACATGGGGTTTTTTTCCGGGATCTCCGGTTTCCTCCCACACTCCAAAGTCGTACAGGTTTGTAGATTTATTGGCTCGGTATAATTGTAAAATTGTCCCTAGTGTGTGTAGGATAGTGTCATTGCTTGGAGTCGCTGGTCGGCATGGACTCGGTGGCTGAAGGGCCTGTTTCAACGCTGTTTCCCTTAATTAAACTAAATCCGCAATTTGCCATCAAGCTGGAAAGAGTGCGGAGAAGATTTACAAGGATTTGCCAGCACTCGAAGTCCTGAGCTGCAGAAGAGATTGGACAGGCACGGGCTTTATTCCTTGCAGCACAGGAGGGGTGATCTTATAGAGGTGGATAAAATCATGAGGGGAGTAGATTGGGTGAATGCACGGTGTCTTTCACCCCGGTTAGTGGAATCAAGAAGTAGAGAGCTACTAGGTTTATGGTGAGAAGGGAAAGATTTATAAGGAACCCATGGGGCAAACTTTTCACACAGGGTGTTTTATGAAATGAGCTGCCAGAGGAAGTAGTGGAGGCAGGTACAGTACCAACATTTAAAAGACATTTGGACAAGTTCATGGGTAGGAAAGGTTTAAAGGAATCTGGGCTAAACAAGGGAAAATGGGATGAGCATAGATGGGGCATCCTGGTCGGCATGGACAAGTTGGGCCGAAAGGCCTCCACAACTGACTAAGATTCCAATACATATCGCAGCTGCGCCTTGACATATTTATTTGGTAATGTTCAGACATTTCTTGTTGCAATACGATTGTTACTTGAAACTATCTCTGCTGCTTGTTAGAAATTATCTTCAATATCCTTTTGTCTTGAGCATGAAGTTTGGAAAAGAACCAGTCAGCAGGGAGCAAGCAGGGCCATGAGTAAGCAGCTTGCATGGCGCTAATATCAATCAACATTGTTTCAAGCTGAGCAGGAAGCGCAATTTACTTTAAAAGTCGCTACCTGCTCCTAAATGCCTTAGTTTGTAAATCCCAGCAAATTGTGGAGAACTAACCAGAGGGACACATATTGATCAATTAATAAGTGCGTTGTGTCTCATGAGCCAGCAGTATTCCGACACTCTGTCCCTGCCACCCTTTAGAGAGGCACTCACAAAAGCACAAACTTGCATTTAAGTAGTGCTCTTATAGTTGAGCAATGCTCCCAGGTGCTCCGCGGTGGTTTCATTTATGGAGAAGGGACAAAGAGAGGATGTTAGGAGAGGAAGCCAGTAGCTTGTTCAAATATATTTTGAAGGTTTTAAGGGGCTAATAAAGAAAGTGATGAGAAAGGAACATTTAGGAGCGGGGAGATGGCTGAAGCATGGGTCATGTCCGCATCATTGACTCGCTGAAACCAGCTCCAAGTATGCAGACAAAATGTGTAGGAAGGGATCTGCAGATGCTGGTTTACATTGAAGATTGACCCAAAATAGTGGAGCAACTCATCGGGTCAGGCAGCATCTCTGGAGAAATGGAATAGGCGACGTTTTAGGGTTGAGACCCTTCTTCAGACCAAATATTCAACACATTTTCGGAGAACCTGCTTGTGTCTGATGTCTCTGTATGTTGATACGGCAGGATCCACTTCTTGCCATTGATGATGTTGCTGTGGGAGTATGGAGGAGTGACTCAAAATGCTGGAGTAACTCAGCGGGACAAGTAGCATCACTGGAGAGAAGGAAGGGGTGATGTTTCACACCTTAAATTCACTTTGTACCCTTCCATATCTCTAGTTTCCCTCACCCCTGACTCTCAGACTGAAGATGGGTCTTGACCCGAAACGTCACCCCTTCCTTCTCTCCAGAGATGCTGCCTGCCCCGCTCCAGTTACTCCAGCATGTTGTGTCTATCTTCGATTTAAACCAGCATCTGCAGCTCCTTCCCACACAGGGAGGATTTACTTCTTGTTGTTGTTACTGTGTACTGATTTGCCGTGAATTCGTCTGAATTAGAATTCCTTACTTTTATATTTGAGCCTTGGTCATTTGTGGTCTGACACACCATCGCAAGAATACCCTTGTAGGGTCAATCATCGCAATTTCATTATTTATGGCACCGTTTCATCGCTGTTGTTAATGAATGTCAAAAGCAGCATCATTTAGTATCAAACACCACTACATTGGCAGTGACACCAAAGGAATGTAAGCATTGATTTCCAGGAAACTGAGATAAAATATATTATTAGGCCACACCCTATATTTGACACCATGAGACCTTTGGATTTGACTTAATATCAGTCACTCATTTATTGTTTTGTTCTGTAACTAACAATAGAATATGCATAAAAAACGCTTTTGTAAACACCCTGAGGATTTTAGGCTTTTTTGTAATTGTATTGGAGCTATTATTTTTTTATTATGTTATCTGTGAGTATTACTTTTACTGGTTTATTATGCTGCTGCAAGGAAGAATGTCATTGTTACATTGTCAGTACAAATGACAACTAGACACTCTTGACTCTCTTGATACCTCTTGCTATATTCACGGTGCTATACAAATGCATGTTGTTGAACGCTGATCTGCTTGGAATCCAGATCTTTTTTTCTGCCTTCTCTGAACATATTTGATGTCAACGATGTCTGTAAGGAGTTTGTACCTTCTCCCCGCGTCCTGTGTGGGTTTTCTCCAGGATCTCCGGTTTCTTCCCACACTCCAAAGATGTACAGGTTTGTAGGTTAATTAGTTAGGTATAATTGTAAATCGGCCCCCGTGTGTGTAGGATAGCGTTAGCGTGCAGGGATCGCTGGTCGGCGCAGACTCAGTGGGCCAAGGGGGTCTGTTTCCACACTGTATCTCTAAACTAAACTAAATTAGATGTCAAACCTAACAAAGTATTGCATTCTCAACATCAGATTTTTCTCAATCATAAGTCTGTTACTGTGATATAAATGGTAGAGTCTCCAGAAGCTTTCTTTAAGGAGTGAATTTATTTGGTCAATTTATGCTCATTAAATTTGTCAATAAGCCTTTATCTTCAAACAAGAAATCAATCCCCCACATAAAAATAGTGGAAATATATAAATAATTATTTATATCATGTGAGCACAGGATAGAATTTAATCCTCAGTCATGTGTACTGAAAAATGTAAATTAAGGTAAATGTGTAGTACCCACTTCCAAAATTCAGTTCCATTGTAGACATCAGGAATGAATTAAGAGGCAAGTACAACACAGATGGATGACAGTATCATGCATAGCACTTAAAATGGTCAAATGATTCATAAATCATGTGGTCCATTCTAGTTTGAAAGTGATGGAAAGGTTAACATTTCAGGTGATAACCTTCCAATAGATTCCAGGATTTAATTCTGTTCAGAGACTAGTCGCTGAGTCGTTGAGTCACACAGCATGGAAAACAGGCCATTCTGCCCAACTCGTCCATGCCGAACAAGATGAACGGAATGGAATAGTTTATTGTCACGTCTGACTAGGCACAGTGAGATTCTTTGCGTGCATGCCCAATGTATACAAATAGCAGCCACCCACAGCGTGGACAAAGTTAAGCTGGCTCCTCCTTTTGTTCCATCTAAGAGTCCTACTTGCCTGCGTTTAGACGATTTCCCTCTGAACCCCTCCTATCTATGTACCTGATCTTTTAGTATCCAAGCAGAGGATGATAGATTCCTTGTGTCTGTAATTTAGCTTGACATAATAGATATTCATGGAAACTCTAATCCTCCTCCGCTTTTCCCATTGTTTCTTATTATAATTTGAAGCGAGGCAGAAGTTCTGATATTTTATCCAACGCCAATTCTCAACCTTTTACATGTTACACAAGGGCATCAACAATGGGTCACCTGGTTGTTCAATGTTTTACAGGTTAGACATAAGTTTAAGGTGAAGGGGAAGAGATTTAATAGAAATCTGAGGGGAAACTTTTTCACACAAAGGGTGGTAGGTGTATGGAACAAGCTGCCTGAGGAGGTCGTTGAGGCTGGGACTCTCCCAACATTTAAGAAACAGTTAAGTGTGAAATTATTTTTACTCAAAGGGTTTCAAGGCCTGGAACTCACTGGATGAAAGGTTCACTTTTAAACAGGATTTGGATAAGTGCTTCTTGAGCCATGACTTCTGCTGTAAAGTGGGATTTGGCTGGGTTGGAGTTGTTCAGTACAGACTTGATGGACCAATTCCCTTCTGCATTGGAAATGTTCTATGATTTCAGGATTCCAAGATGATCCCAAAACGTCTAGCTGAAATCTCTCCTCTTCATGTTGCATGTGGTAAAATCCACAGATAACCTTGGCATGGTCTCTTTGAGAATCAGGAGAGGGTAAGAAGGGGGTGAGGTAGCTCGGTGGATGTCTATTTCCTTGCACGGATGGCTCTAATTTGAACATGTGGCCAGGTAACTTGGTAATCAACTTCAACTTCACTGGATCTTCCCTCATGGTAATCTTGACCACAACAAATTCACTCCTGTTGTGATACCCATGATTTATACCCCAGTCCTGTAGTCTGGACATCGACACACACCTCCAGCCCTTCTCTCTCATCATGTTCCAGAACACCCTCTTGTTATCTCCTCACTCCTCCAATGTACCTCTATGCTCTTGTTCCTGCCAGATAGAGATGTCGACTGTCATTTGTTGACCAATAGCCTGTCAATGGTTGACCTATAACAAGTCAATCATTGACACATAACCTGCCAATTATTGACCTATGACCCATCAATCACTGATCTATAACCTATCAATCATTGATGCATTGTCTGTCAATTATTGACCTATAACTGGTCAATTATTGATCTATAACCTATCAATCATTGACCTCTAGCTCATCAATTATTGCTCTATAACCTTTCAATTATTGACCACAGGCCAGAACTCCATTTAAAGGAACCCTTTTGTTAAATTCTGCAGGAAGTCTTTCCATCCATGACTCAAGATCTCACAAAAGGTCACACTACATCCAACTCATCAGCATGCCCACAGACACATCACCTCCAGACTAAAATACAAGCCACTGCTGCTGACCCTGCAGCACTCCCACAATGTTGCATTATGTGTCAATGCTTCAGCTCACAAACCTCTGACGCAAAAAGCCAATTGAACCAAACAGCGGCTTTGAATCCATTTCTACACTGAACCAAATATTTGCATGTGCTGCCGTGAACAGATAATGGTGACTCAGTTGCTAAACGCACCACCACTTTCCAGGAAAGTAGGTGGGAGGGTGAAATATATTTGGATCCCTGCCACCTGTAATCACCTCGTCCACCTTTGTTCCCCGGGAGTGCGTTCCACAGCCAATCTCGAGGGCGTGGTAGGCCACTCCCTGGTTCCTCTCCTACTAGCCTCGCTCCTCTCCCATTAGTCATTGTCATCCACACCATCCTACCAGCCTCTGGTCAGAGAGGATTCTGTTCACCAGAAACATTTGCATGTAGGTTATTTATACAGATACAAGGAACTGCAGATGATGGAATTTTCCACCACATGGGCAGCATGGTGACGCAGCTGTAGAGTTGCTGCCTTACAGCATTCGCAGCACTGGAGACCCAGGTTCGATCCCGACTACGTGGTGTGTGTGTCTGTACGGAGTTTTTACGTTCTCCCTACGACCTGCATGGGTTTTCGCCAAGATCTTTGGTTTCCTCCCACACTCCAATGACGTATAGGTATGTACAGTAGGTAAATTGGCTTGATAAAGATTAAAAAATGTCCCTTGTGCGTGTAGGATGGTGTTAATATGCGGGGATCGCTGGTCGGCGCAGACTCAGTAGGCCGAAGGGGTTGTTTCCCGCGCTGTATCTCTAAACTAAACTAATCTGCAGATGATGACATTTTCCACCACATCAGTCACCCTGTTCCATTCCCCTCCTCCATGCATACATCATCTCCCATTCCCAAGTCCCTTTTACCCCTCCTCTATACCCTCCCCTGTCCCCTTCCACCCATATCCCTTACTCCAGCTTTACAGTTGATGCCTTCGCTTTTTTTCCTGATCTGATACCCTTTGTCTCCCTTTTAACCTCTAGGCTTTGTCACCTACTCCACACATCTGCCCGTCATTCTCCTCACCTGCATTCACCTATCACATGCCATGCATTGCCCAGCCCCACCTTTCTTTACCAGCTTTCTCCCCCTATCTCCCACCTCCATCAGTCTGAAGAAGGCCCCTGACCCAAAACATCATCTATCCACTCCATCCACAGATGCTGCCTGACCTGTTGAGTTCCTCCGGTACTTTGTGTTTTTCTCCAGGTTCTTTAATGTTGGTTTAGTCAAGGTGGCATTCTGTCCACTGGAGGTACTTGAATGCAGATCATTTATGGTGAAATGTTCAGGGACTCTGATGTAGAGAGGAGATCAAACACCACTCAATCCTCTCACCAGCTAAAAAACTGTGAAGGTGAATTGACCATTGGTTTAACGTTATTATTGCTACGCATACTGAGATACAGTGAAATGTGTTGTTTTGCAGCCAGCCAAATCTGATAATACAATCCATAAATACAATCAAGCCACACTCACCTACTAAAAGTAGAGTAAAGGGAAAGATACAGAGTGCAGAACATAGTTCTCAGCATCAGAGCACATCAGTCCAAAGACCACAATGGGGCGGAGTTGAATTGGATAATACCCCAGCTTATTGAAGGGTTGCTCAGAAGTATGATAACAGAGAGGAAGATTCTGTTCCTGTGTCTGGTGGTGCTCGCTTTCAATCTTTTGTATATTCTGCCTGAAGGGAGTTGGGAGCAGAAGGAATATCTGGGGTGGCACAAGTTTTTGATTGTGTTGGCTGATTTTCTGAGGCAGCGTGAAGTGTAGAATGTCAAGTAATACCTGCACTACTTTCTCTTTTTTTCCATCCCCAAATCCCCTCTCTGATGTGCTCCCATTTTTCTGCAAAGGACTAAACTTCAGTGGGAAACATCACAAGTTATTTCAGATACCTCTGATTGAGCGGGAGTCAATGGTGGGGATCGCCGTTCTGTGTGATGGTTGTGCTGGGCTACTTCCCGAACTCTGCAATGTCTTGCAAAAACTTTGCAGAACTGTTCTCAAAAATAGCTGGGTGGCAACCCGACGTGATGCCCGCTATGGTGTATCTGCAGTGAGAGGAGTGGATATTGCACTGTAAACTCAAGGACCTCATCATTGCGTCCAACCTCATGCTTTTGGTGGCTTTGGTGAAGAAGTCCATTTTTACATCTGGTCCAGCAATGTAAAGGAAGCGAAAAAGTAAAGGGCCTGTCCCACGAGCATAGCGACTCCATGCGCAAGCGCGACCTAAAGGGCCGCCCACCAGCATGGCCTGCAGGCGGCAAGTGCGACCTTTAGGGTCGCACCGTACGGCCTGCGGGGCCGTCCCACTGCAGCCGTCGCCGTATGAGTTCTGCGGATGCTCAGTTGGGACAGGCTCTGACCGTAAGATCTAGGGCCTCAGCGGGTGTCACTCACTCGACCTCCGCGCGGCTTCCCCTTTTGGTTTGGTCGCGCTTGCCGCATGCTGTACGGCTCAAGCAACCACGTTAGGTCGCGCTTGCCGCATGCAGGCGCATGCTGGTGGGACCGGCCCTTTAGGTCGTGCTTGCCGCATGCAGGTCGCATGCTCGTGGGACAGGCTCTTAAGATCTAGGGAGGGGGGAGAGAGAGGGGGGGGGATGGGAATATTTTGTAGAATGGTTGAAAATTAGCAATGACACTGTTGGGTCAGTTAGTGACAGAAATTGAAGTTGCTCTAGAATGATTTCATCCATAAAATAACTTGTTGGATGTAACATACCTTTGTAAAGCCAACCTGAATTGCTAATTCAGGGAAAGCAGTTAGCCCAAAGTCAAAGGATAAACAACAATAGAATGTCAGCCGGTTCTTTCAGAGCAGGTACTAGGCAATCTCGCTACCACGCTCGAAGACACGGCTAATAAAACTCAATCAATGCCATTCCTTTTAAGTCAGGAGATTCAATGACGCAGAAAATAGCTCCTCAGAAGGAAGGAAATGCAATAAAGCACACACTGTATGGGAAAAAATCAATTAAAACACAAGTTATCAAACGACCTTTGATTGCAAAAAAAATATCCCCACCAGAGACATGGCTTGGGTGGCTGTGTGACTAGTGGTTAGGTAAATGCACTTTGCTGAGTGGAGCTGACCTGAGGAGAATTTGACTTTAGACAGAATTTGTAATCCAACTTCAGAAGCAAATACCCCAAGTTATCTCTGAAAATGTAAAGGCACAGACTGGTTCAATTTTAGATGTTAGTAGTATAAAACTATTGTGGAAACTCCCATGTTTATTCCAGCAATGATCTATGGACATTTCTGCACTACATACTTTGGGTTTGCACTATTATGGTCTGGTACCTAATATTACTGATAATTAATTTATTGTATTATTGCTTATAATCTATTTATTGGTGAGTTGTTGTGACAATGGGCCTATGAAGCTGCAGCAATAAGAATGTCATTGTTTCCTTCCTGGTACAGATGACAATGAATGACTATTGACTTCTTTTGTCTAGATTGAAAAGCCAAATTATGTTTACATTAAAGCTGTGCCCATAGAACATAGAATGATACAACATAGAAACAGTCCCTTTAGACCCACAATGTTTGTGCTAAACATGATAAGGTCATAAGGTCTCAAGGAATAGGAGTAGAATTAGGCCATTCAGCCCATCAATTCAAATCATGGCTGATCTATCTCTCCCTCCTAACCCCATTCTCCTGCTTTCTCCCCAAAACCTCTGACACCCGTACTAATCAAGAAATGCCAGGTTAAACTAATCTCAACAGCCTGCACATGATCCATATCTCTCCATTCCCAGCAATTCCATGCGCCTATATTATGATAGAATAGGTTGGTAAGCTGCCATTGTTTTCAAATCAAAACAAATAATATTACAACAAATAATAACTAAGGTAGTGTAACACCCTGATGCAAATCAATTGGTCTTACTTAGACTTTGTTCCTCCCACACTGTTGAGTGCATTGGGCAGCAAGCTTTCGCCATTCTGTTCGGTTATGTGTGACGTCATCCACCCTCGATAGGTTAGCGTCCCGGGCTTCCAAATCCTTCTGGAATGTTCGCCTCCATGTGAGTTTTGGCCGGCCTCTTTTCCTTCTTCACCCTCGTAAACGTTCTTGAAGATGTTTATGAAAGCCCCTGGGGTATAAAGCATAAAACAGAAGAGAGAGAGAGAGAGAGAGCAGAGAGAGACAACCAAAGAAAGGAAAGAAATGGTAGAAATATATAGAAAAAAAAAAAAAAAACTAGTGAAGAGGAGATGCAGAAAAGATTTTTTAAAAAGCTTGGATAGAAAGCAAATGCGCAGAAGCACAAGAAGCCAGGGACAGAAATGACACCCGTACACTCTACGGCATAGCCAGAGATCTGGGAGATTCTGGTAGTAGCTCTGGTGCCCCCATATAACACAAGAGTGGGAGAGTACGTCTGACAGAAGAAGAGCCAAACAAGCAATGGGTTGAGCACTTCAAAGAGGTATTGAATCAACCTGAACCATCGGAACTGTTTGTCTTCACTGAAGAGGAAGATGCTCTAGAACTAGAGGTGGAGGTTGGACCAATCACAGAAACGGAAGTTGCAAATGCAATTAAGAATCTGAAAAATAACAAAGTAGCAGGCCTCGACCAGATTCCAGCAGAACTACTAAAGAGCGGAGGGGAAACGTTGAGAGGGAAACTCACGATGCTATGTAATGCATGCTGGTAAGAAAAACGTGCAGCAGAAGACTGGAGGAAAGGTGTGATCGTGAAATTGCCAAAGAAAGGAGATCTTAGTGACTGTGGAAACTGGAGATGGATCACGTTGCTCTCAGTCCCAGGAAAAGTGCTTTGTTCTGTTCTGCTACATTGTCTTGGAGCAGCTCCTGATATGAAACTCTGTGATGAACAAGCAGGATTCCGCATGGGAAGATCCTGCAGTGAACAGGTCTTTGTGCTACGAAATGTGGTAGAACAATGCCTGGAATTTCAGAAGCCAATACCAATAAACCTCGTTGATTTAAAACAAAAATCAATTGGTCACAAGCTTTAAATTGAGCTGCTCAGTGATTTACCCTTTGGAGTGTACAAGCCAATGACATGAACAGTAAATACTCCAACTTCAAGTAATACTTGCTCTTCTTTTTTTTCCCTACTCCAAATTCCCTCTCTGATGTGCTCCTGTTTCTCTACCATCTGCCTAGTAATCCCCTCCACCCCCCTCAGTTACCCTGCTCATTTTCCATCCTTCATATCTCATCTCCTATCCCTGTCTCCAATTTCCTTTTTGTCCAACCTCTTTCCCTTCCCCCAACCCAGAGGTGGGGAACCTTTTCATGTTAGAATGCCGCATTAAGTTAGCTGTAATCTAATAAGGCCGCATCCAAGAAAATTAGATATACTTCAAAATGTACATTATTTTGTTAAAATAGCCCTCCTGACTTATTAATGTATTAATTGTGGCCGTCATTCGGGGAGGATTATTGCGTTGAATCTCCTTTTACTCTTTGGTATTTTAAATACGTTCATTTTAAGAATAAAATAAAAGTGAACAGCTATTGTTTGTGTGCTATCCAGTCAAATAAAAGACTATACATGAATACAATCAAGTATCCACGGTGCTCAGATTAAGGGTACAACATTTAGTGCAAAAATATAATATTGAATACTGAATAAAGATAATTCAAAGGACAGCAATTAGATAGATTGGAGGTCAGGACAGCATTCTAGCATATGAGAATATCGTACAGTAGTCTGATAACAGCTGGGAAGAACCTGTACCTGAATCTGGATAGATATGTTTTCGAACTTCTGCACCTCTTGCTGATGGGAGAGGGGGGAAGAGGCAGTGGCCGGGGTGAGACTGGTTCTCGATTATGCTGACAGCTTTGCCGAAGCAGCGTGGTGTAAATGGGTTCAATGGAAGTGAGGTCAGTTTGTGTGATGGTCTGGGCTACATCCACAGCTCTCTGCGCACTCTTGTGGTCTTGGATGGAGCTGTTCCCAAATCAGGCTGTGATGTATCCCGTAAGATGCTTTGTATGGTGCATCTGTAGAAGTTGGTGAGGGTTGTTGGGGAGTTGGCAAACTTCCTAAGCCCCCTAAGGAAGTACAAGCATTGGTGTGCCTTCCAGGCCATAGCTACGATGTGGCTGGTCCAGTTCAAATTATTGGTGATATTTATTCCTAGGAACTTGAAACTGTTGACCGTCACTCATCGGGCGCCATCTATGTATACTGGGGCGTGTGTACTGCTTTGCTTCCTGAAATCAATCCAAATCTCCTTGGTCTTTGCTAACATTGAGAGAGAGGATGTTGTCTTCAACACCCCCCCCCCCCCCCCAACTGTATCACTATTCCTGTCCCACCTCTCTTTTCTAGCTTTCTCCCCCTACCCCATCAGTCTGAAGAACGGTCTCAACTCAAACCATTATCTGTCCATTCTCTCCACAGGTGCTGGCTGATAGAGTGAGTTTCCTCCAGCACTTTGTGTTTTGTTTTGATTTATCGTCCTTTTGCAAGTCCTTTCCAGTTTTAACGGGAGTGGAGGATGACAAGAAAGATTCTCCTGAATGTAATGAAATACCAATGTAGTCCAGAAACAGCAAGGTTGATCATTGAATTGTGACTGATAACAAAAATCATCAGTACATTATCTGCTTTTGAACTTGGGACTTTATTGCAAACCACTTGTTTGTAGATACACCTGAGGAATCTCCCAATGATCTATCTTTATTTCACAATTGAGATTATATAAACTAGAACTATTCTATTTTAAGACAATTTGTCTGCTTATTGATGGAAATCTAGCTCTTTTATTTCTCTCGTTCGAATAAACACAGCATCTGGTTTGTTATCTACCTGCTCTTTGAGTCTAGTTTATTACCTCGTCTATTGTCCTTCACTGTTGATATGGCCATGTAAGTGGCTGGTAGCTGCATCTGTTTGTATATCATAGTGGGAGCCAGTCTATCATAGAAACTTCCAAGCTCCTGGTGTTTTCCAGAAGCTCTTTTAATTTATTAAAAATTACCCGAGAGCTATCTGTTTGAAATGGGATTAGGAACATTAGTTAATTGATTACTTTGTTTTGGCATTGCTAAACTGCAGCAAATATGCACAGTGCCATGAGTTACTCAGTCCCACCTATTCACCACCGTACAGGGGAGGTATCTTTTCGAAGCAGCAATTACATTGAAGTGATAGTCAGTCCCCAATCGCCAAGCAACAGGAGAATAAAGGTTTACGTACACACTGAGCAAACACAAGGCGGTTTATACAGGTGTTTGTTTCCACCTGGCAGCCACATCATCTAACAGCTGGTCTTATTGTATGTTCTAGTCTCCATTAACTCTGTGTGGTCTGTGACCAATAATTGAAAATGGTAACTGTAGCCTTTGCCAACAAAAGGGTTTTTATTGAAAGATATTGCTGATATTTGTAAATATATAGACCTGAAACCTGACAGCGTTGGTATGCATATTTAAAACCATCTCAATCCTTATTCTTGTTCTAACAATAGCTACATTTTATAATTTTAATTCATCCTCTATCCTTTGGTCATAAAACAAAATGCTGGAGGAACTCAGTGAGTCCGAGTCTGGCAGCATCTGTGGAGGGAAATGGACAGTCTGTAGCGGCACCTGCTGGTGCGCGCCAATAACGAACCCGGCGGTCGGAAGCCGCAGGCACGTGACCCGGGAAGGGTCGGGATTTTCGCGCGGTTTCGCTTTCCCGCGGCAGTTGTTCGACGACCACCGTTGTGGCCAGTCGAGTGTGTAGACTTGTAAGATCAGAGAACGAGTTTGAAATAAAAACAGCGTTCAAAGAAACTGGTCATCGTCTTTGCACCGCTAAAAGTCAATGTTTATGTTTGGGTCCCTTCTTTGATCGTGACCTGAAACGTCATCAGTCCATTCCCTCCACAGATGCTGCTTGACCCGTTGAGTTCCTCCAGCAATTTTTCTTTTGCTCAAGATTATAGCATCTGCAGCTTCATCTGTATCCACCCTCTGGCTCTTTTGTGAAGGTAAAACTACCTCTAATTCATACCTCTATTTCATTGCTGCAGTGTCACGTCACTGAAAATAGACTTGTTTCATCAGTGAAACGTGACAATGAAGTCATAAAGTCATACAGCATGGAAACAGGCCTTTCAGTTCAACTCATCCATGCAACCATGACGCTCCATCTACACTAGTCCCACATGCCTGCATTTGATCCATATCACTCTAAACCTTTCCGATCCATGTACCTGTTGAAATGTCCTTTAAATGCTTCAACTACATCATCCGGCAGTTTGTTCCATACACCCACCACCCTCTGTGAAAAAGTTGTCCCTCAGGTTTCTATTAAATATTTCCCCTCTGACCTTAACCCTATGTTCTCCAGTTCTTGATTCTCCTACCCTGGAGAAATAAGACTCTGTTCATTCACCCTATCTATCACCCTCATGATTTTATACACCTCTATAAGATCACCCCCTGTTGGATTTTTGGATTCTAGTTTCTAGATTGTTTTGCATCACAGCTTCGAACACGCTTCTTCCCAATGTGAACTTTTCTTGCATGCCTTACATGATTTCCAGTCAGATGTGCATCAAATCATGTCATTCCCTATCCAGGTGCACAACCTTTTATCCGAAAGCCTTGGGACCAGACACTTTTCGTAATTCGGAATTTTTCGGCCTTCGGAATGGAAGATTTTTAGCGTAGATTTTAACGGCTGGCTCAGTGGTAGAGTGCTCGGCTCATATCCGCAAGGTCGCGAGTTTGCGCCTCGATCCCGGCAGTTACTCGGCCGTGAGTTTGAGTCTTCAATGTAGTTTTTTCTTGCAGAATAAATGTTTGTATGAAATGCAGTGTAGGAGAGGTGTACTGACTGTGTGGGCAGAACTTTGGAAGTGATTGCCCACCAGTCTCAAAAGCCGCTGTGTCTCCCTGTCCCTGGGATAGCAGGGGGCGATTAAACAGCACAATACCCCCTCCCCGTCCAACTCCAGAGGAATCCGCTCCCCGATGGGTCGCTACGGCGACAAGTGGCAGTTCGCCCACAGCCCGAGCTGCGCCACCCCAAGAACAAGACGTACCTTGCACACCATCGGCTTCTGCCCCTACGGGGAGCGTGTTCCTCTGGAGTTGAAGCGGGGCTGGGCTGGAGTTGCTGATCTGGGATCTCTGTGCTTGCAGTGGGCCTGGGGGTCGGTGTCCCGATGAGGGGGCGCAGCTCGGGCTGTGGGCGAAC
This sequence comes from Leucoraja erinaceus, assembly GCF_028641065.1. NCBI lineage: Eukaryota > Metazoa > Chordata > Chondrichthyes > Rajiformes > Rajidae > Leucoraja > Leucoraja erinaceus. Next base: position 16,940,876 of record NC_073403.1, read on the forward strand.
TGCCACTTGTCGCCGTAGCGGCCCATCGGGGAGCGGCTTCTGGTGGTCCTGACGTCTCCGGCCAGTTTGCAGTTTTCCTCTGGAGTTGGAACGGGGCTGGGCTGCTGCTGGCTGTGGGTCTCTGGGATCTCCGTGCTTGCAGTGGGCCTGGGGGTCGGTGTCCCGTTGGTCCTGACGTCTCCGGTGACTGGCACTGACCTGCTGGCATTACGGACGTGAAGACAGTACAAAGCCCCCACGCCGGTGCAATGGGCGGGGAGCTGGAGAGGGGAGGGAAGGGGTCACACATATGGCCGGGAAGCAGAGGGGTGTAGGTGGGGTGAAACTGAAGGGAGCGACAATCTGCTGCTGCCTGCCCGCTGAGTTAAAAAGTTCCCACGCAAGACTCACGATACACCGTGTATCGTGAGTCTACCGTGGGAACTTTTTAACACAGCGGGCAGGCAGCAGCAGATTGTCAATTATTAACCCTCCCGCGCAATATACCCTCACCTTCTCTTTTATGAATGGGGATTTAGTTCCCTTTTCTTCGAGGACCGACCGGAGGTTCCGCTGTCACCTCTGCGGGCCGCCCTCGGTGAACGTTTTCAAGGACCTTTCTTCAAGGACCAAAAAAATGTCCACTATTCGGAGCTTTTCGTTATTTGGATCTTCGGATAAAAGGTTGTGCACCTGTATTACACTATCTCAGGTGTGCCAAACCCGGGTGCTACCAGAAAGACTGTCTTATTAATGTTGCACTGGATCAGGGTTGACTAAAGTAAGTCCCATTGCTGACCTTTGGTCCGCTCGTCCTCCCAACTACAGAAGTAATCTCACCAAACACCTTCTCCCGTCATCTAGTCTCTAATCACCCCAGGCCCTGATTCCTATTATAATTGATCCCTCAATTGATCATCGATGTTAGAAACTCTTTGACCATCAAGTGGCCTGGCCCATTGCCATTTCCCTGATCTCCACCCTCCAAACTCCCCAATTCTCCAAACTACCCAGTTCCTGTGATTACTGATTTATTTCCTCCTAAACTACTTGAAGGACATTGATTTCCATCCTGCCTAACATGGTCTTAACAGCCAGGTGATAGAAGGATTTTCTTCTATCACCTAAGCAAGGATCAGCATCCATCCATCCAAACAATAGTCAGTCTCCATTACATTTCCCTACCCTTCAGGTTCCGATCAACCTATGTACCCCAGACTGCCTCAAATGTACCAAGGTAGCACTGATCCTCCCCAGGCCCTGACTAATGCACCACAACTCCCACTGCTCCTCGGCCCAGAGATCCTCTCTCACTCTGGATCCCGTGCATAGTCTACGGTCCCTAATCCTTCAATTTCCTTTGCTCATTTCGCACCACACAAAGAAATGTCAGTGAAATCTCTTCAGTAGTTTAGGCAACAGAGAAGTTTGCCTTCGACAGTTTGGCCTTTGACAGGCTGCACAAAAACTATGCAGTGTACATTTAACATCACATTCCTCTATCCAGCCTTGCCCCTCTTTGCCAGAAGACAGGCTAAGTAACCCTCTGGCTATGTAGCAAGGTTCATTGTGAATATATCAAATTTCAATTAGGCTTCCAATTTGGGTAACTTTGTCAAGGAAACTCCATGTGTAATCAGTGCCAATACTAGACTGTGGGGCACACGTCATTCTTTACGGTCTTAGATTTCCATGTTTAAAGCATGAAAATCAAATCCAAAACAACCAACAACTTTGATTTGAGTGTTTAGTACAGATTGTAGAGAGGATAGTTGCCAAGACTTGAATATTCAAAATTCCAACGTTCTATTTTGTGTTCAAAATTCCAGCATCTGCAATCCCATTTGACTCAAAAATTAGAAAGATAGGATAGGTAAGAGTGCTTATCTTTCAGGACATCATTTAAAGCATGAACAATCAAGAGAGGCTGGGGAAGAGTAAATTGAAAGGAAATGTTTATCTTGTCTGAGATGCCAGAGACTTGAAGCACAGAATAAAGGTTGAATGAGAGAAGGTCTAGGAAGGAATTGCAGATGCGAGTTTAAACCAAAGATAGAGACAAAATGCTGGAATAATTCAGTGGGACAGGCAACATCTCTGGAGAGAAGGAATGGGTGACGTTTCGGGTCAAGATCCTTGATCACATTGAATGGAGGTGTTGGCTCGAAGGGCCAAATGGCCCACTCCTGCACCTATTGTCTATTGTCTATTCTCTTTCAAGTGGGCTACATATTGCATATTTCCATTCAGAGTCACAGCACGGAAACAGGCCATTCGTTCATGCCGACCAAGATGCCCCATCTCTGCTAATCTCATTTACCAGCATTTGGCCAATATCCCTCTAAACCTTTCCCTTCCATTTACTTGTCCACCTTCTGTGTGAAAATATTGCCCCTCAGATTTCTAGTGCATCTTTTCATTTTCACCTTAAACCTTCGGCTCTTGATACCCCAACCTGGGAAAAATATTCTGTGCATTCATCCTATCTATTCCCCTCATGATTTTATGCACCTCTATAAGTTCATCCCTCAGCCTCCTATACTCCAGGGAATAAAATCCCGGCCTACCCAACCTCTCCTTTTAACTCAGACCCTCGAGTTCTGGCAACATCCTTGTAAATCTTTTCTTCACTCTTTCCAGCTCAATGGCATCAATTTATTTATATTAATGTGCATGTTTTATGGAGGTGGTTCCAAGACTAAATAATGTTGGTTCCTGATGGATCATCAGGGGTGAACAATACTCCAAGTGTGCCTTCACCAACGTCTTATACAACTGTAACATAAGCATTTATGTTAATGCTTTCTTGTGAAAGTGATATGGAAGCATTAAACATTGCATGCTTATGCTTATGCAGACCACAGTCCGCTCAAATTGGCAGAAATACCTCTTCCTCATTAACAATCGGTACGGGACCACCTCAAGGCTGTGCGCTCAGCCCCCTGCTCTACTCGCTCTATACCAGGGGTGGGGAACCTTTTCATGTTGGAAGGCCGCATTAAGTTAGCTGTAATCTAATAAGGCTGCATTCCAAGAAACTTCAATTAGCTACAGGATTATTTAGTTGAATTTTCTTTTACTCTTTGGTATTTTAAATACGTTCATTTTAAGATTAAAATAAAAATAATAAAAGACGATCAAAAACATATGAATAAAAATAAAAGGATTTGTTCGACAAAATTTGGATTCATTCAAAAGGCTGTACTTAATGGCCTAGAAGGCCACAGGTTCTCCACCCTATACTCTATACTCATAACTGTGCAGCCGGACACAGTGCAAACTCCATCGTCAAATTCACTGACGACACCACCATCGTTGGGCGGATTACAGATGGTGATGAGTCAGAATATAGAAGTGAGATCGACCGATTGACCAAATGGTGCCAGCACACCAACCTGTCTCTCAATGTCAGTAGAACCAATGAACTGATTGTGGACTTTGGAAGAGGAAGGACGAGGACCCACAATCCTGTTTATATCAACGTTGGTGGAGTGAGTCAAGAACTTCAAATTCCTGGGTGTGCATATTTCCGAAGATCTTTCCTGGACCCAGCAATGATGCAATTATAAGGAAAGCACATCAACACCTTCACTTCTGGAGAAGATTACGGAGATTCGGTACATCAAGTGTACAGTAGAGAGCACATCGACTGGTTGCAACACGGCCTGGTTTGGCAAACTTGAATGCCCAGGAGCGAAAAAGACTGCAAAATGTTGTGGACACTGCCCAGTCCATCACCGGCTCTGATCTCCCCACCATGGAAGGGATTTATCGGAGTCGCTGCGTCAAATAGGCAACCAGCATCATCAGAGACCCACACCATCCTGACCATTTCACCATTGCCATCGGGAAGAGGGTACAGGAGCCTGAAAACTGTAACGTCCAGGTTCAGGAACAGCTTCTTCCCTGCAGCCATCAGGCTATTACACACTACAACCTCAAATAAGCTTTGAACTACAATAGACTATTAATATTATTATTGCACTACTATTGTGTGTGTGTGTGTGTGTGTGTATGCACTTATGAGCATGTGTGTGCGTGTGTGTATATATATATACACATATATATATATATACATATATATATATACATACATATATATATATATATATATATACACTGAACTTTTCTGTCTCTCTTATTTATTACATCGTTTACAGTGTACTATGTTTACATATTTTGTTGTGCTGCAGCAAGTAAGAATTTCATTGTTCTATCTGAAACATATGACAATAAAACACTCTTGACTCTTTTCTATGGATATAATCTTATCATTGCTGCACAAAAAAACATATTTACCGTAACAAACTTCATCGAGCATTTGTTGTCTGGGGTCTTTGTGGCCCAGAACCACACTGGGAGATGACTTTCTTCAATGAGTCATCAAGGGAGCTTGGTCTGGACAAGATTTATTTCATGTGTTTGCAGTTTCTTGGAACAGTTCCGCACTTTGCTGTAGGCAGCTGTCATTGAATAGGATACAATCAATTATAGCTCATGGTAGTAAAAAAATGCTTTGACTGACATCAAGAGGCCATGAAATGGCATTGGAACTTTTCTGTCTTAGACTTCCAGCAGTGATGTGGCTGAATAGAGGAAAGGAAAGAGCAGACACGAAACAAAAATAAATACCAGAAATATGTGTGAATCATTTGCGCTGTAAATTTATTTATATTAATGTGCATGCTTTATGGAGTTTGTTCCAGGACTTTAAATAAATTTGGTTCCTGATGGATTAGTAGCTGAATGTGTGGTGCAATATCAGGCCATAAATATCTTTATACCATAATATTTTAAATTAATGATCCCAGTTGAGAGGTGCATTCTGGTTTTACCAGCTCTGAGCAAATTGGTAGGGAGGGGCATCATCCAGATATGGGCTGGAGATTTGCCTAAGACGGTGGCACAGAGCAGGCTGTATAGGAATTTACACACTGCCAAGTCTTTATTTTTATTGAATGCAGTGGAACTGGTTGTCAGGTAATGAGGTGCAGTGTATACCAAACTGCTGACCCAATATTGCTCTGTATCCCAGTGAAGTATCTACCCCGGATCCTTCTGTGATTGCTCTCTGCTGACCTCTGCTGGAGGGGATTTAACCCACAAATAGGCAGACCTGGAGCCCACTGCCCCGTTTTCTACCAATAGTCCTCAGCAGTCTGAAGAAGGGCTCGGGCTCCAACCCGAAATATAATCTGTCCATTCCCTACACAGATGCTGCATGAACTGCACTGAGTTCCTCCAGCACTTTGTGTTTTGGTCAAGACCCTGGTGCCCACAGTTCCTTGCGCAGTTCCTTCGTAAGGTGAGGGGGAGAGATTTAGTAGGAACATAAGGGGTAAGCTTTTCACATCAAGGGTGATGAGCGTATGGAAGGAGGAGGTAGGTGAGGCAGGTAGTATCGCAACATTTAAGAAACAATTGGACAGGTACACGGATAGGATAGATTTAGAAGGATATGGGCCAAATGCAGGCAAGTGGGACTAGTGTAAATGGGACATGTTGGTCAGTGTGGGAAAATTGGACCAAAGGGCCCGTTTCCACATGGCTGTGTAGGGAATGGACAGATTATATTTCTGGTTGGAGCCCGAGCCCTTCTTCAGAGACTTTATGACTCTATCGATGCCATTCTCTACATTCTTGATGAAGCTCTCATTTGAAACGAGAGTTGATCTGTCAGGAGATGAGCTCAAAACCTTCAGGACTTACCTCAGCAGAGGTCATGGAAAAATTGTTTTTGTATATTATTGTTCCCATGGGGAAGTTGTATAAAATATTGGGAAATAATACTGATGATGATGATCGCTTCTAAAATATTTTGGAAAGAATCATACATCAAATATTTTGGGTTGAAGTCTCCGTAAATGGATCATCACATTGAGTGAGGGTTCTAGGTCTCTTTCTCCAAAGGATGAAATGTATTGTCTCCTTCATTCCCATCTATTCACTATCCATGCGTACACAAGGTAATGAGAGCACCCGGATCGGACTTCACTTTAAAAATGTTGCCAAAATCTGGCGACTACATTTGTGCTTATTGTACAATTGGGGATTGTGCTTGTACGATATGATACAATAGAACTTTATTTACCCCAGGAGGGAAATTGATCCGCCAAAAGTATGGCAATACTTTTCTGAACTGTATGCAAAAAAATAATAATTTCACTGGTATTACACGTGGCAATAAAGAACCATCAAGTAGTAGTAAGCACACAGCCACTCAAGTTAATACTAGGGCATATCAGCGTTGATTGTATTAAGTGGCCCTGCCACTTAATACAATCAATGCTGATATACCCTAGGTTTCACCTCTCATGAAGAAAAAATATTCCCTGTTATCAGGCTTCTGAAATGAAATGAAATGAAATGAAATGATTCAATTTATTGTCATTGTCAGTGTACAGTACAGAGACAACGAAATGCATTGCTGAATGGTCCTACTATGAGCTAGGGTACTGACTGATTCACCTCTACCTCTTTGAGGACATTGGACTTTGCCTATGGAATTGTTGCATTACAATGCTGAGAACTATATTCTGCACCCTGTATTTCTCCCCCTTTGCTCTACCTATTGTACTTCAGTTTGACGATTTATTTATATATCGTATTATCTGATCTGTTGGTTTTGCATGCAAAGCAAAGCTTTTCACTGTACCTCAGTACACGTGACAATAATAAACCTAATCCTAACCCCCCCACCCCTTCCTCTGCCAGTTCCCAGTGGCCCTCAATTTTGTGATCTGTCAACAATTTATCAGCTTCCACTTTGAATAGCCTTAAAGATCTAGCCTCCAGGGAAGAGAGATACAGAACTTCACTGATCTTTACAAGAAACATATGATAATGAGAAACAAATTTTAAGGTTGGAAACTGCTGAAAAATTAGTCACTTACAAGGAGCACAGGTTGGAGAAAACAAACCCCAAAAAATCGAATAAAGTTGAAAATGTTTTGCTTGGAGCCACATGGAACTGCAGATACTGGAATTTTGAGGAAAACATAAAGTGCTGGAGGAACTCAGCTGGTCGGGGGTTATCTATGGAGAGAATGGAAAGATGATGTTTTGGGTTGCGACCCATCTTCAGACCTCTGTGTTAAAAGTTTTACTTGGTTTGGTCTCGTTGAAGTCATTAAAGTTACATCATGCCTTTGAGATTTAATAGCGGTTTATAGTTTGTTTGGTTGTTTGTTTGTTTGTCTTTATGCACAAAGTCGAGCATTGCCACTTTTCATTTCACTGCACATCTCGTATGTGTATGTGACGAATAAACTAGACTTGACTTGATATATTCATAATGCTTTTATAAAGATGAAGAGGAAATACTATCTTCCCGTTCAAAGGTCTGGCATGGAGGTTACAAACAATTTCTACATCAGATAGTTATTGGGACATGGATTGCTTTGTAATAGGAAGTAGTTGATGTAGGGACAGTGGACAAATGTTTGGACAGAAAGGGATACAAAGTTGGAAGAGAGAGCAGGATGTGGATTGGAAAAGAAACACCTTCTGCATTGCAAACATTTGTGGTGTTGTCTTATGTGTTGGATGACTCAAGGAGATGATAAATTCCCATCCTTTGGAGATGACAAGGGAAAGATTTAATAAGAACCTGGGGGACAACTTTTTCACTCAGTGGGCATATGGAATGAGCTGCCAGAGGAAGCAGTTGAGACGCGTACAAAGACATTTGGAAAGGAAAAGTTTAGAGATATAGGACAACTGCAGGCAAATGGGACTAGCTTAGATGCGGCATCATAGTCAGCACAGATGCGTTGGGCCAAAGGACACGTTTCCATGCTCTATGATCCAAAGACAAGTGTGTTTGTAGATTAATTGGCCTGTGTAAATTGCTGCTGGGGTGTAGGGAGTGGATGAGAAAGTGGGATAACATTGAACTAGTATGAATGGGTGATTAAAGGTTGGCTTGGACTTAGTGGGCTGAAGGGCCTGTTTCCATGCTATATCTCTAAACTAAAACTAAACTAAACTGAACTGCACTAGTCTGAAGAAGGATCCCGACCCGAAACGTCACCCATCCATTTTCCCTAGAGATGCTGCCTTAACAGCTGAGTTAATGCAGCACTTTGTGTCTATCTTTGGTATAAACCAGCCTATGCAGTTCTTTGTTTCTAAACTAAACTAAGACGACATGACCTGTCAAAGTCACTCAATCTGATCACCACATTGCAACACAAAAATGACTTTGCATATTCCAGTGCAGTTCTGAGGAAATGCAGCATTTTTGTAAGTGCTATCTTTCCAAAGAGTCCCTGCCTGCTCCCTCAGATGGCACAGCGAGCCCTGGGCACTGTGTGACAGAGGAGCAGTGGACCAAGCCCCTGGGGCCTGGTATATATAGTTCCCTTGCTAAACATCTCCAAATCACGTTATGTAGTCATCTGTGGAAGTCTGCCGTCATAAATTGACTGAGAATTTATTCCATAAACTTCGAGCAGCAAGTTCACTCGATTATATTTCTGTACCGAGGAAAGTCTCTCGCTTTCCAGCTTCAAAACGTTGGCACCTTCTTGGAGGCAGGAACTTGGGGGCTGGGTTAGAAATGAAGCAATGCTATGGGAAGACACCACTGTCTGGTCTGATTTAGATCAACTGTTTTTCTAGTGTTACTTACTGTCTGGTAGGGTTGCGTTGAGTGGGACAATATGGCACATTTACTTTCCAATAAGCTCCCGCCAGACATGATGTATTGCATGCTTGCATATACTGTAAACCCGATACTCTGATATTTTTTTTCACTTGCAGTGATTAAGATCGCCAGTGCATGAATTTCTTCAAGGGAAGTCTATGTTTATGTAACTTGAACATAATTGCAGTTATTATATATCCGCCAGCAGCCCATTCCCCTGTATCAGGCTCATAATTTCGCTCTCTGCAAGTTGAATGCTGTATTTTCTCTCACAGTTTTCCACTTGTGTGAAATGTACAGTATACTGTTAAATCAAACATAGCCGATCATTAACATTTTTTCCAAGAGTACCAGTAGGATTTAGTTGTGGACTCACATTTCTTTCTCTCCCTTCAGATGGTGTCAGTGCCCTGCCTCAAGTTCTGCTGTGCATTTCATCCCAATTAACCAAGTCACACAAATGTGTTTTCCCAATTTGAAATTTCAGAAGCTGTTCACAACAATCCACATTTTGCACATGAAACCAGCAAAGTGCCTCAATAGGGGATGCTGGTTTAGGGGATGCATGTTTTTGATGAACTGTTTCCACATGTTCCTTAACAACACTCATAGGACTGCTATACATAAACATCGTGAGGGTATGGTTCTTAACACATTGAAGTTGTCAGGGTAAAAGGTAATGAAATCAAAAACAGCACAATTTTGTTTCTTGTGTAGGAAAGAACTGTAGCAGATGCTGGTTTAAATCGAAGATAGACACATGGAGTAATGCTGGAGTAACTCAGGGGGATAGGTAGCAACTCTGGAGAGAAGGAATGGGTGACGTTTCGGGTCGAGACCCTTCTTCAGACTGAAACGTCACCCATTCCTTCTCTCCAGAGATGCTGCCTGTTCGGCTGAGTTACTCCAGCATTCTGTGTCTATCTTCGATTTTGTTTCTTAATTTACAGGTTTAGATTTGCTGAGTTTATGCAGAAACCTGTACAGGATAAGGGCTAATTTGAGAATCTGCAAACAGATTCAGAGACCCAAGAGACTGCCGACGCAGATGGAAAGCAAAGTGCTGGAGGAACTCAGCGGGTCAGGCGGCATCTGTGGAGAGAATGGACAGACACTGTTTTGTGTCAGGACCCTTCTTCAGGTGGAAGAGGTGGCGGATTTGGGAGGTGCTATTGGAGTTGTTTGGACAAGTGACTGCAATGCATTTTGTGGATGGTACACACTCTAGCTAATAGACATGCATGGTGGAGGCACTGAATGTGTCGTGTGGGTATTTGGTTGTAACTCTATATTTTTGGCTTTGATTTATTCCACTCCTTCGGGACTCCAGGTAATAATCGGACTACAGTTGGGTTCATTACTTTTCTTTAAGGGCCTGTCCCACTTACGTGTCCTTGGCCCACAAATTATGCGACCTCGTGGTCGCGTTGAGACGCACGGGCATCATATGGCCACGCGGGGCCAGTCCCACTTAGAAGCGCGGAGGGGTATGTAGTTGTGCGCGACATCGCGCGGGGCTCCGAATTATTGTAGTGAACAAAATTTTTACGCGCCAACGGCCTGTCGCGGAACTGACGGCCAAAGTGGGACAGGCTCAAGACCCAGGCGCGACGCAACGTCTCACCTCCAACAGCAGCAGAAGCAGGCAAACGATCGCCAAACACGGCCTGGGGATCATGGCCGTTGCGGTCCGGATCCGCCCCCACTTCTACTCCCAGAGCGGGGCCAAGAAAATTGACGATAGACACAAAATGCAGGAGTAACTCAGCGGGACCGGCAGCATCTCTGGAGAGAAGCAATGGGTGACGTTTCGGGTCAAGACCCTTCTTTTTAGACTGAAGAAGGGTCTCGACCCGAAACGTCACCCATTGCTTCTCTCCAGAGATGCTGCCGGTCCCGCTGAGTTACTCCAGCTTTGTGTCCATCTTCAAGTGACGTCACGCACTCCAGACGGCTGTGCGTACGCATGGAATCACGCCCAACCTTTGCGGGACCGTCGCAGCTCAACACGACCATGAGGTCGCATCATTTGCGTGCCAAGGACACGTAAGTGGGACAGGCCCTTTAATCACAGGTAATCACAGTGGTAGGTAACTGAACAAGGCATCTCCACATGTCCTCTGGCGAGATTTTGCACAACAACAAACAAGTCTAGCTCAATTGCCGGTAGGAACCAAACTTGAAGTGAGACTGACTAACCAATATCCCACACAATAATAACAATACAAACAGTGGTTATATAACAACAGTTATAGTAATAACAATAATATTACTGAAGGATAACTATACAATACAATAAACTTAGATTTCAGGGTGTTAATCTAGTGGGCTCCATTATCCTGGATAAAACACTGTTACAATGTAACCATTGGTGTTATGTTAAGAAAGCAGCCATTTTGCACATAGCAACAACTATTATTCAATTGAAAGGTGTTGCATAATCCTTTGAATCTTAAGTGAGATGGCCTGACCATTTAACATTGTGAAAGTAGGTCAGTGTAGGAATGTCAAGGGTCAAGGGTCAAGAGGTAAGAATGTTAAATTGTCATATGTACCAGCAGTTACAATGAATGTCTTACTTGCTGCAGCTTAATAAGGCCTTTTAATGCAAAACACACAGATAAATGAACTAATAATCCATAATACAATACTGACCTCGAGTGCAGTCAATACGGAGTTTACACGTTCTCCTTGTGACCGCGTGGGTTTTCCCTGGTTTCCCCTTGCTCTCCAAAGACGTGTAGGTTTGTAGGTTATTTGGCTTCTGTAAATAGTCCTTAGTTTGTTAGATAGAACCAGTGTACGGGTGATCGCTGGCCAATGTGGACTCAGTGAATTGAAGAGCCTGCTTCCACGCTGTTTTCTAAACTAAACTAAACTATTGGCTCTTGAACACGACCAGACATTAACATCAGCAAGTATGATCTTCTATGGTTTGTGTCTTTGGTTGCACCAAGGAAATCAGTTTTGCACTATTTGGTTACCTATTACTGTTATTAATTCATCATGTGATTGATCATGATATATTTATTTGTGCGTTGCATTAATGGGCCATTAAAGCTGCAGCACATCAGAATTTCATTCTTCCATTGCTGGTACATATGACAATTAAACACTCTTGACCCTTGACCTATTGTGCCAGGATATCCAATAAGTGTGTGCACTCTTCAGTCGGTAGGAACCAATGGGAGGGGGTTTGTGCCGTGGGACAGGCAAGGACAGTGTGCAGTAATTAACTGGTGGCAGCCACAGAGAGGACTCCCCTTCTTTACAACCATCCACCACCCCATCACCACTGGGTCTGGGTGAGCTCATCAGGACTGCAGTCAGCAATGCAGGTCCCTGGACAGATTAATATTAGATTAATAGAAGATTAGAAGAATAGAATAAACAATAAATTAATAGAAGAATTTAAGGGTGGCATGATGGTGCAATGGTAGAGTTGTTGCCTTACAGCGCTTGCAGCGCCAGAAGCCCAGGTTCGATCCCAACTACGGGTGCTGTCTGTATGGAGTTTGCACATTCTCCCTGTAACCGCATGGGTTTTATCCAAGATCTTCGGTTTCCTCCCACACTCCAAGCACGAACAAGTTTACAGGTTAATTAGCTTGGTATAAATGTAAAAAATTGTCCCTAGCGTGTATAGGATAGTGTTAATGTGGGGGGATCATTGGTTGGTGCAGACTCGGTGGGCCGAAGGGCCTGTTTCCGTGCTATATAACTAAACTAAACTAAACTAAATGAATAGAAGAATAGAATAAAGATTAATAGAAGAAGGGTTTCAACCCTAAATGTCACCTATCCATTCCCTCCACAGACTCTGCCTGGCCTGCTGTATTCGCCCAGCACTTTTTATTTTGCTCAAGATTCCAGCACCTGCAGTTCCTTGTGCTCCCTGATTAACATTGCTGAAAGGCATTCTGGCATCTCCCAGTCCTGCAAGAAAGAATCAAACTTCAGTACTACCAGGCATGTTGAGTTTCGTCACCCATCCAACTGGACAGAGTGTGATTATAGCTGGAATCTTCAGAGATAAAATAAAATAATTAATATCCATATTAGAGTGGTTAATTGCTTGAAACTGCTGGTGCTTTAGACATTTTTTTGCAAAGGAGAGCTGACTGTGTCAATGATGATAGTGGAGCAGTTAGAACACTGACATCATTTTGATGGGATACCAGACAAAGGCAATGAAAATCAACCATTTAGGCATCATAAAAAGAACTGTTCCACTTCCGCACATAAATCTCCAACAATTCAAAGCTGTCAATAACACCAAACATTGCTATTAGGCAGGATCAGCACTCTGTCCCTGAAGTGAATGGAACTGAAGGTCGAAGATAAAATGCCATGTGCTGACAGCACTGCATCATCACCACCTACCGGGATGTGTTTCCAGGGCACGAGAATCTGAGCTTCATCAGAACGTAATGATTTTTTTTTTTGATTAAAAATTACTTCACTCACAATTCTCCACCACAATTAGCCAACAGTGTGACATGAAATGTTTTGGGAACAGAGATTATTAAGACACCCACCTGCAACAACGTCAGGGCACTTAGCTGGTGGAATCCAGCCAGCCAACCTCTCCAAGTGGTGCTTTTTCTCCACTCTGCTTCAGGAGTAAGGAGTGGAAAGTTGAGTTGGCTGCAGACACAAGGCCACAGTGTTAATTTTCCAATGGCTCACAAAAAGAACTTCTGAATCGAGTTTGCCAAATGCCTATATTTATTTCTGAGCACATTTTGAACTTGGCAAGGGGTTTGATACATTGAACTGAAATATGTATTTGGGAAAGACTTCTATAGAGGAGGAAGGATGGAAATTCTGAAAAGCTTTTGTTGCATGCTAACCAGTTAGCAGAAAGACAATGCATGATTGCAAATCGAGCCATTTACAATGTATAGAAACATGATAAGGGAATACCATTTAGTGCAAGGTAAAGCCAGTAAAGTCCGATCAAAGATCGTCCGAGAGTCACCAATGAGGTAGATAGTAGTTCAGGACTCTTCTATAGTAGTGGTATGATGGTTCAGTTGCCTGTTGGCAACTTAAGGCAATGTCTATTGGAGTTTGATTAAGCTGAGCAAGACATGGGTATATAGAACGAGCTATCGATGAAGTAGTTGAGGCAGGTATAAAAACAACTTTTAAAAGATATTTGAACAGGTACATGGATAGGAAATGTTCAGAGGAATGTGGGCCAAAGGTGGCCAAAGGGTCTCGATGGATGGGGCATCTCTGTCAAATATTAGGCTGAAAGGCTTGATTCCACACTCTGTGACTATAATTCGAATTGTTAATGTTACATTTATGACTGAGGGATTTTTGATAAGCAAAGGCATTGAAGGAAATTAAATAGGAAAAAGGTCGGCATTTGGAGTTGCTCTGATCTGCTCAACTTTCATTGAAGGATGGAACAAACACAATATGTTAACAAGCCTACTCTTGTTAAAATTAGCAGATTATACGTGATTATGATTTTTTTTAAACATGCGTGAGGCCAAATTTATACTTAATTTTATATGCTACGCAGCTGATTAAATTATCTTTTAAATATTGCACATTTTCAAACAGTGAATAGCACTAAAGACAAGTCCAAATCTTGACTGTTCTAAGTGGTGGGGGGCTCACTTATATTTCTCCCATATCGGTTTAGGGGTATGTTCTCCAGAGAAGAGCTTGGCGTCTAATACATTTGGGGACAATTGATTAGCACGGGATGTCAGGGGCTTTGGGGAGAAGGCAGGAGAATGGGGTTTTTGAGGGAAAGATAGATCAGCCACAATTGAATAGCAGAGTAGACCCGATGGGCCAAATGGCCTAATTCTGCTCCCATCACTTATGACCTCATGAACAACACCTCGTGTGTGATATTTTACGATCTCTCTTCAATTGCAGCAGGAATTGCTAGATTTCAATCAAGAACAATAACATTGAGTGACATAAAATAAATGGATTGATAAAATCCATTAAAATATCACATGAGGGATTGTTCACAAATGTATTAAGCAATGCGCAACCAGAGGAAATTATATCGCTCACTTGTCAGAATTTTGAGCATTTTCTGTGGTGTTTCATCTGGAAGAAGTTTGACTGAAACTCAGACATTCATTCAAAACTTTTCCATCTGCACAAAGCCAGGTGGAAGATTTACTGACAGGCGAATGACTTCAATGTCATTATTTTAAGCTATAACTGGGCATTATTCTTGCCACTGTCAGCAACCTATCATCCTCATTTCCATCGTTCCTCTCTTTCCCAGAAGATGAAGCTTTTTTTCTCATTCTCATTACTAACTAGTCTATACCTTTGAAATCATTTCTGTTCTCACCTCTCATCCATCCACGACTCCTACTCTCTCTTCTGGCACACCCTTGCAATGTATCTGAAGGAAACTGTGGATCCTGCCAGGGTTCCAGCACAGTGCACAACACTGAACCATTGAACAAGGGTGTACATTTCCACAAGGAGCTCCTGACACATTGTGCTTACATCATATGTGTACACATGATGATATCCTTCTGACCACATGATGTCACTATTTACACAACTGTATCCAAATACTTCGTACTGCTTCCCCTCTTTGTGCAAACACTTCCCACGTTTATGTGCAACCATTACAGATTCAGTCTTTGCCTGATCATACGCTAATCCGCATGATCTTCTCAGATGTACATTTGTCCCTGTCTCTGCTGAGTCGTTGACTCTGTTGAGCAACCTAGTACCTGTTCCTCACAATACTCGTGCATATGATCATAAATGCAACTTGACTTGACTTGTGGGGCAATTCTTGTGGTGGTCATCTTCACTTGCCACCAGATTCAAGAACAATGTCTTCCGTTTTGTAATCAACCTCTCACATGCTAAGTGTCGGAAGGAACTGCAGATGCTTGTTGAAACCAAAGATAGACACAAAAAGCTGGAGTAACTCGGTGGGTCAGACAGCATCTCTGGAGGAAAGGAATAGGTGATGTTTTGGGTCGAGACCCTTCTTCAGACTGACAGGGTCCCTGACTCTCAGACTGAAGAAGGGTCTCAACCCAAAATGTAACCTATTCATTCCTTTTCTCCAGAGAAGCTGTGTGACCCGCTGTGTTACTCCAGTTTTTTTGTGTCTATCTCATATGCTAAGGATGAGTTCCTGATCTTCCAATCTACCTTGTTGCGGCTTTCACTTTGCGTTTAATCTGCACTTTCTCTGTTGCTGTAGGGTTTGGTTCCTTCTTCAGACTGTAATTGTAGAGTTTGTTTTCTTGAGACTTCTTGAGGAAAACCGGCTCTATCTGCACTGATCTTGTATTGAAGACAACACTCCTTCCTGTCTGCATTATGTTTTATTTTGCTCTGTGTAGTTATGATGAGCACTTAGACTTCTTAAAAGAGCGGGGAATGTTAACTACTAGACTGACTCAGGCTGTTTGCTGCTACATGAAGCAATCCTTGATTCTGGACCAAAGGTATGGGTGTTTGCCTTCGACTGTAGACCATGGTTAGACCTTAGATAACCAGCACCTCCAAAAAGTTAAATACTAGATTTTCATAATATTTGGATTTTCATTTATCTTTTGGCTATTAGTTAGTTACATTAGAAGTGGACTGGGTCATAAAATTAAAACAGAAGAGGGGGAATACATTGATGGAAAAAATTGTTGATACATGCAACTTAATTTTTAATTGATATGCGTGCTGGCACTTTTTAGTCTACAGAGAAATCACTGGCTACAACTATGGTTTACGTAGGTTGGACTTTCCTGGCATTTTTCATTGAAATATTGATGCCTAACAACATTAAATGTATAATCCTGTCTCCAAACCACACATGAACCTTTCTCTGAGTGCATCATCTCAAAACTCCTGATAGTATCATCTACGTGTTCATATTTTCTCTCAAGTCATGAGGTCATAAGGTCATAAGTGTTCGGAGTTGAAGTTCGGCCCATTAAGTCTACTCCGCCATTCAATCATGGCTGATCTATCTCTCCCTCCGAACTCCATTCTCCTGCCATCTCCCCATAACCCCTGAAACCTGTACTAATCAAGAACCTATCTCTGATAAGTCTGGCAGTGTGGGCTGATGCTCAGCCTCTAATGCTCCAGAGAAAACAATCCACGTTTGCCCAACCTCTATTGTCACTGTACCCAAAAAGGCAAGGATTACTTGTCTTAATGACTACAGGCCTGTCGCACTGACCTCTGTAGTCATGAAGACACTCGAAAGGCTTGTGCAGGCCAAGCTGAAAAATACTCCCTGCTGGACCCTCTGCAATTTGCATATCGGGCCAATAGATCTGTGGATGATGCAGTCAGCTTGGGCCTGCACTTCATCCTACAGCACCTAGACCACCAGGGGACCTATGTGAGGATCCTGTTTGATGATTTTAGCTCTGCATTCAACACCATTGTGCCAGAGCTACTACACTCCAAACTTTCCGAGTTGACTGTGCCTGAACCCCTTTGTCAGTGGATCACCAACTTCCTGACAGACAGGAAGCAGCATGTGAGGCTGGGAAAGCACATCTCGGACCCGCAAACACTCAGCATAGGAGCATCGCAAGGCTGCGCACTCTCTCCTCTCCTCTACTCTCTCTACACCAACGACTACACCTCCACAGACACCTCTGTCAAGCTTCTCAAGTTTGCGGACTCCTGATTCAGGATGGGGAGGAATCTGCCTACAGACAGGAAGTGTCACAGCTGGCGTCCTGGTGCCGTAACAACAATCTAGAGCTCAATGCTCTTAAGACAGTGGAATTGATTGTAGACTTTAGGAGAGCTCCCTCTCTCCTCACCCCACTCACCATCAACAACACCACAGTCACATCTGTGGAGTTTTTTAAGTTCCTGGGAACCATCTTCTCCAAGGACCTTATGTGAGGGGTTACCATCAACTCCACAGTCAAAAAGGCACAACAGAGGATGTACTTCCTGCGGCAGCTGAGGAAGCCCAATCTGCCACAGGCAATGATAGTCCAATTCTACACGGCCATCTTAGAATCTGTTCTCACCTTCTCCGTCATGGTCTGGTTTGGCTCAGCCACCAAGCATGACTCCTGGAAGCTGCAGCGAATCGTCCGATTAGCAGAGAAGGTTATTGGCTGCAACCTTCCCTCCATTGATGAACTGTACACTGCAAGGGCCTGGAAGCGAGCGGGCAAGATCATCTCTGACCCCTCTCACCCTGGCCACAAACTCTTTGAATCACTTCCCTCTGGAAGGCGACCCCGGCCTGTCAAAGCTGCCACAGCCAGACATAAAAACAGATTTTATCCACAAGTAGTTGCTCTACTCAACAGCCAAAAATCTGTAGCCTCCCTTTGATCTGGTATTTTGTTGGTTCACATGCTTGATCAATGATGTTTTATCATTAATGTTTTATTATTATTAATGTTTAGTGTTTTCTGAGTCATTCGTAACTGTCACTTAAGTTGCATACTTACTTAAGTCTGATTGTGTTTTACCTCTCTTTTTAAACTGTTTTCCCCCTCTGACTCACTTCTAACTCTCCTCCCACTCGGGCTTGAGCCAATCAGTGCTTTTTCCTGCTTCTCTTTGCTGCTGTTTCTTCAAAATCCACGGAAGCTCTGAGTTGAGCTGCTGCCTCACAGCGCCAGAGACCCGGGTTTGATCATGACTACGGGCACTGTCTGTACGGAGTTTGCACGTTATTATTAATGCTTAATGTTTTATGTGTTATTCTTAATTGTCACTGTATGTCATGTTGTCACTTGCGGGTGGAGCACCAAGGCAAATTCTTTGTATGTGAATACTTGGCCAATAAACTTATTCATTCATTAATACCCTCAAATCCAGACACCATTCTGATAAACCCTTCACTTTCTTCCTGCAATGGAGTGATCAGAACTATATGCAATACTTCAAATGCTGCCTAATCAAAGTCCACAGATTCCCTGAAATGCTCCAAAAATAAATTTGTTAGTTATTTCTCAATTAAAATTACTGCAGTAGATTGTCTGCAAAATTGCCATGATTGCAATTAAAATAAATGCATTGTCTTTGACATGTCCATAATACTGTGATGTATAGGGGAGGCACAGTGGAGCAGCTGGTAAACCCACTGCTTCGCAGCGCCAGAGACCCGGGTTCAAACCCGACCCTGGGTGCTGTCTGCGTGGAGATTGCACATTCTCTCCGTGACCATGTACATTTTCTTTAGATCCTCCGGTTTTCATCCCACAGCCCAAAGACGTGCGGGTTTGCAGGTTAATTGGTCTCTGAGAGAATGGATGAGAGAATGGGATAACATAGAACTAGTGTGAACCGATGATCGATGGGCAGCATGGACGTGATGGGCCAAAGGGCCTGTTTCTCGAAACCTTTCCCTGCTGTATCTCAAAACTCTGAACTAAATTTCATTTATTCCAAATACTACAAAATGGCTCCTTGCCACAAGATGGCAGTGTCAGTCACAGTTGGAACAGCTGAAGACATTTTGCAAGCCCCAAACATGTATAGTGTGTGCTGATTGCAAATGAACACAAATAAGTTCAAGTTACCTTGACCTTCAAAGGCTGAACACTGGCATTACACTTTCTGGGGAAAAAAATCGAGACTCATGTTAAATGTCCCTTCCTTTTCCACCTCAGTCACGCACAGACTTGACCTTACCTCCAGAGCTGAACCCACATATAAACTTTCCCCAGCTCCTAAAATCATCTGCACACATGGATCCTGCAAAACAGGTCATCTTGTCTTAAGCATCTCGTAGGGAACCTGAAAGTTTCTCAGAAAACTTGCAAAATGTTAAACCTTCCATTTGGTGGCCAATAGATGAATAAATACTATTAAACATTTCAAGGATTCATGCTTTTATACTTGGCAGATTTAAAAGTGGAGAAAGAAAGACATTTGAAGCACCTAATTCTTCAGTTTGACTATCTCCATTCCCACTATCTAAAGTTAGGTATAGGATTCTCCAATCTGTGCTTATGGTACATTAATGATCAATACCTCATTAGTCTCACTGTAGCCTTCATCACAATTGAATATACTTCCGTCACTTGTGAAATCTCTGCCCTTCTAACTTTCATTAGGACTGTAATTTCATTGAAAGAAATGGCTGAGCTTGAGAATTGACGAAATAGAACCCCGAGGAAATCATTGACTCACTTCTCCTCCCATAGAGAATGGAGTTAGGCCCTTTGGCTCAATGCGTCCCTGCCCCATCTAAGCTAGACCCATTTACCAATGTTTGGCCCATGCCCCTCGAAAGACCTTTCTCATCCATGTACCCATCCAAATGTATTTTTAATGTTGTTCTCTCACCTGTCTCAACTACTTCCTCTGGCTGCTCTTTTCATATACCCTCTGTGTGAAAATGTTACTCCTCAGATTCCTAGTAAATCTTTTCCCTGTCACCTTAAACCTATGTCCTCTGGTCCTCAATTTAAATCTATTAAATCTTTCCCCACTCGCTCTAAGCATAATATGCCATTCAGCAAGATCATGCATTTCAAATCCACTTTTCACTTAATTTCCACACGCCCCGAACACCTCTGAAAGTCTGAAAGTCTATCATTTCCAGGTTTGTGGATACATCAATGATTGAGCAAGGACAGGCCTCCAGGGTACTAAAAATCTCCTCTTTATCCTCTGGATTAAGACATTTCTTGTCCTTTCAGCACTAAATGGTTGACTTCTTTTTCCTGAGGCTGTACCTCTTGCCAATGCTCAAATAACACCCAATACCACCTCTTTACCACCATGTAAAACCATCAAATCAACTCCAGTCAAAGTTATTGTCAAATGCACAAGTACACACACCGCATATGACAATAAACTCGATTTGATAACCATCAAGTACTTCTGTATTACCGGACTGCTTGTTTGACAGTGAGCTGCCATTTCCTCCAGCTAATCATGAGAAGCTATTGTCCTTGGCCTCCTGCCTCTACTGGACATAATGCTTAGGAAGGCAGATGGTAGGAATTGCTTCCTCCTTCCCAGTTACTGTATCTGACTGAAATAGATAGTTCACTGCCCCAACATCCTATCTAATGTTGAATCATGTTTCTGATCTCATTGCCTCTTCTCCGTCTTCCTCTTCTGTAACAACACCCAGTTTTCCCTTGTCTCAACCCATCTGTTGTTGAAAATGAATGTTCGTTGTCGCATTCATCCAATTCTCCCTAACCGACCTCCCATCCGTTCTGCAAATGTCAGCTCACCAAAGCATTGCTGCCAGCATCCCATTCCTCAATGATTCTCACTTGTCCGTCACCCCTGCCCTTGCCAACCTGTCTCATCACTCCCTCTCATCTCTTTATACTGACTACCTCCCTTATATACTGCCAGTCCTGATGTAGGGGCTCAACACAAAATGTTGGCCTCCACAGATGCTGCCTGATTCGCTGAGTTCCACCAGCACTTTGTCTTTTGCTCCAGTTTCCAACATCTGCAGTCTGCTGTGTCTCCAAAAGTACGTTCTTAGACTGATGACGCAGTTGCCCGAAAGTGTTTCGGGAAAATCGTGGCTATGATATTTCAGTAATTGTGTAATGACTGGAGGAATTGATGACCGCAGCCCAGAATGTAGGTCACTCACTGGTCATCACAGTTTAACCGCAATGCTCTTGGGAATGATTGATATGATATGTGTCAAGTCCGTGAATATCTCAATCTCCTTGCACGTTGCCCTTCACTATTGATTCAATGAAATGATTGCCTCAGCCGGATTCTGATATCTTTGGAAATAAAAAAATCAGAAAGTAATAGTAAAGATAGCAAAATAAAGCTACGGAATGATATTGGGTGAGATCAGGTTGATCTGAAGATCAAATCCATTTGGCATTGACCCTGATGAGAAAGCACATCTGGCATCACCATACACCAGCTCCTATTTCAGTGAGTCACTTGGGCTGCCTTGATGTTTTAGTGCCAATGTTTCCTCTCCCTTCGCCCTTCTCTTTCTCTCTGTTCTCTCTCTTTCTCTGTTCGCTCTCCTTTCTGTTTTCTTTCTCTCTCTTTTCTCCTTCCTGTCACCATCTCTCTCTCCTTTCTCTCTCCATTCCCTCTCTCTTCTCTCTCTCCTTTCTCTTTTTCCATTCTCTCTCTCTGTTTTTTTTTTTCTGTTCCTCTCTTTTTCTTTCTCTCCTCTTTCACTCTCTGTTCTCTCACCTCTCCCTCTTTCTCCCCCTTTCTCTCTCTCTCCTGTCACTTTCTCTCTCTCTCTCCTTTATCTCTCCTTTTTCTATCTCTTCCTCTCTCC
This sequence comes from Leucoraja erinaceus, assembly GCF_028641065.1. Lineage (NCBI taxonomy): Eukaryota > Metazoa > Chordata > Chondrichthyes > Rajiformes > Rajidae > Leucoraja > Leucoraja erinaceus. Next base: position 16,962,730 of record NC_073403.1, read on the forward strand.
CTCCTCTCACACACACTTTCTCCTTTTCTTGTTTTTCCATTCTTTCTCTCCCTCCCTCTCTCCCTCTCTCTCACTCTTTCCTTTCTCTTTATTTGATTCCGATTCTCCACAGCCCTTATTGTAAGAACATTTAGAAGATTCCAATCCTCTGAGTGAATATATTTTCTCTTACTCCCGTTAATTGGAACCAATCCTTTATCCTGAATCTATGTTGGCAAGTTCTGGACTCAAAGACTGAGGAAACAACCTCTCAGCATCTACCCTGTCAAGTCACATCAGCCAAAACATGCTGCCATTAGTTAAGCCACCCTTGCTACTGACCTACATAGTAAGTAAGAATGTATGCTGTGTTGATCCACCAACATGAACTTGTTTGGAGGTGCTGTTCCCGTCTCAAAATGCAAAGCACACATGAGGCATATGTGCCAGAAGGAGCCCCAACCTCAAAATAGATGGAAAATAAAGTGATAGCTGATCTTTGTACTGAGGTGGGATTTTAATAGATAATAGACAATAGGTGCAGGAGTAGTCCATTCGGCCCTTCGAGCCAGCACCGCCATTCAATGTGATCATGGCTGATCATCCCCAATCAGTACCCCGTTCCTGCCTTCTCCCCACATCCCCTGACTCCACCATCTTTAAGAGCCCTATCTAGCTCTCTCTTGAAAGCATCCAGAGAACCTGCCCCCACCTCCCTCTGAGGCAGAGAATTCCACAGACTCACAACTCTCTGTGAGAAAAAAGTGTTTCCTCGTCTCAGTTCTAAATGGCTTACCCCTTATTCTTAAACTGTGGCCCCTGGTTCTGGACTCCCCCAACATCGAGAACATGTTTCCTGCCTCTAGCATGTCCAAACACTTCAAAATCTTATATGTCTCAATAAGATACCCTCTCATCCTTCTTAACTCCAGTGTACAAGCCCAGCCGCTCCATTTCCTCAGCATATGACAGTCCCACCATCCCGGGAATTAATCTTGTAAACCTACGCTGCACTTCCTCAATAGCAAGAATGTCCTTCCTCAAATTAGGGGACCAAAACTGCACACAATACTCCAGGTGCGGTCTCACTAGGGCTCTGTACAACTGCAGAAGGACCTCTTTGCTCCTATACTCGACTCTTCTTGTTATAAAGGCCAACATGCCATTCGCTTTCTTCACTGCCTGCTGTACCTGCATGCTTACTTTCATAGACTGATGAACAAGGACCCCCAGATCCCGTTGTACTTCCCCTTTTCCCACTTGAAGCCATTTGGATAGTAATCTGCCTTCCTGTTTTTGCTACCAAAGTGGATAACCTCACATTTATCCACATAAAACGTCATTTGCCATGCATCTGCTCACTCCCCCAACCTGTCCAAGTCACCCTGCATTCTCTTAGCATTCTCATCACAGTTCACACTGCCACCCAGTTTTGTGTCATCTGCAAATTTGCTGATGTTACTTTGAATCCCTTCATCCAAATCATTGATGTTTATTGTAAATAGCTGCGGTCCCAGTACCGAGCCTTGCGGTACTCCACTAGTCACTGCCTGCCATTCTGAAAGGGACTCGTTAATCCCTACTCTTTGTTTCCTGTCTACCAACCAACTTTCTATCCATGTCAGCACTCAACCCCCAATACCATGTGCCCTACATTTGCCCACTAATCTCCTAAGTGGGACCTTATCAAATACTTTAACTTACTTCATTAAATTCTCTTGGATCATACCTTCAACAAACCTACCAAGGTCTATGTCCCTGGCACCAATAAACATATGAATACTAAGAATGTAATCCATTAAACAATTAAAATGTATTCAAAATAATTTTTAAAATGTTAAAAGATTAAAGCACAATAAAACACATTTTAACGATTATAAACATTTCAGCAAACTTGATTACTTAATAAAAATTAAATGCACCTTCACCAAAGGAGCCATTCCTCACCTTTCAAATGAATAGGTTCACTGTTCCTGGCGATTTCAAACCCTGCAGAGATTCACGTTCTGGCCCTACACGTTCACCTCTCATTCTTTGAAAACAATAAGTTCTGTATATGAATATTTCCAGATTGAAACAAATATGAACCCAGCGCATAATAAATAAACTGACACATTGGTCTCGGAGCAATCTGTTTCATCTCCTGAACACTGTCGTATTTTACCTTGATACTGAATTGTTGATACGGAGGGTACCTATCCCAGGGAGCAGGAATTACCCTTGTCTAATCATTGCAATGGGTGAATTACAACCTCCAACAGCAGATGGGTTGGATTTTTGTCTGATACTAAAATGATTAAAAAAAAGAAAGTTAAGATGCAGCTTTGTAGGACTTTGGTTAGGTCACATTTGGAGTATTGCGAAGATAGACGCAAAATGCTGAAGTAACTCAGCAGGTCAGCCAGCATTGCTGGAGAAAAGGAATAGGTTACAGTGTAGTTGATTGTCACATGTACCGAGGTACAGTGCGTGCTATTTTGTTGCGTGCTCTCCAGCCTGATCCAGGTGACGTTTTGGTTCGAGATCCTTCATCAGAGTCATTACGTGCAGGTCTGGTCGCCCCATTAGATCAAAGATATGGAGGCATTGCAAAAGGTGCAGAGCAGGCTGACCTGAATGATGCCTGGATTAGAGAATATTAGTTCCAAGTAGATGTTGGACAGATTTGGATTGTTTTCCATTCAACTTGGAATGCCAACGTTGAGGGGAGATCTGATAGATGTATATAAAATTATGTGAGTCATAGATGTTGTAGACAGTCAGAACCATTCTCCCAAGATGGAAATATCTACTAGCATAGGTTTGGATGAATAGGATAGGTTTTGAGGGACATGGGCCAAGCGTGGGCTGGTGGGACAAGTATAAATGGGGTACGTTGGTCGGCGGGGCAATTTAGGCCACGCAAGTTCCACGCTGTATATCACTCTACAACTCGAGGGCATGGCTTTATGGTGAGATGGGCAAATTGTAAAGGAGACTAAACTAAGTGGGACCCATTGGGTCCCATGTTCACACGGAGAGCTGGTCCCCTAACGCAATATTTCACCTCTCCACTAATTCCAATATTGGTGAGGGAGGGGGGCTTTCTGGAGCGCAAGTATGGATGTTGTGGGCCGAAGGGACTGGTTTCCAGAGGACTAGTATGGACATTGTGAGCCGAATGGATTCTTGGGATGGCAGCTCAGTCACTCAGGCCTGGTGGGCTGGCTTCGTTTCGTAGCGTTTCAGTTTTGTAGCATTTCAAGCAGAGTGCAGGCCACCAAATTCAGTTGTGTAGCATTTCAAGCAGAGTGCAGGCCACCAAATTCATTTTCATAGCATTTCAAGCAGTGCAGGCCACCAAATTTGGTTTCATAGCATTTCAAGCAGACTGCAGGCCACCAAATTCAGTTTCATAGCATTTCAAACAGAGTTCAGGCCACCGATTTCAGTTTCATTGCGTTTCAAGCAGAGTGCAGGCCACTGAATTCAGTTTCATAGCGTTTCAAGCAGAGTGCAAGCCACCAAATTCAGTTTCATAGCATTTCAAGCAGAATGCAGGCCACCAAATTCAGTTTCATAGCATTTCAAGCAGTGCAGGCCACCAAAATGCCAAACAACTCATTACATTGTCATTAAGGGCTAACAAATCATTTATTGCAAGTACATTGCAGACTCACAGTTCAGTTGATTCACAGCTTAGAATCACAGTTGTGGACTCTCCCTTGCGATCTTCCAGAGTGACTGTCACGTCCAGGCATCCGGGGTTTTATAAGTCCTGCCTCCCCCCTGGAAGGGGCATTACCTTCATCGTGGTGATTGACAGGCGAGAGGACCAATCAGCTGATCTCAAGATTTTTTAAACACCCAAAAATTTTTTATTTGTCATAGATCGGAAATATCCTTGGGGCTGCCTCAGCGGAGGAGGACTGTGAGTAAGATGGCCAAAAATCATAGCGATATATGGTAGCATTTTTTCTAAAATCAATATACAGCGCAGACAGGATGTGCTCAAAATGAGACTTTTAGTTATATAGATGTGTTGGGCAAGTTTTCTACGCAGAAGATAGTGGGTGCTTGAAACACATTACTTGGGGTGGTGGTGGAGGCAGATATTATAGTGCCATTTAAGAGTCATTTGAATAGGCTCATGGATATGCAGGGAATGGAAGGATATGGATCATATGTAGGCCTACAAGAGGTGGTCTTGGCATCATGCTTGACACAGACATTGTGGGCTGAAGAGCTTGTTCCTGTACTGTTCTAACTGGAACCTAAGTCCATCATTTTCAAGAATCAAGAGTGTTTAATTGTCATTGGTATAGACAATGACACAATGAAATTTTTGCCTAATAGGCCCATAAACACATTACACAGATAACATATAATTATCAAAAATTCAATAATCAATAATGCCAATACAAGCATTAAAAAAAACCTGAGGTCCTGAGTGCAACCAATGATAATCCATAGTTTACTGTTTCCTCCACTCTGGGGAAAAGATTCGGTGCACCCACTCTGTCTATTCCCCTCATGAACTTGTACACCTCTATAAATCACCCCTCAGCTTCCTGAGCTACGAGGAATAGCCATAGCCTTCCCAACCACTCTCCCAAAGTTCAGCCCCTCGAGTTATAGATTTCTGGTTAGTTTAGGTTGGTTTAGTTTAGAGATACAGCGCGGAAACAGATGCTTCGGACCGCCGAGTCTACTCCGACCAGCGTTCCCCGCACACTAACATCATCCTACACACGCTAGGGCCAATTTACAATTTTACCGAAGCCAATTAACCTACAAACTTGTACTTCATTGGAGTGTGGGAGGAAACTGGAGCACAGGGAGAAAACCCACGCAGGTCACGGGGAGAAAGTATAAACTCTCCTCAGACAGCACCCGTAGTTTGGATCTAACCCGGGCCTCTGCTGCTGTAAGGCAGCAAGTCTACCGCTGTGCCACCGTGCTGCCCCTGTAACCAGTGTTAGAATGAGTGGGGATGGAGAAAGATTATACAGTCATATGCTATAGCCTTAGGATGCCAGCATTTCATCAATGTTAATTTGTCACAAGCAAATTTGGTATTATAAATGAGGGTTGTATCTTATTGCTGTGAGATAAATAGCCCAGGTTCATTCCATTCATGAAACTGTAGTAATTTATAGCACGGAAGCTCATCATGTCCACATTACAAGTTCACATTCCTGAGTCTTCAAGGAACAAAGCCCCAGTCTACCCATCCTCTCCTCCCAAGGCCCTGGGGCCCTTTGGAAATTTAGGATCATCCAGCCCGTTCTCCTGTGTCAGACAGTTCCCACCACAATTGAACAACTAGCCAATAAACTGGGTTTAATTCCTTTTTATCACTGACTGGGCCAGGTCCAGTGCTGGCAACAATTTGTCTGATGGCTCTGGGGTTTCTCCAGAGTGTGCAATGATTTATTGAACATTCTGTTGGACTGTCTCCAGTCTGGCACTAATTGATCCATTACTTTCTGGGGTCGTTCCAGTTGAGCCATTCACTATTCTTGTTCTGTCTGGGACTGGCACGAATTGGGTTTTGATTTATCTTGTGCTGGTGCTGCCATTCATTTCACTTGTACAGTTGGTACACATCTGGTATTAACCATTACAACCATAGAATGTATGGCTAATACCAGAGCAATTATCTTCATCTGATCATCTTCAGAAGCTGATCAGCCTAAACCTATTTCCCCCATCCTTTTCCAACCTCTCCAATTTGTGTTGCCCATCTTCGGTTTAAACCAGCATCTTCATTTCCTTCCTGCATTGTTCGTCCGACAAAGATCACCTGTTGTACTAAATTTTGGCAGACGACTAAATACATCGGGAATCTTTAATCTCACTCTTCATTTTTCCATTGACTTTTCTGATCTCCAATTCACTCATTTTACTGATTTACCAAATTATAGAAAAACTCTTTCAAATTCTAAGCGAAGCACAAAGTGCTGGCGAAATTCAGTAGGTCAGGCAGCATCTGTGGCGGGAATGGACTGACGACATTTCGGGTTGGGACCCTTCTTCAGACACGTGTTTGTTTCTGCTCTGATACTCATTTGTTTGTGTCTGCTCAGGAGCAGAATAGCATTATACTCAGTGTAACTAAATAACGTCTATCACAAAACACTATTTGCAGTGCTCGGGACCACGGGAGTGCTCGGGAGCTCGGGGGACCACGGAAGCCCTCAGAAGCTGCAGTATAGAGCCCACTTGCTTGTTCTTTCTGTGTCTTTTGAAGGACCGGGAGGTGAGGGGGGAGGGGGAGGGGGGTGACGTCACTCGCTGCACGTGGGGCATAGGGTAGCATGCCGCGAGGAGCAGAGCCATTGTGACATCATCTGTGAGACCATCCCGTTTATTTTCCAAGTTATTTGAAATTTTCGAACATTTTCATAAATAACTCGAGAAATAATGAATGAAATTTTCAGATAAGGCGATTTCTGACATCAACGTGTAAATCTCTATCAGAATATGTAAAAGTTTCAACGTTAGCGTGTCGTGTTTTCGAGGTGATATGAAATGTACACGAACATCGCACAAGTACACACACATCCAAGATCAGCATTTTATAAGTATAAAGATAGATGTATTGTTACATTTCCCTGGTTTTTCCTTGTTATTATTTCTCTGCATCAAACTGCATCTTCTTATGCTTTTGTTCCGCTCATCTGTCGACATGCTCCTTCTCCCTTGTTTTTTTTTGTGTGGAAATTTCTATCTCATGCTTCCTTTTATACATTCCACCATCGGTACCAGTCTGCTCTAGAGCTAATTTCTCTTGTTTTGTTGTTATACATCTGTAATCAATGCTAAGTTCTCAGGACTAAGTTCCCAGGCCGGGGGGAGTCAAGAACTAGAGGGATTAGGTTTAAGTGAGAGGAGAAGGATTTAAGAGGAATTTGGGGAACAACCTTTTCCAAACAGAGGATGGAGGGCATAGGGAATGAGCTACCAGAGGAGATTGTTGAGGCAGGTACAATAATAACATTTGAACAGGAAACATTTAGAGGGATATGGACCAACACATGCAAATGGGACTAGGTGAGATGGGGAATGTTGGTTGGCATGGACTTGTTGGGACGAAGGGCTGTATGATTCCAAAACTGTCTTGGAGCAAGCAAGATATTGTAGTGTTGTGCCATCCTGGTGTGTCATTGCTCTGTTTCCCTCTATAGTCTCCCTGCTTGTTTACAGAGTCACCGTTTCCCACCTTGTGTCTGCAGTGTGTCTGCAACTTCCAGGCATTGTGTTTGGAGAGAGGACACACTTCCAGGCTGGTGCGTTTTCTCTCGCCAGTGCAGGTGTGGCATTCCTGTAAAAATAACACAAATCAGAAATTGTTGGAGGCAGCTCACAGAATTAAACATTCGCATACTTGGAGAGAGGTTATTAAAATGTTCCGTTTAAACATTTGCGAGATGATTGACATGTGGACAATTTGTGTGCTTTGTAAAATATAACAAGGCAAAAATAGACTGCAATTCCCTAAGCCTATATTTAAAAATTGAATTATTTGATTAACTTGCCCACAATAGACTTCTAAATAAAATAAAATCTAGAATCAAGTTTCTATTCAATGCAATTTTTGTTTAAATGGTGGATAAAAATGCAAGGGGCATTTTAGAAACATAGAAACATAAAAAAAAAATAGGTGCATGAGTAGGCCATTTGGCCCATCGAGCCATTCGGTATGATCATGGCCGATCATCTAAATTCAGTACCCCATTCCTGCTTTTTCCCCATATCCCTCGAATCCTTTAACTCTAAGAACTAAATCTAACTCTCTCTTGAAAACGTCCAATGAATTGGCCTCCACTGCCTTCTGTGGCAGAGAATTCCACAGATTCTCTGGGAGAACATTTAAACTCAAGTACTTGAATTTTAAGATTCCTGGCAAAATTCTTTCTTCACAAGCAGCTAGTTTGTTTAAATGACTTTTATATATTTTTAAATTTAGGACAGATAACACCAGTGGTACCTAGAAACTGATTGTGGTGGAATTGTTTCAACTGCCAAATTATTACTCCTGTTAGGATTATTAACATCAATACTACACTTCACTTCCCAACCTCTTTCATGGTTCTTGGTCGTTTTACCGCAAATTGAAGCATAATCGGTCCCCTTAAAGGAAAACATTCCTTCTCTAAATACATGTTCACAAGTTATAGGGGTAGAATTAGGCCATTTGGCCCATCGAGTTATCTCCGACATTCAATCATGGCTGATCTCTGCCTCCTAATCCCATTTTCCTGCCTTCTCCCCATAACCCTTGACACCTGTTATAATCAAGAATTTGTCTATCTCTGCCTTAAAATATATCCACTGACTTGGCCTCCACAGCCTTCTGTGGCAATGAGTTCCACAATGTAATGCACCTGAACCACAGAATTTCAGTTGGCACGGGACCCATGGGGCCACCTTGGCACAATCATTCAATTGGTGGCAGCAGTTAAAGATAGAATGATCTGCAACTAGGTGGAATTGTTCAAATCCCCCTCAACAAATCTCAAATTGATTTGAGGCACCATATCTGAGGAAGGATGTGCTGGCTCTGTAGAGGGCCCAGAGGAGGTTTACAAGAACGATCCCAGGAATGAGTGGGTTAACATATGATGAGCATTTGACGGCACTGGGCCTGTGCTCGCTGGAGTTTAGAAGGATGAGGGGGACCTCATTGAAACTTGCCGAATAGTGAAAGGGTTGGATAGAGTGGATGTGGAGAGGATGTGACTCTCCACTAGTGGGAGAGTCAAGGCTGAGAGGTCATAGCCTCAGAATTAAAGGACGCTCCTTTAAGGAGATGAGGAGGAATTTCTTTATCCGGAGAGTGGTGAATCTATGGAATTAATTGCCACAAACAACTGTGAAGGCCAAGTCACTAAAGAGATTGATTGGATGGGAGAGGTTGGATAGGCCAGGACTTTTTTCAGTGGAAGAGGGAAGACCTTGTTGAGATGTGCAAGATCATAAGGAGCATGGATAAGGTGAACGCACACTATCTTTTCCCCCGTGTGGAAGATTCCCAAAAACTCAAACATTCTCTGTGTATCTCTAAAGTCAAAAGTTTGCTACCAGTTTGCTCCAGCATTTGCTATTCTATGAACCAGATTTTGCAGATCTTGTGTACGAGATCATGAGGGGGTGAAGTGGATACTTACAATCCTTCTCCCAGGATGGAAGATTAATAACTAGAAGGCTTAGGCCTAAGGTGAGAGGGGTGATAGTTAAGAGAGACCTCAGGGACAATTTACATGGAAACATAGACAATAGGAGCAGGAGTAGGCCATTCGGCCCTTCGATCCAGCACCGCCATTCAATGTGATCATGGCTGATCATCCACAATCAGTGCCCCGTTCCTGCCTTCTTTTCATTCAGAGGGTAGTCCATTATCTGGAATGAGCTTAGAGGAAGGTATAGAAGCAGATATAATTACAAATGTTAAAAGTTATTTGGATGGATATATAGACTGGAGGGTTTGAGAGGGCATGGGCGAAATACAGGTCAATGAGACTTACCCAGTATGCCAACTTGGATGGCATGGACAAGGTGGGCTGAAGCACCTGTTTGTGTGCTGTCCACAACAGCTCTAAGACTCCATGACTATTGGGATTATTGCAATACTTCCAAAGCATAAGGCATTTTTCTGATACACATATTCAAATGGAATTGTGAGCACTTTGGGCAGTAATTGACACTGATATTGTGGAATTGAACAGATGTCCAGACAAATCTTTCAAAGACAAAATGAACAACGTAACATTTTGATAGTGTTTTTCAAACCACCCTGACTTTACAGCCAAATAAGTGTTTTTGAAAAAGATTCACAAGGAACCGCAGATGCTGGTTTACAAAAAAAGACCCAAAGTGCTGTTGTAACTCAACAGGTCAGGCAACATCTCTGGAGAACAAGGATAGGTGATGTTTCGGGTCGAGACACTTCTTCAGCCTGTAAGTGTGCTGTGATGTTGGAAATGTCACAGTAAGCTTGCACATTGCACTTTTAGATTTTAAACTTTAGTCTTGAGAGATACAGCATGGCAACAGACCCTTTGGCCCACCGAATCCGCTCCTACCAGCGATCACCCTGTACACTAGGGACAATTTACGAAAGGCAATTAACCTACAAACCCGCATGTCTATGGAGTGTGGGAGGAAACCAGTGCGTCTGGGAGGAAACCAGTGCATCTGGAGGAAACAGGGAGAACGTACAAACTCTGCAAAGAGAGCACCCGTAGTTAGGATCGAACCCGAGTCTCTGAGTCACTGTTAGGCAGCAACAGTACCGTGTGCCACTGTGCCGTTCCCATGAACAAAGCAACACTGTTCAATGCATCCGCACTTTAGGTAAAAAACAATCAGCAGTGAAAACATGTGGTACCCTATGTAAGAAGCCATTTCCAATAGTGGGCTCAAATATGAGATGGTGTCAATAACGATGGGATTAGAACACAAATTTACAACTTGGATTCTGAGGTCTGAATGTTGTTAGAGTGACAATGATCTGAAAACTTGTTTTTTATGATGTTAATTAAAAAAAATATTATTTCTGGGGGTAACTTTCGCAGCTCTTTGTAGAACATTGCCGCAACAGGCGCCAGGCAAGCTCAAGATGTCGAAACAAGCAACTGCAGACACTGGTTAACACAAAAGGACACAAAGTGCTGGAGTAACTCAACAGGTCAGGCAGCATCTCTGGAGTACAGGGATAGGTGATGGTTCGGGTCGGGACCCTTCTTCAGACAGATTGTAGAGGGGGAAGGTGGAAGAAGGAGAGGAGAGGCAGGATACAGACAAGAGCCGGGGAGGGGTATTAGGTGGGGGAACAAGGGTGGGAGACCCAGGGTCAGGCATTAAAGTATGAGGCATGAGACAGACATATTGAATAGTTGCAAATTGTGAAGCCAGAGGAAGGAATGTAGGAGGAGCGGGAGGGGAAGGAGATAAATAGGTGTGAGTGCATGAGGCATGGGAGAGGAGGGGGGGGGGGTGGGGGATGGGGTGGGGGGAAAGGGGAGAAAGGGGAAATGGGGGGGTGTAGTCAGGGGTTATGGGGAGAAGGCAGTAGAATGGGGCTAGGAGGGAAATAGATCAGCCATGATTGAATGGTGGAGCAGACTTAATGGGCTGAATGGCGTAATTCTACTCTTATTCCTTATGACCTTATCACTTTCGGCACAAACATTGTGGGTCCAAAGGGGCTGTGTTCTATGTCCTATGGCCACAGCTTGATGGGCCAAATGGCCTAATTCTGCTCCTATCACTTATGCCCTTATGTAGGTGAATTGTTAGGGGTTACCTAAAATTGAGGTATTCAATACTCATGCCGTTGGGTTTTAAGAATTTTGTTGAACATACCAAGGAATAGGAGTAGAATTAGGCAATTCGGCCCATCAAGTCTACTCCACCATTTGATCATGGCTGATCTATCTCTTGCTCCTAACCTCATTCTCCTGCCTTCTCCACATAACACCTGACACCTGTACTAATCAATACTAATTGGTCTAATTGTACTAATCAATGCTAATACTGTCAGTAATAATACCAGTACTAATTCCTGTCACTGAGACCAGCGGTGCTTGAGGAGCACTGTAGCCGCTCGCTGTTCTCTTGACACATCTGTGGTGCTTCCCTTTTGATGCTGAACGGATGGAGCTAAATGAAGCTGGCACTTTCCACGACCAATTTGCAATCTAAACATCCTTGCGGATCAATCGCCTCTCAACCCGAGTGGTATTGCACAGCACGGCGCATTTAATTTATAACTATTGAGCTCAGCGGCGTATTTAAACAGAAAAAGAGCGAAACGACACTAAGTGCTGATGTCTCCGGTGGCGAGGCGTGGAGGGAAGTGGTGGTGGAGGTGGGGACGGGGTGTAGAGTAAATAAACTGGCTGAATTGATTCAGTGTAGTCGGGCCTCTGAACGGTAGGCCAGGCTGCAGATCATCCTCACCGACCCGCTGGGCAGACAATCACGACCAGTGCTGACCCTGTTTGTTTCTTCTGAGGGATAAATGATTAATGGAACCCAAACACATTCTCCTTCCCGCAGCCCTCCCCGAAAGATCCACAGCTGTACAAATAGGTTTTTTGTTAATCTTGCCGCCCAGGCTGGGAATAAAACTGCAGGTATCTCAGCACTGAACCAAACAGATAGCTTAACAAAACCTCTCCAAGTTATTCAACAGTAGACAAACTTTGCTTATGGTAAAATAATTTAGAAGTGTCTCGACTTAGAACCAGCCTTTACTTCATGGGAAATTCAATACTGAATGCCAAGCCTTTAGACACAACCAAACCATTTGGTTCCATTCATTTAACATTAAAATGGGAAAACCGCTGATGTGCTAAGTGAATGGAGAGCGCCCATTAGGTTGACTTTAGACTTTGGAGATATAGTGTATACACGGTCCTTCGGACCAGCAATCACCCCGCACGTCAGTACTATCCTACACGCTTGGGACAATTTACAATTTTGCCAAAGCCAACAAACCCTGTACGTCTTTGGAGTGTGGCAGCAAACTGGAGAAAACCCATGTGGAATACCTTCTGAAAGAAAATGTTGCCCCCGAGGTCCCTCGTAAATCTTCCTCCTCTCACCTTAAGCCTATGCCCTCTGCTTTAGAATCCTCTAATCTGCGAGAATGACTGGAAGTGCTCATTTTATCCATGCCCCTTATGATCTTGTATTCAAAATCTGCAAAATCGGGTTCATAAAATTATAAAAGTTGGAGCTGACGGGGATCCACAAAGAAATATTTTGTGTTTTCTATTGCATATTGGCTTCTTTTAATAACCATAGAAGACTGAATGTATGAACTACACATGAGAGGAAGTCCATGAATGAATCGACCATGAGCTACACTGGCCAATGCTTCTGTAATCTCACTCATACTCTGCAGCCCAAGTTCTGAAAAACAGTTTTTTGACTGGAAAAATGTTTTGGCAGGAAAAATGTTCCCAATGTTGGGCGAGTCCAGAACCAAGGGCAACAGCCTTAGAATAAAGGGGAGGTCATTTAAGACTGAGGTGAGAAAAAACTTTTTCTCCCAGAGAGTTGTGAATTTATGGAATTCCCTGCCACAGAGGGCAGTGGAGGCCAAATCACTGGATGGATTTAAGAGAGTTAGATAGAGTTCTAGGGGCTAGTGGAGTCAAGGGATATGGGGAGAAGGCAGGCACGGGTTGTTGATTGGGGATGATCAGCCATGAATACAATGAATGGCGGTGATAGCTCGAAGGGCCGAATGGCCTCCTCCTGCACCTATTTTCTATGTTTTTTATGTCTATGTTTTCTATGTTGACATTTATTTTTTACACTTTAAAAAAACTAAAAAAATAATTTAAAAAAATCTTTCTGACTTTTTGAATAGTTTTCAATGCTTGTGATTTATCAGATGCCGTTGGCCTAGGCGGATCTCAAGGTCCAAGCCCTAGGTCCAGAAGCTGCTTGCTAACGGTTCCACCTCTTGGGGTGACTCCTAGGTCAGAGAAACATTCACTAAAGCTGGAACACGCCTCAAATCATTCTTTAACAGGAGTGTGCTGGATTCAGCTAAAAAGTCCAAGGGTTTTCCATTTCAACTGGCTGGAGTGCAGCAGCTGAACAGAGGCTGCCAATTCCATTCACTGGCATTTCCATCACTTTCTACAGATCAGAATGCAGTGATTTCCCTCTGTTTACCAAAGGCTGTTTGAGGTTTTGACAGTCAAAGCACCTTCATTTATAGTAATGTCTGCTGTGGAACAGGCAGGATACCTCTCTACATTTATGCATTCTGTTTTTCCTTCTTTGCTTGTAATCCTTCTGAATCAATGACCCTCCCTCCTCCCTTGATGAAGAGGGTGGTTGGTGTTGGTTAGAGTTGGCAATATCCTGCTATGTTATTCACTCTGCTTGGCCCACCCACCCATCCATCAGGCAGCTTCCGAGAGATTTCCTCTCATTAGGTCTCTGCCCTCTGGACAAACATCAAACACCTTGGACATTACTAAATTCAAACATTATGCTGTGTGGCATCAAGCTATTGACTCCATTCTTTCTTTCTCCCTCTCTTCTCTCTCTCTCTCTCTCTCTCTCTCTCTCTCTCTCTCTCTCTCTCTCTCCCCTCTCTCTCTCCTCTCTCCTCTCCTCTCTCTCTCTCTCTCTCTCTCTCTCTCTCTCTCTCTCTCTCTCTCTCTCTCTCTCTCTCTCTCTCTCTCTCTCTCTCTCTCTCTCTCTCTCTCTCTCTCTCTCTCTCTCTCTCTCTCTCTCTCTCTCTCTCTCTCACACACACACACTTTTCTGCCCTCTCTCTCTCTCTCTCCTGCTCTCCTATCTCCTCGCTCCTCCCCATCTTATTGTCCCTCTCTTTCTCTCTCTGTTTCCCTGTTTCTAACTCTCCCACACTCTCTGCCCCCTCCCACTAACTCTCTTCTGATCTCCTACCCGCTCTCTCTCACACACTCTCACACTGACACTTTGCTAGTCACACTAGGGACATTTTAGGATTTTAGCAAGCCAATTAACCTACAAAACTGTCCATCTTTGGAGGAAACCGGAGCACCCAGGGAAAACCCACGCAGGTCATGAGAAGAATGTACAAACTCTATGCAGATAGCACCCATAGTCAGAATCGAACCTGGACCTCTGCCGCTGCACCACCGTGCCACCCATCTACAGTAAAGTTAACTTTGAACGCCAAGTCCAGGAATACAATGGTTTCCTAAATTATTTCAGAGGACACATTGCTGTGGTCTGTTTTCACACAGATGCCAGCCTGATTAATAACAACAGCTATGTTGGCCTGACAGTGGATCCATATACTGTCTTAACCGTTTGTATTGTACATTCCCTTTGGCCATCTATGTATCCTGCAGTAGTCTAAAGTTTAATATATTTTGTAGTTCAAAACCTTTTTTGTTACATTTAATGCAGAGTTCTCACATTAATATCATTTAGAGGAGAACAGTCCCCTCAGAGATAAAGTACTTTTTGATTTATTATTGATTCATTGTCGTCTTTCTTACAGTTTGGCTTTCTTCCCAACCAATTGTTCAAGCGCTTTTGATTGCAACATGCGCCTTAATTTAGTTCAACAAAGAAACTGACAAGTTACTAAAGAACTTGACAATGTTCAGCACACATTTAGTGGACTGAAGGGCCTGGTCCGAGCTGTATGGGCCTAGAACTGACAGACATTACAGAATGAGGTTCTTGTACAACAATCCAGTAATTATATGATCTCACCATTTATTCTCCTATTAGCTTTGATGGGACATGGACAAGTTGGGCCATAGGGCTTGTTTCCATGCTTTATACATCTACTAGACCAAGTGCAGACCCGTTGGGTCTGTTTCCCCAACGGCATTTGCGGGGGGGAGGGGGAGCTGCGGCATCACACTCACATTAACCAACCCCCAATCACACAGGTGGGGGTAGGGGGGGTGAGAAGGGGGGAGGGAGGGGAGAGGAGGAGGAGGAAACGGGACAGATTTGGGAGGGAGAGCAGAGCGGGGTAGGGGGTGAGAGAGGGGGATGGGGAGAGAGATGTGGGGGAGGGGGGGATGGGGAGGGAGGGGGAGAGGGGGGGGGGGAGAGAGAGGGGAAAGAGTGGGGAGGGAGAGTGGAGGGGAAAGGGGGAGACGTGGAAGAGTGGGGAGGGAGGAGGAGAGAGGTAGGGGGAGTGATGGAAGAGGGACAGAGGGGTAGGAGGAAGGGTGGAGAGAGGGAAGGGGGTGGGGTAGAGAGGGAAGGGTGGTGGGGGAGAGAAGGATGGGTGGGAGAGGGAGAGGGGTGAGGAGAGGGAAGCATAGAAACAGAAATTAAGTGCAGGAGTAGGTCATTCGGCCCTTTTTTATTGAAATATTGGGGGGGGGGAGAAGGATTTGATTAAAAATGTGTACATAAACACGACAAAATGTAATCAGGAGTTTCTATAAGATCCCCCCTCAATCTTCTAAAATCTAGCGAGTACAAGCCGAGTCTACCCAGTCTTTCTTCATATGAAAGTCCTGACATCCCAGGAATCAGTCTGGTGAACCTTCTCTGTACTCCCTCTATGGCAACAATGTCTTTGAGCATTGGGCATTGTGACATCACACATTGGAACGTTCACCAGGGGCTGGTGCTGCTTCTATGGGTGAGAAGCCAGTTTATTTTTTAAATATTGGGGGGGGGGGGGAGAAGGATTTGATTAAAAACGTGTACTTAAATACGCCGAAATGTAATGAGGAGCAGATACTTAGAAAGAAAAGTGAAATCTCTACCGAAATGGAAAAGATGTCGGCGATTCTGCGTTTGGTTTCGGAGTTGCAGGGAATCAAAGGAAGAAAGGCGGCCGGCAGCCGTCCATGTAAATGGATCCATTCCGATTGGACATCTGCGAGTATTGGGCATTGTGACATCACATGATGGAACGAATCAAAAGGCAGAAAGGCAACCGGAAGGCAGGCGGCAGGCACACAGTTTTAATATGGAACTAGACCAAGTGCAGACCCGTTGGGTCTGTTTCCCCAACGGCATTTCCGGGGGGGGGGGGGGGAGGCTGCTGTCATCACACTCACATTAACCACCCCCAAAACACACAGGTGGGGGGAGGGGGGGTGAGAAGAGGGGAGGGAGGGGAGAGGAGGAGGAGGAAGCGGGACAGATTTGGGAGGGAAAGGAGAGCGGGGTAGGGGGTGAGAGAGAGGGGGATGGGGAGAGAGATGTGTGGGAGGGGAGGGAGGGAGGGGGAGGGAGAGGGGGAGAGGGGGGGGGGGAGAGGGGGGGGGAGAAAGAAAGAGAAGGATAAAGGGGGGGAGAGAGAGAAAGGGGGGGGAAGAAAGAGAGAGGACGATGGGGGGAGGAGAAAAAGGGGGGTGGGGGGGGAGAGGGGAAGGGGGGGGGGTAGAGAGGCATGGGTGGGAGAGGGAGAGGGGTGAGGAGAGGGAAACATAGAAACATAAGATTCTATAAGATCACCCCTCAATCTTCTAAATTCTAGCGAGTACAAACCGAGTCTATCCAGTCTTTCTTCATATGAAAGTCCTGACATCCCAGGAATCAGTCTGGTTAACGTTCTCTGTACTCCATCTATGGCAAGAATGTCTTTGGGCATTGGGCATTGTGACATCACACGATGTAACGTTCACCAGGGGCTGGGGCTGGTGCAAAGGCATATGTAAATGGATCCATCCCGATTGGACATCTGCGAGCATTGGGCATTGTGACATCACACGAGGGAAACGAATCAAAAGGCAGAAAGGCAGCCGGACGGCAGGCGGCAGGCGGCAGCCACACAGTTTTAATATATAACTAGACCAAGTGCTTTGGGTCTGCTCCACCAATGGTGTGATCCCCCAATCCAATATTCCACCATGCACCCGTCTCCTCCAATGGAACTGAAGCCATTCCCAAATGTAAGATTCCAGCACTCCCCTGCCTCCCTCAGCAGTGGATTTAAAAAAAAAAATCCAATTGCACCTCCCCTGCCTGCTGCAGCAGTGAAAAGTTCAGAGTGTTCCTGTCTTGCAACTTTGTTTCGAAGTGTGTTGGAAGCTGATAGGAAGGAGCAGCCGTCAACAAATCAAAAGGCAGCCGGACGGCAGCCGGTCGGATGGCACGAGAGTTTTATATATTAATAGATAGATAGATAGATAGATAGATAGATAGATAGATAGATGATTCTTCAACTGGAAACCATCTGCAGATATATATCATACTGATCTTACTGACATTATCATAAGCTATACAAATCAGTGTTGTATTTAATGGCACAGTTATGACTCTCTGAATCTTTGATTGCCTACTGCACATATCACTTCCCATCAGGGGGCAGTAGTTGGTAAAAAGGGGACCAGTCATGGCCTTGCTGGCCAATGGATGCGCACAAGATGGGGGTCTGGTGATCAGGCTCTGGGATGTAGCATGATCTGACCTGACTGGCTTGAGGCAATTGGGGCAGGATGTTGACAAGGTCTTATCTGGGTTATATCTCTACGGCCGTCATTTTTGGCCACCTCGCCCAGAGCCCCCCTCCGCCTTATGGGTGCGGAGGATTTTTCCCATCTATGACAAATCAGAGAGATATTAATGTTTGAAAAGAATTAACCATTCTCTCTGCTGCCCCTGCTGGAGGAAGGGGGAGGGACTATAAAACCAGGAAGTGGTGTGCCTCACTCACTCTCTGCAAGATGGATGAAGCCAAGGGTCACGTCTCTCTGAGCTCTGAATAACACTGAACAAATGTCTACACAACTGTGAGTACCCTTAATGTGGTTTGAAAATGAAAATAGGGTTTGTTTGAAGTAAAAAGGCACTGCCTGCAAATGGTTGTTTGGGTGCTTTGGCTTGAAGTTGAAAGGCAATACTTACTGCAAATGGTGGCATGAAGTTGAAAGGCACTACTTACTGCAAATGGTGGCTTGGGTGCTTTGGCTTGAAGTTGAAATGCACAATTTACTGCAAATGGTGGCTTGGGAGCTTTGGTTTAAAGTTAAAAGGCACTACTTACTGCAAATGGTGGCTTGGGTGCTTTGGCTTGAGGTTGAAAGGCACTTCTTACTGCAAATGGTGGCTTGGGTGTTTTGCTTGAAGTTGAAAGGCACTACTTACTGCACATGGTGACTTGGGTGCTTTGGCTTGAAGTTGAAAGGCACTTCTTACTGCAAATGGTGTTTGGACTTGGGTGCTTACTTACTGCAAATGGTTGGCATGAAGTTGAAAGGCACTACTTACTGCAAATGGTGGTATGGGTGCTTTGGCTTGAGGTAGAAAAACACTACTTACTGCAAATGGTGGCTTGGGTGCTTTGACGAAGTTGAAAGGCACTACTTACTGCAAATGGGCTTGGGTGTTTTGCTTGAAGTTGAAAGGCATTGAAAGGCACTACTTACTGCAAATGGTGGGAGGGTGCTTTGGCTTGAAGTTGAAAGGCACTACTTACTGCAAATGATGGCGGGTGATATGGCTTGAAGTTGAAAGGCACTTCTTACTGCAAATGGTGGCTTGGGTGCTTTGGCTTGAAGTTGAAATGCACTATTTACAGCAAATGGTGGCTTGGGAGCTTTGGTTTAAAATTCAAAAGGCACTACTTACTGCAAATTGTGGCTTGGGAGCTTTGGCTTGAAGTTTAAAACAAATCACCATTCTCTCTGCTGCCCCTGCTGGAGGAAGGAAAAGGGACTATAAAACCAGGAAGTGGTGTGCCTCAGTCTCTGCAAGATGGATGAAGCCAAGGGTCACGTCTCTCTGAGCTCTGAATAACACTGAACAAATGTCTACACAACTGTGAGTACCCTTAATGTGGTTTGAAAATGAAAATATGGTTTGTTTGAAGTAAAAAGGCACTGCCTGCAAATGGTTGTTTGGGTGCTTTGGCTTGAAGTTGAAAGGCATTACTTACTGCAAATGGTGGCTTGGGTGCTTTGCTTGAAGTTGAAAGGCACTTCTTACTGCAAATGGTGGCTTGGGTGCTTTGGCTTGACGTTGAAAGGCACTACTTACTGCAAATGGTGGCATGAAGTTGAAAGGCACAACTTACTGCAAATGGTGGCTTGGGTGCTTTGGCTTGAGGTTGAAAGGCACTACTTACTGCAAATGGTGGCTTGGGTGCTTTGGCTTGATGTTAAAAGGCACTACTGCAAATGCACTTACTTCCTGTTTGCACTGTATATTAATTTTAGATAAAACACTACACTTACGGCTGTGATTTTTGGCCATCTTACTCAGTCCCCCCTCCGCTGAGCAGGTGCAGAGAATTCTTCCCATCAATGAAAAATAAGTGTTATTAGTGTTTAAAAAATGTTGAGAATATCTCTCCTGTCAATCAAGCCCTGAAAGCCACAACTTTTCTGGTGGGAGGGGGAGGGGTTATAAAACCTGGAAGTGTGGGTGTGGCTCAGTCTCTGCATGATGGGGGAAGGAGAGGTAATGACTCTGAGCTGTGAATCAACTGAACACACTGAATATCTACTGAACTGTGAGTGTGGTGTTTTGTGTGGTTTTATGGTGGTTTCACCCTGCATGAAATCGTATGAAGCTGCATTTGAATTTGGTGGCCTTGGACCCTGCTTGAAGTGGAATAAAACTGCACTGAATTTGGTGGCCTTGCACCCTGCTGAAAGTGGTATGAAACTGCACTTGTATTTGATGGCCTTGCATCCAGCTTGAAGTGGTATGAAACTGCACTTGAATTCGTTGGCCTTGCACCCTGCTCATAGTGGTAAGAAACTGCACTTGAATTTGGTGGTCTTGCACCCTGCTTGAAATGGAATTTCAAGGAATAGTCATGAGTCAACTGCCAGCCCACCAGCCGTGAGTGAGCTGCCAGCAGATCAGGCTTGAGGGACTGAGCTGCCACCCCAAGAACCCATACCAGCACTCCAGAAAGCCCCCCCCCCACTGGCCACCAATATTGGAATTGGTGGAGAGGTGGAATATTGCGTCGGAAGACCAGCCCTCCCGTGTGAAATGGGACCCAACGGGTCCCACTTAGTCTAGTAGGGTCATAGATTCATAGTGATACAGCATGGAAACAGGCCCTTTGGCCCAACTTGCCCACACCGGCCAACATGTCCCAGCTACACTAGTCCCACCTGCCTGCGTTTGGCCCATATCCCTCCAAACCTGTCCTATCTATGTACCTGTCTAACTGTTTCTTAAACATTGGGATAGTACCTGCCTTAACTAGCTCCTCTGACAGCTTGTTCCATACACCCACTACCCTGTGTGTGAAAAAGTTACCCCTCAAATTTCTATTAAATCTTTCCCCCCACCTTAAACCTCTGGTCCTTGATTCACCTACTCTGGGCAAGAGACTCTGCGCATCTACCCGATCTATTCCTCTCATGACTTTATCATTTGACGATTTGTGGTAAACTGTAACTCCAAGATTTACACTCCTGGAAAATATGCAAAAGTGAAATTTTGTAAGTTGCCTGGCCAAAATGCATTATACATGTTATGGTATAGTATATTCTATGTGGGAAGAGTGGTCTCTTTTTTTTTGCAAATTGAAAACATATACCACAAAGAGTCAACAGTAAAACTATCATGGAATTGGGATGAGCGAGTAATCAGTGGTTGGCATGGACTCTGTGGGCCAAAGGACCTGGTTCCATGCTGTACCTTCAATCAAAATTTGTAAATTGAGAATTCTATGTACTTATCCATTTATTGACAAGACAAACTGGTTTGCGAGTTGTCAAAGAGGGTGGAATCAGTCAGGGCCCCTTTAAGTATATAGTTTTGTACATTTTGCTGTTGTTCTGGATGGTTTCAGAGGTCAGCACTATTCCATGCGAGTATTGCATGCTTTTGTTGACATCAGCAAAAAGGGATTTGGAAGAGAATGATTCACTGGGAACTGTCATGCATACTATGAAGCTGCCTCTATTTTGAGCTGTTTTGGGGGATGGTTTTGCAGTTTGAGGTCCCTCTGGTGAGGCAGTCTTTTGGTCCTTCTGCCAGAAAGATCTATCCTTGTGGAAACTGGTCGACAATAAAATCATTCTCTACCAGAGTTCCAACTCCTTATAATTTCAGGCACCACATTTCCAAGATTTAAAAAAAAATGTGAGCACTTTCCCACAGTCTCTGCCTTGACATTTTTTATGCCACTCTCTGAGGGATGGTTTCATTCCATGATATTTTCCTTAACAAACAAAGCCAATTTTAAATTTACTCGGGGAATGCTTGTTTTTAACATAACCTTTTATTTTACTGATTTCTTGCGATGTAAATCCTGAGTATTACAAATGCATTAACACAAATGGAGGCACAAGGAACTACAGATGCTGGAATCTTGTGTGGAACTCAAAGCGGTGGCAGGTCAGGCAGCATCTCTGGAGGACACAGATAGGTGATGGTTTAGGTAAGGAATCTTCTTCAGACCGATTGTAATAGGGGGAGAAAGCTGGAAAAGAGGCAGGACAAAGATTGGCAAGTGATAGGTGGATTAGGAGGGCAGTAGGTACAACAGAGGTGGAGCAGTGAGAGGGGGATATTAGCACCATGGCAACACAATAGGGCATCTGGCAGAGCCTCACAGCACCAGAGACACAGGTTCAATCCTGACCTCGGAATTGATGGTATACACTTTACTATATAAACTCTAATATTGGCATTGGTTCATTATTGGCACGTGCATCCATTAAATCAGATCATGAGTACAATCAAGCCAAACACAAGCATAACAGGTCGAGCAAAGAGAAACATACCACAGTGCAGAATATAGTTTTACAGCGTTACAGCATTACAGTTACACAGAAAAAGTACAAGGTCTATAATGAGGTAGGTTGGAAGATTGGGCTACACCCTAGTTTATGGGTGGACCATAAATAATATAATATAATGAAATGATTACATGACTCGGATGGGATATCCAAACGTGCCGCAAATATTGTTTAAATCTTACACGGCATTGCTTCATGGCATGCATTGTTGGAATTTTAACTATTTATCTCTTTACTCTGGTACTACATTGCACGTTTTCTTCAAATTCCACATGAAAGTAAATAGAAAGTACAATGAGAGATTACTCAGATTACTAGATTGTGCAGATTGCCATTACATGATGCTGCTTATCTTGAAGAAACCAGTGCACAAAGATTCAATGAACTCCATGGTAAGAACCTCCTTCACCCGTATCATTTGCTGTCTCACCATCTCTTGGGGACTGTTATTATCAAGTTTGCCAAATCACAATGAGGAATTGTCACAAACAGGGAAATATAAAGCCAAAGATAGACACAAAGTACTAGATTAACTCAGCAAGTCAGGGAGCATCTCTGGAGCAAAAGGACGGGTAACGTTTTGGGGCAAAACTTCACACATCCTTTCTCTCCAGAGATGCTGCCTGACCTACTGAGTTACTCCAGCAATTCGTGCCTATCTTTGATATAAACCAGCATCTGCCATTCCTTATTTCGACACTTAGTATAAAGCCATTTTTTTTTTTTTACAGAATGCAAAATGAAGATTGAAATATATATGTATGATTAATATTAAAGCTGAAATCTCCCAAACACACTTTTAAAAAGTAAGATATGGTAATTATTTTTATTCTTTTAAAATAAATTATGTTCTGAGGCATTTATTTGAGGGAATTACAGTTTTGGGGTGTCACGGTGGCGCAGCGGTAGAGTTGATGCCTTACAGCGCCAGAGACCCGAGTTTGATCTTGTCATTGGTGCTGTCTGTATGGAGTTTGTACGTTCTCCCTGTGACCCTATGGGTTTTCGCCGAGTTCTTCGGTTTCCTTCCACACTCCAAAGATGTACAGGTTTGTAGATTAATTTGGCTTCAGTAAAAATTGTAAATTGTCCCTAGTGTGTTAGGATAGTAGTAGTACACAGTGGTCACTGGTTGGCCTGGGCTGGATGGGCTGAAGGGCCTGTATCCACTCTGTATATCTAATCTAAAATAAACTAAAAGATCATATAAATAACACTAGCTTTTTTTTTATCATCATGGAGTTTGGTCAACAATTATTGTTTCGGAGCTCACTATAACATTATCAGCTGCATCTCATTAATCAGGGTTACACTGATTTATATCGGAATATTTTTGATTGCTAAGGGAGTGGGGAATGGGGGAGGGGAAGGGTTTTTTCCCCCTTAATCAGTGAATTTTTAATCTGGTTACTTGTCTCAGAATGGAGATGACATGAGGTTGTGAGTAGGTGTTTTGAGAACCGCAAGGTATCAAAGGATAGCCATTCATCCTGTGTTGAACGCACTATAGCGCAGGCACATTGTGTTCCCTTCTTAAGTTTGGTCCAAAATGAGTTGAGTTTCAGAAGAAGAAATTAATTTACATAATTTTGTTTTGCATTCTTGATACATGCAACAGAGGACAAATTTCCATGTTCATTTTTGTCTTTGGCTTAGTCTAGAGATACAGTATGGGAAAGAGGCTATTCGGTCCATCCAATCCACGCTGACCATCAATCATTCTTATCACACTAGTTCTATATTATCCCATTTTCTCATCCTACACCTTCTTGATTAGTACGGGTGTCGGAGGTTATGGGAAGAAGGCAGGAAGATTAGGTTGTGAGGGAAAGATAGATCAGCCACGATTGAATGGCAGAGTTAACTTGATGGGTTACAGGGCTTAATTCTGCTTCCATAACGTACTAGACTAAGTGGGACCCGTTGGGTCCCAGCATTGCATGGGAGGGCTGGTCCCCCAACGCAATATTCCACCTCTCCACCAATTCCAATATTGGTGGCCAGTTGGGGGGGGTGGGCTTTCTGGAGCGCTAGTATGGGTGTCGTTGGCTGAAGGGACTGATATCCAGAGGGCTAGTATGGACTTTGTGGGCCGAATGGGTTATTGGGCTGGCGGCTCAGTCACTCAAGCCTGTTGTGCTGCCAGCTCACTCGCTCACGGCTGGTGGGCTGGTAGTTGACTCAAGGCTATTCCTGGAAATTCCATTTCAAGCAGGGTGCAAGGCCACCAAATTCAAGTGCAGTTTCTTACCACTTCAAGCAGGGTGCAAGGCCACCAAAATTCAAGTGCAGTTTCATACCATTTCAAGCAGGGTGCAAGGCCACTAAAGACAGTAAGTCGTGAACTCTCCCATCTAGCAGAGACTGAGCCACAACTACACTTCGGGGTTTTATAGTCCCTCCCCAACTCCCACCAGAAGGGGAGTGGCCTTCATGGCATAATTGACAGGAGAGAGAATCTCAACATTTTTCAAACACTAATAACTCTTTTATTTTTCATCGATGGAAAAACTCCTCGGCGCCTGATGAGCGGAGGGGGACTCTAAGTAAGATGGCTAAAAATCACAGCCACACATGGTAGCGTTTTTTCTAAAATAAATATAAAGCGCAAACAGGAAGTGGCCAAGATTAGACTTTTAATTATGTAGAAGGCAAGGCAACTTTGATTTGGCAAGGCAACTTTGATTTGGCAAGGCAACTTTAATTAGGCAACACAGCTTTAGCATTTCCAAACCAAAGGTAACACAGCTTTAGCATTTCCAAACCAAAGGCAACACAGCTTTAGCATCTCCAAACCAAAGGCAACTCAGCTTTAGCATTTCCAAACTATATTTTCAAACCACATTAAGGGCACTGACAGGTCAGTAAAACCACTCGCAGTTTAGTAGACATGTGTTCAGTGTTATTCACAGCTCAGACTGATAGACGTGACCCTCTCGCTCCCCCATCTTGCAGAGACTGACTGAGGCACTCAACACTTCCAGGTTTTATAGTCCCTCCGGAAGGGGCGTGGCCATCGGGAGAGAGAATATCAACATTTTTTAAACAATAATAACTCTTATTTTTCATCGATGGGAAAAATCCTCTTGTCCTGCGCAGCAGAGGGGGACTATGAGTAAGATGGCCAAAAATCACAGCCGTAAGCGGCAGCGTTTTGTCTAAAATCAATATACAGATCAACAGGAAGTGGTCAAGATCAGACTTTTAGTAATATAGATGAACACTAGGAGCAATTTTACAAAGGCTGATTAACCTACAAATTGCATGAATTTGTGACGTGGGAGGAAACCAGAGCACCTGGAGGATATCCATGCAGTCACATGGAGAAAGTGTAAACTCCACACAGAAAGTACCCGAGGTACCCGTTGAACTCGGGTCTACGGTGATGTGAGGCAGCGGCTCTACCAGCTGCACCACTGTGTCAGTCAGGTTGAATAGTTCACTTATTTTTTTCTGGTTTGCCATTTCTTCATTGTTTTTTTTTATCTACCTGCATAATTTTATCTGCATAATTAAGGATGAGTTGCACCCCGGCCACTTCCTCTTCTCCCCTCTCCCATCGGGCAAAAGGTATAGAAATGGGAAAACACACACCTCCAGATTGAAGGACAGTTTCTTCCCAGCTATTTCTTCCCAGGCAACTGACCCATCCTACAAACAACTAGAGAGTAGTCCTGAACTACTATCTACCTCATTGGAGTCCCTCGGACTATCTTTGATCGGATTTATCTTGTCTGTACACTGTGGATGGTTCGATTGTATTCTCTTTCCTATGTTTCTATGATTGTATTCTGGTTAGCGCGCAACAACAGCATTTTGCTGTACCTCGGTACATGTGACAATGAACTAAACTAAACTCAAACTCATTTACCAAGCAGAAACTTGCCATGTTTTACACCATGGCCAACTTTGCCCATCTATGGTTAAAATTTAAAGCTGAAACAAGGCAAATGCATCCAATCCATAGCAGGCAGGTTGTGTGCAGGGAAGTTTGACATTTCACGGCGAGGTCATCATTTCTCCCAGCTTTCAATGAGGTAAATTCCACTTAATGTAGGAAAAAGCAGACCCGGAAAAGGAGAACGGCTGTTACTCATGCAAGTTGAGAAGACTTGACAGCTCGATGCTGGAAAAATATTTTGAAAGTTACTCACTGTTTGGCAAGTAATCCTTTCACCTGAATTAACTTATCACTGCCAAAAATCTGTTAATTGAACTTTAAATGGAGGAAATTAATGCTCACACAGAAAAGAAGTGCACCTCTGGTTTCAACCGCGAATTACACACTGGGGAAGATCGGCTACAGACCACAAAGGGCCTGAAGTGGATAGAAAAGCATCAGAAAAATGAGCCTCAGATCAATAGCTGGGGCTCTTGAAACTCACAGCCTGGGTATTCTAATGTATCCTGAATAGTGCATTGGAAAGCCCAGAGAAGGTTCGGTTTAGTTTGGAGATACAACGCGGAAACCACCGAGCCCACCACTGAACCAACTGCGGACCACCGAATCTGCGTCGACCAGTGATCCCTGCACACTAACGCTATCCTACACACACTAGGGACATTTACAATTATACCAAGCCAATTAACCTGCAAACCTGTACGTCTTTGGAGTGTGGAAGGAAACCAGAGATCCCGGAGAAAATACCACGCAGATCATGGGGAGAACGTACAAACTCCGTACAGACAGGCACACATAGTCAGGATCGAACCTGGGTCTCTGGCGCTGTAAGGCAGCAACTCTACCATTGCGCCACTGTGCTGCCCTTGGATATGGTGTCCACAAGTTCAAATTTCAAGACATTGGGACATTTTTGATATTGGTTTATTCATATCATGTTTACCAGGATATAGGTGAAAAGCTTTTGTTTGCATGCTATTTTTGAGGATAAGACTCAGGAAGTCCTGGTCCAGCCTTATAGGCCTTTGACTAGGCTGCATTTGGAATATTGTCTGCCATTCTGGTCGCCCCATTACAGGAAGGATGGGGAGTCTTTGGAAAGGGTGCAGAGAGGGTTACCAGAATGCTGCCTGGAGTTGAGGGTCGTAGCTACAGTCCTGGGAGATTTGACATTCAGCTACAGGGACACTTCAATTGGACAGACCAAATGTTTTCTCCAGAATGCCGGAGTTTGCAGGGAGACCTGATGGAAGTATATATAATTATTAGAAACGTTGATAGGATAGACAGCCAGAATCTTTTCCCCAGGATGGAAATATCAAATACTAGAGGGCATAGAGTTAAGGGGCTGTCCCACTGTACGTGCTAATTCAAGAGCTCTCCCGAGTTAAAAATAAAATAAAACTCGTGGTAAGCACGTAGAATGTACGATATAGGTACGTCGGAGCTCGGGACGTCTCTTAGCGGCTCGTAACGCTAATGGCTGGTACACGGGAAATGCGGTAAGCTCGGGAAGACTCGTTAAGTTTTTCAACATGTTGAAAAATGTCCAGAGAGCCCCGAGTACCTACGAGTGGCTATTACCGTAATTCTCCGAGTTCGAATTAGGGGAAACTCAGGAGAACTCTTAAATTAGCTCGTACAGTGGGACAGCCCCATTAAGGTGAGAGGGGCAAAGTTTAAAGGAGATGTATGGGGCAAGTAGTTTGCGTAGAGGGTGGTGAGTGACAAGAACGCATTGCAATGTGGTTGAAACAAATGTTAGATAAGCATTTAGATAGGCATATGGATATGTAGGGAATGAAGGGATATGAGTTGTGTGCAGGAAGATAAGGGATGGTCTTGGCAATATGTTCAGCACATGCAATGTGGGCGGAAGGGTCTGTTCTGGTGCTGTACTATGTTCAGTGTTCCACCTTCTAGCCAGTCAAATCAAATCACACTATACGCGAGTACAATCAAGCCATGCATATGTATAACAGTAGTGCAAAGAGAAAAATACCAGAGTGCAGAATGTAGTATAACAGCATAGTGGCATTGCAGTTACAGAGAAAAGATCCAAGGTCTGCAATGAGGTAGGTTGGAAGATTGTGACCCCATCCTTGCTTTAAGGGGGAATTGTTTAGTAGTTTGAAGACAGCCAAGAAGAAGCTGTACCTGTGGTATGTGCTTTAAGCTTCTGTATATTCTGCCTGCCCAGAGAAGAGGGAATGAGCAGGTTGAAAATGCTCTTTGATTATATTGGCTTCTTTCTGAAGGCAGCATGAAGTGTAGATGGATTCCATGGTGGGAAAACTAATCTGTGTGATGGAATGGGCTGCATCCACAGTCCGTACTAATCAAGAATCCATCTATCTCTGCCATAAACATATCAACTGACTTGGCCTCCACAGCCTTCCGTTGCAAAGAATTCCACAGATTCACCATATTCCTCTTCATCTCCTTCCTAAAGGAACATCCTTTAATTCTGAGACTATGACCTTTCGTCTCCCATGTGGAAACATCTTATCCACATCCACTCTATCCAAACCATTGGGCACAAATGGGGCACAATGGCTAAGATAAGGATACACTCCCCCCCTCGTTAATGCATACATACCAGTCTATTGGTTATTGTGCAGATGGTCGACTGATTCTGATGTTCTTGCACAAATGGTCCACTTCATTCATGAAAAAATGTGGGATTGATCCACCTGTTCTGCAAATACAACACTGGTCCACTTGCTCATGGACAAATTTGTCGCCATTTTAGTCCACTCATGCCTAAATACTTATTCCTTGGAGCCCAGGAGGCTGAGGAGCGATCTTAGAAAATCATGAGGGGAATAGATATGGTGCATGCATGGAGGTTTGTTTTTCCCCCAGACTAGAGGAGTCATGAAGTAGAGGACATAGGTTTAAGGTAAGAGGAGAAAGATTTCATAGGAAACTGAGGGGTAGCTTTTCTCACTCAGGGGTGGATTTATGGATTGAGCTGCCAGAGGAGGACGTTTAGTCAGGTACAATGACAACATTTAAGAGGCACTTGGACAGGTGCATGATAGGAAAGGTTTAGAGGGATATGGGCCAAGCAGAGATATGGTATTTTGTTCGACATGGATGAATTGGGCCAAAGGGCCTGTTTCCGTGTTGTATGATTCTATGACGTTACAGGCTAAATCCAAGCAAGATTAGTAGCCTGATTACTCACTTGTACACAAGGTGGTAGGAGAAAGCAGAAGCAAACCATTTAGCCCCTTGAGTCTGGCCCAAAATGCAATAACATCTTAGAACATAAAACAGTACCACCCTGGGGCCCACAATATTTACATCGAACATGATGCGGTTAAACAAATCTCCTCTGCCTGCACATGATCCGTATCCCTCCATTCCCTGCATATCCATGTGCCTATCTAAATTCCTCTCAAATGCCACTGTCGCATCACAACCATCCCCTTGCACCACCATCCAAGCCTCGACCACTCTCTATGTAAAAAACTAGCCCTGCACATCTCTTTTAAAATTTGCCCCTCTCACCTTAAAGCTATGCCCTCTGTACCTTTCCATCAAAAGGTTGTGACTGTCTACCCTCATCTATACCTACTCGTATCTGCCTCCACCAGCATCTTTGACCTCAACTCCACATTCCTATACTAAGCTCATATTCCTCGATTCGATTAATATCTAAAAATCTATTGATCTAGGATGTGAGTACACTAAGTGACTGAGCTTCCACAGGCCTGGTGGAAGGAGAATTCTAAATTCTACCCTTTGGATGAAGACTTTTCTTCCTACCCTTTTCCCAAATGTCCATCTTATTATTTTCAGACTGTGATTTCCCCCCCTCCCCCAACCCATCACGCCTTGGATTAAGGCTCTCCACCACACCAAAACATCCACTCACAAGATGAGGCAAACAAGTGTTAAATTGTTTCATGTGTTGCATAGTTACACCCTCCAGTTAACTATGCATTGAAAATGCATGCAATGAAAATTCTCTCTGAGTTTCATTTCTCAAAAGTTTGATTCAATATCTCCTATGACACCTTGACTTCTGCGCCAACATTTCTTCTGAAACAGTGCCAACTTAGAAAAAAATCTCAGTACTTCTCTGCTTGCTGATTTTACAATAATACCTTTCACAATGTTATGGAAGAAAAGCATACTTAATATGAATGATCATAAAACTCTAGAGACAATGTTAATAGCTGGTACAGATTTTAATTTCCAAGCCTTCAAAGCTGAAGGCTAATCACTGAAGTCTGTGTTCCTGTCAACAGTATCACCAAGGCAAGCTCCTTTCCAACCCTATCTCTGCTCCAAAAACAATCTCGCTGTCGTCAGCTGATCAGGCATCTCTAAGATTTATTATTTCCACCAAAAAGTAATAGACCGTGTCACTGAAGCTAATTTCCTTCCGTTCCTTTGCCACTGCTAGTAGATTTAATACACCAGCTACAGACAGCCAAATGCTTCTGTTCCCCTTCCAACGTCGAACCTTCGAGCAACAGAGGAGAAAAAGGTTTCTGATTTCCTACCAGGCAGTTTTCCAACCTTTCAGAATCAGTCTTAAAGTGGAATTGTGACAAAGGGTTGGTCACATGAGATCAGACATCTGCTTTCCATTAGGCGGGGAGATGACATACAGCGGTTGAAACAAATCGAAGCAATAGTCCAATATGTTGAGAAAGAGCCGTAACGAATGGAGTGTTAAACTCAGAGAGCTCGGCGGATCTTGCACCATCATATGGAGCCTTGAGCTGCTATTGCCATTTAAACTTTTAAAAGTGAATTGTGCTGAACACGTTCTGTAGGAAAGAAAATGCAAAGATATATAAAGTGAATCTAGAATTACTGGAAACCCAACATATTTTTTTAAAAAAAGTAGGAGAAATTGGCAATACGCATCCAACTGGTTGGCAAGAGAAGGAGAACTGATAGCTTAAAGCTTAATTTTGGACCCTTATGGAAAATGTGGGAAAATTGTCTCCGGAATATGGTACATTAATCATCCAACACATGTAGGAATGGGTTCAAAAAAATAGTGGAAGACACAATGGATTTTCTATAAATTGACAAAAAGTTTGAAAAACACTGTGTTTAACATGTTTCTAATAAAATGCCTTTGGAGCTCCTTATTCTTTGTTTTTTTTTTCTGAAATCAAGTTAGGTCACGTTTAGTTGGAATTTACCACTTACATGTCTAAATGTAAAAAAACAAAGAGCTAGAGGAACTCAGCAGGACAGGTAGCATGTGTGGAGGGAATGGACAGATGATGTTGTGGGTTGGGACCCTTCTTCAGACTGGTAAAAGGGTTCTGAAGATCCTGACCTGAAATGTTGTTTGCCCATTCCATCCTTAGATGCTGCCTGACCTGCTTGGTTCTGCAGCACTTCAGTTTTCACTCAAGATTCCAGCATCTGCAGTTTCTTATATCTCTATATGTCTAATGTTTTGGATTATGACACAGAACAGTACAGTACAGGAACTGGCCCTTTGGACCACCATGTTTGTGCCCAACCGAGTTAAACGTATCTCCTCTGTACATGATCCATATCCCTCTATTCCCTGCACTTCCATGTGCCTATCCAAATGCCTCTTAAATGCCTCTTATCTGCCTCCACCACCCCTGGCAGTGTTCCGAACTTCCACCACTCTCTACTTATAAAACTTGTCCCACACATCTCCATTAAACTTTCCACCTCTCACCTTCTAGTGTTGTATATTTCCATCCTTGGAAAAAGGTTCTGAATTTATACCCAATCTATGCCCCTTATAATTGTATATACTTCTATCAAGTCTCCTCACAATTTCCGGGATTCCGAAGAAAACAATCCATGTCCATCCAACCTCCCCCTGTAGCTAAAACCCTGTAATCCAGTCAACATGCTGCTAACCCCCTCTGCACTCCAAAGCCTTCACATCTTTCCTGTAATGGGGTGGCCAGAACTGCACGCAACACTCTAACCACAGCTGCATCATGACTCTTATATTCAATGAAGACAAGCATACCATACATTTTCTTAACCACCCGATCCACTTATGTTGCCACTTTCAATGGGCTATGAACTTGGACTCCAAGATACCTCTGCACATTAACACTGGCAAGGATCTTGCCATTAATTGTATTCTCTCTCCTTACATTCAACCAGCCAAAATGTAACACTGCACACTTGCTTGGATTAAACTCCATCTGCCATTTCTCCGCCCATTTCTGCAGCTGGTCTGCATCGGGTGTATCTTCTGACAGCCTTCCTCACAGTCTGCAATTCCTCTGATTTTGGTTCCGTCAACATACTTACTCACCAAGCCATCTATGTACATTTATGTGTAGGATTCTGCAGTTAGAACTAAAACGTGGCACATGCCCAAGTAGTTTAATAGATAGCAAATCGCTGAGGTCCTGTGGGACTAGAACACACCTCACATTTTGTATGATTTAGTTAGTCGAGTTTCTAACATCTTGTTTTATCCTGTGAACTATTGGTCTTAAATTGGCTATGACCCAATGATGCTCATCATTGATCTTGAAGGCGACTCCCCACAAAGACCAGGTAACATCAGTGAATTTCCACTTTTCTGATGCTGTTTGCCATTAGGTGCAAGTTCAAAGGTACCCCTGGCATTGTAATATTAATCAAGCTGACGAAACAATCATAGAAACATAAACATAGAAAATAGGTGCAGGAGGAGGCCATTCATGGCTGATCGTCCCCTATCTTCTGACAGCCTGACAATCATCTTAAGGAATGTTTTAGGAGCAGAATTAGGCTATTTTGCCCATCATGTCTACTCCGCCATTCAATCACAGTTGATCTATCTTTCCCTCTCAACCCCATTCCCCTGCCTTCACCCCATAACCCCTGACACCCGTACTAATCGAGAATCTCAGCCTTAAAAATATCCATTGACTTGGCCTCCACAGCCGTCTGTTTCAATGAATTCCACAGATTCGTCGCCCTCTGACTAAAGACATTTCTTCTCATCTCCTCTCCAAAGGTGCGTCCTTTAATTCTGAGGCAAAGGCCTCTGGTCCTAGACTCTCCCACTAATGGAAACATCCTCTCCACATTCACTCCATCCTGACCAAATGATTGATAGGGGGGATTGAGCAGGCATTTGGGGGGAGTGTCAGATGTTGGATCAGCCTCGATCAGATTGCTTGGTGGGGAGGGATGGGGGCAAGCTTGGCGGGCGGTGCGAGAAGCTAGTGTTGTTGGGATGAGGCTACACATTGGTGAGGGACCCATACACTACAGCCAGACATGTCAAGTAATTTAAGGCGAGTCAGATTCCAAGCATTGGCCTGGGATATGTTCAGGGAAATCTCTTCAAATAAAAAGAAGCAGGAGCAATGAGAAACATCTGGAGGATGAGTTTCAGACAGCTCATGCCATTTACCCACCGATGGAAATGTCAGAAGTGGCAAAGAAACCGGAATTACACATTCTTGAAAACACCGCTGCACCCATCTGCATTCTCCATTTGACCAACATACAAGGGGAATCTAAAGGAAAACCTCAGAATTAGCGATCCACACAGTAAGCCCTTGAATATTCCATGACATCTCAGCTCTCATTAAATCTAGATCGAGTATCACAAACACCTGGTGTGGTGAGATCAACTTTCAGGCAACTATATTTTGAAATGGGGTGGGGATTATAATGCCCAATGTATAAAATTAATCTTCTCGGACCAAGAATGTGCACGGCGGCAATTTTGTCCTGATACACCAGTTTCGAAAACTCAGCCCTCGTACAACAGTTTCAACACATTTTACAGCAGGCTGAGCTCATAAATAATTAAGTTTAATCTAAGTCAATTAAGATCTTAATTAGCTTAATAAGCACAACCTAAATTAGATAATGGCCAAAGTTGTTGCCAGTTTCACAGGGTAATGACAATAAAAACCAATTAGCTTCACCAGTACTTTTACTGCAAAGTCTGGACCATTAGGATCTGGGAGCCTCAGAATCGAAATGGCTGTGAATCCACGAGTAGTTCAAGGCTGTGTATGTTTAGTTTAGTTTAGCTGAGCTTTCTGCTTAGCTTAGTTTATAGTCACGTGTATCGAGGTACAGTGCAAAGCTTTTTGTTGAGTGTCATCCAGTCAGCGGAAAGACTATACATGATTACAATCGGGCCATCCACCGTGTACAGATGCAGGATAAAGCGGTCGATAAAGCTGATAAAAACAATGCAATGAGACATTGGTCCCATGACTGCATTTGCTTAGCACCTGCACCTCACAGAAAAAAACCCACCACTCCTGGAAATAGTTGAGGATTGAGATCAGGTCCAGAGGAGTGAAGATGGTGTAGAATAGCCAGTGCACTCTCATAAATTTAGACCGGGAGAAGCATTCCCACTGTCAGGCAGCAGCTCTACCAGCTGCGCCATTGTACAGCCATTGATATTCTTTGGTCTTCACTAGAATAACAGGCGATGCTCATATGTGGGGTCTGACCTCCTTCCATGTCTGATACTGACATGGGAATGAATTTTGAACCTAAATTCCTTGTCATCGACATTGTGGAAGGCACATCCTTAATAATGTTAAGAGAAAAATAGATACAACCTTGATAAAGAAAAAACTATGAGGGCAGTAATCATACAAAGATAGCATATGTGTGATCTTTGTCCATGCTGTTCGATAATTCTGAATCACATAGTTTGTAACTAAACTAAACTACACTATGGGTTCTGGCATCTAGGGCGGTATGGTAGTGCAGTGGTAGAGTTGCTGCTTACAGCGCCAAAGACCCGGGTTCGATCCCGACTATGGCTCTTTCTGTATGGAGTTTGTATGTTCTCCTCGTGGCTTGCGTGGGTTTTCTCCAGGTGCTCCGGTTTCCTCCCGCACTCCAAAGGCCTCCAGGTTTTATAAGTTGATTGTCTTTGGTAAAAATAGTATATTGTCCCTAGAGTGCAGGATAGTGCTCGTGCATGGGGATCGCTGGTCAGTGCAGACTCGGTGGGCCGAAGGTCCTGCCTCCACGCTGTATCTCTAAACTAAGCTAAACTAAAACATAATCATCTTATTGTTCTATGGCAGCATCTAATTGTTTCTTAAATGAATCCAGTGTTCTGGCTTGAACCTTACAGCCCACTCCAGCAGTTGATTTTCCTCTGTGTAATGGCCTCTCAAGTTTTCCTGAGGCTGGATAAGTGAAGTATCAGCTGACAATTGATGGAGGTCTCCAGAGCATTGTTACCAAAGAAACTTGGAATCTGCTCCAACAGAGGTCACATCGCAGAAGGCTCACTGCCCTTCTAAGTCACCGACAGTTTGTATTTGCTTTGTTTTTATCAATTTGTTTTAGCTATTTGGACAAAATCGACGTTGTTCCCTCTCTTTTTGTTGACAGTGAGAAATGTCCCTCGCTAAGAGTATGGCTCAGATCTTCCTCTCAGACCTCCATCGGATTGATTCTGGAAGGAACACAAAAGCCTGTCCTTCTTGTCGGGCCTTTCAGATGTTCCCTCGGCTTGTGAGAGAATTTTCCTGAGTCTTGCAGTTCTGTGGCTCTCTCACCCACACAATCAACAAAAAAATGTAAACTCCCCGTGGAAGCAAAATCTGCTTCAATAATCAGAAGCATGTGTCTGTTTTCAAAACATGATCAACACTTGGACCGGACTTCTGTGGAGGATGGAGAAGGCTCGAACATTGGAATCATTTAGAGAACTGTGTTTGCTGAGAGAATATTTGTGGGAGTAAGCTCAGGAGTGCAGATCTGAACTCTGCGTGATAAAAGAATATGTGTAGCAGTGGACAGGCAAAGCGCAGTGCCTGAGTTTATTCCATAAACTTACCAGTGGATGAGGCAGAATCAGAGGTTTGTAAACCTTGTGATGTTTGTCACTAAATCAGCCTGGGTTTGACCCACGCTTGCCACTGGGGGTGCCCAGCGGGATCTAAGGTGGGTCACTCAGAATATTAGACATGTTGGCTTGTAGAACATGCATTTCTGAGACATGTTCACAAGATACAAAATTGCTCAGGATCCAAGCTAAGTCCATCATTAGGTTGGATACACACAGTGGCGCAGTGGTAGAGTTGCTACCTCACAGCGCCCAGACACCCGGGTTCGATCCTAACTATGGGTGTTGTCTGCATGGAGTTTGCACATTCTCCCTGTGATCACGTGAATTTTCACCGGGTGCTCCAGTTTCCAACCCACACTTACAAAGACTTACAAAGAAGTACTGTTTAAGAAAGAACTGCAGATGCTGGAAAAATCGAAGGTAGGCAAAAATGCTGGAGAAACTCAGCAGGCGAGGCAGCATCTATGGAGCGAAGGAATAGGTGACGTTTCGGGTCGAGACCCTTCTTCTGACTTTAAGAAGTACTGGTCTGCGGGTTCGTTGGCTTTGATAAAAAAATGTATATTGTGTAGGATATTGCTAGCTTACGGGGTGATCGCTGGTCGGCGTGGACCATAAGCTAAACTAAACTACATGCTGACTACTGTGTAGGAAGAAACTACAGACGCTCATTTAAACCGAAGATAGACACAAATTGCTGGGGTAACTCTGGCAGCATCTCTGGAGAGAAGGAATGGGTGACCTTTCGGGTCGAGACCCTTCTTCTGACTACTGGATCTGAGGCATGCTTACCTCTGGATGATCTAGGATCTGAGATACTTCTGCCACCAGACATATTTCCTCCAGGAATGGGAGGTGGAGTTGAAGTGCTGAGCCACAGGGAGATCAGGTTGGTTAATGCGGACCGAGCGGAGGTGTTCGGCGAAACGAACGCCAAGCCTACGCTTGGTCTCACCAATGTAGATCAGCTGACATCTAGAGCAGCGGATGCAATAGATGAGGTTGGAGGAGGTGCAGGTGAACCTCTGTCGCACCTGGGATGACTGCTTAGGTCCTAGAATGGAGTCGAGGGAGGAGGTAAAGCGACAAGCGTAGCATCTCTTGCGATTGCAAGGGAAAGTACCCGGGGAGGGGGTGGGAAGGGAAGAATTGATCAGGGAGTTACGGAGGGAGCGGTCTTTGCGGAAAGCAGACAGTGGGGGGGGGGGGGGGGGGGGGGGGAGACGGGAGACGGGAAGATGTGGCGAGTGGTGGGGTCACTTGAGTATTAGTATTTATTAACCCTAATAGTAATAACCTCTGGCCAGAAAGAACTCTGAACATAAAGGCATCTCTTAATGAAAAAAGAAACAAGTGCTGGAATAATTCAGCAGGTCAGGCAGCATCCCTGGAGAAACATGGACAGGTGATTTTTCGGGTCAGGACCCTTCTTCAGACTGAAGAAGGGTACCGACCTGAAACATCACCAATCCATGTTTTCCACGGATGCTGCCTCGCCCGCTGAGTTACTCCAGCATTTTATGTCTAAACCAGCATCTGCAGTTCCTTGTTTCCTCATAGGAACAGAGCAGTTTGATTTTATGGAGATTCCATTTAACTGATAAGTGAGTGAGGCCTGTAGTGATTTTTCAGATACACAGTACAATCTCTCCAACATGGCTGAGAGACACCAAACACATTGTAAGTTCTGTTTCATGTTCAAATTCAGCTGATGCCAATGGAATCAGACCCTGACTGCTGGATGTTAGTGTGCTCACAATTCAGATCAGGAGCTGGTTTGATTGAATCATTGAAAGATACAGTATTGAATCAGACTCCTCGCTCCACTGAGTCCACACCGACCATCGATCACCCGTTCACACTAGTTCGACGTTATCCCATTTTCGCATCCAGTTCCTGCACATTAGGGGAAATTTACAGAGGCCAATTAACCCACAAACACGCACGTCTTTGGGATTTGGGTGGAAACTGGAGCACACGGAGACAACAAACACCTTCACAGGGAGAACATGCAAACTCCACACAGACTGCACCCAAGATCAGGACAGAACGCGAGTCTCTGGTGTTTTGAGGTAGCAGCTTGACCAGCTGTGCCACTGTGCTGCCTTTTGGGTATGGAAATGATTTTGCCACTGTCACAGAATTTAATACTGTTAATAATGTTGGTGTAACTGCAGCACCAACTCATTTCATTCTATAGTTCTGATGTAGTGTGGCAGTGGGAAGAGGAACAGAGTTATGCCTAAGACAAACCATAACAATGGCTCTCTATCCATTGTGTACAGTGGGCCCCACTCACAGCACTCAGTACATTATGTGGGCTGCACCCTTGATAGCCCAGTCCCCGTACATATACAGTGGCTTGCAAAAGTATTCATACCCCTTGAACTTTTCCACATTTTGTCACGTTACAACCACAAATGTAAATGTATTTTATTGGGATTTTATGTGATAGACCAACACAAAGGAGCGCATAATTGAGAAGTGGAAGGAAAATGATACATGGTTTTCAAATTTTTTTACAAATAAAAAAACTGAAAAGTGTGGCGTGCACAAGTATTCAGCCCCCTTTACTCTGATACACCTAAATAAAATCCAGTGCAACCAATTGCCTTCAGAAGTCACCTAATTAGTAAATAGAGTCCACTTGTGTGTAATCTAATCTCAGTATAAATACAGTGTTCTCTCAGAGGTTTGTTAGAGAACTTAGAGAAACATATAAATTAGGTGCAGGAGTAGGCCATTCGTTCTGTGAAGGCTGATCATCCAGAAGTTTACCTGTTATACCCTCTGAACCCTTAGCCACAAGGGCCACACAAACATATAGCATCATGAACTACCCTCTGTGGCAGAGAGTTTCCAAAGAAAAAAAACACATCATGAAGCCCAAGGAACACACCAGACAGGTCAGGGATAAAGTTGTGGAGAAGTTTAAAGCAGAGTTAGGTTATAAAAAAATATCCCAAGCTTTGAACATCTCACGGAGCACTGTTCAATCCATCATCTGAAAATGGAAATAGTATGGCACAACTGCAAACCTACCAAGACATGGCCGTCCACCTAAACTGACAGGCCGGGCAAGGAGAGCATTGATCAGAGAAGCAGCCAAGAGGCCCATGGTAACTCTGGAGGAGCTGCAGAGATCCACAGCTCAGGTGGGAGAATCTGTCCACAGGACAATTATTAGTCGTGCACTCCACAAATCGGGCGTTTATGGAAGAGTGGCAAGAAGAAAGCCATTGTTGAAAAAAAGCCATAAGAAGTCCCGTTTGCTGTTTGCCACAAGCCATGTGGGGGACAAGCAAACATGTGGAGGAAGGTGCTCTGGTCAGATGAGACCAAAATTGAAGTTTTGGGTCTAAATGCAAAACGCTATGTGTGGCGGAAAACTAACACTGCACATCACCCTGAACACACCATCCCCACTGTGAAACATGGTGGTGGCAGCATCATGCTGTGGGGATGCTTTTCTTCAGCAGGGACAGGGAAGCTGGTCAGAGTTGATGGAAGATGGATGGAGCCAAATACAGGGCAATCTTGGAAGAAAACCTGTTAGAGTCTGCAAAAGACTTGAGACTGGGGTGGAGGTTCACCTTCCAGCAGGACAACGACCCTAAACATACAGCCAGAGCTACAATGGAATGGTTTAGATCAAAGCATATTCATGTGTTAGAATGGCCCAGTCAAAGTCCAAACCTAAATCCAATTGAGAATCTCCGGCAAGACTTGAAAATTGCTGTTCACAGACGCTCTCCCTCCAATCTGACTGAGCTTGAGCTATTTTGCAAAGAAGAATGGGCCAAAATTTCAGTCTCTAGATGTGCAAAGCTGGTAGAGACATACTCCAAAAGTCTTGCAGCTGTAATTGCAGCGAAAGGTGGTTCTACAAAGTATTGACTCAGGGGGGCTGAATACTTTTGCACGCCACACTTTTCAGTTTTTTATTTGTAAAAAAATTTGAAAACCATGTATCATTTTCCTTCCACTTCACAATTATGCACCACTTTGTGTTGGTCTATCACATAAAATCACAATAAAATACATTTACGTTTGTGGTTGTAATGTGACAAAATGTGGGAAAGTTCAAGGGGTATGAAAACTTTTGCAAGCCACTGTATTTAAAATGATTGTTAACAGTATGTCACAAGGGTTGTGTGCAGATTGTTCCACAGGAGACCTACAAGCCATGGGTTGTGAAACAACACCAGCTCACACTATCTTTTAAACAACACCAAGCTTTATCCTTGAGGGGGAGCATGGAAGATTTGAGAGTGTTGTGGAGGGTTTCTTCAGGTAGTGTTGTCCCTAAACTACGATTCAGACCACCAGTCAGTAATGCTGAATGAAGAATAATCAACTCCAGCTTCCCATGTAAGCTATAAGACCGTATATGGCCTGTTCCCATTTTTGTTTGTGGGCTTGATGTTCCCAGACAGACCAATTCTACTGCTGCTTCTCTGGGGAGCCGTAACTTTCTGTGCCGTTTCTATTGTTTCCTTGCACTGTTATTTGAGTATCTTAGCAGAACAAGAGTGTGGTATTTGCGTGCATGTTGTTATGATCTCCGTTCAATATTCTCTCAGTTACAATGCGTGGGACCTCAGGTTTGACCTTAGAGTCAAACCTTTTTTACATTTAAATTTGTTTTTACAGATACAGCACGGAAACAGGCCCTTTGGCCCATCGAGTCTGTGTTGACCTACAAAAATCCCCTAACACTATCCTACACACACACACTAGGGGCAATTTACAATTGTACAAGGCTAATTAGCCTATAAACCTGTCCGTCTTTGTGGGAGGAAACCAGAGCTCCTGGAGAAAACCCACGCGGGTCAGAGGGAGAACGCGTAAACTTCATACAGACAGCATCCGTAGTCAGGATCGAACCCTGGCCCGTGGCGCTGTAAGACCGCAACTCTACCGCTGCACCACGTGTTTGAAGGCTCTGTGGGGAATCTGTCCGGACAGGATCCGATACAGAAATTGGTTCTTGTGCTGGCCCAGGAAGAAAGAAAATAATACCTATTTATGCAGCATCACTCACAACTTCAGAGCATTGCGAAGAATCTTTCAAACAAATAAGTCATTTTTGGAGGGTTGAGCAGGAAATGCAGCAGCCAATTCATGCACAGCAAATTTCCACAATTAGCAGCATGAAAATGAGCAATAGATTGACAGACCTGGTCTGACCAGGTCTGAAAAAGGGTTTTGAACTGAAACATCACCAATTATTTTTCTCCAGAGATGCCTGCTTAACCAGTTGAGTTACTCCAGCATTTTGTGTCTATCTTCAGTGCAAACCAGTGCAAACTTGTCCAAGGAATAAACCACCTGTGAAGAGTCACAGTGACATGCCTAACAAAGATGATTACGTTGGTTCTCCATCCATTGTTTGTGAGTGGGTCCCCATGGGATATACTTTGCCTTCTTCAAAATAAAACCCTAGATCCTGCCCTTGTGTGGGAAAACGAGGCCTCGGTTAATGTCACATCTCAGAGATAATGCCTCAGGCGGTGCAGGTTCTTGCCTGGAATGGCAGACTGCACTTCCTTTGGTAATCTCTGTCATGGAATTGACACCCATTAAGGTTTAGTAAGGGGCAAATTAAAACAGGATCTTTGCTGTTTCTCAGTTGTTCCCAGAAGCCACGTTCCTCTTTTTGGAGCAATAAGGTTTATTATTGACACAAGATGTAGTGGACTGTCATCCAGTCCAATCATGGTGTACATGAGCGCAAACATACACATCGTCACGTTTTGGCACCATCTTCCAATTTCAAAATGTCTGAATCGTCCGACCTTGGCCTTCGGAGATACACAGCAATTATCTTCTCACATTACCATATGTGGTAATGGATCACACTACCATCATTAGGCTGGAGGCTGGGCCTGCTGAGTAACACCAGCATTTTGTGTTTATCTTCAGTATAACCCGGCATCTGCTGTTCCTTCCTACACATGGAGGCTGCCATTACAGTTATAGATCAGAGGGGGTCAACCCCCTTGAGTAAGGCACTTCACTCTGGGTGTCTTGGGACAAAATTCGATCTCATTTCACCACTTCGAGGAATCCACAGGATTTTGTATCCACAATGCCTCTATGCGGAATTTGCTAACCTATAGCCAAAAATCCCCACAAGCCCATCAGCAATTAATCTTCCAAATTAACATAGACTTCAAAGACACTGGATAGTTAAGCACCATTTCATCTTAACATTCCACATTTAAGTTTACTTAACACCACTGCAGTTATCAAACATAATATCCTCAAAGTATACTGCAGGCACTGCCACAACAGATTAATATTGAATCTGTATGTACATCGACAGAATTTAGTTTAGTTTAGTTTAGAGATACAGCATGGAAACAGGCCCTTCGGCCCATCGAGTCTGCGCTGACTCTACATTTACACCAAGCAAATTCACCTACATACCTGTACAACTTTGGAGAGTAGGAGGAAACTGAAGATTTTGGAGAAAACCTATTCGGTCATGGGGAGAAAGTACAAACTCCGTACAGACAGCACCCGCCGTGGTCA
Organism: Leucoraja erinaceus; assembly: GCF_028641065.1. Taxonomy (NCBI): domain Eukaryota; kingdom Metazoa; phylum Chordata; class Chondrichthyes; order Rajiformes; family Rajidae; genus Leucoraja; species Leucoraja erinaceus. Next base: position 17,005,145 of record NC_073403.1, read on the forward strand.
GGATCGAACCCAGGTTTCCGGTGCTGCAAGCGCTGTAAGGCAGCAACTCTACCGTTGTGCCACTGTGCTGCCCTAATTCTTCAGATAAGTTGTTGATGTTTCTCAGTGAAAGAGTAAACAATTTGATTAACAGGAAAGAAAAATTGCATTGAAAAAAAGCCCTTTGGCCTACAATGTCTATACCAAACATGACGCAAGTTAAATTAATCTCCTCTGCATACACATGATACATATCTCTCCATGTCCTACGCATCCATGTGCCTATCTAAAAGCCTCCTAAACGCTACCAGCACATCTGCATCCAGCTTCACCCCTGGCAGATGCTGCCTGTTCCCCCCCCTGAGTTCCTACAGCACATTGTTTTTTGCTTAACCATAAAGAGCTGCCACTGGGGAACTTGAAATTGTGCCTTCAAGTGTTTAGATGCTCTATCATCTGTAGAGGCAAACTTTCCTGAGACGTACAAGCGCTTTGTTTGAAGCTGGTACATGTGAAGTGCAACTCAGGACATCAGTGCTAGTGAGCATGGACGTGGAAATCTTAAATTTCCTGACAACTGCTCGCTAAGATTTAGGCTGATTATATTTACACTATGAACAGGCCTGGATAGAGTGGATGTGGAGAGGATGTTTGGGACTGGAGGTCATAGCCTCTGAATGAAAGGGCGTTCCTTTAGGAAGGAGATCAGGAGGAATTTCTTTAGTCAGAGGGTGGTGAACCTATGGGGTTCTTTGTCACAGAAGGCTGTGGAGGCTCTCGATGGATAGTTTTAAGGCAGAGATAGATATATTCCTGATTAGTACGGGTGTCAGGGGTTATGGGGAGAAGGCAGGAGAATGGGGTTAGGAGGGAGAGATAGATCAGCCATAATTGAATGGCGGAGTAGACTTGATGGGCCGAATGGTCTAATACTGCTCTTATCGCTTATGACCTTATGAACAAAATATCCCTATAAATTCAAGGAGGTAGTAGCTCAATAATGCTGTCTCCCTCAACACCTGAAAACCATGACCACCAGGTTCAAGAACAGCTTCTTCCCAGCAATTATGAGGCTCTTGAACACTGCACAGCCACAGCCTCAGTTACTATAATCTTATATGGACTATGTTTTTGTTCGCACTATGGAATTTGGTTTTGCACTATTGTGGTTACATGGTATTATGCTTATTAATTTATTATACTATTGATTATTACATATTTATCTGTGTGCTAGTGGATTTGCAATTCTGTAAGTATTAATTCTGTTCCCAGTACACATGGCATTTGATCCTTGTCTTGATCTAAGGCATCCCTTCAAAAGTAATGACATTATTTTCCTCATTGGAAACCCTTGGACTTTACTGGACTTTACTGCACTAGACATTATTCTCTTTATTCTGTGGAAGGATCGATGTATTCTCATGCAATACATGATCATGTATTGTCTTTCCACTGACTGGTTAACACGCAACAATAAACTAAACTTAACTAAATTCCTCCCCATGTTCTCTATATAAAGTAATTGTCCGATTTTGATTTGAGTGCGCAAGTTGTTTGATAATGGATTGTGCGAATTCCTCCTGTGCTTTTGCGAAGGCTAGATTACCTGGTTGCTCAACATTTTTACTCAAAGCTGTTGACAAAGCTGTTGAGCTCCCTTACTCCACAATACTCAGTGTTTTTTCTACAGGCAAAAAGATGCCCGTACACATTTCGTTCCTTGCTGTTCATGTCTATGGCAGATCATTATCCTATAAACTGCTTAGGTTGTTTAAGGACCTGACTGCTTAATTTAATTCATACATTTTATTTTTTGAACTACAGTAATCTTTTTATATTATTCGTAATTTGAAAATCTAGTATTTAACTTTTCCGGTGTACTGGGGCTTACTGTCACACACAAAACATTGGGTAAGCACGTCAATTAAAAAATAAATCACACTTATCGCCAATTTCTTTCCATCGATTATACCTCACACCTGTTTTGATTTTGTGACCAATCAACTAATTTAACAAATTAATCAATAAAAAGTATTAAATCAACATGTATAATCACAAAAATAACACCTTTGAAGTACTTATAGTTAAATGAACATTGTGGGACCAACCTCATTACTTTAATGACTGCCGTACAAGAAGCAAGTAGTCCCTTCTGCAGCCTACTCTGGTGAACTTCATACACCTGACGGCAATTTTGATTTAAATTGGCAGAGGTTTATTGTTGCCAAATGACATTGTTCCCTCGGCTAATACAATCAAAGGATAATGTGAGTTATGATTGTGTGAATTAGGACAGGAAAAGATTATCTTGTCCGTCACGCCTGTCCCATCCTGAAATGCTGCAAACTGCACCAGCATATCCCCTCCCACCACACCCACAATCCTTCCACCCCTCTCATCACAACACTGCTCTTTTCACCTTCAGTCTCCTGCAGTGTTGGAACCAAGCTGACTGCAAGCTGCAGGAAGGATCTCATGTTTCTCCTGAGTATTCTGAACCAAAAACCGAGTTTAACTGTGTTTTCCATCTTCCCGCAGGCAGGGGTTGCAGTGGGTGGGGGTTAGCGGGGATGGGGCAGGGGTGAACTGGCTCTATAAGTCCATACCCGGTATCAGAAGGCAATTCTCACCTACCCTTTCTACATTCACAGAAAAACCACTGGGTATGCCTTTGAAATACATCCAAGTTAAATGGACATTGCTGAACCAACCACCTTATTTAAAAAACTGCAACACAAGAAGCAAGTAGTTCCTTGTGCGTGAACCCATTTCAAACTCTAATTTTCTATCTTCATCCTTTCTTTAATATTTTTTCTTCACTATCCTGAAATAATATGCATTTTTCCATAGCTACTCTCCACATATTTTGTTTCTTGAATAAAATGGGTTCTCCCCCTTTCCCCAAATATATATATATATTAGATTCCATTGGCAATAGTCATTCAGAGGAAATCCGTATGTGTAGCACCTTATGCCCTCGGGTAGAATCAGAAAGATCTCATAGGATATTCTCAAGAAGAAGATGCACTTTTACCTGGCAATCATTTTGTTTCTAATGTAACCAACTAAGGATTAACCAAGCTTTTCTGGATTCTTGCTGTCAAAGAATGGGTTGCATTCTTTCCCTCTGTGGCACTGATGACTTCTCAAATATACTCGATTGCATAATGACAGTTGAACAGCTGAAAAGACGCGATGTAATTGCAGGTTTTGATTGATGAATTGAAAGATACAGAATGGAAATAGGCTCTTCGGTCCACTGGTCCACGCCGACCATCGCTCTCTCGAGGCAATTTACACAGAGGCCAATTAAACTACAAACCCGCACGTCTTTGGGATGTGGGAGAAAGTCCGAGCACCTCACAGTCACAGGGAGAACGTGTTATCTACATACATGCAGCACCCGAGGTCAGGATTGAATGTGGGTCTTTGGCACTGTGAAGCATCAGCTCCACCTACTGCGTTACTCAGCCGCCCTGTGAAAGTTGGATCTGTTAATATTCTATCGGCTACACTTTCATCACTGATGCTCTGGGAAATGAATGGTTGGGTAAATGCATCTCCCTATTCAAGCATTTCCTCAAACTGGAGACATCTTGACCTAGATTCACCTGCATGTACATCGACTTCCAATTTATTCCAATTGGTCCATTTCAAGACTAGGAGTCTATTCTATTTTCAGCTCTTTCCTCTGATTATGTTTAACGGCTTTGAAAAACTCACCATTGTTTAGTTCTCAGGAGATTTACTTTCAGAATTATTTCCTGCGGATATTTTATATTTTATTAATAAAATTCCTTTTGTGGGATGCTCTTTTCCAAATTTAGGGCAAGGTGCTGATACTTGGATAGATTATAATGAAGTGGTTTGGGTCATGCAGTTATCAATTCTATCAAATAACAAAAAACAAATAAAAGGGTCTGAGGCAGGGTCTCAACCTGAAACGTCACCTATTCCTTTTCTCCAGAGTTGCTGCCTGACCCGCTGAGTTACTCCAGCTTTTTGTGTCTATATTTGGTTTAAACCGGCATCTGCAGTTCCTTCCTACACAAATATAAATAAATGTTGTGCAAATTTTTTGTTATAGAGTCATAGATCGATAGCAAAGATTTGCCAATGAGGAAACCACAGAAGCATTGACTACAGATAGCCCATGGGGTCAGCTTTCCTGAGTTATTGACGTGAGATATTTAGGGGTGGCACGGTGGCATAGCGGTAGAGTTGCTGCCTTACGGTGCCAGAGACCCGGGTTCGATCCTGACTATGGGTGCTCTCTGTGCGGAGTTTGTATGTTCTCCCTGTGATTGCGTGGGTTTTCTCCATGTGCTCGGGTTTCCTCCCACACTCCAAAGACGGACAGGTTTGTAGGTTAACTAGCTTCGGTAAAAATTGTAAATTGTCCCTAATGTGTAGAATTATTAGTGTGAGCATGAGGGGTGATTGCTGGTCAGCGCGGACGAAGGACCCGTTTACACGCTGAACCGCTAAAGTCTAAAGTCTAAGGAGACCTGATTGAAATGTTCAAAATTAGCAAGGGCTTTGATAAATTAAATTAAAAAAAATAATTTCCATGATGTGAGTAAAAGTGGGAGGTGGATAGGTGGATTGTTAATAGCAGGAGTGGGCTCCATCAGGGTGGCCTGTGGCCTTGGGCTTCCCAGTAATTAACTAATGTTAATGTTAGCTGTACATAACTTTGAGCAGAGCATATGTCTGTTTAAAGTTACTTTCCATAAATGGTCAAATTTAAATTCTCACACACACCCTTAATTAAGCACCAACAGAAACAGTGGTGGAAACATAATCTATAAATAGTTTTTAAGAGGGATGTGTGATTAAAAATCGAAAAAACAAAACAAAAATTGGGGACAGAGTAAGGAAATGGTTTTGGGGATATAATGGAACTACAGATTTTGAAATCTTGAACAAAACACAAAGAGCTGGAGCAACTCAGCGGGTCAGTCAGCATCTGTGGAGGGATTGGACAGATGTTTCTGGTTGGGACCCTTCTTCTAACTGAGCATTTTTGCACATCTGACATTTTGACAGCCGGGGAAGATGTTAGATTTAGCTCAGTTAGCTTGGTCTATTGTCACGTGTACCGAGGAACAATGAAAACCCACTTTACAACCGGTGAAACTAGTGTGGATGGGACATATTGGCTGGTGTGGGCAAGTTGAGCATTGTACATCAAGTCACTGAAAGTAAGCATGCAGGTACAGCAGTCGGTAAAGGAAGCGAATGGCATGTTTGCCTTCGTAGCGAGAGAATTTGAGCATAGGAGCAAGGAGATCCTCCTGCAGTTGTCTATGACCACACCTGGAATACTGTGAGCTATTTTGGTCTCCTATGTGAGGAAGAACATTCTTGCTATTGAGGAAGTGCAGCGTAGGTTCACCAGGTTAATTCCCCGGATGGCGGGACTGACATATGATGAAATAATGGACCTATATTCACTGGAATTTAGAAGGATGCGAGGGGATCTTATAGAAACCTATAAAATTCTTAAGGGATTTGACAGGCAAGAAAAATGTTCCCGATGTTGGGGAAGTCCAGAACCAGGGATCACAGTTTAAGAATAAGCGGTCGGCCATTTAGGACTGAGATGAGGAAAAACCTTTCCTGAGAATTGTGAATCTGTGGAATTCTCTGCCACAGAAAGCATTGGAGGCCAATTCACTGGATGTTTTCAAGAGAGAGTTAGATTTAGCTCTTAGGGCTAATGGAATCAAGAGATATGGGGAGAAAGCAGGAATGGGGCACTGATTTTGGATGATCAGCCATTACCGTATTGAATGGCGGTGCTGGGTCTAACCAGTGTCATGTTCATTTGCTATAATCTGACTGCTTTAGTTGTATTGAGATCCATGAGAGGTCAAGGCGGTGGGTTGTACTGCCCAGCCAACATACGAATGAGGCATGGAATTTAAATGTGCCATGCCTTGTGTCTGTGACAGCACTCAGCCCTCCTGGCCCTGTTAATATTGATCCTATTAAGTCCGTGTCTGTCTCTGTTACGCTCAACAGTACTGAGTAACTACTGCTGTTGTCTAAGAACAGTACAGCACAGGAAAAGGCCAAGCCAAGCCTAACTAATTTCATTTGCCTATACATGATGAATGTCACGACATTCACTGCATAGTCATGTGCCTATCTAAAAGCCTCTTAAATGTTCATGTTCACAAGCTCTGTGAGCAGAATTAGGCCATTCGGCCCATCAAGTCTACTCTATCCTTCAATCATGGCTGAACTATCTTTCCCTCTCAACCCAGTTCTCCTGCCTTCACCCCATAGCCCCTGACACTGGTATTATTCAAGAATGCCACTATTGTATCTGCTTTCTCCACCACCCCTAGCAGCACATTCCAGGGACCCTCCACCCTCTGTGTAAAAAAACCTGTCCTGCACATCTCCTTTAAACTTTGCCCCTCTCACCTTAACCCTATGCTCTCTGGACTTTGGCATTTGCACACTAGGGAAAATGGTTCTGACTATTTACCGTATCGTTGCCTCTCCTAATATTATAAACTACTATTGGGTCTTCCCTGACCAACCTTGTATGGTAATAACTGCAATACTGGAAGTATGCCTTTCCTTTATTGTGGGTTCAGCATCGGTCAAATAATGGGGTTGAAAAGGAACTGTAAATTAAGCGGCATGCTTTGACACCGCTCTGCGATGTATGAAGAATCGTGTCAGAATGCCACACTGCGGCGGGGTCAGAGGTCAGCAGATGTGACCCGGTGTCGGGGGAACTCTCTCAAGGCCTGCAGAAGGGTGGAAAAATCTTTGACGCTTTTCCTCAATGGCTCTAGCTGGCTAACACAACACAGCTGACCGAACACAAACAGAGGTGGTGTAATACACTAAAAGCTGCACTTCCTGTGAAACTTCCAGCCATTTTTCCTGTGAAAATCCAGACGGCTGATTTTTTGTTTCCTGGCAATAGTTCAGAAGTGGCCCACTTTCTTTTAACTCAATCAATATCCATCAAGACACGGCTGCTTGGTTGTGACAAATGACCAAATGATCAACTTGACTTCACTGGAGAAAAAGGCATTTTGACCGCAACGACACATCTGTCCAAAATTCTATCCTATAACTCTGTGTGTTAGCAAGAAACAACTTAATTGGGATTTGTAGCGTTGTGCAGGAGTGTAGGTATATCCTTTTGTGGAAGGGAACTGACCTCTCATTCTTCACTAAATAACCCCTGCATGGTCTTGAATAGAAGGAAAACCTCTTAATGAAACATCAAGGGATCCAAAGATAATTTTTCATTCATTTTGTTTTTAAACAGTGGAACATTTTTTTTTGTTGAATTATTTGACTTTGTATCTCGTGACATCTGGCAGAGTGTCAGCTGGAACTTTGACAGCTGTGCAAGATGTTAGTTCAGAGAGGAGACTGGGATGCCTGCTCAGGTCAGAGGGCTCAGTTATGCCATCTATCAAACGTTTCACTCTGAGCTCCATGTCTCGCAGAGGGGCCTGTAGTTTCGGAGATGCTTGGTGTGACACTGCGTTCAATGGTAAAGCTTCAATCCATTCCCAATGCCTTAGACATCTGAACACCATCAAGAACAGCATTTCACATTCCACTTGTGTAGCTTACAAACCAATGGTATGAACATTGACAGACACTCAGCAGGTCAGGCAGCATCACTGGAGGAAAATGATAGGTAATGTTTCAGCATGTGGCCCTTCTTCAAAACTTCTTCAGAGTCAGAAGAAGGGTTCTGACCCAAAACTTCACCCATCCTTTTCCTCCAGAGATGCTGCCTGACCAGTTGAATTACTCTAGCACTTTGTGTCTATCTTAGGGAAAATAACAGCGTCTGCAGTTCTTTGTTTCTACAGCATGACGTTGAGTTACCCAGTTGAATCTTGTGCAGACAAAGGATCTTCTGCTTTGGCCAACCAGCTGAGTTTTAAGATTCAGTTTGTTAACTGAAGGCTTTCTCAGTTTTAATTATAAAAAAACTCTGGTAGAGCTGCTGCATCACAGCACCAGAGACCCAGGCTTGATCCTGACCTTGAGAGCTGTCTGTGTGGAGTTTGTACGTTCTCCCTTTGACCATGTGGGTTTCCTCCGGACTCTCCGGTTTCCTCCCACATCCTAAAGACGTGCAGGTTTGTAGGTTAATCAGCCTCCGTAAACTGCCTCCAGTGCGCAGGGAGTGGATGAGAAGGTGGGATAACACAGAACTAGTGTGAACGGGTGATCGATGGTCTGTGTGGATTCAGTGGTCGGAATGGGCCTGTTTTCATGCTGTATCTCTAGACTACATTAAACTAAACTAAAACCTACATTGAAATTCTCTAGTGCGGTCTTAAATTTGTGGGTTTGTTGAGGGATGCTTGGTGTGAAACGATGGCCCAGGTTTAGTTTTGAGATTAGTTTAGAAATACAGCATGGTAACAGGCCCTTCGGCTCACTAAGTCCACGCCAACCAGTGATTCCCGTACACTATCACTATCATGCACACTAGGGAATATTGACAATCTTTCCCAAAGCCAATTAACCTACAAATCCCTACTTCTTTAAACGTGCGAGAGGACACCAGAGCACCCGGAGAAAACCCACGCAGTCATGGGGAGAACGTACAGATTCTGTACACACAGCGTCAGTAGTCAGGATGGAACCCGGGTCTCTGGCGCTATAAGGCAGCGACTTTACTGCTGCTGCACTGTGCCACCCTTTTCAGCTGTTTCAGTCCTCTGTACGCAGCGGGTTGGAACCTACAGTGACAAATTCCACAGTGTTCACTTGCCGAGGGTACCCAATACTCAGCTGGGTGACGGCATACATAAATCCAATCACAAAGGTGGGAGAGGAGTCATGAGAGTGATGAATGCTACACTGGTTTGGCATGTTTAGCAGCCTGATTAATCATTTGGTTCATCTGGCTGTCAAACCACTGTGACACACGGGCTTCCAAAAAGAATTCAACATCATTCAACTTTTTCAAATGGCCTTACGAATGTTCAGAAACATTCAAATGCACTTTAAACCAAGTAAATTATTTAACTAAACCAAAAAAAAGAAAGAGTAGTAATTCAACAACTTTGCTTGCAAGCAACAAATAACGAGGTTGCCGCACCATATCTGACCGGTTGCAGGATATTGGAGGATCATTCAGTCAGTGTAAGTACTGGGGAACCTTTACAACTTTGCACTTCCTCACTGGACTTAATTTCAACATGGGGGTCAATTCTTGAAAACTACCACATTTAGCTGACACCAACATCAGGGCTTTACAGATGCACAGAAATCATGAACTTGCAGCAACCCCTGTAATGAATGGTAAGCCGTTCTGTGGGTATCTGCCAATATTTCCCTGCAAAATTTGGGCCATTAACTTAATCCTACCTACATCAACCACAAAAGACATTCTCAAGGCTTTTTATAAAAACATATTCGAGTGAGAAATAGGCGCTCATTTAAAATCCATCAATTATGTTCTGTTATATCAAATAACTCTCCAAAGATAACAATTTGTCCACCCATCACTTGCCAGGCTTTGTCCTGCCTCTACCTCTACCTCTCATTTCCAGCTTTCTCACTCCTACTGCAATCAGACTGGAGAATAGACTTGACCCGAAACATCGCCTGTCCATCCCCACCACAGATGCTGCCTGACTCGCTGATGTCCCCCTTCTGTTGTGCATCATAATTTGTTCATTTTATTTAACTGAAGATTTCTCATGAAACATTGGATGGAGCAGTGAACTAGACTTCCAATCACAGTGGCAATGTAATCTTAGCTCTGTGACAAAGTGTAGGTTGACAACATCACAAATGGACGGGTACATGGATTGGAAAGGTTGAGAAGGATGTGGGGCAAATGCAGGCAGATGGAATTAGTGTAGATGGAGCCTCTTGGTCACTGTGAGCAAGGTGGGCCAAAGGACTGTTTCCATGCTGTATGACTCTAGGAGCTCTGTAACTAGGGGCATCTTGGTTGGCAAGGACAAGTTGGGCCAAAGAGCCTGTTGCCCGCCAAATAACTCTATGACTCTATTGAGTACTATGTCCATTGAGGACTTTGTTTACCAACCTGTTGAGCTACTGCTGTAAATCAGAATTGTATTGTTCCATTCCAGTACATATGACAATAAAACACTCTTGACTCTATAACTACATTCCCCTCTTGGATAGGACTCGCAATCCCGTTCTTCCCTGCTGCTGTGAGACTGAAAGTTAGTGTGCGATCAAACTAGCCGCATTATGAGGGGATATTCCTGGCACATTCCCACCATGGATCAGGGCTGGTTGGAGGGAAGGTGGTCTTTGCATCCTCTCATTAGCTCCTAAGAGTCATACAGTGTGGAAACAGGCCCTTCGACCCAACTTACCCACACAGATCAACATATCCCATGTATACCATTCCCACCTGCTTGCATTTGGCCCATATCTCTCTAAACCTGTCCTATCCATGTGCCTACCCAAATGTTTCTTAAACGGTGCAATACTACCTGCCTCACCTACCTCCTCCAGCATCCCGTTCCATACACCCACCACCCTTGGGTTCCTATTAAATCTCCCCCCCCCCCTCCTTGTAAACCTATGTCCTCTGGTTCTTGATTCCCCAACTCTTGCCTAAAGACTGTGCGTCTATCCGACCTATTCCTCAGTCCTGGGAGTAGATTCTTTGTTTATTCTGTGCAGAAGGTGCAAGGCATAGAGCTTAAGTAAGTAAGAAAAATAAATACCTCAAAAGCACCACTGGCAGCTGCCAGGATTTTCTGCTTTCTGAAAGAATTCCTCTGGCTTCAGACATTGCCTTGGACATGGAAATAGGATTCTTTCAGTAATATCCATTTTATAAACTTACATTATGGAACTAAAATAGCCACTAAACCAACATAATAGTTCCAACAACAAAACTGTATTCAGGCTGTATAAGTTTAATTTTCCATCTGCCCTGATGTTGCTCATTAATTACTGAAACTCAAAAGTACTGTTGGCCCTAAGACTGAATAAACACTTCACAGCTCCCTATATGACATTACTATTCATATAATTCTCAGTCACAACAAATCTATTGATGCAGGATAATGTATATTTTCCACCTCCACTCTGCATTAGCCTGTTAATTACGTAAATCTCAAATGACTGGTGGCTATTTTACCACATGAGCACCTAACACCTACCTATAACATTCCACCGCAGTTTTAATAGACTCATTAACCTGTTTATTTTAAATGGGTTAATATTTCAAATAAAATGCTGCCAGAGAAATTCCATCCGAAGCCATAAAACATTCGTCCTACTCGAGCTACAAGATTGCCAAGGAATCTCAAATCACTGTAAATATTTATGCTTTAAAAAAAACTAAAATACTTATCTCACTCAGGTTCAAATAGATCAAAGTGTAATGCTAAAGTAGATATTTTAATGTGATTTAAAAAATAATGATAAATAAAAAAATAAAACATTTGTTTGGCTTTCAAACTTCTTTCCACCCGTTTCTTCTCCTGAAGAAAGTAGATCATTCTTTTACTGGTTGCAACTCCATGTCCAGCTTTGTGTCCTCCCATCGTAGGGGATATTGAAACTGGGACAAAAGTACAAGAGGTTCCCAGAAGTCGACCAAAATCATTGTAATTGACTGTGCTAAACACTCAGCATAGTATTAGCACATTTTAGATGTGAATTATCACATAAAGGCTGAGAATTTAGAATGCTTAGGTCTGTTTATTTTATCCTAATATAATTAGTCATTGAGCTATAAAGCACAGAAACAGGCGCTTCAGCCCAATTCGTCCATGCCGACCAGGATGTTTATGATATGATATGATATGCCATTTATTGTCACTATACATGTACAGTGAAACTGAAAGCTGCTCGTACTCGGTGCATACATACAATTTAGCACAAAAAACAAGAGACAGAAAAACAAAAAACAGAAGGGAGAATGGGGGGGGGGATGGGGGGGGGGATAGGTGCACAATTTCTGCGGCGCTACATACATATATACATATATACAGATGGAAGTCCGTGGTGTTGGGCAGTGAAGTCAGTGCATGTGTGAATTAGAATTAATAGTAGTTAAAATTCTCGGAAAGCAACTATTTCTGAGTCTATTAGCTGAGCTCATCCCACTTTTCTGTATCTGGCCCATAGAGCTTCACACCTTCCTTTTCACGTACCTGTCCGAATGCTTTTTAAATATCATAATTGTACCTGCCCCTAAAGCTTCCTCTGGCAGCTCATTCCATATCCATATATGCACCACCCTCTGTCCAAAGTTTCTGATCCAATGATTCATAGGAACATAGAAACACAGAAATTAGGTGCAGGAGTAGGCCATTCGGCCCTTCGAGCCTGCACCGCAATTCAATATGATCATGGCTGATCATCCAACTCAGTATCCCGTACCTGCCTTCTCTCCATACCCTCTGATCCCCTTAGCCACAAGGGCCACATCTAACTCCCTCTTAAATATAGCCAATGAACTGGCCTCAACTACCCTCTGTTACAGAGAGTTCCAGAGATTCATCACTCTCTGTGTGAAAAAAGTTCTTCTCATCTCGGTTTTAAAGGATTCCCCCCTTATCCTTAAGCTGTGACCCCTTGTCCTGGACTTCCCCAACATCGGGAACAATATTCCTGCATCTAGCCTGTCCCACCCCTTAAGAATTTTGTAAGTTTCTATAAGATCCCCTCTCAATCTCCTAAATTCTAAAGCGTATAAACCAAGTCTATCCAGTCTTTCTTCATAAGACAGTCCTGACAACCCAGGAACCAGTCTGGTGAACCTTCTCTGCACTCCCTCTATGGCAATAATGTCCTTCCTCAGATTTGGAGACCAAAACTGTACGCAATACTCCAGGTGTGGTCTCACCAAGACCCTGTACAACTGCAGTATTCCAACGACACACTGTGTATATGGGTGAGTTTGTGTGTGTGGGCACATGCGTGTGTGTGCATGGGTGTATGTGCGCGCATGTGTGCGCGTATGTTAATGCATCACAAGGCTTTAGCATCCTAAGATTGGTCAGCTCTCTACTTTATTGCCCAGAAAGTGAATGTGTTGGACAAAAGACAAAGTTTTTTATTTTCACACATGTGATGTTGAATTAGGGAGTGATTAAATATTTTTCTCTACATCTTCAATGAAGAACCCTCAGTCTGTGGCCTTAACCTTCCTGTTTAGCAACAGATAATTTATTAAGGTTAGTCGACTATTGGTTCAGTTTTCAGCTTTCAGTTCAGCAAAGTTTCAAAGTTGAACGCATTTCTAAAAATCCCATAACACCTTATCAATCTATGTGTTAGTTCTTAAAATGATTATTATTTTGTAATGTAAAGCCCATACTGTGCGGGACTTCTCCCGCTTGAGAGATGGCTATTTCAAATCAGAAAATAAAATAGGTCGTGTTCCTCAGTGCAGCCACCTCCCACCAAGAGTGTGACAGATTCCTGACTTATCCACTGTGTTACATGTATGAAAAATAGGTTCCCAGTCAATTTTACGATATTGAGTTGACTCTTCAATTCAAACGCAACATGAATGGGAAATGGTGAAGTGTTTCAAATTTGATTATAATAAGCTGAATGTGGCGGAGAGTAAAATACATTTGGCTGTTTTGACTCCGCAGTCTCCATCCACGGGGCCAGGTCTGAAACTCGTACATCATCAATCAGCATTGCAGCCCAGTAGAACAAGGAGGTAAGGAAAAAAAAATAAATCTCAGTTTCAGCAAGCACGATCTATGACCCTGACATCACTTGGGAAGCTAGTCAGAGTAATCTCCAGCCGCAGGCTCGGTGCATTCTGTATGTGTGGCCGTGTTCACCCACATGGTACACATCTCTGTTTACAGGACAGTGCTCGGCTGTTTCCACATGAAGCCACTTCTTGAGGGGATTAAACAAGACGTTCTCTGCTGTGTATTTCTCAGAAACACGTACACATGCAGATGGAGGAAATTCGCACTCATTACATTTCTAAGTTGAAATAAAAAATTGTGTCTCAAGAGTAAAGGACCAATTTTGCTGAGAACTAATTTAGTCATTAGGATGCTGTGGTTCTCCATAGCGAAGCATACTCTAGACTTTAGACTTTAGAGATACAGCACAAGAACAGGCCCTTGGGCCCACCGAGTCTGCGCCGACCAGCGATCACTCCTGTACACTAACACTATCACACAATTTTCAATTTTTACTGAAGCCAATTAACCTACAAACCTGCACGTCTTTGGAGTGTGGGAGGAAACTGGAACACCCAGTGAAAACCCACATGGTCACAGGGAGAACATACAAACTCTCCATATATACAAGACCCATAGTTAGGATCGAACCCGGGTCGCTGGCGCTGTAAGGCAGCAACACTACCGCTGTGTCACTGTGTGCCATTCGACTCAATGGGTCACATGGCATAATTCTGCTCCTATGTCTAATGTCTTATGATCACCGCTGAATGTAAGATGTTGGGTGAACTGTGTCAATTCAAACAACAATTTACTGATACATATTTTAATTATTTTTTTCTTCTTTCGTACATCATTTCTTGTCCGTCCATTATAGGCCTGGAACTCACAGGACAATTGAGTGTCAACCACAATGGTAGGGTCTGGAATTACATAGAATGAGGATAGACCTGATTTATATTGTAGACTTCCTTCGCTAAAGAACATCTGTTAAACCAATCGGCTTTTATGATAATCTGGTGGGTTTTCAAGATTCTCGTTATTGTGTATGTTTGTGTATGCATGTGTGTGAGGGTGTGCATGTGCGTATGTATGCATGTGCACGTGTGCGTGCATGTGTGTGCGTGTGCGTGTGCATGTATGCATGTACGGGTGTGTGCATATATGTATGTGTGTGCATGTGTGTGTGTGTGTGTGCCCGTCCATGCATTCGTGTGTATGCACTTGTGTAAAACACGAGGTTTTCATGCAACAATAATGGGAGGGTCAATTGTCAGTATAAGGGCAGTGTGATAAACATTCCTCATGCTCAATGTACTCACTACTGGAGATTCCATCTCCCTGGAGACTGCCACTCTGATCTGGCTCACAATATTATTAGCTTTGTCCAAATCCACTTGCCTTTATTAGCCTCCATATTTACTCTTTGTCTAGGCCTTCATCCTAACTGGAATTCATTCTGGGTTCAGAGCCATGGAGTCGTGTTTAGCACAGGACTCGAAATGGCATTAGCTTTGTTTATTTGGGTTGGTGTTAGCGATAGGGTTACGGTTAGTGTTAAGGTTAGGGTTACCTGCCTTTATTATTTAGGAAGTTGAGGGTGATATATAAAAAGAAACTTCTTTCTACATCTGTGCAGAAGCTGGGTGAGGGAGGGATTATTTTTTCTAACTCGACCATCAAGTTCAATGTCACATTGGCCTTGGATCTGTTGGCCACCTTAAATAGACTTAAATAGTCATTGACTGTAATGATGAGGTGCCTAACATCTGTTTATGACTCCCTTCCAGAAATTGAATCATGTTGAGTGATCAAATCTGGCTCAAGTTTTACTGGCATTTGCTGAGGCAGGAAAGGGATTTATTTTCCTAAGTTTATCTTCATCTGGAGCCATTGACTGTAACATAACTGTCTGTTTCGTGCCTGTATTATAGTGCTAACATCCTTTTAATGGCCTTTACAAACATTTACAAATTCCCATTGATTAGAATATTTCCATGAAGGCGTTGATACATTCATTAAAATATTTTTACAGAGACATTAACACACATTTCATAATAATGTAAAATCACCGTTTGCATTTTTAATCTAACCATTTACAATCTTTAAACTTGCTGAATATTGATTCACGGATAAATTTACCAAACTCCATTAGCTACTGTGCTTTATATAGTTGAAAGATGCAAACTTTCCCCCCATTGTCTCTTTTTAGTGTCCAATACTATTCACAACGTTACAGGAAATTTGTACATCACTGGAGAATATACTGGGGATATCTACGAGGATGTTGCCTGGGCTGGAACATTTTAAAATCAGGAAAGCAAATTCTTCAGAACAGGGGTTGAGTGGAGACTTAATTGAGGTAATTGACGTTCATGTAAATAGTAAGGAATCTATTTGATGAATAGATTTGAAGTAATTGTTAGGAAGATTCCAAGAGGAGATGAGGTACGTTTTTGGGAATGCAATGAATTGCAGATGCTAATTTGCAAAATAAACAAAACAAGTTTAAAGAAGGGTCCCGACTTAAAACGTTGACTATCCATGTCCTCCAGAGATGCTGCCTGTCCTGCTGAGTTATTGCATTGCATTCATTGTTTTTTAGGGGGGAGGGGGATGTTTTTGCTCCTCTGGGCTGAGAGAGGACTGGCACTCAATGCCTGAAAGGGTGGATGGGGCAGAACCTCTCATCTTGAACGTTATTGGGATGAGTTCTAGAACTCCAGGACTATGGATCAAGCCCTGGAAAATGGGATTAGGCTGGGTAGCCCTTGTACATTCTGTGTTGTGATTCTTTTGATGATTTGAACAAGTCAACGTTATGTTTGTTTTGTCTTGAACTACCATAAGCGCTGCCACCTTTTTAGTTTAGTTTAGTTTAGTTTAGTTTAGAGATACAGCGCGGAAACAGGCCCTTCGGCCCACTGGGTCTGTGCCGACCAGCAATCCCTGCACTTTAACACCATCCTACACCCAGTAGGGCCAATTTTTACATTTACTAAGCCAATTAACCTACAAAACCTGTACGTCTTTGGAGTGTGGGAGGAAACCGAAGATCTTGGAGAAAACCCACGCAGGTCAGGGGGAGAACGGACAAACTCCGTACAGACAGCACCCGTAGTCGGGATCGAACCTGGGTTTCCGGCGCTGCATTCGCTGTAAGGCAGCAACTCTACCGCTGCGCCACTGTGACTGCCCATGGAACGCCTGTGACTGACCAGCTATACCTTCATCTGATAGAAGACCGTATAACTGTCCATTTTCAAATGTACATGTACATGTATGGATACTATGGACAGAAAGGGCTCCTTCTCCATGGTATGATTGCTTACATTAGATTCTCATTCACTCCGTGATCAGCTTAGCTTGTGTTCCTTCCTTCATTTAGGTTAAGGTTGAGGTTTATTATTGTCATGTGTACCTTTATTACTTTAAAAGCTTTATTTTGCATGCTATCCAACAGACCAGGCATTTTACATAAATGCAATCAAGGCAATAGCTAGAGCAAAGGGAAAGATATAGAGTGCAGAATATAGTTCTCAGCATTATAGAGCAATTTCCTGAGGTAGAGGAGAATGAGGGAGTACCTTGGCTTCTGGAAGGATTGTGGAGATACCTGGTAACAGTGGGGAGTACCTGTTCCAGAGTCTGGTGGTGCACAATTCCAAGCCTCTGTATCTTTTGCTTGAGGAAGCAGGAGCGGGGAAACAGAGGAATGACTGGGGTGGGATGGGTCTTTGATTATGTCGGCTGCTCTCCCGAGGCTGTGTGAAATGCACATGGAGTCAACGGTGGGGAGTCTGGTCTGTGTAATGGACTGGGCCACTTCCACCACCCTCTGCTGTCTTGGGCAGCTTGTGGAATTCATGAATAATTTGTCAAGATAAAGAAAGTCAGCAGAACGAAGGCACATCTGTTGATTCTCTTCTGGTGCTGAGGTTTCGGATATAGGAGCAATTTTGTTGTCTCCCCGTCTCACTCCCTCTCCTCACTTTCCTTCTGAACATAAAGCTGGTAATTGCTCACCATCACTGGGGACAGGATGGAAAAATATTGAATGCTCTCGTGCTATTGCCGGACACCACACCATGTGGAGGACATATGCTCTCAGCAAATAGGCTGGAGTAGACGTTGCACAAAAGATTTGGCATTAAAGGGGCACAAGTTAACTGCAGGAAACAAGGGGACTGTTCTCTCAGAGGTAGCTAGGTCTAGATCATCGCCTGTTGATTGGATCAGAGGGGAAACACAACCCACACCTCAACAAAAGCTGGAGCATATTCAAATTCTCTTTCTCCCTTGTCTGAGGAGGTGGCTACATGAATGCGTTTTGAATTAAGAGCCGAGAGATTTATTTCTATGCATTATTGCCTCTGTCCAGACCGTAGTGGGGTATAACCTTCAATCTAGGTGCACGGATCGTAAAATGGAACAACTGATCTATTATCCTGCGCTGTAATCTCTCACCATAATAAGCAGAAAACCTGGTTTATCTCGAGAGGAAGAAAGAGGGGGTGTAGTTGATTCAACACATCACGGCTATTGCCAACCTTTCCCACATTGTTTAGTTTCCACTATCTGTTCCAAGATTTGTTTCCCAGGGGAGTCCCAGATATCCAGCTGTTTGAACTTGGATGATGGGTTGAGCCTGGTATAAGGCCTCCCTTCACAGACAAATTGAAACAATATGACCTTGTGTGTGACTGAGCTGCTGAGAAAGGAAACAAAGGATTACTGACACTCACAAAAAAGGCACCTGCATAGAGCCTTGCAATGGATACCGCTGTTTAAACCGCTGCTCCACTATAACTCACATATACAACCTGTAACATGATAGTCCTCCACTCAATTTTATGTGCAGCTTGCTCCACATAGGTAGAATTAAGACCACAGGCAAAAATTGTATTGTTCGAGAAATCTTTTCCAATATATTTGATTCCTGCTTTCTGTTCATTCGTACTTATTTTGATGCCTTAAACTTCTTTCCCGTCAAATATTTATTCAATAACGTGAATTAATTTCAATGATTTTTCTACTGCCTATCTCCTTCCCTTTCTTCTGCAAAAAAATGAAACATTCCAAGTCCTGCTCGTCACCTCGAGCAGAGACGTTCTCTGCTTAATATTGTTAGCAGAAGGCACCCATGGTTTAAATCTTCCTGTTGATAGTTGTTCCTGATCCACCAACCTTCCGGAGAAGGAGACATAAAACGCCCATCAATATCATCCAACGGTGACTGATTGGTAATTGTTTTATCAGCTTCCAATTGACCCAATGAAGAATCCAAACTTTAGCTAAACTGCTTTAAGTTTGGCATGCGTGACGTCTCAATAAAGGCCCCAGGGGTATACAGTTACACACTGATTGATAAGGCAGTTGAGAAAGCAAATGGGATTCTTGGCTTTGTAAATGGGGATGTAGTACACTGAGAACGTAAGGTTCTGTCAACCCTTTCACCTTTACTGGAATACTGATTGGGAATCTGGACATACCTACCAAGTGGAAAAAGGAGGCAAGTCTTTGGAGAGGATGTAAATGCGATTTGCCGGGTAGGTAAAGGAGCGGAAAATTTTAAAGAAGGACACTGCAGATTCTGGAATCTTGAGAAAAACGCAAAGTGCAGCAAGAACAGAACAGGATCAAGTTTTTGGATCAGAACCTACCTGAAGAGAGTCCCAACCCAACGCATCACCAGTCCATTCCCTCCACAGATGCTGCCTGACATGCTGAGTTCCTCCAGCACTTTGTGTTTTGCTCATGGATGGAAACATAGAAACATAGAAAATAGGTGCAGGAGGAGGCCATTCGGCCCTTTGAACCAGCACCACCATTCATTGTGATCATGGCTGATCGTCCCCTATCAATAACCCGTGCCTGCCTTCTCCCCACATCCCTTGACTCCACAAGCCCTTAGAGCTCTATCTAACGCTCTCTTAAATCCATCCAGTGACTTTGGCTTCCACTGCCCACTGTGGCAGGGAATTCAATAAATTCACAACTCTCTGGGTGAAAATGTTTTTTCTCACCTCAGTCTTAAATTACCTCCCCTTTATTCTAAGTCTGTGGCCCCTGGTTCTGGACTCGCCCAACATTGGGAACATTTTTCCTGCATCTTGCTTGTCCAGTCCTTTTATAATTTTATATGTTTCTATAAGATTCCCCCTCATCCTTCTAAACTCCAGCGAAGTACAAGGAACTGAAGATGTTGGTTTAAAAAAAAAAGACAAAGTGCTGGAGTAATCAGAAGGTCAGGCAGAATCTGGAGAATATGGATAGGAGTACTTTTGGGTCTGGATCCCGAAATATGTGCTATGTTCCTGTATTTACCGATTTCTTCATGTTATTTATTATCATGTAGACTATTTGCAGTTTTTTCCCCACAGATCCACTATAGTGCATGAAGGTGAGCTATTATTAAATCTTTTTTTTTAATTCCAGGAGTGGAGTCGCAGAAAGGACGGCATTTAAAACAGTTTTAAAGACTCATGTCATTCCATGATGTATCTTTCAATCTTCAATCAGTCTTCAATCCGGCAGTTTCATCATCACCATTTCTGATTAATTTTGAAGAGACAGATATACGGATTAAAAGAGCTGGAGTGGAGAAAAATGGAACCTGGGATTGGAATGCTAGAATTAGCAACTTCTTTAGTCAGATTATGCAAGTTAAATTCTCCGAGTAGTGGAATTTGAACTCACACCTCCAGTGGATTACCAGTCCAGCGATGTAATCACCATTACAATGTTTCCAGTGTGCCATTGTTACATATTCTAAGCCTGAAATTAAGAATTTTGTGAACAAAACACAAAGTTCAGGAGGAACTAATGGACCAGACACATCTGCGGGGGAATGGACAAGCGACGTTTCAGGGTGGGACCCTCTTCAGTCGAAACATTTTTACACAAAGGATGGGAGATACATGGAATGAGCTGCTGGAGAAGGCAGTTGAGGCAGGAGCTATCACAACGTTTAAGAAACATTTAGATAGGTACATAAATAGGAAGGGTTTAGAGGGATATGGGCCAAACGCAAGCAGGTGGGATTAAGGGCATGTTAGTCAGTGTGCGCAAGTTAGGCTGAAGGGCCTGTTTCCACACTGTATGACTCTACAACTCTATGACTCTATGAAACGTCGGTTTTCCATTCCCTCCACAGATGCTGCCCGCCCTGCTGAGTTTATCCAGGGCTCTATGTGCTTTATTCAATTCAATATTCAATATTCAATATTTATTACATGTCATTTGAACCTCAGTGAGGCTCAAACAAAACTCCGTTTCCACAGCCATACAAACAAAGACAATATCCTACAGACATACACACAATTCCATTTACAAAAACATCCAAAGGCAAAGTCTTTTCTCTCCCCTGTTCTCCATTTCTCTCCTGATGTCCAAGCCCCCGGCGGGCGCTGGAATGTCCCATGGCCATGAAGCCGCGCCGGGCGATGTACGGCCCCGCTCCGTTCCAACCCCGCGACACGGGCTGGAGAAGTCGCGTTGCGGAAAGCGGTCTCCACCTGGAGCCGCGAGCTCCAGATGTCCCGACAGTCCACCGGACCTGCGGCTGCAGCTGGAGCCTCCGAGCTACGTGGTCGGGCCGCAGCAGCGAGTCACCACCGCACCCCACGCTCCGATGCTGGCCAGCCCCACGATGGTAAGTCCGGGACTGGAGCCCACAGATCGTTCAGGCTGATGGAGGCCGCTGCACGGTGCTAGGCCCCAACGACAACGGAGACCCGACAGGAAAAAGGTTCCAGCATCTGCAGTTCATTGTGCCTCTTGACATATTCGCTGATTCAGTAAATGTGGCTCGGTAATTAAGAAATGGCCCTAACATGCCCAACACAAACTTCTCCACAGCGACACCATTTGAGGTTTGAATCCACTCTATTGTGGTTCTTCAGGAATTAAGAGAGAATCAAAGAAGAGAAGAAAACAAAAGCGTATTTGCTCGGACATCTTTTCCAACATAGGAACTCCCTGCTGGTGGCAACAGCTGTTCGTGTTGAAGAGTGAACTGTTTGGTTTGTAAGGAAATATTGAGGCCAAACATTTCACGGAGAAGCCACAAAACATAAAATTTCCCCAAACTCTGACAGCGACCATAAAAAATAAACCGTGAAATGAAGGGAATATAGAAAGGTAGGTTATTTAATGTTGTGTTCCAGAAATGTACCCCATCTAGTGCGTCGGGATGGGTGGAAATGGATGATTTATTATTCCCAGGGGGGTGGTAAATTTTGTCCAAAGCAGACCCTGCCTTTCAGTTCAGTCCAGCCTCATTCTCCCAGGCTGCATTTTTCCCTTTCCCAGCTCTTTAAGGCAGCATATTTCTCCTTCAAAATTGGTGCCCTGGGAGGATGTGTAGAAGACGTTGCGATCCTGAGTGCACCCACTCCTGTGAACTTCCCAGGTTTCTTGTAGTGGGGGAAAGAAACAGTTCATTCATAAAAGCCCGTATCCAAGGCTGGTCAGCAGGTGGCTAACAATAACAGTAGGATGCAGATGTCGACCAAAGTGGGTTTTTATGTAGTATTAAAGTGTTTATTAAAGAGACATTGTCTGGGTCCGACCGGTCCTCGCGAGATGGGCGGGCAAAACCAAAGAGTTTTCACCTTTCTCAAATATGTTTCTGGTCGTCTGATTATAATTACTTCTCCTCCGCAGAAATGAGGTCTGAGCAGATGTAGCAGGATCACGGACCCCTGAGGTCCAGCAATATTGCCAACACTCAGCTGTGTATTAACGCCGATACCTTCTTTTATTTGTCTCGTTCTCTCCCCTCCGCACCGCCCTCCACCCACTCCATAATTCTTTTCCTCACCTCTGATGGCGCCCTGCATCGCGCCTCGCCTGAGTGGGCGGGCTAATGTGTGGACTACTCCCAGGTCCCTGGGAATGGTGCATCTGAGTATGATTAAGTGTGGCGCGGATTGTTTTTGGCAGCTAATTTCCCTCTCCTTTCGGTGGGGAACGGCTTTTAAATCGGCGCTTCTTGTTGCCGTGGCAATCGAGCCCGGGATCTTGCTGTTCCAAGCATCTTGCATTCTCTGTGGGGTTCCCCAACACTCAACTTTATAAGAGGCAGCAGGTGGATCATACAGCCTGAAGATCAGTTTATCCGATTCCTATCATTACACCATTTTCTGTCCCAATATGAGAAGCATTGACCAAAAGAGAAAAGTCCTGGAGGAACTCAGTGGATCAGGAATGCATCTCTGGAGAAAAAGGATGGGTGACATTTCAGGGTCTGAAGAAGGGTCCTGACCCAAAACGTCACCCATCGTTTTTCTCCAGAGATTCTGCCAAGACCCGCTGAGTTACTCCAGCACTTTGTGTCTTTCTTCAGTGTTTGCCAGCATCTGCAGTTCCTTCCTACACATTAGATGCCTTGAGTATAAAACTAGAGTGCTAGAGGTACTCAGAGAGTCAGGCATCATAATTGGAGAGAATGGACAAAATCTGAAGTAGGGTCCCAACTCAAAATGTCACCTGTCCATTCCTTCCACAGATGCTGTCTGACTCGCTGAGTTCCTCCAGCACTTTGTGTTTTGCTCAAGATTTCACATCTGCCGTTTCTCGTGTGGCCAGAAGAGAAATTGTACTGGTCCTATTCCCAATCGCAGAAGTTGTATCTGTTTTGTCTTGCCTAAATCTCGCACACAGTTCTGGCCACCATCTTATAAAGGATGTGGATAAGATTTGCAAGGACGGAACAAGATAAGCACGTTTGCAGGTGTCAGCCCGGTGGTCTTTTCCACTTGTTCAGAGAACAAAACTAGAGGGCATCATCATAATACAATCATCGGGAGATCCAAGGACACACATTCACCAGGAGTTCCACATTATAACACAGTCGGACATACAGTGATGGAGTAACTCAGCGGGTCAGGGAGAGAACATGGATAGCTGACGTTTCAGGTTGTGACCCTTCTTCAGTCTGAAATGTCATCGATCCATGTTCTTCAGAGATGTTGCCTGACCCGCTGAGTTACTTCCGCACTCTGTGTGTTTTTTGTTTAAACCAGCATCCGCAGTTCCTGGCTTCTACATTAGAACGCAGTAATTAAGAGATCCAATATAGAAACATAGAAACATAGAAATTAGGTGCAGGAGTAGGCCATTCGGCCCTTCGAGCCTGCACCGCCATTCAATATGATCATGGCTGATCATCCAACTCAGTATCCCGTACCTGCCTTCTCTCCATACCCCCTGATCCCCTTAGCCACAAGGGCCACATCTAACTCCCTCTTAAATATAGCCAATGAACTGGCCTCAACTACCCTCTGTGGCAGAGAGTTCCAGAGATTCACCACTCTCTGTGTGAAAAAGGTTCTTCTCATCTCGGTTTTAAAGGATTTCCCCTTTATCCTTAAGCTGTGACCCCTTGTCCTGGACTTCCCCAACATCGGGAACAATCTTCCTGCATCACTGGGAGATCAGATTGTACAGTTATTGGGGAGATCCAATCTAGAATAAATTGGACATCCACCAATAGAACCCAGTCAACAGGAGATCCAATGGGGAATTCTGAAGAGACTTTGTTTACCAAAAGTGAGATGGCAATATGAAACTTTCTCCCACCAGAGTGGATAAGGTGAATAGTACAGAGGGAAGGTGAATGGAAAAGAAAGGTACAATAAGTGATTTAGAAGAGCAAAGACAAGAGGAGGCTCAAATGGACTGTTTCAGACGAATGACGGCTTTTTATCCAATGTAATCCTAAATAAATGGGATCACATTTGAGCAAAAGCAATGGGTAAAAGTTAGTAAAATGAGATTCCAGCAAAGAGTGGTAGGCATTGCCTAGTCCATCACAGGTACTGGCCTCTACACCATCAATGGGATATATAGAAGGCTCTGCCTCAAAAAGGCAGCTAATATCATCAAAGACCTACACAGTCTCATTACGCTACTACCAATAGGAAGAGGGCACAGGAACCTGAAAACCGTGACCTCCAGGTTCAAGAACAACTTCTTCCCAGCAAACACCAGGCTCTGGAACACTGTGTACAACACTAACCTCGACGATGAACTGTGACGGACTGTCTTTGCTTGTTTTGAAGACTTTGGGTAATTTGCTTTGCACTAATAATATGGTCATTCATTTATAGATTTTTGTTTCGTTTATTTTACATTATCTGTATGTATTGCATTTACAGGCCCGATAAGTTGCTGCAAGTAAGAATTTCATTGTTCCGTTGTCAGTATAGGTGATAATTTAACACTCCTGACTATTGGTTGAACATCTTAAAGAGCAGAGATTGAATAATTCTCATCTGATGCCTCGATCATCAAAGTTCCCACTGCTGCCTCTTTCCACACTTTCAAATCTTGTGATCGGTTTTATAATTACCATTGTAATCTAATGATGTTGAAAATGATAAGAGTTAATCAAATAGTCATAAATTGCCTGTGGAGGTAATATATGCCAAGGAATTGGAATTGTGATATTGTGTGTAAAGAATTCCACTTGATCTGACCAATAAAACCTGAAAATTGCATTTATTTGTCTTCGAGGAAGATCATGAGTTCAATATTTTTCTTTCAAAGTCCTCAGAGCTCCACTTGTGTAATGCATGAAGGGTCTCAGACTGAACCGCTGGTATTCAATGATGTACCAGCACATCTGCATGATACTTCCCAGGGTTTCTATTTACAGATGTGGGGCCCGTGTCATGTATATGCTGCCACTTATGCAGAGACAGACTTAGAAACGGACTTCAAACTAAGTCAACAGGCATTCCTCTTCATGACTTAAAGCTGGACTCCCTAGGCAGGTAGCAGGATAGTACGGATTACCTAAATGAGTCTGAAGAAGGGTCTTGACCCGAAACGTCATCCATTCCTTCTCTCCAGAGATGCTGCCTGTCCCGCTGAGTTACTCCAGCATTTTGTGTCTACTTTTGACCTAATTCAAGTAAGTTCACGTTAAGTAATTGATTTATGTGTCTCTCCTGTGGATCCTGCCCACATCTGTGATTGTCAATCAGATCCACCCAACCTCCTCCAGCCCCATCCTTTGTAGTGATTCCACATTAGCATTAAGATGACACCAGAGCATGTGATTCCTTGCATGCTGTTGTTAAAAGCATGCAAAGAATAGTTAAGGGAATAGTCCCGATCTCCCAACCTACTTCATTGCAGACATTGGACTTTTTCTCTGTAACTTTAACGCTACAGAGAAAGGTTGAATAAGTTAGGTCTTTATTCTCTGGAGCGCAGAAGGTTAAGGGGGGGGACTTGATAGAGGTCTTTAAAATGATGAGAGGGATAGACAGAGTTGATGTGGACAAGCTTTTCCCTTTGAGAATAGGGAAGATTCAAACAAGAGGACATGACTTCAGAATTAAGGGACAGAAGTTTAGGGGAAATATGAGGGGGAACTTCTTTACTCAGAGAGTGGTAGCGGTGTGGAATGAGCTTTCAGTGGAAGTGGTGGAGGCAGGTTCGTTGGTATCATTTAAAAATAAATTGGATAGGCATATGGATGAGAAGGGAATGGAGGGTTATGGTATGAGTGCAGGCAGGTGGGACCAAGGGAAAATAATTGTTCGGCACGGACTTGTAGGGCCAAGATGGCCTGTTTCCGTGCTGTAATTGTTATATGGTTATATGGTCACAATGCTGAAAACTATATTCTGCACTCTGGAATTTTTAACTCAGCTCTACCAGGTGTTTTTGTGTATGGCTTCATTGTATTGATGCAATTGACCTGCTTTAATTGCATAGCATACAACCAAAAGTTTCACTGCATCACAGTACAGGTGACAATAATGAACTTATACCAACATTCTCAACCTTCAATTTAATTCTCCCCGCTGCACCATCCCCAACATCTGCTCTGTGTTATGCACGACTTCTTAAGCATAAATAAGTTAAAAAGTAAGCTTTCTGGTTCATGATATTACCAAAGGAGGAAAGAAAATAAGACTTTATTGCCTCCCATCACAGTGGGGAATGTGGAGGAGCCGCTGTGGTGGATGTCTATGTCAAATCTTCATGCAGTTGTGTGTCCTGTTGCTTTTTTGGTATGCCTGTATGGCAAACCAAATTCCTCGTATGTTGCAAAACATACTTGGCTAATAAATTACGATTATGATTATGATTATTATTATCTGAAGAAGGGTCTCGACCCGAAACGTCACCTATTCCTTTGCTCCATAGATGCTGCCTCACCCGCTGAGTTTCTCCAGCATTTTTGTCCTCTTTCGATTTTCCCAGCATCTGCAGTTCTTTCTTAAACATAATTATTATTATTATGATTATAACTTTAGACAGTTTTTAACTACACAGGCCTTATGTTTCAGCTGGGCCTTTCTATCAATGCAATAGACAATAAACGATAGCAGGAGTAGGCCATTCGGCCCTTCGAGCCAGCGCCGCCATTCAATGTGATCATGGCTGATCATCCCCAATCAATACCCCGTTCCTGCCTTCTGAGGCAGTCATAACCCCAGCATGGACACTGTCCTTTGTTTCCAAGGACAGAAGGTTGCATCATGTATGCATGCATACATGCATTATGTGGGTTCCTGAGGTACCTGGAGTTTCCTGACCTACAGAGAATGCACCATTCCTATGTTCCTTTTATCAATCCTTACCTTCCCATTTTACTGATTTATTGACAATATTTTAATAATGGTAGTTTTCCCAATTAATCTGCAGACAATATTCAGCTGCTTGTGTCATTGGGTTAAGGATTCATTCATGCTCCTGGCACAATGGCAAAAAGAAATGAGAAAACTATCAATAAAGCTTCACTGAAGAACAAAACTTGCAGAAAGAAATTGTTCCAAAGCCGTTCTCCTTTAAGGGCTCCCTCATGTATGGAGCTTTCCTCTACATCCACTCCAGATGGGCAAGGCTGAACAACATGATCCCTGTCCAGATCAACAGGAAATTGCACATGGGGTCACTTCCATTTATTAATGAGGTCCTTTCTCAGAGCACTTTAGGGCCTCCTAACAGGCAAAATGATTCCCCGCACATACATGTTTGTAGCAGGCCAAAGGGACCATCACAGCTGGTCAGAAATCTAGTCCTTCCTATCCATGACAATGTGTAGGACTCTGGTCTACTGAGATTTGAGTGATTGGTTTCCAGTTATCATGCTACCTAATAATCCTCGTTTCATACTGAAGGAAAAGGATCCAAACTTAGCACAGGCATTTGTCAGATAATTATTTCAACTGCAGTTGAATTGCATTTAATTTTGTATCCTCTTTATAATTATTGACTGATTCCTGATTCAGTTGTAAATCGAGTCATGTTTAATATACGCAACAAAGTTTGAGTACTGAACAATATTTCACATTATTTCTGCTAATGTCAGGAGTATCAACCTGGAATTTATGATTGGGATACGAATATGCATGTATCCATGAAACAGTGAGACTTGGGGACTTCCATACGTACACAGGTCAGCATGGGATGCTGTTGATGGGTCGGACATGTTCAAAGGTCCCCCTGGTCGGACAAGAGAAATTAGTGATCTGTCAGGAAATGTAGGTACTTGCAAATTCCTCGCTCTGCAATATATCCTGACAGTATGCCACCATGTGTTGTGTGAGATGTGGTTTTGAGGTCACAAAAGGGAAAGCTCATAGTTATCTATTCAGTCAGGCCCTTCAGCCTAACTCATCCATGCTGACAAAGGTGTCCCATCCAACCAGTCCTATTTGCCCAATTTTGGGCAATATCCCTTCAGGCCTTTCCTATTCATATATCTGTCCCAATATCTTATACATGTTTGTAATTGTATCTGCCTCAGTTAATTTCCCCTAAAAGCTAGTTCCATACACCTACTAGCATCTGTATGAAAACATTGCCCCTCAGTGTCCTATGAAATTGTTCCCCTTTTACTTTAAACTTATGTCCTCTAGCTTTTGATTCCACATTAATGGAGGAAAAAAAACAGTGTTTCACCCTATCTATTCCCCTCATGATTTTATGTACCTCAGCCTCTTGTGCTCCAAGGAATAAAGATCTATAGGCTGCTCAAACTGTCCTTATAGCTCAAGCCCTTGAGTCCAGGCATCATCTTTATAAATCTTCTGTGCACTCTTTCCAGCTTAAAGGCATCAGATTGTTGATCAGCAGAGAAAACTTGCACTATGCAGTATGTGCGTTAGTATGAAATTTTAGCTAACAATGGCGTAAAAGAGGCAAACACAATCAGCCTCTTCCTACCTGTTCTCCAACCAAATAACACCAAATATATTTGATCATCACAGCAGTCATGTTTTTTATATCATGAACAAATGATTGAGAATGGATCTCAAAGACTTGACATTAAAATTACTCAACCTTTCCTAAGCTCAGTACTTAGCCTAAATCACAACAATGTTTATTGTCATAAGGTCATAAGGAATAGGAGTAGAATTTAGGCCATTTGGCCCTTCAAGTCCACCCGCTATTTAATCAAGACCTCCTAACTCCCATTCCTCCTGCCTTCTCCCCATAACCTCTGACACCCGTACTAATCAAGAATCCATGTATCTCTGCCTTTAAAATATCCACTGACTTGGCCTCCACAGCCTTCTATGGCAAATAATCCCACATATTCGTCACTCTCTGACAAAATAAACTTCTCCTCATCTCCTTCCTGAAAGAACGTTCTTTAATTCTGAGGCTATGACCTCTAGTCTTAGAATCTCCCACTAATGGAAACATCGTTTCCACTTCCATATTGTGACGGAAACTTGAGGACATTTCTCCTCGTGGTGCTGTCGTCAGCAATGAGCAGGAACTGTGAGATGGTCATTGATTAAAGGAGTATGGGGCCTTGGCTCACAAAAACGTTGAATTCTAAAGGACTAATTGCAAGTTTAAATTAGCCAGCTAAGAGTTTATTATCACAGCTGTAAATAATTGCAGAAAAGTACTTTAAAATGGGGCCAGAAAAAATCGAATGACATCACCCGGAAGAGTTTGTGTGGTGGGGATCACATCTGCATCTCTTTTCATAACACCACCTCCTTTCTATCACAGTCCTACTGGATGGATCAGGCTTGACCTCCACCATGAACCAGATTTGTCAGTATGACCACTGACCCAAATCATATTATTATAGGGGTGCATAAAACTAACATTTTCATTTCTAAGTGTTCCAAGTCCAAGTCCAAGTGAGTTTATTGTCATGTGTCCCTGATAAGACAATGAAATTCTTGCTTTGCTTCAGCAAACAGAACATAGTAGACATTTACTACAAAACAGATCAGTGTGTCCATATACCATAATATAAATATATACACACATGAATAAATAAACTGATAAAGTGCAAATAACAGATAATGGGTTATTAATAATCAGAGTTTTGTCTGAGCCAGGTTTAATAGCCTGATGGCTGTGGAGAAGTAGCTATTCCTGAACCTGGTTGTTGCAGTCTTCAGGCTCCTGTACCTTCTACCTGAAGGTAGCAGGGAGATGAGTGTGTGGCCAGGATGGTGTGGGTCTTTGATGATACTGCCAGCCTTTTTGAGGCAGCGACTGCGATAAATCCCCTCGATGGAAGGAAGGTCAGAGCTGATGATGGACTGGGAAGTGATTACTACTTTTTGTAGTCTTTTCCTCTCCAGGGCGCTCAAGTTGCCGAAGGGTTAGGATCTCAGGCATGCAAATGGATATGTAGATTTTCTCTGGAGGGAACCTTGAATCTGCATCATCCACCAGATGATTTCTGAATGATATTCGGTACTACGTTGCCATAACTCTTGTGGTTATGTCCAGAAGATCAACCAATGTAAAATCTGTAAAGCCAGCTCTAGTGCTTCAGAGATATCCCATACAGCAGGATCCCAATCTTCTGTGCATCATCATGAGAATAACATCAACTGATGTTAAATGAATGGCTAATTTAGCCAAGACATTAAACATATGCAATAAATTGACTGAGATTAAATCAATATGTGTTACTATTCCATCCACATGGTTGGGTTTACTCTGTTGGCTTTGAATTAATTCAGGTCAAACCATGTAAACATTCGATCTGCACTTATGCAGAATATCTTCCATCGAAATCAACATCCACGCATGAAAAAGTCCTGAGAATGAATGTGGAGAATGTTCACTTGGATTCACTTTGACTTCTTGTGTTGATCCCTCATCATTTGTGCGGCTAGTTTGGCTCAATGTTTTATTTCTGTTTTCTGTCACATCATCAGGATCTGAATTGTTGCTGTAGGAACATTTACATAGCAGTGGGCATGACTTTACTCTGTGGAAACATAGTCCTTGACATTTCAAGTTTCAAGGCAGCCAGGGAGAACAGTTTGTTAGTACGACTGAAAGCTCCATCAACAACTTTTAATCACAGTCAGCAGGTCAGAAACACAGGCAACTATTTCTGCGGTTTGCGACGTAAATTCCAATCATGTACAAACTTTCTGTGAGGGGCAGTTACCAATTTTAGTTCCAAGTTTGTAAATTTGATCCAAGATTAAAAAGTCCTTGCTTTATTTGTTTCCGTTGACGATGACGTTGTGGAGACACAAAGAGGTCCTTTGGCCCAACTTGTCCATGCTGACTACGGATGTTGGAATGTCACCTCTCCATTCCCTCAGCAGATGCTGCCTGGCCTACTGATTTCTTCCAGCTTTTGATTTATGCCATGGGCTCTCCACTTTCTTGCAGCCAGGAATCTTAGGTTCACATCTCACCAGTGGTACGTATGTCTTAGGGTGAAATTAACCCTTGGGCAAATTGGCGTTCAAGAATTGGCGACCCATTTTGTCCAACTTTGGTATTCTCCTACTTCATTCATAAAGTAGAGAACATAGAAAAGTACAGCGCAGGTTCAAGCTGTTCGATGCACAATGTCTGTGCCGAACATGATGCCACGATAAACTAATCTCAATTGCCTGCATGTTATCCAGCACTTTGTGTGTTGCTTATGAATCAATATAATAGTCTCATAATCACTTACCAAAATCTCATTAAGAGATCGTGAATCCATGGGAACAGTCTGCAAGTGTACGGATGAAGGAATGTCAGCTGGAAGGCTGCACTCTAGATCCTACTGAAGGATTCACACCAGGAGGAAATTGACTATTAAAGTACAGTTTGGTTTAGACACAAATGCTTGTGCCCATTGAAAGTGGCCTTTCTATTTCACCAACAGTTACATGCCTAATGATTGGTTTTCTACAATATTTAGCACAAACTAATGATTCTTCTAGATATGTTTTTCAACTCTGACCCCATTCAGCTATAGAGTCAAACAGCACAAAAACAGGTCTTTCAGGCCAACTCATCCATGTTGACCAAGGTGCACCATACAAGCCAATACTATTTGATGGTGCTTGGTCCATATCGCTATAAAGCCTTCCTATCCGTGTACCTGTCTAAATGTCTATTAGAAGTTGTTAATGTGTAAATAAAGACTTCCAGCACATGAGCCTGGTTAAATCTGAAATGTTTTCTTCTTTAAGTCTCCGGGGAACAATTGAAGCTTCATCATCTCGTTGAATGGTGGCAATAGGTTGCATATCCTATTCCTGTATATAATGTGAAGAGGTAACTTTGTAAATGTTAGATTCAGGTTCTGGCTAAATTCAGATCTGGATCGTTGTAGCAAAGGCAAATAGCTGATGAGGACTCAGGAATGAGATGTGAGCCCAATGTGGACACAATAGCTTCTATACTGTAATTTTCTATCTATATTACTAAAAGTCTGTTCTTGACCGGTTTTGGCCTTCGATTTCCGAGAGAACGCCGCCACCTACGGCCGTCATTTTTGGCCACCTCGCTCAGAGCCCTTCTCAGCCGCATGTGTGCTGAGGATTTTTCCCGTCGATGAAAAATGACAGAGATATTAATGTTTTTACAAAATTCCCCATTCTCTCTGCTGCCCCTGCTGGAGGGAGGGGGAGGGACTATAAAACCAGGAAGTGGTGTGCCTTAATCAGTCTCTGCAAGTGGTGTGCCTCAATCAGAGCTCTGAATGACACTGAACAAATGTCTCCACAGCTGTGAGTACCCATTATGTGGTTTCTCTCCCCTCCTCTCTCTCCCCACCTCTCTCTCTCTCTCTCTCTCCCTATCCCTCTCTCTTTCCCTATCCCTCTCTCTTTCTCTCTCTCTCTCCCCCTGTCTCTCTCCCTTTCTCTCTCTCTCTCCCCCCCCTCTCCCCCCCCTCTCTCTCTCCCCTCTCTCTCTCCCCCAGGAGAGAGAGAGGGAGAGAGAGAGAGAGGAAGAGGGGGGGAGAGAGAGAGAGAGAGTCTCTCTCAAACTTTTTCCCTCCCCCCCCCTCTCCCTCCCTCTCTCCTCCCTTCCCCCCTCTGTCCTCCCCTCTGTCCTCCCCTCTCCCCTCTCTCCTCTCTCCTCCCCCTCTCTCCTCCCCTGCAGTTTCTTATGTCTCCAGATCATGACATCAGTTAGTGGCTAAATGCTGTTAGATATTGCTTGAGTAACTCAGCAGGACAGGCAGCATCACTGGAGAAAAAAGAATTTGATGCTGTTTCAGGTCGAGACCCTTCTTTAGACCTGCATTAATAAATTCTGAAGATGTTAAAGTGAAGAAGGGTCTCGACCCAAAACATCACCCATTCCTTCTCTCCAGAGACGCTGCCTGTCCCGTTGAGTTACTCCAGCTTTTTGTGTCTATGTTCCGGTCTGGTCTCACTACCCAAGGAAGGATAAACTTGCAATAGAGGGAATACAAACCAGCATTGATTAATGCTGAAGAAGTCTGAAGAAGGGCCTCGACCCGAAACATCACCTATTCCCTTTCTCCAGAGATGCTGCCTGACACGGCGAGTTACTCCAGTATTTTGTGTCTTTCTCTGAAATGCTGGAGATTACGAGGAAACCAGATAGAGGTATATAAAATTATGAGAGGCATTATAGAAAAATCAAATACTAGAGGGCACAGCTTTAACGTGAGAGTGGCTAAGTTTAAAGGAGATGTGTGAGGCAAGTTGTTTACACAGGTGGGTGTCTGGAACTCACTGCCAGGGGTGGTGGTCGAGGCATATGCGAGTGTGGTATTTAAGTGCCTTTCGGATGGGCACATGGATATGCAGGGAATGGAGGGATATGGATTGTGTGTGTGGTATTATGCAATAATAGTGTAAGGCTGAGCAGAGGGGCACTAGGACCCTGCCAGAAGCCAGGCTCCAGTAACCGGATATGGCTGGAATTCAGGGAGTGGGCAGTGTTGGAGAGAGAGGCCTGGCTTACACGAGGCTGTTGCAAGTGCTGCTGTTATTGTACAGATTAAAGGTATACTCTGTTTACGTCGTGGTACGAGCCTTATTACAAGCATAACTCGACATGGTGCCAGAACTGGGAGACTTGTAAGCAAGAAAATAATTAAAGAAGAAGAGGACGGTGTATCGTTTTGGCGGGAAATAGGAGACGAGCTGGCAGATATGGCGCAACCTACACCAACTGCTACGTTCACAATACAACCTCCAGAGCCATTCGATTTTACCAAGCCTCAAGAATGGGAGCGTTGGATCAGGAGATTCGACCGCTTCAGGCTTGCAAGCAATTTAAACGCGACGTCGGCAGAAAACCAGGTGAACACGTTAGTGTATTGCATGGGCGATGAAGCAGAAGATGTGCTAAAGGGGCTAACGCTAACTGCAGATGAGAGGAGGGTGTACACGGATGTCAAGGCGGGCTTTGATGCATTTTTTGTGCCTAAAAAGAATGTTATCTATGAAAGAGCCAAGTTCAATCAGCGTGTGCAACTGCCAGGAGAAATGGTGGATTCCTTCATCACTGCTCTATACGGATTAGCCGAACACTGCAACTATGGACAGTTACAGAACGAGCTGATCCGCGACAGGTTAGTGGTTGGGCTGAGAAACGTCTCATTGTCCGAAAAGCTACAGCTAGACAGAGACCTAACCCTTGAAACTGCTATAACAAAGACAAGGCAGTCTGAAGAAGTTAGACGACAGCGGTTTGACTTAAGAGGAGAAAATAGCGGTGCTAGCAAGTGCTCAAGTGTTGATGCTGTGCATGCTAAAAGCTACAGAAAACCCAAATTTCCCTCAAAGCCTCAGCCACAAGCACAAACACCAGGCAAAAATAAATTTAATACACAGCCACAGCCAGGTTCAAAGGCCTGCTATAGATGTGGAAAAATGCCCTCGCATGGAAAATTGGAATGCCCTGCTAAAGATGCTGTGTGTCACAACTGTGGCAAAAAGGGACATTATGGCAAAGTGTGCAGAAACAGTGCAAAATCTCTCAATGCTGTCACTACAGAGGAAGAAGAGAGCTTTTTCCTGGGATCCGTGGATGCTGGAAAAGACCCATGGACGGTGCAGCTACAAGTGAGACAACAAAAAGTGTGCTTTAAAATAGATACTGGTGCTGATGTGACCGCCATGCCAGTGGAGGTGTACCATGACATTGCAGGGGGGCATGATGTGAAGTGCCTGGCAGTGTCGACACGCCCATTGTTTGGGCCAGGGGGCAATGCACTCTCTGTCCTGGGCGTAGCCAGAGAAACACTGCGCAG
Source organism: Leucoraja erinaceus (assembly GCF_028641065.1). Lineage (NCBI taxonomy): Eukaryota > Metazoa > Chordata > Chondrichthyes > Rajiformes > Rajidae > Leucoraja > Leucoraja erinaceus. Next base: position 17,040,257 of record NC_073403.1, read on the forward strand.
AGGCAACAAAACAGCCATAGAGGACATTTATGTAGTCAACGACCTCCACACTGCACTGGTGGGAAGACCTGCCATAGAAAGGCTTCAGCTTGTGTGCAGGGTTGACGACATCACCTTGGGATCAGAGGACACCAACATCTATGTAGACTCTGTCATCAGCAACATTCCTGTCAGTGGAGATTATCTGAGCAGCCTACGGGAGCACCTACAGGCAGACAGCACATGCTCTGCACTGATGGAGTACTGCACAGACGGCTGGCCCGACAAAAGTCAACTGCAGGGAGTGCTGAGACATTACTGGGCTGATAGAGCAGTGCTGACTGTGCACGATGGGCTGCTGCTGCGGGGCACGAGGCTCGTCATCCCATCAGCCTTACAGGGTGATGTGCTGCAGAGACTACATGAAGGACACCTGGGGGTGACAAAGTGCAGGGGCCGGGCCAAACAGACGGTATGGTGGCCAGGACTCAGCAGCCAGCTGAATGACATGGTGCTGAAATGTAGGACCTGCATCCAAGAGCGAAGGAACGTCAAAGAGCCGCTGATGCCAACGGAGATGCCAGACAGGCCTTGGCAAACCTTGGGAGCTGACCTATTCACGCTGAAAAACAAGACTTATCTATTAGTCGTAGATTATTTCTCAAGATATGTGGAAGTTGCGCTGCTATCACCCACAAGGTCCACAGATGTGGTGGTGCACCTGAAATCCATATTTGCTCGTCATGGAATTTGTGAATTTCTTAAAAGTGACAATGGGCCCCAGTTCTCAGGTAGCCACTTTAAATCCTTTGCAGCAGAGTATGGCTTTATGCACATCACGAGCAGCCCCAGGTTTCCTCAGAGCAATGGGGAGGCGGAACGCGCTGTACAAACCGTGAAAAACCTGCTAACAAAGGCGTCAGACCCATATCTTGCATTGCTGGCCTACAGAGCAACCCCTCTACTGAACGGCTATAGCCCGGCCGAGCTGTTGATGGGGCGCCGCCTCCGCACTACAGTTCCTGCCCTTCCAACCCTGCTGAATCCAGTTTTGCCTGACTACAACGCGCTGGGGGCCAAAGAAAGGGAGAAGAGGTGGAACGACGCAAGATCCTTTGACAAGAGGCACGGAGCGAGAAATCTGGAGCCACTAATACCTGGGGAGGATGTGTGGATCACCGATGCACGAGTCCAGGGCACAGTGCTATCTACACACAATGCACCTCGCTCTTATATCGTCCAGGTGCCTCAGGGCACACTGAGGAGGAACCGGCAGCACTTGGTGCCGCTGCAGACCAACAGTGAGGTAGTCGACGCGGATGAGCCACCGGTGGGAGAAGAGCCAGCTCCACCAGAGCCAGCTCCACCAGACCCAGCTCCACCAGTGACAGCATCACCCAGCGGCGAGGGCCCCACCACAGAGACTGTGCGGACTAGGTGTGGGAGAGAGGTTAGAAAGCCGCAGAGACTTGATTTGTGATTTATTGATCTGTTTTCTACAATAAAGAAAAAGAGAGAGTGAAATGTGATGTGAAAATGTTCTGTAAACCTGTTACATTTACCTGAAACCTGAAAGAATAGATCACAGTATGGTAACGTGTAAGTTATTTTATTTCTATTTTGCATGCTTAGATCAGGGACAGGTCTTCCAGCAAAAGGGCAGAATAAACCCCTTAAGACCTGCAGAGACAAAGGTAGTCCACCCTTTGTTCTCAAAGAAAGGGAGATGTGGTATTATGCAATAATAGTGTAAGGCTGAGCAGAGGGGCACTAGGACCCTGCCAGAAGCCAGGCTCCAGTAACCGGATATGGCTGGAATTCAGGGAGTGGGCAGTGTTGGAGAGAGAGGCCTGGCTTACACGAGGCTGTTGCAAGTGCTGCTGTTATTGTACAGATTAAAGGTATACTCTGTTTACGTCGTGGTACGAGCCTTATTACAAGCATAACTCGACAGTGTGCAGGTAGATAAGAGGTGGTCTTGGAATCATGTTCAGCACAGGCATTGTGGGCTGAATGGCCAGTTCTTATGCTGTACTGTTCTATGTTCTACATTATCCCTGGTAAATTTTAACAAAAAAGAACTGCAAATGCTGGAAATCTAAAATAAAAATAGAAAACAAAAATGATCAAATTTGAAATATTCTCCAAACATTTACTTAAGTGTCTTAATCCATGTTTTCTTTCTGCCTTTAAAAGGAACGGATTTCAATAAACTTTAATTGATATTGACTGTTGAAGAATTTCATGATAATATTTTCATTTTACCACATTGCAGCAATAACCTCTGTAGTCAGTTTATGAAAATCCTTCTGAATCCCTTAAATCCTATAAAAATACCTGAAGTAATCTTTCCCTTCATTTTTACACTTTAATACAGATATCCTTTCTCTGGCACAAGTGTCTGCTATCATTTGATTGCTTCCAAGAGCACTGGTCTTATTATGTAAAGACAACACCAGTCAGTGCTGAAATTAATGTCGCTATGGCTGTAGTCTTCAACAATAATTGAGAACACATTTGGAGATCAGTTCAACTCCCTTCCTCTATCTGATTGTCTAGACACACAGAGTTATTAAGCAATTTCTATCGGGAAAGACAGCCTGAAAAGAACCTATCATTGTGATTTACTTCTTCCTATATTTTATAGCCTTCAATTGAAGTCATTGTCGATTGTCTGGTTCTTGGGTTCTTGCTGGAAACTGTAGAATATCTCTAGATCTTCCATTCCAGTGTCATTTTTGCTCACTGCAACTCCGGAAATGTTTATAGATTTCCCTTCAATCTGAACCGCTGGACAGCACTGCGGTGCGGCTGGTGGAGCTGTTGCTTCATGGTTCCAGAGACCCGGGTTGGAACCTGACCTTGGGCACTGTCTGTGTAGAGTTTGCACGTTCTCCCCGTGACTGCCGATGCTTTGCTTTTCACCAAAGGTGTGCTGGTTTTTATGTTCATTGGCCTCAGTTAAAAATAAAATGGCCAAAGTGTGTAGGATATAGATGGGGCAGTGGAATAACACAGAATTAGTGTGAATGGGTGATCGATGGTCGTCTTGGACTTGGTGGGCCCAAGGGCTTGTTTCCACCCTGTATCTTTCAATTGGTCAAACCTGGATTCAGTTACATAGTAGAAATATGGATGTGCCTTTTTAAATTATTTGCTATAAATGTCCAGTTTAAAGATTGACTTTTAATTCTTCTCTTTTGGAGATGGAAGGGATATAATTACTTATAGTCGCGCTTGCTGCATGCAGTCGCATGCTCATGGGACAGGCCCTTAAGGATTTTAACTTGTTTTACAGATAACAGGGAATCATTCCAGGCATTTCCATTTGCCAGTGGGAAGGCAAGTATTTTTCCCATCCTTAGGTGCCACAAGGAAATTTCCTGACCCAGCTCAGAAAGTTAGAATGGCATTTGCAGTCACGTGTTCAATTCTTTGAAGGGCATTAATGAACCAAATGAATTTTTAGAGAGTGTGGAAACAAGGTACTGCAGATGCTGGTTTATACCAAAGATAGACACAAAGTGCTGAAATAACTTAGTGGATCAGGCAGCATCTGAGGTTGGAAGAAAGGTCCTGATCCAAAACATCAGCCATCCTTTTTCTCCAGAGATGCTGCCTGACCCGTTCAGTTACTCCAGCACTTTGTGTCTATCTTTGGATTTTTATGAAAGTCTGATACTTTATTAGCATTTTATTCCACATTTAATTAAATAGTTAAATTTAAATCCCCCATTTGCTCAAGTGTCTGGATTATTAATCCAGTAACATTACCAGTGTACTTCTGTATTTACAGTATAGGAAATGAAGGTTAGTTAGTTAGTTAGTTAGTTAGTTAGTTAGTTAGTTAGTTAGTTAGTTAGTTAGTTAGTTAGTTAGTTAGTTTATTGTCATGTGTACAGAGATAGAGTGAAATGTTTGTTCTACATGCTATCCAGTCAAATCATACTATACGTGAGAACAACAGATCCTCTTCTGGAACAGCACGCTGAGAGTCGCAACGTTCCAGTGCCATCTTGCAACTTTTAAGTCTCTGAAAAGTCCGGTCTTGACTGAAGAAGAGATGCAGCATTGAATCGATGAAGTCGATGGGGTCGGCTGGGCCCAGCACGATGCGGTCAGCTCCTTCCACTGCTGCTCTGTGCAGCTGCCGCAGGCTGCGTGCGATCCACTCGCCCACCTGGCTGCAGTAGAGCCTCCCGTGACCGACACCGCCAACGCCATGGCCCCCGACCATTAAACGTGCCAATAGTTGCTTCCAGGTTCGATGTGAACAATAACAATCAGGGAATAGTAACAAAAAAAGTATAATCAAAGAATGGTTTCCTTCACAAATAGTGCAATTAGCAAAGCTATCCATTTACAACAAATGAATGCGGTCACTTTTAACATGCACAAGAATGTATGCCAGATCAGAGCAAACCTACACTCACTCTAACACTGGAAATAATCAATGAGATATCGATCAGAACAGAAATTTAAATTTAAATTATATCCTAATAAATTGGATTACAAGGTTAATGAGGCAATTTTCTCCATGCAAAAAAGCATTTAAACAGTATGTGAACAAAATTCAATCCTGTAGAATTTGCACAGGTCTAAAGTTCACAGCCAAAACTGCTCTGTAACAAAGGCAAGTCTTAAATAGCCTGGCCAATACTTCCATTTATCAGAACCAAAGGATAAATTAAAACCATGACTCTTTGCCAGTACAAGTTGAAACGATGGTGGGGATGACGATATTATTGAATAGCTTTAAAAAACAGCTGACAATTCCACGCTGTGAATCCACTCACATTCAGCTAAAGGGATGGTAGTTCTCAATGGGAAACTTCCATAAGTTCCTCCCAAGTTAAACATTTGAATTGCGCTCAGTCGGTGAGGATCCAGGACAGGAAGTGCATATTATGGACTTGCTGTGAACCAGGTTTCAAATCATCAGCATCCTTAATACCTATGGCAGTGGAAATAGGAAGGGGCCCTACAGTGTGAAAATATTTAGCAGAGCTTCTATCATCTTGTCCTGCTTAGTGATAAACCTCTCATGACACCAGTCGTAAAAAACATAGATTCGGTATTAACCTTTTTTTGATACTTTAGACTTTGGAGATACAGCGCAGAAATAGGCTCTTCGATCCACCGAGTCCGCGCCGACCAGCACCTTCGATCCACCGATTACCCTGTACACTAACTAGCACTATCCAACACACCAGGGACAATTTACAATTTTTACAGAAGCCAATTAACCTTCAAACTTGTAGGTCTTTGGGATGTGGGAGGAAACCGGAGCACCCAGAGAAAACCCATGCGGTCACAGGGAGAACAAACAAATTCTGTACAGACAGCACACGTAGTCAGGATCGAACCCAAGTCTCTGGCGCTGTAAGACAACAACTCTACTGCTGCGCCACCGTGCCGCACTTTCCATTTGCTTCTGGACCTTATTCTAAATGTAAAGTGGAAAAATTATATAGATTGCCTTCTGAAATATGTCCAAAGTAAACACCATTGCTAATGCAAATTTAATTAATAATGCATGATGCATGATTTATGATTGATCATTTTCCATTAGCCAATAAAGCAAAGGAAGAGAACCTTATGAACCTTTCATGATGTTTGCAAACATTGGTTCCTTGAATATCAGTGACTAGTATTTTTTCACATGTGAAATTTAATTTGCATGATCTCTATCAGGGAAAAATATAAAATTGCTCCTTTTCCTTTAGATGTATCAGTAGGATATAATATTTCTCTGGCCTCATTAACCTAATGAATCTCTGATAAAATACTTTTAATTAGTCGCATGAACTTTATTCCTACTTGTTGCAAATAAGTTGCAGACATTGGAGGTACAGTATAGGAAGACCATATGTTTCAGCATGGAGATTTCACTGCTGTCTTTCCCACATGCAGTCATAATGACCTTTTTTTCACAGTTACCACAGCATTTGCAAGGCCAAAGGTCGCCCTGCTTTGATGTTAAGCACGAGATGTTTCCTCACAAAACAATAACATACAACTTCAGCACGGACAGATGGTCCAAACAGCCTTATTTGGGACACGCTTTAATTTAAACAGACATTGTTCGACCTGGATTTAATCTATAGCTTGTTAAGGGGACCCATTTATCAAACGCTAGCACCGGTGTACAAATCCAGGGCAAGCAGCTGTTGATATGGCAATTTCAATCCTTTAACCTAAGAGAGAACCTCTTGACACCTTGGTAATATTTCCAATGAAATTCCTCCAGACACCCTCTGTGTAACAACCGCTTGCCTAAACACTTCATGCCATGACCTTTGACAAAACACACATTGGGTCAGAGAGATACACTGATGTGCCATTATAACTGTTACTTCCACCAGGCAATGATATGAACAGCAAACCATCCCTCTTGCCATTCCCCTCAACCCCCAGCCAGCATGGGAGACCAAGTAAATTGGGCTGGCACAGTGGAGCTTCTGCCTCATGGTGTGAAGACCCAGAACTACATGTGCTTCAGCTGTGTTCTTATATTGAATAGCTCAGCTGGTAGAGCTGCTGCCTCACTACGGCAGAGACCCAGGTTCGATGCTGACCTCGGGAGTCTCTGCGTGGATCTTGCATGTTCTTCCTGTAACCGCGTGGATTACCTCCTCATACCAAAGTTGTGTGGGTTTGTAGGCTAATAGCCCCTATGAACATTTCCCAGAGAGTGTAGGGATGCAATAGTGGGATAACATAGAACTAATTTAAATCGATGAGGACCCAGTGGGCTAAAGGGCCTGGTTCTATGCCGCATCTTTAAACTTAAACTTAAATCATCACTATATGTATATATAGAGATAAGTTAAGTTTAACTATACACACACACGCACGCGCACACACACACGCACACACACACACACACACACACACACACACACACACACACACACACACACACACACACACACACACACACACACACACACACACACACACCTATATTCATCTCTACTTTTCTCTTCATATTTCTGTCAATATTCAATTAATTTTCCAATAAACAGCTATGCTACAATTAATAACATTTTCACCTTTGAAAGGAAACATTTTGGGTTTTAAACTCAATCCCATCATAAAAATAAATTTTAAGCTGCTACTCCATTGGAACATAGAACATATAACATAGAACATAGAACAGTACAGCACAGGAACAAACCCTTTGGCCCGCAATATTTGTGTCAAACATGATGCCAGGTTCAACTAATCTCCTCTGCCTGCACACGATCCTTATCCCTCCATTTCCTGCATATCCACGTGTCTATTCAAAATATTTTTATACACCACTATCATATCCGCCTCCATCAACACCCATGGTAGTGCGTTCCAGGTATCCACCACTCTCATGTAAAATATTTACCCTGCACATCTCCTTTAAACTTTGCCCCTCTCACCTTAAAGCTGTGCCCTGTAGTCCATGACATTTCAACACTGGGAAAATTGTTCTGACCGTCTACCAAATCTATGCTTCTCATAATTGTATATACTTCTACCAGGTCTTCCCTCATTCACCGACACTCCAGAGGAAACAATACAAGTTTGTCCAACCACTCCTTCGAGCTAATACCCTCTTATCGAGGTAGCATTCTGATAAATTTCGTCTGCATCCTCCCCAAAGTGTCCACATCTTTCTTGCATTGGGGCGATCGGATGCCATGCAAAAATCAAATAAAGCGTTGAAAGAGTCTGATCCTTTGAGGCAAAGTCTTACAGGCTCCTGTCTTGTCCTCGTAGGTGAAAGATCCTATTCTTGCACCAATGACACAGTGTCTTTCATTGAAGAGTACACTCTACTCTCTCTCTCTTTCTAACTGCTTTCTAACTTTGGCTAATTCTGTTGAAAGTTCGCTGAAAACATTACTTTTCTTTTCTTTTCCCAATTATTCTTTCTGCTTAGTCTTTCCAGTATTTCCTATTTTGACTTCAGATTTTCATCAGCCACATTTTTTTGCTTTTTGATTATTATGGAAAAAGAAAGCTGTCTTTCCTTCTTCTCGCTGAGATATTCGCTCGAAAGAAATCTAAAATATGTGAAATAAACGAGGCCGACAATCAAACTATGTCTGAAGTTGAACCAGAAAAATGTACAATTTGGAAAATAAAATGCCATCCAAATCACAACCTGGCTATTCCCCATCCCAGATACATTTACACTCAGGCACCAAAGCATCGCGGCAAGCAAAGTCTAATCAGTCTTTGATTAAAGTGCTCAGTGCCTCCACCGTAGAGGAACAAATGTTTTCTGCAAAGTGTAGCAGAGGAACTGTGTGAAGACTGGCTGAGAAAAAAGTCAAGAGCATTGTTTATAGTTTCCTAACTAATCGGGAACACATGTAAAACACCCTTTCCATAACACAACCCTCAGTATAGAATGCCTTTATTGGTCTCAAAGGCAGCACTTTAGAGAGAGTCTACTTTCCATGGACACTGCCTTTGACCCTATGTGGCACCGTTACAGTTTAACTTCCGGATGTATATTTTCATTTGTGTAGAATTTAATGGAATATTACCAATTCAGTCAAAATAACGTACATTTAGTTATAACTATCTGTATATCAGGCACGTGCCGTCAGGGTGGGCAAGGTAGGCACTGCCTACCCTGAATAAAATTATAAAATGGTAATTATTAAATATAAATAGTAAAGGCATGGGAGAATTATGCCTATCTAAGAGATCGACCTCTTTGGTCGGCATAATTCTCCGTGCCTTTCAGGCGCAGTACTTGCAACACGCGAAGGTCTGTGCAACCTACGTGCCGTCGGCGCTGCTTCAAGCCGTCAATTTCAAGGGGAGCTGAATGCAGCTGAAATTCTGCCTTCGCAGTACTGCACACGCGCAGCAGCCTACTGTGCATGCACAGCCCAAGTTTCTTGGCGGGTTTTTCAAATATGGATTGCCATTATCTTAAGTGTATCTTAGAAAACAAAGAGAGACGAATGGAGTTTTTGTACCAATAACGTGGTAGGTAAATATCTTGGTGCTATATGTTTTTAAATACTGTATTTCCCGGGGTGGTGGGGGGTGGTGGGGGGGGGGAGAGCTCCTTTCACAGCGTTTGGGGAGTCATGTCTTATTATACAGAGACAATATCTGTAGGGTAATCCCTAAATTCTATTTTGAGGCCTGATGATCCCGGTCTGTTCTGTTTGACTAATTAGTAATATGAAACGTTATATATTCAAGAAGTCATATAGTCCAGCCTTAACGTATGTACGACTGTACCCTTAGTGCCGTGACCAAAGCCATCAGCATGACTGTTTTGTGCATCAGTCTTTTCAGGGACAGAGCTGTTGCTGGAGACCAATTCCTTAGCAACGTTAGGGCAATACTCATATCTCATATCCCATTTAGAGAGTACCTGGTTCTTGGGGGATAGATATTAAAAATTCCCCTCATAAGTTTGGTTACCAGGGGTGAGTCCCAACAGAATGATGCTCTAATCCTCGCCATAGATATGTTGATAGGGCACTTCTGGCGCAGTTAATGGCACTGTAACTGAGCCCCTCATCATAATGGAGGCCTGCCAGGAATTCGAGAACAGACATTATGGTTCATCAAACTGTAGGTGATGTTGTTTCTGTGACAATATATCTCCCATTTCCTGATGTATACCAGATATAGTTTTTTGGTGGACTGTCTGTGGCCCGCTGAGATAATGTTCAATGTTCGGTCCGCCAGTCCCAGTTGCAGTAGAGGTTTCTTTAGACTCTACAAATTGATAGGGTTGTTGTTTTTGACATGGATGGGTTTTTCTGTTACGGGATGAACCATAATCTGGTTGTTTCAGGATGGTGATGCATGGTTAAACCCCATGTTGAGTATCACAGGGAACCATGATTAAGTAGGCCAATCGGCACTACCAATTAACAGACGCTGAGTCTTGTTGTATTTTTCGTAATATCCGATGCAGGATGCAGAAAAGGAGAGAATGCATAGATAAACAATTGCCCCCTCAATGCAGTGAAAACCATCTGTCCCTGCTGTCCCAGGGTCTGGTTCCCAAGAAACATAGTTTGGTAACTGGTGACTAAGTCTTATTTTATTGAATTTGCGTGACCTGATGTCTGTCACTGAATTTTGGGTTACCTGGTAGGTAAGTAGCTGATATTCCAATATTTCACTGGATACACCATTACCAAATTGTATTAGTCAGATTGTCACTCTGTAGTCTAACACGCTGGTGATTTATCCCTGAGCAGTATGACTTTAGGCCATAGAACGCACCCCACATTTCCAGGTAGTTTATGCCCAGTGTCTGTGATAATGATGCCTCCTGTGCCTTTCATCTACCTCCACAGATGGAGATGGAAATTGGTAGTACCCCAACCAAGCGCACTGGCATCAGTTTGTAGCACCACTAAGGGTTTGCTGATAATGATAGGGTTGGAACAATGTCGAATGTTATCACTCCACCATTTTAATTCCATAAGCTTTGATTGGTGGCTTATTGGTCTGTCGAAATGACCAGTATTAACTTTGAGTGTTTATATTTTGCCCTTTGTAGATTTTTGGTAATACAAAGGTCCAAATTGTGTGGCTGGAAAGGCAGACACTATATGCCAATTATACCTGCTACCAATCTGATAGACGGTTCACTGATATCAGTGGGGTTGTTGCAGGCCTCGGTTAAGACTGTAGCCTTGTCCTTTGGTAAAGTCACCGACATGTGAGCTGTCAATAGTGAACCCCAAATAATCCATTATGTTGGTAGGCGTTAGTTTAGATTTAACTAGATGGATGATAACCCCAGTTTTCACCCAATTGTATGGTGTCTGTTACAGCTAGTTAGGCCAACTCCAAAGTTATGCCCACAATTAGTATGATCATAAGATTATGTATTTGGTAGAGCTCTATACTGCCAGAGCTGCCCCATTCAGTTGAATGTTTTAAAATAACGTTTGTGATCAGTCCGTGTAGGCACTGAATAGTAAGCATCTTTTAGGTCGATGCTAGCCATGGAGTAGCCTTTGGAAATCAGTCCTTTAGCAGTTACCAGTTCCTATTTTGTACTGAATATATAGTACAATGTATTCCAGCCAATCGTGTTGGGTTTACCCATTACCCCTTTTGCACAATTCAATGGTATATCCCTGGATACTGCTTAGGATATAAGTGTCTGTAGTTAATATACACCATATCCAAAAGAGTGTAATCTCCCACCAATGTGTGTATTATCCACTCTTCCTATAATTTGTAAGGGACCAGACCCACCTACCTCCATTGTTACTAGTGGAAGTTTGCTTCTTCTGTGTGGTCTTCGTGGAGGTTGAGGCGCCGATGTCTGGGTTTGTTTTTGGGTTGGGGGTTTGCGCATCTTCCAGAAAGGCCGGTGTGGGCTATGGTCTAATAGACCGCTGTCCTGTATGCCCGGCCTTTGAGCTTTCACCAGCTTCTCTTGTTCTGCTGGTGGGTGCATAAGGGTGCTGTCTTTGGCTGTAGGAGATCCTTAATGTTGTCGCCTTTATGAGCCCCAGGGCTTTCCTAAGTCCTGCTCCTACATGTTTCCAGATGCTATTTCCACGACTGGAACATTCAGGGATGCGCAGTTTCCTGGTCCCAAGTATTTGCAGTGGTGTCCATCGTGGTCTGGCTGTATGTATTTGGACACCATGACCAGTAGATTTTGCCTTCTTGCACCCCCTGCACACTTGTAGTTTTGTTCGTCAAACCCCTCTTCAGGGTCAGCCCAGAATTGACCCCCCAGTACTCTCCTCTGACGAGGGAGATGCACTGTTCAGCCCTACAAGAGGTGCTGCTGTGGGTTTTACATAGTGCCCACTGTGACTAGACTCCATCTCCCAGAGCCTGTCATGTTGGAGCTTGGCTCCATAAGCCGCTCTAACTTCCTTTTTCATGTTGGAGCTCGGCTACATAAGCCGCTCCAACCGGCTCCAGCGCTCACAGTCGCTGGCCGCCCAAAGTCGGACACATCAGTCCTCGACTCTTTTGGTTTTCTTCTTCCCTTCCCGCCCAGACGCAGTGTTTAATCTAGCCGGGGGCGAAGTCGGGCACAGCTGTTCCCTTACGGGTGATTCCTGTGCCGCCGGCCGCTGCTGGCGTCCGCAACTCCACGGTCTTCCCCCGCCAGCTTTGTCGCAGCTCTGGTCGACTTCTTTGCCTTGTGCATGTTTCCCCCACCTGTAGAACAGTATGGGAACAATAAAGACCGCAGTATCACTTACCTGCAAGTCCAGGCTTAAAACTTGCCGTTGTTTGCACAGCTCTCCATGTTTCCCCACCTGTGAAACAGTATGGGGAGAATAAAGACCGCAGTATCACTTACCTGCAAGTCAGGTTTAAACTGTCGCTACGGGGGAACGTCGTTCCACCCCGCCTCCTGCCGTTTCGACTTGTCAAAGTCGACGGCCCCATTCTGAATAATCTCCCGCCCGGCCGTGGTGTTCTGGCCGGCGCGGGACCAAAAGTCGGCACAGCTGATCCCTTACGGGGCTTGTGCCTTTAGCTGCTGTTGGCTCACGCAACTTTGCGGTCCTCCCCAGCCAGCTTCACTCGCAGCACTTGTGGAGACTATTGTGTCCAGTTTCCCCCCCCCCCCGCGTAAAAACAGCGCGGGACCAAACACTGCCACAGAGTAAATCACTTACCTGCAGGTCGCGGTTTCAAACTTACTGCTGCGGGGGAATGCTCCACCCCGCCTGTCGTTTTGCAAGCGTGAAAGCGATATGACACGCATGCGTCCTGGCGGGGTTCTTCACGTAGTCACTCACGTGACTCCGAAGTAAAATCTTACTATTATACCAAGCTAATTATCCTACAAACCTGTACATCTTTGGAGTGTAGGAGGAAACCAGAGGATCCGGAGAGAACCCATGCAGGTCATGGGGAGAACGTACAAACACCGCACAGCCAGCACTCGTAGTCAGGATCAATCCCGGTCTCTGGTGCTGTAAGGTAGCAACTCCACCGCTGCACAACTATGCCGCCCTGAGGGGCTTAGCGGATGTGGACCCTATGTGCTGCAATAATAAAAACCATTATTTTCGTCAAACAATTGATCATTTGATTTGTTCTATAGCCCTCGAGTTGACCATATAAAAGAGCATAGGAACATGACAAGGTGAGGAGGAGTAGGCTATTTGATGTTTCAAGCCACACACACCAGGGGCAATTAACAGAGGCCAATTAATCTAGACCTCTATAGGATCTGGGAGGCACCAACTCTACTGGCCGCGCCACTGTGCTGCCCCTAATCAAGGCCGATCTACCCCATGCATGACTTTCTCCTGTGCGCTAGTTCCTCAAATACCTCATATCCCTAATCTTTCATGAATTTATCTTCATAATTCGAATATTCTTGATGATCCACAACACACGAGGGTCGAGAACTTCAGAAATTCACCACCTTTACAAGAAGTTTTAATGCAGCTCAGGTTTAAATGGCCGCCTGCTTCCTAACCCTGTAATTATGTGATTTAGTTCTACTCAACTTAAATTGAGTGTTTGTTTATTTCTGTGAAAACAGAGATCCAGACAAATAAGCAAGTTCTGCTTGTTTGGGATCTGTTTGCTTTCTTTTAAAAATATATCTTACATATCAAGTTAGCATTGTGGAATTTGCTTTCACAGTTATTTTTGATGCACCTTGTAAATTTGGATTGCTCGCTTTTTACATGTAAACTTCAGTTGCTTGTTCTTGAATTTGAAATAAACAATTTATCCTTTTAGGAAATGCTCCCAGTCTACTTTTCCCAGAAATAATTATAATTGTGGATTGGAGACACAGGGAACTGCTGATGCTGGAATCTTGAGCAAAGCACAGAGTGCTGGAGAACCTAGCAGGTCAGACGGCATCTGTGGAGGTGGGAACAAGCGGCATTACGGGTCAGAATTCTTCTTCATACCGATTGCTATTGGACTATTCTGCAGTTTAGACCTTAACGCTTTCGCCTATTGTCCCAGAGTGATGAGGGATAGGTTTGTTAAGACTCTTAAGGGCAGGTGAGAGAGGGTCTTGTTGGAGTAACTCCACATCCCCAGGTAGCAGGTAATTTGACAGTAACTTGCCAATCTCTGGTATACCACAAAAGTCAGCAATTGTGAGCAATTCAAATATTCCATTGATAAGGTAGAAAGTAGATTATGGATGGCTCGATTGTAATCATGTATTGTCTTTCCGCTGACTGGTTAGCATGCAACAAAAGCTGTTCCCTGTACCTCAGTGCACGTGACAATAAACTAAACTCAACCCAATGATGCTCGGCCTGTGGAGAAGATGTGTTCCCTGGCCACTGTGCAACAGAGCAATCAATGTGGAATTTGTCAGATTACTAACTAGCCCTCCCATAAGCTAAAAGGCAGTCTTTATCTTCCAACCTACATCATTGCCATCCTTGGACATTTTCTTTGTGACTGTAATGCTGTAATACAGTCATAGAGTCTTACAGCATGGAAACAGGCCCTTCACCCCAACTTGTCCACACCAGCCAACATGTCCCATCTACACTAGTCCCACCTGCCTGCATTTGGCCCATATCCCTCTAAACCTGTCATATCCATGTACCTGTCTTAATGTTCCTTAAACGTTGCGATAGTACCTGCCTCAGCTACATTCTCCGGCAGCTCGTTCCATACACCTACTGCCCTGTGTGTGAAAAAGCTATCCCTCAGGTTCTGATTGAATCTTTCCCCCCTCACCTTAAGCCTATGTCCTCTGGTTCTTGATTCCCCTACTCTGCGCAAGAGACTCTATGCGTTTACCCAATCTAATCCTTTCATGGTTGTGTACTCCTCTATAAGATCAAATGCTGTAACATTGTATCCTGCACTCTCTCTTTACACTTTGTGTTGTACTTCTGTATGGTTTAATTGTATTCATGTATAATATGATTTGATTTGACTGGATAGCGTGCATATAAAAGGTTTTCTCTGGATCTCAGTAAATGTGATCATAATAAATCAATACATTTATTATTTTTTAAATTCCTTTATGAGATCTTAGCATTGTGGCTTGGCCAGCATTTATTACCCATTTTCAATCACCTTGGTGGTGTGTGGGCTTCGGTTACTGGACAGGCAGCCAGAGGATTGGACTATTGACCAGAGACCACATTTCCAAGGCATTGGGACAATTTAACAAAATTGGTCTCGATTAAGGTCATCACGAAAGCACTGGATTGTGGTAAGCACAAGAGATGTTCTCTAATGAACTTTCGGAGAGGGATCATATGATCGTAAGATATAGGAGCAGAATTTAACCATTCGGTCCATCGTCTGCTCCACCATTCCATCTATTTTTCCCGCTCAACCCCTTTCTCCTGTAGCCTTTGATGAACCTATTAATCTCCGCTTTAGAAATACCCAATGACTTGGCTTCCACCATCGTCTAAGGCAATGAATTCCACAGATTCACCAACCTCTTCATCTCCATTCTAAAGGTACGTCTTATTCTGAGGCTATGATCCTAGACTCACTGGTCCTAGACTCTCCCACAACTGGAAACATCTTCTCCACATCCACTCTATCTTGGCTTTTCATTATTTGGTAGGTTTCAATGAGATCTCCCCCTCGTCATTCTAAACTCGAATATGTGCAAGATCAGAGCCATCAAATGCCCCTCATAAGTTGACCCAATCATCCCTGGGATCATTCTCGTTAGCCTCATCTGGAGCCTCTTCAACACAAGCACATCCTTCCTCAGATATGGGGCCCAAATCTGCTAATGTACAGTAAATGTGGCTCTAGGCCCACTGATATGATTGATTCTCAATTGACTCTTCATTACAGAGTACTGTTACATGGCTGTATGTTGGCATTGAGAAGACAGTTCAGGCAGCAGAAAGTCCAAATCGATGAGGTAAAACTTCTGAGACACAAGAAACTGCAGGAGCTGGAATCTTGAGCAAAACACAAAATGCTGGAAGAACTGAATGGGTCAGGTAGCATCTATGGAGGGAATGGACAGACAATGGTTCAGGTTGGGACCCTCCTACAGGCTGATGGTAAAATTTCCACTTCACTCACATGTGTCCAAAATAACCTGTTTACTTAGCACCAATTATTTTCTAGCTCTGGGTTGCTGCAGTGTTCTGCCTGTGTGAAACATAATTAACCTGCCAAAACTCACTTCACCTGTGGATCAAAACACCTTTAGATAGAGGAGCCTTTCAAAACCTCCAGTCTGCCCTGACTTTCAGCCTCAGAGCTAAAATAGCAGCGCTGTTATACTTTCCCTCTACCGCTTGTACCCCCCGCTTTGTGCAACCTTATTAATCAGATTAATTAGTCTGAAACAAAGACCTTGCTTTCTCCAAGATTGCAGTGTGCTGCCCTTATTATACCACAGCTGAACAGGATATGTTACAATAACAGAGCTATAAGATTAGCTGCAAGACAGATCTCCTAATTAGATCACCTGGGAATCAAAATGAACTGCCAGAATGGCCTTGGCAGCATTGAAAATCTTCACTACCACTCCTTGGAATTTTAATTTTAATTTTATCTTGCATCACGCAAGTAAAAACAGTGTATCTTATCCGCTTCATGTTGGAGTTGAGGGTTATTGGAATATTAAAACAAATTCCTGTGGGAATTCCACTAAAATTTGTATTCTTGTAGAGATGGAGATCTTTCACAAGAACATCTCTGACCCCTCGCTTCCATATGACTTTTACTCGAAAAACTTGCTGGCTCAACATCGGTTTTTATCTGTTTATCTTCCATGGGATTCATTTTGTACTAAAGGGTGCAGTTGAAATTTGCCTTTGCTGTAGCTTGCAACATGGCAGTGAATGTACATTGTACTCTGCTTCAGAAATTCTATTGAAGTCAATCTGATGGAATTT
The DNA here is from genome assembly GCF_028641065.1 of Leucoraja erinaceus. Classification (NCBI taxonomy): domain Eukaryota; kingdom Metazoa; phylum Chordata; class Chondrichthyes; order Rajiformes; family Rajidae; genus Leucoraja; species Leucoraja erinaceus. Next base: position 17,057,059 of record NC_073403.1, read on the forward strand.
CAGGCTTGTTGGTCTAACCACATACACAACTGGGTCAAGTGTTGAGTGCATGTGATGGAGTCTAACTATTCGTCATGTTGTATAAATGACTATGGGATAGCAGATTGATTGAAGACCATGCTGACTATTGTAAGGTGATTTCAAATTTAGCTGTAAATCAACATTTATGTTGCTCAAATCTTGAATCTACTGACTGAAGAAATAGTGGAAATAAATTCAATGGCAAATTCCAAATTGATTGTGGAATAGGGACAAATGACAAAGTCATATAATTTATTAATCGTTGAGCGGAAAAGTTTTTTTGGCAATAATGGAATGGCAGCGCAGTGGTGCAGCTGGTAGAGCTGATGCATCACAGCACAAGAGACCTGGCTTCGACCCTGACCTTGGTTCTGTCTGTGTGGAGTTTGCACGTGATCCCTTTGACCTTGTGGGCTTTTTCCGGGTGCTCAAGTTTCCTCCCACACCCTAAAAACGTGCAGGTTTGTAGGTTAATTGGCCTCTGTAAAAAGTGTCCCTCATGTGTAGTGAGCGGATGCAAAAGTGGTATTACAGGGAGGAGGGGGATGGGGGGGGGGAGATTTAATGGGAACCTAAGGGGGGACTTTTTCAAGCAAATGGCGGTGGGTACAATTACGGCACTTAAAAGACCCTTGGAAAAATACAAGTTTTGAAGAAGTTAGGAGGACCATGGGCCAGCTGCAGGCAAGCGAGAGTACGTTGCTTAGCCAGCATGGTCAGCATGGACAAGTTGGGCTGAAAGGCCTGTTTATGTGCTATATGTCTCTGTGACTCTAAATGCTGACTGGCTCTCCAGTTTACAGTTTAGTTTATGTCAGGTGTACCAAGGTACAGTGAAAAGCTTTTGTTGCATGCTATTTAGTCAGCAGAAAGACAATACATGATTACAATCGAGCCATTTATAGCGTATAGATAAGGGGTGGGCAACCTGCGGCCTTCTAGCCCATTAAGTGCGGCCTTTTGAATGAATCCAAATTTTGTAGAGCAAATCCTTTTATTTTTATTAATATATTTTTGTTTGGCTTTTATTATTTTTATTTTAATCTTAAAATGAACGTATTTAAAATACCAAAGAGTAAAAGAAGATTCAACAAAATAATCCTCCCAGACTGACGGCAACAATTAAAACTTTAGTAAGTCACGAGGGCTGTTTTAACAAAATAATGTACATTTTGAAGTATATCTAATTGAAGTTTCTTGGATGTGGCATTATTAGATTTCAGCTGACATAATGCGGCATTCTAACATGGAAAGGTTCCCCACCCCTGGTATAGATACATGATAAGGGAATAATGTTTAGTGCAAGGTAAAGCCAGCAAAGTTCGATCAAGGCTAGTCCGAGGGTCACCAAAGGGATAGATAGTTCAACACTGTTCTCTGGTTGTGGTAGGATGATTCAGTTGCCCACAACTACATTCAGTGGTGTGTAACATCCTGGCAGACCTTGTGAGATGATAACGTTTGATTATAATGCCTGCTCAAAGAAGTAAGAATTCTCACAGTAGGTAGAGACAAATGGAACCATATCTTGGTGAATCATTAGAACAGTACATTGATCCCTGAGAAAGATACTGCCTGACCAGCTGAGCACACAAAATTATTCTGTCTTTAATTACAAATTTTCAGCATCTGCAGTTTAAAAAAAAACATATTTGAATCATTGTTACGAATGTCCATGTCTCTATATATTTGCAGTTAGCATTTATGAAGGCAAACTGTTTTTTTTTAATTGAAAGAGAATTTGAGTAGAAGAGTAAAGATATGGTACTAATTTTATACAGGTCCCTGGTGAGACATTTGGAATAACATGTCCCAGTCTGGTCTCACCACCCAAGGAAGGATAAACATGCAATAGAGGCAATGCAAAACAGCATCAATAAATTCTGAAGAAGTCTAAAGAAGGATCCTGCCCCGAAACATCACCCATTCCTTCTCTCCACAGATGCTGCCTGTCCTGCTGCGCTACTCCAGCAATTTGTGCCGATCTTCAGTAAATTAATTCTTAGGATGAGGTGGAATTATTCTTTTAGGTTAAGAAGACTGGCCTATAGTCACCACAATTTAAAAGAATAAAGGGTTAACTCAATGAAATGTACAAACCTCTAACTAAGAACATTAGAGTAGATGCTGCATGCAGCTTCCCCCAGCTGGATGTCAGGAGCCAGGCTTCAGTGAAATAAGGGATTGGACAATTGAGATGAGAAATAAAATTTCTTCACGTAGAGAATTCATTAGAAAACTTTGCCCAGGAGAACCAGTACAGGGTAATTTGCTGACTGTAATCATGATAGGGATTGATAGGTTTTTTATTATGAAGGGAATCGGGGATGTGGGGTTAGTTCAGAAAGCAGTGCTGAGGTGAAACATCATCATACTGGGGAAATTACAACTATGAATTGGATTAGGTCCCAGTTGAATGCATGCATAATACACAGCATATATAATGCTGCTTTGAATATCTATCTAGCTATATTTACTTTAGAGATAAAGTGCGGAAACAAGCCCTTCGGCCCATCGAGTCCACACCAACCAGAAATCCCAGCACACTAACACTATTCCACACATACTAGAGACAATTTACTTTTATACCAAGCCAATTAACCGAAGATCTCGGAGAAAACCCACGCAGGCCTCGAGGAGAATGTACAAACTCCGTACAGATAAGCACCCGTAGTCAGGATCGTACACAGGTCTCTGGCGCTGTAAGGCCACCGTGCGCCCGATTTTTGTTTTGCAGAAATGGGCATTAGTACGCAGCTCTGGTTTAGCACAGCCAAAAATGGTGAAATCCAATGTCTCGGCAATTAACCCTTAAATTAATTGACTTATTGCCAAAAGAAGAATTGCATATAAAGACATGAAATCAATAGTAATGTTGTCACTTCACAACCCATACATTATTGGCTTAAAACGCCACTCAAAATAAATCCCTTGAAAACATATGCTTTATAAATCATTTTGACAAAATCTTTAATGATAATAAATGAGTATTTAACATAGTTTTTACTGAATAGGTTTATTTTACATATGCCTAATATACGATGGAAAACTTGCCACTACAGGACTATCCACTTCCATTTTCTGATTTTAGCTCCATAATGTTTAATTTAACATGGTTTGAACCAATGTTTTTTTTCTCATTATGTACACAACAAAACTGCAAGCTAAGTTTTCTTAACAAAGCAAAGTAAATGAGATTTTGTTGAAATTGTTAATGAATCCATGGATTTGAAATCTGATTTTTTTTCTATAATACAAAAACAAAATGTTCATGATCAATAAATGGTGCTCAACAAACTTTGGTTTCAAAGCTGAATGAGTCCAAGGAGATGATGTTCCCATTTTCCTCTGAGGTTGGTCAAGTTGACACTTGATGTTAAATAGGAGATCTCATCAAATTTAAGGGCACTATATAATCCAAATCTGATGGGTATGGCCACTGGCTTTATCTAATACCGTCCTGCATTGTTTCTTTACTGTCCACTAAGCCCTCAATTTGGCTTTTTCCATCAGTGTTCCTGAGATTTGTGTCAGGAGTCACGCAGTCCACGTCATCTGGTTCTTGACTCTGTGGCGAAATTGGTTGTCCACCTTTGACACGCTTCCACTTCATTCTTCTGTTCTGGAACCAGACCTTCACCTAAGGAACAAAGGGTCACAATTCACGACTGTTCCAGGTGTTAAACTTGCTTCCCGCACCATCACCCCACAACATATCATCCTCAAAATACATATCCTTGCTAACCCCACCAAATGGCAATTCATCAACATTCCCCTGAGTTGATGGGATAATCACCACATACGTGGGTGAATAATCGGAGAGTAACTTATCATTATAGAACTTTCAGAACTGTGGGGCATGAAATTTAGTCGGTAATGAAGTCTGAAAACTGTAACATCAGAAACAACTTCAGTCCAACAACAATCAGGCTATTGAATACCACAATCCCCAACTAAACTCCAAATAACAAAATGTCTGGGTTGCACTAGGGACTTTGGACGTTGTTATGTTTTTGCATTATATTGTTCTTTTTATTAATTGAACCTTTGTTTGTTTGTTTTAACGTGCTATCCATTGAGTAGTGTGTTTACAAACCTGTGGTGTTGCTGCAAATAAGAATTTAATTGTTCCATTTCAGGACAAATGACAATAAAACACTCTTGACTCTTATCTCTTTCTTGACTCTTGATCCCTGTTCTCAAAGGTTTGTGCTTTAACATCTATGTTCAAATTTCCTTCTTAAAGTCATGGTGTTGTCGCAGGGCCATAGGTACACAAGAGCTTGTCATGTTGACTATGGTTCAAATGTGATTAAAAGATCATGAGTGTAAAGATATGGAGTGGAAAGATTGCCTGATTTCTACCTCTATTCCACTCCAACATATCTAATTTAGGTGCCATCACCAATCCCTTCCAAGCATTAGTTAATAGATCAGAAGATCAAAAATGATAGGAGTACAATGAGGCCATTAACCCATCAAGTCTACTCCACCATTCAATCATGGCTGATTTATCTCTCCCTCCTAACTCCATTCTCCTGCCTTCTCCCCATAACCTCTGACACCCATACTAATCAAGAATCTATCTACCTCTGTCTTAAATATATCCACTGACTTTGCCTCCATGGCCTTCTGTTGCAAAGAATTCCACAGATTCACCACCCTCTGACTCAATACATTTCTCCTCATCTCCTTCCTAAAAGTACGTCCTTTAATTCTGAGGCTATGACCTCTAGTGCTAGACTAGAAGCATCCTCTCCACATCCACTCTATCCAAGCCTATTGGATATCCAAGGGGGTGTGAGATTGCAACCTTCACGTGGTCCGCCCTGTTTTAAAGAATGCAATCCACCTGGCGTGCACAATTAAATAAGATCAAATAGAACAAGTTGTCCTACAACTTTAGGCTGTGCACGCCATACACAAGAAGAGGAGAAGGATATCCAAGCCTAATCCAAGCGCAGCTATTGAATCTGACAAAATCCTGCAGAACGCCGCTCAGAAATCTCTGCCCCAGTAACAGCAAGCACAGGAATGAAATGTGGGTAACAACATCCTTGATGGTTTACTTCTTAATTGCTGTTATCAGTGTAGCTAGTAGATCCATCCCCTCACAATGCCATAACCAGGTTCATTCCCGACCCCGGATGCTATGTGTGTGGGGTTTGCACGCTCTCCCTGTGACCCCATGATTTAGCTCTCGATACCCTGGCTTCCTCCCACATCTCTAAAATATACAAATTAAACGGCCCTGGTAAAAGCTGAGGAAAGTTGATGGAAATGTGGGGAGCTAAAAATAGCTACAATTGAATGAACATAGGAATTGTGTAAACAGGTGATTGTGGTCAGAGTGGACCTGCTGGGCTGAAGGGCCCTTTTCCCTCATTGACAAGCATAGGGGTGGGTTGAGAAAGATGGGAGTGGTTGAGAAAAATGGGGATGAACTCAAGAATTTTGATGACTTTGTGCGTTTGTATCAGCCCAGTGTCTCAGTGCTTTAAGTAGAGAAGGCAATCAATAAAAACATGAAGAACCATAAAAACATTTAAATCCATCAAGGCAGTGTATGAAAATACTATAGTTACATTGTGCTTTGTAGTGTGGATGCAATAAAAAAATAGATTGCATTCCAGTTTAAAGATTGCTTGGCAGAAATTTACTGTATGAGGGTGTTGGTTACTGAGAGACGTTGGCCAGACTGCAACTTTATTCCTTGAAGTACAAAGAGCTGAGAGGTGATCTGATAGGGGGGTATAAAATCATGAGGGGAATAGATAGGATGAATGTCTTTTTCACAGGGCAGGGGAATCGAAAACAAGAGCAAAAGGGCATAAGCTTAAGGTGACAGAGGAAATATTTAAAAGGGACAACTTCACAGAGGGTGGTGGGTGTATGGAACAATCTACCAGTGAAAGTGGTGAGGCAGGTTCAATAAGAACACCAGAGGTATTAGGACAGGTACATGAATAGAAAGGTCATGAGCGATGTGGGCTAAATGTGGACAAATGATACTATCTGAGATTAACACCTTGGTTGTCACTGACAGGTTGGGCTGAAGGGTCCTTAGAGATACTGTGTGGAAACAGTCTTTTTGGCTCACCAAGTCTGTGCCGACCAGCGATCACCCCGTACACTAACACTATCATACACCCTCGGGAGAATTTACAATTTTACCACGGCCAATTAACCTACAAACCTGTATGCCTTTGGAGTGTGGGAGGAAACCAGAGCACCCGGAAAAACCCCACGCGGTTACATGGAGAATGGACAAACTCTATACAGAGCGCGCCCGTTGTCAGGATCGAACCTGGGTCTCTGGTGCAGCAGCAACTCTACCCGCTGTGCCACTGGGCCGCCTCTACCGCAACTCTCCCGCTGTGCTTTTGGAGCTTTTTGTCTCTAATATTTCATTTAGTACTTCATCTTTTGATAACCAAAGCACTGTGTTCCTGCAACTGCGACACCAATCTAAACTAAACTAAGTTGAGAAATCTTCCCTTATTTATGAAAATACACGACAACAAAGAGATGAATTGCCCTCAAATTATGAGTTCAAATTCGTAATTTAACAGGTTAATTCTTGCCTCTGTGACCACATAGGGACTACAGAGCACTGGAACAACAAATGCCATAACCAGCAGCTAAAGGTTTTGTGAAGTGATTAATCTGTACTTTGCACAATAGTGTATTTATAAAACCAAATTCCTAATTCATGAATAACTACTTTTCCACAAAACTCTTCACTTACCAGAAATTCATAGATTTTCTGTGGAACTAATATCAATGCGGCATCTCCTGCCAGCTTGTTGCTATAAATGGAAGTGCAACAAAGAGCTCTATGGTACCTTAAGAATTATTGGACTGGCAAACGATAATGTCTGCAGCCAAGTTAAAAGATGCAGTAAAAGCAGAGAGCAATGCAGGAGGAAAAAGTAGACTAAATTAATAGGAATTTGCACTTACTGGAATAGACAGAGCCAGGAAACTGTTCCCCGCTCTCCAATTCATTCAAAAATAAATATGGATTGGCCCACTGTTTGAACAAGTCTAAGTTAATATATATAGGAAGGAACTGCAAATGCTGGTTTATTCCCAAAGATAGACAGGATTTCTCCAGAGATGTTGCCTGACCCGCTGAGTTACTTTGATTATTAACATATTTAATAAGTTAATATATTTGGTGATTGATTATGTTGTTTTCAATTTGGAAATTGCATCTCAGGTTTAAGGTTTCGACATCATCTAAGAAGCTTACCATCTTTTATTATATTTTGTTGATTTTTTTTTTGAAACGGCAATAATCCTAAAATCTCTATTTTCCCAGCGTTCACTATTGTTACTGTCAACTCCTGGATCCCCATAATTTGGATAATATTAATTTTAAAAGGCTGTGTTTCACAAAGGGTTCTTAAACATGTGTTTTTTCTTCAAGGAATTTCCATAAGATTCTTGACATTATAGTGCAATAGCAGGTGGTGAAAATGAAAGTACGATGTGAGGTGCCAAAGGGAAGTTCTCTTGTGGATGAAAACACCACACTGTGTTTTGTTGATGAATTCTCTGTAGAGTGACTCCGCGCTTCACAGATCCTGCACAGGACTTGCTGTCAAAGAAACCATATTTTTAAGAGAAAGAATGCAGTTCTGGAGATCCAGGGTTTTTTTTTTATAGTTCTGTTCCTCCACTGCAGCTGGGTCTCACTCACACAGCGCTGTTCACTCATTCAAACGATTTAACTGCAAATCACAACCAGCATTCGAAAATAAAAGAGCTATTGCTCTTAAAATGGGCAGAAGGTTATGGCCTGTTTTAAGAGGAATCAATTGTAACCAGATGCCACTCAAATGAGGCACAGCAGGTTGTATGTTGTTTTAGCCTGTTGTTGGACTGGCTGAGTGTTTGGGTGCAAACATTTTTCACAAATGTCCCTCCTCAAGAAGAACGAATGTCTCAATCACTCTGTTACTCAAAACAAAATAGTCTCCCATTTCTTTTGGCATTCTGCGTGCAGTTTTATCTCTTTGCTGGCGTTCTGGACACCGTTGCTTGTACTGATGTGGAGGACACGTTCTGCAGGTTATCCTACTTTCTTGACCATCAACCTATCATCAGTCTACCCTCAGTTTCAGCGTTCCCTATGTTATATTCAGGAAAAAAATAACCCTCTAGTGCTGTTCCAAGGAATGTGGTTCAGCACTTCAAAAATTTCCATTACTAATCCTCAACGTGAAGCCCAAAAATAATAATATTTGACACACTGCATGATTACTAGGTTTGGCACATAACATGTCGCTTAATCTCATCATGAGAATAATATGGTAGAACATTCGATAGCCAGCTTCAGGGACTGGGTTTGAACTGCCCCTTCTTCTGACACGCAACCATTTTTCCTTCGCTCTTAGCTCCAAGAGTTAAATTCAAAATTACTCAAAATTACTCCACTCAAAATTAAAACTAGGCAGAAGATAGACACAAAAAGCTGGAGTAGCTCAGCGGGTCAGGCAGCATCTCTGGAGAAAAGGAATAGGTGACGTTTCGGGTCGAGACCCTTCTTCACACTGAAGTTTGAAGAAAGGTCTCAACCCAAAACGTCACCTATTCCTTTTCTCCAGGGATGCTGACCCACTGAGTTACTCGAGCTTTTTGTGTCTATCTTTGGTTTAAACCAGCATCTGCAGTTCCTTCCTACACATTAAATCTAGGCAGCTTTGAGCAAGGTCTTTGTGGGCATGGATACTCATTGTAGGGCAGATAATTCAGAACTAATTGGGGGTCATAGACAGATGTCTCCATTAGGACCAGAGGCCAAAGCCTCAGAATAAAAGGACGTCCCTTTAGAAAGAAGATGAGAAGGAATTTCTTTAGTCTGAGGGTGGTGAATCTGTGGAATTCATTGGCTGTGGAGGCCAAGTCAATGGATATATTTATGATGGAGATTGACAGATGTTTGATTAATAAGGGTGTCAGGGATTACAGGGCAAAGGCAGGAGAATGGGGTTGAGAGGGAAAGATAGATCAACCATGATTGAATGGCAGAGTAAACATGATGGGTCAAATGGAGATATTTTGTTCCTAGAACCTATGAACATGAGATGCCAGTGTAAAGTAAAAGAATGACACACAAGTGCTGTGTTCTACAGAGCTGACATTTCCTCCTTTTCGTTAACAAGAACTTGCTCCATCGTGCTATCTTGGTTAACAAAGATTTCAAGCTCATCGCCTTCCCTGCAGGAGAACACAATTCTTGCCCACTTGTTTAACTCTAATCAGAGGTTCTCTAGACAGAGACAAGGCTCATGTTCCAGGCAGAAAACACAAAATGCTGGAGGAACTCAGCGGGTCAGGCAGCATCTGTGGTGGGAAATGGACAGATGATGTTTCGAGTCGAGACTGGGGAGAAAGCTGGAAAAGAGAGGTGAGGGAGGGGCAAGTCCTGGCAAGTGATAGGTGGATACAGGTGGGGGGGGGGGGGGGGGGGGCTCTATTCGGTAGATGGGTTAAATAAGTCACAAAGGCTGGAGGTGAAAAAGAGACAAAAGGAGGGAAGAGAAGAAGTGTAACATAAAGCTGGAGGGAGGGAATAGGGGAAAGGGGGGAGGGGGAAGAGGGAGATAAAAGGACTGAGTTCCTCCAGCCTTTTGTTTTTTTGCTCAGGATTCCAACCTCTGCAGTTTCTTGTGTCTCCCATATCCAAGGCCTATATTTACTGCAGCAGTCAGTAACTATGATTTCAGCATCAGTTTGTCAAAGGCGAACCTTGATGTACAGAGGGAAGGTTTGAATGTATATTAAAGACCAGAAGACAATAATAAAAACAAAATAAAATACTTGTTTATTGACTGGATAAATGAATAGCCAATGAAATGAAATAATTACCTGTCTTTCTGTGAGATCCAAGTTAACTGCGATCTCATATCGCCGGAGTCTGGTCAGATAATTATGGTGGGCAAATTCAGCCTCTAGTTCTCGAATCTGTTCTTTAGTGAATGCTGTCCTCTCTTTCCTGGCCTTGTTGTTAGACTCTGACTTGTAATTTGAATCTTGAGTTTCTGCAACGAGTTACAACAGCGTATGGTTACAAATTATATCCGTGCTCCCTCGAGTTTTGCAGTGTTGCATGTTTAGTTTAGTTTTGGTTTAGTTTAGAGATACTGCAAGGAAACATTCCCTTCAACCCACCGAGTCCGTGCCGGCCATCGATCACCCATGCACTATGGGCGACACGGTGTAGAGGTAGAGCTGCTGCTTTACAGCGCCAGAGACCCGGGTTCGATCCTGGCTACGGGCGCTTGTCTGTGCAGAGTTTGTACGTTCTCCCCAAGACCCGCGTGGGTTTTCTCCGGGATCTCCGGTTTCCTCCCACACTCCAAAGACGTGCAGGTTTGTCGGTTAATTGGCTTGGTATAAATGTAAAATTGCCCCTAGTGTGTGTAGGGTAGTGTTAATGTGCGGGGATCGCTGGTGGGCGAGGCCTTGATGGACCGATGTTTCTGCGCCATGTCTCTAAACTAAACCTATCACTAGTTCTGTGTTATCCCATTTTTGTATCCCATACAGTAGGGACAATTTGTGGAGGCCTACAAACCTGCACACCTTTGGAATGTGGAAACTTAGGAAACTGGAGCACCTGATGAAAGCCATGTGGTCACAAGGAGAATGTACAAACTCCGCACAGGCGCATCCGTAGTCAGGATCGAACCCAGGTCGTGTGAGGCAGTAGCTCAACAGATGAGCCACTGTGCCGCCCCTTGTAAGGACAAAATATGTAATTTCTGCTTTGCAATTATTAAAACATGGTTCGCTATGCCTGTTAAAGTTGTGAAGTCCCCTGTTACAAAACTTAAAAGAACAGCAGGAAACCATCAGGGTGTTCTGGACAACATTCCACTTTCACCATCACCGCAGTGATAGAGATGACCTGCTGTCTGTGAGATGGTGATGGTGCAGGCTCATTTGTTTTTACACAGCAACACTCCTACACGTCATAAGTATTGCATGGTCTGAAATGAAACAAAGTATTGGAGTAACTCAGTGCATCAGGCAGCATGTCAAGAGAACATGCATAGGTGAATACTCGTGTCGGGACCCTTCTTCAGACTGATGTCTCCCTCTGTGATTCCTGCTGCTTGTTTCTATATTTTAACGGTCCACTGTGAAGTTCTGTGAGACCCTCTCTCACTGCTCCCCCTCAGTGAGTCTTGTTGCAATCAGTCTGAAGAAGGGCCCCGAAATGTCACCTATCCATGTTCTCCACAGATGCTGTCTGACCCGCTGAGTCACTCCAGCACTTTTTTTTTGTTGTAAACCAGCATCTGCAGTTCCTTGTTTCTGTGCTTTATCTGAAATCTTTTTAATTATTTTGGTTTAGTTTAGGGATACAGCATGGGAACAGGCCCTTCAGCCCATCTAGTCCATGCCGATATTGGATCACCTGTCCACATTAGTTCTATATTGTCCCACTTTCGCAGCCACTCACTACACATTAGAGGCCAATTAACCCACAAACCCGCACGTTTCAGAGATGTGGGAAGAAAGTTGGGCACCCGGGGGAAACCCACGTGGCCACGAGGAGAACATACAAACTCCACACAGACAGTTGCCGAGGGCAGGATCAAACCCAGGTCTCTGGCAAGGTCTTATAAGCAGCCAAATCAATGTTAAATGGTAAATTGTGATTCATAACTATAGATTGGATGATATACAAAGATTTATATTAGTATAATTCAAATTACATCATTCAAATAACCACAATAAAAGGACATTTGCAAGTATGTATGATTTTTTTTTTCATCTTCAAGATGTCCAGTTATGTTAAAGTCATCAAGTTACTTATAAACTGAAGTCCTGAGGAAATAGGGCATCAAGCAGATTGTGCACAGTGGGAACCAAACATTAAACCCAGGGCAATCCATTTGGAAATTATTTGTTGAAGGATAAACGTTGCTCTGCAAATTGGGGGAAGAATTGCTCTCCTTCAACTGTTTTAATGGGATTTCTTTGACGTCCATCTGCATATGGGAGTTTCATAATGTTCATCTCGCATACTGAACTCAGAAGCTGGTAGAGCTGCTGCCTCATGGCCCCAGAGGCTCGGGTTCGATCCTGATCTTGGTGCTGTCAATGTGGAGTTTACACGTTCTCTCTGTGACTGTGTGGGTTTCCTCTGGGTGCTTCGGTTTCCTCCCACATCCTAAATATGTGTGGGTTTTTGAGTTAATTGGCCTTCTGTAAATTGCCCCCAGTGTGTAGGGAGTGGACGTGAATTGGTGATCGATGGGCGCGTAGACATGGTGGGCCGAAGGGCCTTTTTTCATGCTGTAACTCTAAATTAAACTAAACTAACTCCAACAATTCTGCACTAGAATGGGGCTTGAGCTCAAAGCTTTATAACGCAAAGCTAAGAGTGAGTAAAACTGTCACTGAAAGTGTCTGATGAGATTCAGTCAGTGGCACTCAACCTGGTAATCATGGGTTAAATTACATGGTCTTGAGGAAGCGCAAATGAGACATAACGTATGGAGTAACTCAGAGGGTCGGGCAGCATCCCGAGAGAACATGGATGAGTGACGTTTAGTTTAGTTTAGTTTAGTTGAGTTTAGTTTAGAGATCCAGCATGGAAACAGGACCTTCAGACACCGAGTCTGCGCCGACCAGCGACCCCCGCACACCAACACTTTCCTACACACATTGGGGACAATTTTGACATTTTACTAAGCCAATTAGCTGACAAAATTTTGTTTTTTAAGTGTGGGGGGAAACCAGAGGACCCGGAAAAAACTCACACAGGTCACGGGGAAAACGTACAAACTCCGTAAAGACAGCACCAGGATCAAATCCGGGTCTCTGGCGCTGTAAGGCAGCAACTCTACTGCTGCGCCACCGTGCCACCCGGCTCAGGCAGCATCCCTAATGAACATGGATGGGTAACGTTTCGGGTCGGGACCCTTCTTCAGGCTTTCTTCAGTCTAAAGGTTCCGACCCGAAACACCACCGTTCCATGTTCTCCAGAGTTGCTGCTTGAATCCTCTTACTTACTCCAGCACATTGTGTTTTTCTGGTAAACCAGCATGTACCTTTCAAGGTGTTTGCAAAGGTGACATGCACAGTGCTCTGCTCAATATTTATTGCTCAACCATTACTGAAATAAATGATCTAAACATTATCACGGCTTGTGGGAATTTTGCTACATTCAAATTAGAGATAGATAGATAGATAGATAGATAGATAGATAGATAGATAGATAGATTAGATAGATAGATAGATAGATAGATAGATAGATAGATAGATAGATAGATAGATAGATAGATAGATAGATAGATAGATAGATAGATAGATAGATAGATAGATAGATAGATAGATAGATAGATAGATAGCCTTTTATTGTCATTCAGACCGAAGTCTGAACGAAATGTCAAAGTGACCACACTTTAAAAGCACTTCATTGGCGAGAAGGTACTCGAGATGCCCTGGTAAAGATGATCCCAAATAACTGAGACTTTTTCTTTTTAATCTGCAACAAAATTTTAATTAGTGAATCTCCTCGTTGGTTAACATAGAGGTTAGCCTGTAGGGGGAATGTACATCTCTTGGCACTGAAGTTCATGGCAGATGTTGATGGGATTTCAGGGCTGACCTGCCGAATGATGTTCAGCATTTGATTGCAATGTGGGACTAATTTTGGAATTATGCTGCAATTAAGATTGGGATTGCTTTGGCAATGACCCAGCACAGACATCATGGGCCAAAAGGCCTTCTTCTGGGATCTAAACATTTATGGTCTTTGTGATTTTTATTCACTTTGTCCTATTTGCAATTAATGAGCAGATGAAAACATTATGACAGCAGTGGGAGATCTCTGGTTTCACCTACCAATATCCACGATAGCAACAGGGGAATAATCTGAATTAATTTCGAGTTCACATTTTTCGGATGCCTCCGTGTACTTCACAGCAATGTTATTCGGTACCGAAGACAATTTAAAGTTATGGTCTTTATAACAATCAAAATTATTTTATTATATTCTATCTATGGTGTAAATAGAACGACTGGTTGCATCATGTCGACAACTAGAATGCCCATAAACAAAGGACACTACAGGGAGTAGACACGAGGAATTGCAGATGCTGGAAACTTGTGTAGAACACAAAGTGCTGGAGTAACTCAGCAGGTCTGGCAGCATCTCTGGAGGACATGCTCTCCACTAAAGGAAGTGTTAGACACTGCCCGGCCAATTGCAGGTACTGGCTTTCCCACCATCAACTGGATATACAGGAGACACAACCTCAAAAAGGCAGCAGATATCATCAAAGACCCACACCATCCTGGCCATGCTCTCATTTCACTGCCACCATCGGAAAGAAGGTACAGGAGCCTAAAAACAGTGACCTCCAGAACAGCTTCTTTGCAGCAACCAACATGCTCTCGAACACTAACCTCAGTAACTGGACCCTCTATGGACTGTGTCTGCGGTTGCACTTCTGTTTTTTACATGATTATGGTTACCTGGTATTACAGTTATTAATTCATTGTATTTTTTATGATTATATCTTATCTGTGTGCCATAGTGTTATGGGCCTGCTAAGCTGCAGCAAGGAAGAATTTCATCATGCCCTTGTCGGTACGTGTGACAACTAAACACACTTGACCCTTGTCATTTACTATTACTAGTGAAACTCTAACATAATTTCACAATGCTCGGGCAATTTCCCCATTGTCCACTGATCTGCATTTATAGTACTTTCTAACTTTGTCATTTCTGGAATATTTCTGGGATATTCTGCACTCCATGGCTGTTTGACTGGCTATTTGACTGTAGATAGCGGTTGTCTTTATACAAGGTCCGTGCTCCTTACACCAGGAACACTAGAAGGAGGTTTTAAAATTTACTCTTAAAAGAAACTGCAGAAAATGTGAAAAATGCTCAGAAGATCAGGCGGTTCAGGGGGAGAGAGAAACACTTCACATTTCAGGCCAATGATCGTTCATTAGAACCTCGGTGCCAAAACAAATTGACCCAAAACTTCTCTCTCCTCGGGCTGCCTGATCTGCTGAGTAGCCTCGGCATATTCCTTTTTTAGTTCACATTTCCAGCATCAGTTGTTTTTTGGGTTTTTGATGATTTGACCCTTTCCTAGTCCAAGTTTGCTGAGCAATTCTTGTAAACCCCATCATCTGCTGCTTAATAGACCAGTGAATTAAGCACAAGCTATAGCAAGGGCTCTTCTGATTGTGAAGAGCAGCATCAAGTTGGAGAGTCTGACAAACCTTTTAAGTTTCAAACACGTCTTAGATCACGCTGTAGAACCCTTGCCTCTGACTCGGAGATCTGTGATCTCAATAAAGCTTCAGAGGTTCGAAGCAAACCCTTTAGCGTCTTTGCGTGGCACCGCAGCGCTTCAGTACAGCGCCAGAGACCCGGGTTCGATCCTGACTATGGGTGCTCTCTGTACGGAGTTTGTACTTTCACCCTGCGTGAGTCTTCTCCAGATGCACCGGTTTCCTCCCACACTCCAAAGACATACAGGCTTGTAGGTTAATTGACTTCTGTAAATAGTCAATTGTCCCGAATGTGTAGGGGAGAACGAGTGTGCGTGGTGTTCGCTGGTCAGTGCAAACGGTGGGCCGAAGGGCCTGTTTCCCTGCTGTATCTCTAAAGCCTAATGCAGTACTACAGAACTAATTCACTGCCAGTTTCATCTAGATTTTAAAATGGGCATATGAAATGAAATGAAATGATTCAATTTATTGTCATTGTCAGTGTACAGTACAGAGACAACGAAATGCATTTTTAGCATCTCCCTTGAAAGGGAGATACAGGGCGTCGCGGTGTGCCCGCGCCTGCCGCCGTACATTCCATTACAGGCAAAGGTGGGTGAAGTGTCTTGCCCAAGGACACAACGACAGTATGCACTCCAAGCGGGATTTGAACCGGCTACCTTCCGGTCGCCAGCCGAACTCTTAGCCCATTGTGCTATCTGTCGTCCTATATCTCAAGATCCTATTCATAATTCATTGCCCTAGACAATGTACTTCCTCACAAAGGATATTATAAAGGATATAGAATATTATCTGGTCTTCAGCATGCTGCTGGCTGAGAGGAATGCTGAGATTGGATGCACTACACTTTGACTACATTTCAAGATGTTTCATGGAGATACAAGGAACTGCAGATGCTGGAATCTTGAGCAAAACACAAAGTGCTGGAAGAACTCAGGACTCCAGGCAGAATTTCAAGGTTACAAGTTATAGGAGTAGAATTAGGCCATTCAGCCCATCAATTCTACTCCGCCATTCAATCATGCCAAATCTCTGCCACCTAATCCCATTTTCCTGCCTTCTCCCCATAACACTCGATACCCTTTCTAATCAAGAACTTGCCTATCTCTGCCATCTGTTGAGGGAATGGACTGACGATGTTTCCAATCAAGAACAAGCCTCCACAGTCATCAGTTGTAATGAATTTCACAGATACAAAGAAGTTCCTCATCATCTCCATTCTAAAGGTACGTCCTCTTATTCCAGTCCGAGACTCTCACACTACTGGAAATATCCTCTCCACATCCACTCTATCTAGGCCTCTCAATGAAATCCCCTCCTCATCCTTCTAAACTCCAGCGAGTACAGGCCCAGAGCCATCAGCCACTCCTCGTACATTAACTGAATCATCCCTGGGATCATTCTCTCAAACCTCCTCTGGACCCTCTCATGGTCATAAAAGGCAAGGCATAAATGCAACTTCCTGCATTCTCACCACTAAAGTTATACAAATAGGCCAGGTGTTAAATACTAAAATCCATAAAGCAGCAGACCGTTTAAGGGTACAGGTTCAGTATTGCAGGCTAAAAGCCAAACAGAATCTACAAACATTGGGCAGCACAGTGGCGCCGCAGTTGAGCTTCTGCCTCACGCTCAGCGCCAAAGACCAGGATTCGATCCTAACCTTGAATGCTGTGTCTGTGCAGACTTTGTACATTCTCCCTGTGACCACGTAGGATTTTTTCTGGGTGATCTTGTATCTCCCCAGTTCCCAAAGACGTGCAGGCTTGTAAGTTAATTGGCTGCTGTAAATTGCCACTAGTGTGTTGGGTGGGATAGCATAGAACTAGCATGGACAGGTGATCAATGATGGACTTGGTGGGCTGAACGGCCTGTTTCCATGCTGTATCTCTAAACTGTAAACTAAAATAAGGAACATATTGCATGGGGCTTGCGGAAGAATGGCAATGATTAAGGAAGGCATCTGTATCTAGAAGGTGTAAAAACAATAGACTTGCAATGCCAAACATAGCAAGGAAGAAATTTATCTTAATTGCGATGACCTCACCGGGGCAGAATTCCAAATGCCATCTGCTTTTTAAAAAATAAATCACGCTATTTCCTTTTTGAAACCACACTCCAAGCTACATATCTCCAGCACAATAAAAAACAGAGCTAAAAGGTACAGCATGGCTCTGGCGAACTGAACCATCAACACATTGACTCATTGACCTGTTAAAGAGGAAATCCACCTTCAGAGCTGCAAGAGCTTTCATTGTAAGCTTTACTAAATCTCCCAGATGGAAAAGGAACTCTGATTGCAACAATACAAATTTGGCAAGAGCAGCACCAAGTGAAAGCCAGGCTTCCTCTTGCAGTGGAATAGGAAAAAATTGGACAATCACTCTTTTGTGGATGTGCGCACAATCTAAATGTAACCACTTTCAGGAAGGGCAATTAAACTCACACATATTACATGTAATAGCACAATTACACACGTCATACAGTCTTACAGCACGGATACAAGCCTCTCAGCCTAGTCCATCCATGCCAGCCATGATGCCCCATCTTAGTACTTCCAAGATGATGGCACCCAACCCAGGCGACGGTTTGCATGCTAGCCACAGAAGTAGATCTACAATCACATATTACAATCTCTCCACACTCTTAAATCTCTACTCCTGCAGCAACATTTCTTATTATACACTTGATTGTAACCATGTATTTTCCTTCTGCTGAATGGATAGCAGGCAACAAAAGCTTATCACTGTACCTCGGAGTATGTGACAATAAACTAAATAGAACTGAACTGTGCTAGTCCCACTTGCCCACATTTACCCCCTATTCCTCTAAACCTTTTCTAGCTATGTACCTATCCAATGAATTTTAAATGTTGCCTTGTGCCTGCCTCAATTACTTCATCTGGCACCTCATTCTATATACCCACCACCTACTGTGAGAAAAAATTGCCTGTCGGGTTCCGATTAAATATTTCCCATCTCACCTTCAACCTATGACATTGAGTTCTTGATGCCCCTACCCTGGGAGAAAGAGTCTATGCATTCACCTTATCCATGTCCCTCCTGATTTTATACACCTCTTTGAAATCACCTCTCAGCCTCCTGCACTCCAAGAAATAAAGCTTGCCCAACCTCTCCCTATAACTCCAGCCCTTGAGTCCTGAAAACATCCTTGTAACATCTTCCCTGCACTCTTTCTTTCTTAATCGTATTTTTCCTACAGCAGGTTGACCCAAGCTGAACACAATACTCTGTGCTTAAGAAGGAACTGCAGATGCTGGAAAATTGAAGGTAGACAAAAAGTGCTGGAGAAACTCAGCGGGTGCGGCAGCATCTATGGAGCGAAGGAAATAGGCAACGTTTCGGGCTGAAACCCTTCTTCAACTTTTGTCTCCCTACAACACTCTGTGCGGCTTGTGCAACTCTAACACAACACTAGCATTGTATTAGTATTGTTACATTATTGTCACACGCACCGAGTTACAGTGAAAAGTTTTTGTTTGCATGCTATCGAATTAAATGAGGTCGTAGCATGCATGAGCACGTTCAGGCTA
The DNA here is from genome assembly GCF_028641065.1 of Leucoraja erinaceus. Lineage (NCBI taxonomy): Eukaryota > Metazoa > Chordata > Chondrichthyes > Rajiformes > Rajidae > Leucoraja > Leucoraja erinaceus. The sequence goes on from NC_073403.1 coordinate 17,075,909, forward strand.
AAGGTAGTGCAAAGAGAAACATACCAGTGCATAATATGGTGTTACAGCATTTTAACATTACAGTTCTAGAGAAAAAGTCCAATATCCACAATGCGGTAGGTAGGAAGATTGGGATTACACCCCATCTTATGAGAGGACTGTTCATTAACTTGATAACAGAAGGGAAGATGCTGTTCCTCAGTCTGATGGTATGTGTTTTCAAGCTCTTGTATATTCAGAGAGAAGAGGCAGATGACGAGGGAGAGAAAGATCCTTGATTATTTTGACTGCTTTCTCGAGGCAGTGTAATGTGTAGATGGAGTTGATGATGGGGTGTTTGGTCTGTGTAATGAACTGGGCTACATCCACAACTCCCTGCGATTGTTTTGCATTCTTTGGCTGAGCTGTTCCCAAACTAAACTGTGATTCAACACGCCTGTATGCTTATTACGATGCATCTGTCGACATTGGTGAGAGCCATTGGAGACATGCCAAACCTCCTTAGACACTTGAGGAAGTAGAGACATTGGTGTGCTCTCTGGCTGTATTTTCGATGTGGTTGGTCCAACATCCGATATACTTAATAATTGTAATGATTATTTATGTGGGAGGTGGAGGAGCAAGTGCATGACTCTGGGTGTTTACCTTGTTATTGTTCTGCTCGAGACGTTGCAGGCTGAAGGAGGGAAGTAGACAGTCTGCTGTCCTCTAAACCCACCAATGATGAAGGGATAGAAATATGGAAAGAAAGCAGCAGGTACAGGCCATTCGGCCCTTCGAAGCCACTCTCCCACGCAATATGACCATGGCTGACCTTCTATCTCAATGCCAAATTTCCACTCTCTTCCCATACCACTTGAAGCCCTTGTTCAGTTTATTTTCGTTTAGAGATACATCATGGAAATAGGCCCTTCAGCCCACCGAATCAATGCCGACCTGTTCACACTAATTCTATGTTATTCCACTTTCTCATCCACTCCCAACACACGAGGGCCAATTTAGAGGCCAATCAACCTACAAACTTGCACGTCTTTGAGATGTGGGATGAAATCAAAGCTCCCAGAGGAAGCCCAGCCAGTCACAGGGAGAACATGCAAACTCCACACAGACAGCAACTGAGGTCGGGATGGAACACGTGTCTCTGGCGCTGGTCGAGAGTCAAGAGCGTTTTATTATCATGTGTCCCAGATAGGACAATGAAAGTCTTGCTTGCTCTAGATCGTTCTTGATTGAGATCTAGATCAAGAACACTCACTGAATCAAGGAACAGATTTAGGACCACTGATCTGAAACATTAACTTTGTTACTATATCAAGAAACACTCCCAGATTTGACCCACCATTTACTGTTTTATTAGGGATAAAATCATTCGCTCTCAAGGTCTCCCGCAGGTGATCCTGGTATCGTCCATATGGACCTCAGATGATAGAACTGTCATTGAACAAATTGCCAAGATGAAACAAGGCTATCAGGTCCCATGGAACTGGTCCATTTTGGATTCAGGAGGAGAAAAGAAGGAAAACAATTAAAAAATGAAGACTGAGGAAGAAACAACAATTTTTTTTAAAAGATTCTTAGAGACAAAGGGAACTGCAGTGAGAAGAATTCTCACAAGAAGGATTCTCACTGGATACATTTTCATGAAAAAGAATTCTACCTGCGTAAAAGCCTTTATAAATGGAAGATGATGTGACATCTCACAGCAGTTTTTCCAGCTGGAGATAATAATTCTATATGTCGGTCACTGCTCCTGGGTGTGGATAGGAAACGGTGTTATTTCCCAGGCTGACATTTTCAATTATTCCGTACGTTTAGTTTAATGTAGAGATACCATATGGAGACAAGCCCTTCGGCCCATCGGGTCTGCGCCGCCCAACGATCATCCATACACTAGTTCTATCTCACACACTAGGGACAATTTACAAAAGCCAATCACCTCACAAACCTGCACATCTTTGGCGTGTGGGAGGAAACCGGAGCACCTGGAAAAAACCCACACGGTCACAGGGGGAATGTACAAACTCCATACAGAAGCACCCGTAGTCAGGATCGAACCCGGGTCTGAGGTGCAATAAGGCAGAAACTCTACCGTTGCGCCTCTCATGGACAGTTTTATGAGTCTTTGTTTAAATGGTCATAATTGGAGCAAGAGACTGCCTCCTGTCTGTTGTTCTTCAAAAGTAGAAATAGCCAAGCGTCAAGCAAGAAAAGGCCATTGGACCTCTCCCTCCACTGAACATCAATAAAAAGATGTAGCAGTAAGGTACTGTAGATGCTGGTTTACACAAAACGACCCAACGTGCTGGAGCAACTCAGCGGGTCATGCAGCATCTCTGAAGAACATGGATAGGTGACGTTTTGGCTTGGAGCCTTCATATTAAAAAAACAATTTTGTCAGATGTAACATACATAGAACATAGAACAGTCTAGTGTTTAAGAAGAAACTGAAGACTCTGGAAAATCGAAGGTACACAAAATTGCTGGGGAAACTCAGCGGGTGCAGCAGCATCTATGGAGCGAAGGAAATAGGCATTGTTTCGGCCCGAAACGTTGCCTATTTCCTTCGCTCCATAAATGCTGCTGCACCCGCTGAGTTTCTCCAGCATTTTGTGTACCATAGAACAGTACAGCACAGGAACAGGCCCTTCAGTCCACAATGTCTATGCCGAATATTATGCCAAGACCCAGTCTTACCTGCCTGCACATAATCCATATCCCTCTGTTCCCAGCATATCTACGTGCCTATTTAAAAGTCTCTGAAACACCACTACCATATCTGCCTCCACCACCAACCGCAACAGGACATTACAGGCACTCACTACTCTCTGTGTAAAATAACTTGCCCCACATATCTCCTTTAAACTTTGCCCCTCTCACCATAAAGCTGTCTACCCCCCCCACCCCCTCCCTCTCTACCACCCTCCCTCTCTACCACCTCTCCCTCTGTCTCCCTCTCTACCCCCCTCCCTCTCTCGGGATTGAAGAGGGAGGGTGAAGAGGAGGAGGAGGGAGTGCTGGGGGATGAGGAGAAATGAGCCGCGCCTGCACAGTTGGGGGCTATGCATGAGTGGTGCAATATTGCTTCGGGGGAATGGGTTGCGTTGGGGGAATGGGTGAGTGGTGAAATATTGCGTTGGGGGAGCAGACCCAACGGGTCTGCGCTGTGTCTGGTCTCCTTTAAACTTTGCCCCTCATCTGAAAGCTGTGCCCTCTAGTCTTTGACATTTCCACCCTTCTGACTGTCTACCTTATCAACGTCTCTCATCATTTTTAATACTTCTATCAGGTCTTCACTCAACCTCTGACGTTCCAGAAAAAGCAATCCAAGTCTGCCCGACCACTCCTTGTGGCCAATACCTTATCATTTTGTCTGAAATTAACCGGAAGCAATGCCATAACACTAATATATCAAAAAATCATTGCTACTAATTTTTTCAGGATCCTGAACTAGAGAATCGAGAACATTCTGGTTATTTATCGTTTATTCATTCATTGGATGTGTTTAACAATACCAGCATTACTGTACATTTGCTGTACATCTCCAATTGTTTATGAACCCACTAGGCTGTTAATAGTCAACTACATGTAAACCCCAGATACGGACAGCAGATTTCTAAGCCCTGAACGGCTTTTGAACCAAAAGGATTTTACAACATTAAAGTAGTTTCATCTTTAGCAAAAAGAACCAGTACTGGAGGAACTCAGTTGGTCAGGCAGCATTTGTGGAGGGAACGGGCAGATGACGTTTTGGGTAGGGACCCGTCTTCAGATGGATTAGTCTGACCTGCAATGCCATCTGTCCATTCCTTTCACCAATGCTGCCTGACCCGCTGAGTTCCTCCAGCACTTTGTTCTTTAATCCGTCGTTCTAGCTGGCGGTCCAATATCATCACCACTATGCTATGTTACCATGGCGGCATCAATTGTTTATGATTGCATTAGGGAGATTTTTTAAATTTTGTTAGAAGATTGTAATCTCTGCCATTTTCTACTCCACCAATCAAGGTGATCAACATATTTGTGGACGACAAGGCAAGCAGGAGACATGGGGTTGTGGTGAGAATGTTGACCTGGGGTACAGAAACAGCAATGACCCGGCTGAATGGAGGACAACACTGAAGGGCCAAATCCAACTTTTTTAAAAAAACTTTCTTAAGTATTTAATAATCTTCTATTTGACACCAGGGGTAAATAAAATTGTTGTGAACTTCTACATGACACCAAGGATGCCTATTTGCAGAACTGTGGGAAGGCAGATAACTTCAACAATGTTCATTACCTCATGAAATGTTTATTACTCCTTCAAATGTTAACAAGATATAATTATGAAAAATCCAATCCTTTATCAACAGATAAAGGATTTACTCCACCATTTCATTGCTAATAACAGGCTATAGATAGCGGGCAGTAGAAATCTGCAGTGTATGTGCCCTGACGATGAACACAAAGTATTTCAAAGCATGAAATTCATAGCTAATCCAAAACTGTATCCTATTAATAAAACATACATTTCTTTTAATACAACTTTTAATTATAGACTTGATCAGAAATTGTTTCAAGTTCAGCTCTAGCATTGTCCTGCTTTACATCACGCATTGAGAGTGATTGCAAGCCTTTCATTCATATTGGCTTTGCTCGTGCAAGTCTATTTTGTTCCACATTGTTGCACGGCTAGTGCTCCGACACACTTTTGCACACCATTCTCTTCCTTCCTGTCAGTTCTTCAGGTCAACTAGAGCATTATCTTATCTCACATCTACGATGCATTGCGGATACAGTGGAGAATGAGATCATTAGCAGGCACGTGGCAGTCCAACAGAATGGAGAGCTGCACAATAAGTGACATCATACAGCCGATACCTGGCTCTCATTCCAACTCACCGTTGAAATGATTTGAATTGTTGGATTGCCTTTTCTGGAAAAGGCATAGATTGAGGGGAGACCTGATGGACGTAAATAAAGCCATGAGAGACATCGATACGGTTCACAGTCAGAACCTTTCTCTCAGGTTGAAAATGTAAAAAAATAATGGGCTTGGCCTTAAGGTGAGAGTGGTAAATTGTAAAGGAGATATTTGGGGCAAGTTTTTTTATACAGATCAGATAGTGGTGAGTGCGTGAATCCTGCTGCTTGGGGTCGCGGTGGAGACAGATACCATAGTCGTGTTTAAGAGGCTTTTAGATAGGCCGTAGTTATGCATATGGATTATGTGCCGGTAGATGAGGTTATTTTATCTTGGCATTATGTATGGCACAGATATTGGTCCTGTTCCTGTGCTATATATGTTGATATTCTATGAATAAAGAAGAGGAATGCCAAAGTTGGAGAAAATGGGTTGCTAATTTCTGATTCCCAATTTGCACAAGGTTAATTTCAACCTTAAAACGTACCACCTGTCAGATGTTGAAGTAAGATTTCTGGCTGCTAGCCAGTGGAGATCACAAGGCATAAAACCAAGTGCTGGAGGTACTCAACATTCAGGGTGCATCTCTGGGGGGAAGGGACAGCTGACGTTTCAGATCAGGGGACCTTCTTCATTTCCCTTGGCACTGTTTCAAAGAAGAACAGCAGCATTTTACCTGATGTTTTGGGCAATATGTATCCCTCGAGCACTACCTAAAAACAGGTTATCTGGTCATTATCACTTTGAGGACTTGGCCCCAGTTGAATTAGATGCAATAATCACACAGGCAACCATACTTAAAGAATGGTCAATTGGTCGTGAAGTGATTTGGGATGTGCTGAGGTAAATGTCTCTCTTTTTCAAGGCATCAAGGGGAAATTTTGAAAGACACAAAAATAACTAAACCAAATAAAATTCAACACGCAGGATAACTTAACTGCACAATGTATACACTTCTATGCCTCATTGTTTGCTAATCGAATTTTAGGAGCACTTTGCTACCAACACATACAGAAATACATCTGGATAATGTGTATTTTTATTCACACTGTAAAAAATGAAGAAGTGACAAGCAAAAGTGTCTTAACACAATCTCTGGGTTGGAATCAGTGCCCACTTTCATCATAAAATTAAAAGTTTGAGGTCTGTCCAGAAAACACAAGATCGTCTGAAGATTGGAATATGAGAACTGTCAAAAATTATACATTGGAGGCATGAGAGACTGCAGATACTGTCATCTCGAGTAAAACACAAATTGCTGGAGGAACTCAAGGGGTGAGGCTGCATCTGTGGAGGGAATGGACGGGCGTTGTTTTGGGACTGGACCCTTCTTCAGGCTGATGGAATAGGAGAAGAAAGCTGGAAAAGAGAGGTGGGGGTGGGGCTAATCCTGGGAAGTGATAAGAAGGAACTACAGATGCTGCTTTAATTTTGTTTAGAGATACAGTGCAGAAACAGGCCCTTCGGCCCACCAAGTCCGCACCGACCAGCAATCCCCGCACATTAACACTATCCTACACACACTAGGGACAATTTAGACTTATACCAAAGCAATTAACCTTCAAACTTGTACGTCTTTGAGTGTGGGAGGAAATCAAAGATCTCGGAGAAAATCCCACGAGGCCATGGGGAGAACGTATGAACTCTGTACAGAGAGCACCTGTAGTCAGGAACAAACCCGGGTCTCTGGCGCTGCAGACGCTGCAAAGCAGAAACTCTACCGTTGCGCCACCGTGCCGCCCTTTACACTGAAGATAGATACAAAATCCCGGAGTAACTCAGCGGATCGGGCAGCATTTCTGGAGTAAAGGAATAGGAATAGACTCTGAAGAAGGGTTTCGACCCGAAATGTCACCTATTCCTTTTCTCCAGAGATGCTGCCTGATCCGCTGAGTTAAGGGCCTGTCCCACTGCGGCGACCTAATTCGCGAGTTTAGAAGAGTTTGCCCTCGACTCATACTCACAGCGTGGTCGACACGAGGTCATATGAGGTCTTTGTAAAGCCCCCTGTCCCACTTTCCCGAGTTACTCACAAATTCTCCTGGGTTTTCCCCTTGATTCAAACTCGGGGAATGTCTGTAGCAAATCCGTAGGAGTCCGTAGCTATTTCGTAGTGGCTCGTAATGCCAGCCGTAGGTACTCGGGGCATCAGGTAAGTCGGGACGTTTTTTCAGCATGTTGAAAAATGTCCACGAGTAAAAAAAATAGCCCCGAGTACCTACGGCTGGCATCTCCGAGTTTGAATCAAGGGGAAAACTCTGGAGAATCGTGAGTAACTCGGGAAAGTGAAACAGGCCCTTAACTCTCCTTCATGCTCGAGAGTAGTCCCCGCGTACTCGAGGCCTCCGCTAGGTCACGGCGTATTTTTCAACATGCTGAAAAATTGCTCGCAAGTAAAAAAGATTGCCATGGAAAAAATGTATATATATTTTTTACTCGTAGGTTTAGTTGAAGTGGGTTGTAGTAGATCGACATGTTATTCGTAGGTAATCGAGGGTAGTCGAAGGTAGTCGTATATAGTCTTCAATATAGTCGAAGGCAGGTCGAAGGAGATCGAAGGAGATCGAAGGAGATCGTCTTCACTCTCCACTACTCGGTGTCCAATTTTCCCGAAGCTAGTCGAAGCTAGTCTTCGACATAGTCGAAAGAGGTTGAAGGTGGTCTTCTACATAGTCAAAGAGGTAAACAGAAGACAAAGGGTAAAGACAAAAGATAAAGAGAGAAGAGGAATGAAATGTAAAGCCAGCGGGCGGGGGGGGGGGGGGGGGGGGGGGGGGGGGGGGGGGGGGGGGGTGGGGGGGGGGGGGGGGGGGGGGGGGGGGGGGATGTTATACATGTATGTGCAATCACTGGGAGAATGTGTAAACTCCCTACAGACAGCACCCGTAGTCTGGATCAGACCTGGGTGTCTGGCACTGTCAGGCAGCAACTCTACTGCTGTGTCACTCTGCTATACAAAAATCCTATGTTCTTTTTCATTAACATAGGTGAAATCATCATTATCACAAAGGAATAATACTCATGAATAAATGGTAAAAAAACTGCAAATACTGGAAAAAGTGATTTAAAAAAAAATGCTAGAATGCACAAATCAGGAGCATGTGGAGAGAGAGAAACAGAAGAAACTCAGCAGAGTTAGCTTCATCTACTCTCTCTGTCTCTCTCTCTCTCTCTCTCTCTCTCTCTCCACAGACGGCTCCTGGCTCAACGAGTATCTCAAACATTTTCTGTTTCTATTCAGATCTTCAAACTGGAAGTACTTGCTGAAGTCGGCTGACATAAATGTTTACAATTCTGAAACAGGCTACGCACACTGTCTGCCACTTTCTTTTTTAATTGAGTCCCTTCTGGTTTAAATATCTATTTAATAGACCTAATCTATTTTTAAATGTTAATACGATCTCTACTTCCAAAATTAAAAATTGAGCAGTAAAATAAACAAACATCTGGAGAAACTTAGCGGGGTCTTACAGCATCTGTGGAGAGAATGGACTATGTTTTGGGACCACGCCCTTCTTCAATCTGACCCGAAAAATCATCTATCTATTTCCAGACCCATAATAAAATGTTTGGCCACAATACAATGGGGTATTTTCTCAAAGATATGTCCAACAAATTATTCTCAAAGGCAGCTTGCAATGGAGTTTATTGTTTAACCTAGACACCTTGGATCTTGGGAATAATCAAAATAAATGTTACCATATTTTGCCATATTTCTTCGTAATTTTAATCATCCAGTTAAATCACATTTAAGCCCCGGGTTCTGACTGTGTGGAGTTTGCAAGCTTCCCCCTATAACTCCATGGGTTTCCTCTGTGTTAACCGGTTTCCTCCCACAACTCAAAGACGTGTGTGTCTGTAGTTTAAATCGCCTCTGTAAAATTGCCCCCAATTTGTAGGGAGTGGATACAAAAGTGGGATAACATAGAACCAGTGTGAACGGACGATCGATGGTCGGTGTGGGTGTAGTGGGTTGAAGAGTTGAAGAGCCCATTTCCTTGTTGTATCTCCAAACTAAAGAAACGATCTCACTCATTTACAAAATTTTAGCAAACTGTACATTAGATTCAGCAATTTGAAATTTTAGCCCGTTATGAGTTTTAGTTTTGTGTTCACTTTGCTTATTAACATCTAACTAGCCTGCCTATGGTGTAACCAAGCAGAAAAGACCAGTTGTGCCAGAGGATCTGTTTCTGTGCTGTAAAATCTGTAATTCAGTCTAGCAGCGCAGACACTGAGTACAAAAATTATAGCCGGAAAATCGTTTTATAGCACCTTGGGTTCTCACCTTTATGGAAAAATGTCATGTTTTTATTCTAGAAACTGTAATTGAGGAAGCAAAGGAGACAGTGCATTGATATATTGAAAGGCTAGTCTGCAACAATAGCATTTCCTCTGTACAATTAGCATCTCCTCTATAATGTTGGCACAGAGAGTTTCTCAGTTGCACACAGCCAGGAAAGACTCACAATAATTTATCCATAAACAAAGCAGATTGTGATTTAGTACAATCTACCCCGTCGGATTTCTACGTATGTCATTGTCAGCACAAATGTATAAAAAAGTCATCTTTAAGATTTCATGCTATGAAATCCCTAAGATGTCTTCACAATAGATACAAAATGCTGGAGTACTCAGCAGGTCAGGCAGCATCTCTGGACAAAAATAGGTGTCGTTTCGGGTCGTGACCCTTCTTCAGACTGAGATATGGAAGTATTAAAAGGAAAGTTCAGGGAGATTTCTATAAGTCTCATGTTCAAGCAGAATTGTGTTATATTGGGGATGTTATTTTGTTAAAATGCCCATTAACGTCCAGATACAATGTTTAAATTGGATGTTAAAGTGAGATTACAATCAGGGATGTTTGTATGTTGTGACTGGTGTGCCCTGTGAATTTGGGATACATAATATTTCCATATTGTGTCCAGGCAGAGGTTTTTATTGAATGCAAAGCCACGTAGGCAAGATATATTTTGCAGGATCAAAGTTACAAATCTAACACACAGTAAGTTTCTTACATGGGTATATAAGCATCATATATTACACTTGTGAAGTTTATAATGAATACAGTGAAAGTGTTTTGCATATTTTTTTAAATTAACAACGACACTGCTAAGACAATCCAACTGACATCCTGATTATTCTTTGCTTTTGATGCTGCAACAACTATTGAATGTGTTTGAAAACCAGTGTCAACAAAAGACTAGAACTACTACCATTATATAACTAACTCTACAGATAGAAACACTAATACAACCATACTTTGCTTGGAGTGTGCAAGGTGCAGTTATGCATATTTTTCCAAATTTGATGCTTTCAGCCTAGAATTGTATCAAATGTTTTGATGTCCTTTTTAGTGCACCTTCAGATTGTCATTTGAACAAAGCATTTGAACTCCTCGTGTACGTCAGTCCTCGTGTGCATCAGTGGCTTATGATTGTAATGAGTAGATAGAAGAAGCATATGAAGTAATACTGACAACTATCTTTAAAACACACAAAATATAAGGACCCCATCAGCTTTCAGATCTTCCCACTAAAGACTAATCTAAACAAAGTTTGGATTGGGTCCAATTGATTTTATCCAGATGTTGCTATTTTATTTTAAATGAAGGCTCTTTTGTTGTTAATAAACACATCACATTGATTACTTCAAGTCATTTGCTCAAGTGTAATCCAATCAATAGATGTAATGATTGTCAGAAATATAATGTCATACATCTGAAGGTTTGGAAATACAATATAGTTATAACAATTCACTTTATTTTGCTTACAATCAGTATTTTTTACAAGGTTTCTATTATACACAATATTATGCACACAGTATATATGACATTAATAATATGCAGCCAAATATATGTCGAGCTTATTTCATATGATTTTTAAAAGCTTACTATATAACCAATATTCAGAAACAGACAAATTCAGGAGTTATAAATCGAAACTGCTCAAGGAAGTCAGAAGACATTTCGGGTCAGGACCCATTTTCAGCCTGAAGGAGACTTCTAACTTGAAACGTGGTCTGTTCATTCCCTCCACAGATGCTGCCTGACACACTGAGTTCCTCCAGCACTATGATTTTTATTCAAGATTCCAGCATCTGTGGTCTCTTGTGTCTCCAAATTCAGAAGCTGTTCCATATATAAACGTGCTATTATATATAATCAACTTAGCTGAGAGATAACATTGGGATGGACCTAAAGACATCCAGTTTGTTCAGAGGGACATTTTATTTGAAGGAGGCGCCCTTTCAGAAGATCCATGTTCTAAAATTCCATGTCCAGTGAGAAAGGCAATAGTTGCTTCCCGTGATTCAACACATAATGAAATAACAATCATCGCAAATTTTTATTTTTATGACTTTTCCTAACAAGTCACCCAGTGCAAAGAAGAGTAGGACGGGAAGTTTGCTCAATAACTGGATGAAATTCCACTATTCCCTATTTATACCAAATTTCCCTTTTTGCCTGTATTTACTGTAGAGCTACTTTATCCCAGAGATGTGCGTAAATGTAAATTGCCTCTAGTGTGCAGGAAGTGGATGTGAACGTGGGATATCATAGTACCAGTGTGAACAGGTGATCAAAGGTCGACGTGGACTCGGTGGGCTGAAGGGACAGTTTCCATCTTGAATCTTTAAAAAAAAAAAATTGTCTATTCCCTTCACAGATGCTGCCTGACCCACAAAAAGCCATTTGAGTTGGTATGAATTTCTGCAACTACTTGGCTGGGAAAATGCCTATGATGTTGCAGCAAATCTCTCATGATTACATTTAAGAAAATGTAATAACTTGAAGTAATGATAACATGAATCTGCGCTGGGCTGATTCTATCAGGCATAGGGAGCTTAAAACAATGTCTATACTAGACTAAATTGAGAAGTAGAACAAAGGATAACAGAGTGAATGAAAGCAATGAACAAATGGAAAGTTGAATCATTTAATTTTGTTCATTCATTCATGCGATGTGCTATGTCATTAGCAAAGGTCCGGATTTAATGATTTAATTCGCACTTAGTCCAAACTGGGTAAGAATGACAGATTTTCTCCCGTGAAGGCAGGTATAAGTAAACCACTTGGGCTTTTAAGAATGAAATGCTCACCACTACTTTAATTTCAGGTCTATGTAATTATTGAGTTTGCGCATTCATAGTATTTGGGAATTCTATTGTGTGCCCCCCCCTTCTGGAACTTAACTGCTGTGCTACTGTACCCAAGGTTCAGACTGAGGAAGAGCTACACTTTAAACAGGAGCGAAACAAAGATAAACAAGAGATAAAGAAAAGAAGAAAAATAATGTAGAAAGCTGGGTAGGTAAATGGTATAAAAGTTAAAGATTGTACAGATACAAGTAAAGCATTTTTATGCCCAGCTCATGTTGGCTCCCACATTTAAAAGTAAACTACGAGTGATAAGAGATATGAGCAACATTGTACCCTAATCACTCTAAAATGTTCACAGAAATACAATGACCACTTATATCACTGTACCTTGGTACATGTGAAAAATGAAGTACCATGCCATACCATATTTCACTGTCATGAAAATAAATATTTTAAATATATTTCTTATTCATGGACTCTTATATGTATGTCCATATAACTTATCATTATCATTTAAGCTCGGGATGTTCATAGGGTAAAATACTGCAAAATCATTGAAACCGCTAACAGAAGGATACAGAACGATACAAGTTCCTGGTTCTAGAACCATTTAAAATAACAAAAGAAACAAACTAATTTCAGGTTCTAAAAAAGATTGTATGCATCAAGAAATGATGGAACATAAAACATGAAAATAGTTCTTATGTGGATTTTGCAAAACCTCTCTTAGAAATCAGTATATTCTTCAGGAATCATGTTTTCCAGAGCTTATTTTAGGTAACGGTCATTTATATTTCTTTAAAGTTATGTTTTGATGTAAAGAGTCGGTGGTACTGGGCTTGAAATGTGCTCAGTGTATTCTGAGATACTGTACTAGAAATGTGTTCTGTTGGTGCTGCTGTTTGGCATTTATACTTTAAGCTGTAATTACCATAGCTGATGAGGCCCCCCTAATGTCAAATTGTAATGTCATGTTTCATGTCATTGACAAACTGAATACACATGTGTCTTTTATTTGTTGTGTGTTTTTGCACATGTATCTTTCTTCCTAATACAATACATAATCAATCATTTATTTGAAAAGTAAAATGAAATAAGTAGGAACTGCTTCATCAGGCTAAGATTTGCCCTGGAGCTATACTGATCTGCTTTCTTTATTCCAAGCCTGTGCTGTTATTAATAATAGCCTGCACATTACACACCTGTAGTAATAAAATTGGAGGTTACCGCTGAGATTTGGATTGCCATTGTTGTAAAGTGAACAAATTATTAATATCGTGCTTCTAAAATTCACTTCCAAAGTATCAGATTTCATAAATGATCCACTAATATAGCCATCCTGTTTCAATTTGAAGTTAATTTTAAGCTTAATTGCCGCAACAAATAGCATCTGTGACTCTTAAAGCATGAATTAAACTTTGAAAATCCAAAACATATGCACATTCTATTAAAGGTTTGGGAATAATTTGTATACCGATGTGAATTGCGCTCAATATAAGACACACGCTTTATTTTATTAATAATGCAATTAATATCGAATTGTGTCCATACGGCAGAGATTCCTATGTTGCAATCAAACAATCGTTGATGCTAATAAACGGAAGCAACCCTTCATGTATTTAACCCCCTGGTAGTAACTCTCTCACTAAAAAAAAACATATCAGTTGAGTTAAAAAATTACCATGCGTATAATTATATTGCAGTCCGGGATGAGGTTCGTTATATTAATTATTTTAAGCATTTCAAAATATCAGAACGCTCCTACACAGGATATTTCCATATCATTCCGAGGGCTGAGAAAGATAGTTGCGGTGTAACATGCATCCTGTATGTAGAAGTGTCCGAAAAGTAAGTGAGGGTCCATGGTATGACCATTGATAAGGTATGATTCGTTCTGATACAAACTCACTACGTTCCCGTTGCGTTTTATGGGCAACTCGGACCCCCGTCATAGATGCTGCTGCACCCGCTGAGTTTCTCCAGCAATTTTGTGTACCCCCGTTATATGACTCCAGTTTCATTCTCTCAAGCTATCGAATGAAACAGTTTTCGTTCGCGAAGCACAGGTCCAATCTATACATGTGCAGGAAGGAACTGCAGATGCTGGTTTATGCCGGAGAAGGACACAAAATGCTGGAGATGCTGCCTGACCCACCGAGTTACTCCAGCATTTTGTGTCCAATCAATACGTGGTCAGTTCAATTTATACGGAGTTGAACAATCGCTGTTCCAACGGGAAGAAACTTTGGCCACAACTTTTCAGTGCAATTTAATCTTCTGATTATGATTTTTTAATTGACAAAACGTGTAAATGTTATTCGATGTCCTGTAATAAGTATTGAGCATATGACTGAAATTATTTGTGTTTAATAATCTGGAACAGATTTAGCAAATTCACCTGCGACCTGAGCGTTCCGCCTGCTGAAGTTTCGTTTGGTGTGAGAATGTGCAGACGAGGAGACGGGGACTTTTTTAAAGAATTCTCCATCCTTGCACCACAGTGTGTTTTTCGTTGCTTCATTTTGAATGTACTTATTAGCAAAAGGAAAGTGACAATGAGATAACTTTAATGGGGTAGGTAATTTGTGAGGCTTTGGTTCTTTCCGTTGCTGTGAGATTGCAACAAATGCAACCTTAAAATACATTTACATTTCGCTTTTTGGCAACAAAATGCAATTTAGCAATTACAATTCTCGTTTTTTTTTTCCAGTAACAAATGGCATTACAATTTAGCATTTAAAATCGGTTTTTTTTAGCAACAGACACAATTGCAATTTAACTATTTAATCTACCTTAACATTTACAATTTAGTTTTTAATCAACACACCGATTTACAATTTAGCAACAAATGCAACCTTAAAATAAATACAATTGGGCATTTGGGTTGTTTGTAAACGGGGTATTTATGCAACAAACCAACTGAGAGAGATAGACGATACTTTAACATATAGGATGGAACTGCAGATGCTGGGTTAAACCGAAGATGGGCTCAAAAAGCTGGAGTAACTCAGCAGGTCAGGCAGCATTTCTGGAGAAACGGAATATGTGAGGTTTCGGACCGAGACACTTCTTCAGACTCTTCTATGCTCAGATACTTTAATAGGTTGCATTTGGAATAGATGTGACTGGAAGTAAGAAGTAAGCAGGCTGAAGAAGGGACTCGACCCCGAAAGGTAACCCAGTGATGCTGCCTGTCCCACTGAGTTTGTGCCTCTTTCAAGAATTGCATGGTTCTATCTGGGACATATGACAATGAAACACTCTTGACTTGAACTTTTGGTGTTTTATTTCAGTAGGTGGCGGGTGTTTTGTGTGTGTGTGTGTGTTGCACTCACCTAGGACATCGCGTTTCCTTTTGCTGGGTTTCTTGTCTACCTGCGATGGTACGATGCCCCGCTGGCTGCTGCTGCTGTAATCCCCAGTGGCAGCGCACAGCGCCGGCTGCGAAGCGCCCGTCTCGAAGCCGGCGGACAGGCAGGAGGTTTGTCTCCCCCAGTCGGGGCGGGGGTAGCGGCCCGGGTGATGCTCCACGTAAACCCTCTCATCCCCGGGGAAACCGTGCGCCGCCGCCGACACCAGGCAGGGAGCGGGGAAGTCGGGGTACGCGGTGAAGTCGGCCACCTCGGATTTCTTGTACAACGAGAAAGGAGACGGGTAATGGTGGAGGCCGGGGACCCCCGCCCCGGTGTGTGGATTCCTCATGCAGCTCCAGACGGCCGCCCCGGAATGCGAATTGCGCATACAGCTGCCTGCACTCTGCTCCATGGAGGGACTGCTCAATGCACTCACACAAAGTCCTCAATCCTGGACCTCTTTTGCAAAATGCACCGCCCTTGTACACTTTTCCACGTTCCACTCGCAAATTTGCAACGATCAGATCCTTTCAAAACTTTTTTTTAATTTATTTTTCTCTCCCCGCCCCCCCTTCCACTACCACCACCAGAAAACAAATAAATAGATAAATAGATGCTCACATGCCTGCAAGTCAATGAAGCTGCCTGCCTCTGAGCTACTTGGTGGGAAAAGTGACAAGCTTATAGTGTGTAATGTGAGAGGGGCGGGGTCGGTCACCACATGTTGGATTACTCCAACCAAGCAAAGAATTGTTGCGATTAATCACCCGCATTACTGTACGCGCAGAAATTTTATATGCGCCGACCTTAATGGCTTTTTCAGACCAGGGAGATATCACAGACTCTTGAAAATCAGACAGCAATGTCCTGGTTGTTCAAGAATTAAAATACACACACACACACACACACACACACATGCACACAGTGGACATTGAGGGGCAGAGTCCGGTGGAGACCCATCAGTGGCTAGGGTATTTTCTTTAAAGATAGACACTGTTGAATGTACTTATATATATGCAATCTATAGACATTGAGAATGTATGAAGAGTTCCCCGCACAGTTTTTGTTTTGTATATATATATATATTTTTTCTTCTGAATCAAGTTTGATCATGAAAATGTAAAAAAACACACACACACCCACTGGACATTTATTCACGAAACCCAAGCCTTCTTTCCCACTCCGGCAATCACCATCTCGGCTTGCAAACTCTCGAGCCATGGTCCAGAATAGTCTTCAGAATGTTTTTGAGCAAAGGAACAAGGTCTACATGCAGTTAACGACTTGGGATAGTGGGCGGGAAAGGTGATGTGGATGTTATTGCAGTTGCTGGAAGAGCTAAAAGCTAGAGTAACGGTTCAAATTATGTTGCTGGCAATTCAACCGTGTTGTTAGTGGGGTTGCAAAGATTTGTTTAATCTAGGAACAATGTATATCCAGCTTCTTCCTTATTTGTTTTAAGGGGAGACATATATATATGAATTTAATCGACAAGAAAGCAATTACAACATCTTATATATTACTGACATCTTATATTAGAACATCATGCCATGTTATTCCACAGGAAATTAATCGAACTAGAAATAATAGAGGTATACAGCATGGAAGCAGGCCCTTCAGCCCAACTTGCCCATGCCGGCCTACACTCCACCTACACTAGTCCCACCTGCTTGCGTTTGGTCCATATCCCTCCAAACTTGTCCTTTCCATGTGCCTTACATAAAATGAAGTAAAGGGTAGTAAGTAACTCATTAGGGTAGGAAACATACGTGGCTGGAAATTCATCCCTGCTTGGCAGTTCCAATGGAACTGAATTCCAGATGCAGAATACGTCTTTGCCACTGTATAATGTATTTGCTTCCACTAACCAGTGAATGGTTTTATATCTGGACACATAGGAGACTGCAGATGCTGGAATCTTGAGGGAATGGGCATTTTGGATCCACACGTGAATAAAGGTCCCAAGTAGAAACATAATCTGTCCATTCCCTCCACATATGCTGCCTGCCCATTAAATTCCTCCAGTACTTTGTGTTTTGAATGGTTGAAATCTGATCTACCAGCATATTTCACAAACAAAACATACAAATCTGATGGTTCCATTTTTAATTTCCATGCAATGATAGGTACTATTTTTGTTGAACATAAAGAAGAACTAAGATTAATTGTTTTATGGAGAGACAAGGAACTGCAGGTGCTGGAATCCTGCGTAGAACACAAAATGCTGGTGTAACTCAATGGGTTAGACAGCTGGGGGACATGGATAGGTAATGCTTTGGGTTGGATTATTTTTCAGACTAATTGTAATAGGGAACAGAGAGCTGCAAAAGAGCAGAGGATGGGATAGAGCCAGGCAAGAGATAGGTGGAAACAGGTGAGGGGAGGAGGATTGATTGGCAAATGGGTGGGGTAAGTGCGTAAGTGGAGAAAGGCTGGAGGTGAAAACAAGACAAAAGGGCATTGGGTAAGGAAAGAAGAGGGGTGAAATGTGAAGCGAGAGGGATGGATATAGGTGGAAGAAGATAGGTGGGGGGTGGTTGGGGAAAGTGGGGAATTGTTTTATCTTGCATTTGCAGCTACCGACTGTCATAGAAATGTCAGGGACCCAATGCTAGCACAGATTTACCAATTTTATTCCCCAATGCTAGCACAGATAATAGCTGGAATTTGAACAAAGATAATTTCAAATATTACAACTTGTCGTGGTAGAAAAGAACAAATTATATGTTCAGGGCGAATAATATCCCTGCATTCCATAGGCTAACAAAACCCTGTTATAGCCCTCACATGATTAACATGATAGCATAACACTTTGTGGATTGAAGCACATGTAGCTTCTCCAGCACGCACATGCTGGTCCACTGCAGGGATGGGTTGTATCCGTGGAGGAGTTTTCAACATGTATTTCATCGTTTGATTTAAATGTCTTGCAGAGTGATGTAGTAGTGTCAAAATCATCATCCTACCACTCGCTCTCGTGATGCCACTTTGCTGAAAATAACTCAGACAGTGCAAATCATCGGGGTTTACAAAGAGGGTGGTGGTGGAGCCAGATAGAGTGGCATTGGAGAGACTTCTGAATTGGCAAATAGATATGCAGGGAATGGAGGGATATGAATAATGTGCAGATAGAATTGATCTTGGAATCATGTTGCCACCGACATTATGGGCCGAAGGGCCTGTTCCTGTCCTCTATTGTCCTATGTTCTACATATGTTCATTCTCAGTTCTTAGGAAAATGCCACTCTAATGGTAATGTTTTGACCAGATGGAGAGCAACATAAACACGGATTATCCTATACAATTACAACCTTTAAAAAACATTGGGGCAGATTGTTAGAGTCATACAGTCATAACAGCATGAAAATAGGCCCTACAGCCCAACCCGCCCATGCCGCCCAGGATACACCATCTATGCATCCCATTTGCTTGCATTTGGCTCATATTCCCCTAAACCTTTCCTATCCATGTATGTATCCAAATTATCTTTTAAATGTTGTAATTAAAGTTCATATATACAAATATATGGATGGGAAGAATTCAGAGAGTTGGAGTCAAATGCACGCAATTGGACTAGCCCATTATACCAACTTGGTTGGCATGGACAAAATGGGCGAAGTGCTTGTTCGCATGCTGTATGACTCTGACTCTGACTCTGACTCTAATAATTTTTTTTAAGTTGTTACACGCATTACAGAAGAGAGCCACGATCAGTTCACTGCCATGTCTGTTGCTGTGCTTGTATAGGTCCAAAAGCCAGTAAAAGTAAATGATAAAAGTGCAGTACAATAGTAAATGTCAAGGTTGTGGAGAGGCATAATTCATATTTAAAATAGGGCTGAATTACAATGAGCAGCATGATTAATATGCTGTATCATCTGGGATGCCCGTGCTCTAAAGCGTATGGGTTAAATAATAATGAAAGATTATTTGGTGGTCTATGTATGGTAACAGAGGCATCATCAATTGAACTACATATAGTGGTGGGTGGCCATCATGTTGATATATTCATGTTCCATAAACCGGAGGCTGCTTTGAATTACAATAAAAGTTATATTTCTGCAGAGAAAAAAAGACGCAAAGTCCTGGAGTAACTCAGCGGTTGAGGCAGCATCTCTGGGGAACATGAATAGGTGACGTTTCGGGTCCGAGCCCTTATTCAGACTCCTCTTACAGAGGTTTATTCTGGTTAGTGAGATCGTCGTATTTCATTTCTGTTACATGCAATAAACAATTTGGGACCAATTGTGCCTTTTTAAATCAGCAACAACAAATTTTCTAAAATCCACTCAAAATGAGGCCACCAAAAATCAGGTTAACACTCTTGGTATATTGTACTATGAGTCATACATCACAGAGACAGGTCCTTTGGTCTACCTCATGAATGCCAACTAAGATGCCCAATCTAAGTGGGTTCCATTTGCCTTTCCTATTTAACCAAATGTCTTTTAAATGTTGTTATTGCACCTGCCTCAACTACTTCCTCTGGCAGCTCGCTCCATATGCCCACCACCCACTGTGTGAAAAAGTTGCCGCTCAGGTTCCTATTAAATCTTTCCCCTCTCACCTTAAACCTATGTCCTCTAGTTCTTGATTCTCCTGCACTGGAAAAAAAGTGTTTATGCATTTACCCTCTGTGTGAACAGTTGCTCCTCAACTTCCTATTAAATTGAAAATCTTTTTATATATGTACACTCTTAGACATGTTGTACAGTCATTGAATGTCATATTTTGCTCAGAAAATTAATTGTGGTTGTGCCATAAGATTTGTTTTCAACAACGCAGATTTTCTTAAGTAAAAACGTCAGGCAAAAAACAAGGTGCTGGAGGAACTCAGCGGATCAGGCAGCATCCACGGAGGGAAATGAACATACGATGTTTCAGTTTGGGAACCCTCTTCAGATTGATGGAGCAGGGGGAAGAGAGATGGAAAAGTCAAACAATAAATAATTTCATAGGATTTTGTATGATCCCAAGCTATTGTTTTTAAACCAACTTCTTCCCCTTAACAAAGCTGTATAAATCATGGATCCAATTCTTAAACTAACAGAAGATATAATTAAAATAAAGACACAAAATGCTGGAGTAAGTCAACCGGTCAGGCAGCATCTCTGGGAAACATTGATAGATGCCGTTTTAGGTTGGGAGTTCTTCAGACTGATTATGGGGGAAAGGTGGGGGGGGGGGGGGGGGGGGGGGGGGGGGGGCGGAGGGAAGGGAGGTGGAGCAGGAGAAAGCCTAGCGAGTGATGGGTGGAAACAGATGAGGGGATGGAATGGATGCAGATGCAATAGCCCTTTATGTGGAACTCTGCCATCGCTGCCAATGATATTGAGGTGCAAAACCGACAATAACTGGAAACGTCTTGCACGTGGAAATTCAAAGGAATAAAAAAAAGGTGCAAATGCACAAAATCTAACACAAAAACGGCACTGGAAACATACTGTTATAGCAAGCCTGGAGGCAGAACAGTGTTACTTTTTTTGCGGAAGTGTAAAATTGCAGGTGGCAGTCCCTTTTGTTTTTATGTAAGTAGCCAAGGCAGAAAGAGCCCAGAGCTGGGATAAGTGAAACAAAGAATTCTGCTTCAGTCAATCCTACTACTACCTCTCTCCCCAGTGCTGGCAAACAACCCTAACTTGAAACCTTCACTCAATACCTCACTTTCCAGATGTGGGCATTTCTTTTGTAGTTTCCCTGCACTCTATTTTGTATTATTTTAGGTGATTCGAACCTGAACTAACACAACACATAAATAAACAGTTCTCGCTAAAATCTCTACGAAAGAGCTTTTTATCCCCAAAACCACTCAATAATATTTCCTTCTCCCGAGTTCCACATGTGGAGTGTGTAGCGGCATTAAAAAAAAATAGAAAGGAATTGGATTGAAGTTAGTCTTCAGGCTGAAAATGTGGCATTTCTTCTATGGAAAGATCAAATTACAGAATTCAAACTGATGTCAGCTGTTTGTGACTGTAAATGATTGCAAGTAAGAGTGTGGAATTCTGAAGCTTACTCACGGAGATTCTGACTAAATGAAGAAAGAATTACTCCAAATGCCATTTTGCTTTCCATTAAAATATTCCCGAGTACCTTGCAGCCAAATAAAACCACTGCAAAATTTATAATGGAACTTTATATTTCCTTCACCTTTTGCCTTTTGACTTTCTTCGTAATATTGGCTATTTTAGCTGCATATTAAAGGTAAAATCGTTATTTAATGCAATGTTTTATTTTAATTCCACTAACCGATGGCACATTCATCCCATTTGGTCTTCGGTAAAGTGTAATATATGTACCACGATTACTTATTACGGCAGCTCTCCCGGCGAAAGCCTAAACTGTTATTTTATCCTTTGTGAGATGGCTTGCTTTGACCGAAGTGAAGTGAATTTCTCACTGATTACGCAAAATCGAGCAACTTTCCTTTCATTTCTACAAGTCGGCTTCAGAACGAACGAGAGTTTCCCCCCTCTCCACTCACTCGCGGCGTTAATATGATGGAAAGTGTGCGGATTTTCAAAGCTGTAAAAGAAATTCAGTATTTATGGGCTAAAAAGCGAATGAAAGTATATTCTAACCTTAGGCCCACTTTCTAGAATATATAAATACACTCAGAGAAACCACATGGAAAAGACATTACTAGAAACAAAAGCCTTAAACCATTGAGTAATGCCAATAATTTCACATTGAATTTAAACGACGGAGTAAAAATGTGAATAATCGTTTAGATTGCTGGGGAAATAGAAGTATCAGAACAACATCCAGGCTTTTCATCCGCAATCGGGATATATGCAAATGTGCAGTTAACTTAATTTTACAGCGTCTGTTCTCTACCTTTGAAGTCAAGAATTCATTGCATGGCTTGAGAATATGGTTCAAAATATGCGTGTGTGTACGTGTGTATTAGGAATGTTTTGGCCATTTAAATGGATTTGTACATTATGCAGCCAGTTGCTCCAGTTCTTTGTAATAAAGTTATGAATGTAATGGAAAGAAAGTAAACGGCAGTCGAAGGCAGAAAATTTCCAAAGCCTTTGGCATGTGCATTTTCTCCAGGGAGACGGGAAGCTTTGACGAAAGACAGCCGAGGCCGCTACATATAGAGCACATATATTGTCCGCAAGTCTGTGGGGTATTATCGCTATAAATGCAAGATTAGAAACCTTACAGGTGATAATATCCAGGACCATTTAATTTAATTGTGGGTCAACCTATGTTGTAGCCTCCTTTCTTTTTTGTTATTAAATGACTGCCGAAATGTTGCTTTAAATAAACATTGTCACATC
Source organism: Leucoraja erinaceus (assembly GCF_028641065.1). Taxonomy (NCBI): domain Eukaryota; kingdom Metazoa; phylum Chordata; class Chondrichthyes; order Rajiformes; family Rajidae; genus Leucoraja; species Leucoraja erinaceus. The sequence continues at coordinate 17,098,534 of NC_073403.1, forward strand.
TATGCGAGTTTCAAGAGTGCGGGCAGGTCTTCAACGTGGACGTGAGTTGACTTGTTTGACTGCGGTAAAGTCCCGGGTTGACATTGAACCTTGATAGCATCGTCGTGAGTCCAGCGGCTTTTAATTTGCGTTTAATTGTCAAAACACCAAGTGCTGGAGGGACTCAGGGGGGGTCAGGTCGCATCTGTGGAGGGAATGGGTGAGCGACGCTTCATGTCGGGACCCATCTTCAGAGTGAGACAGCGGATGAAGAAGTGTCTCGACCCGAAACATTGTCAGTCCCATTCCCTCCACAGATACATCCCTGGCCCACTGAGTTCCTCCAGCACTTCGTATGTTGCTCAAGTTTGCAGCATCTGCTGTTCCTTGAGTCTCGTGTCACAACCCCCCCCCCCCGCCCCAATAATTCAGCTTATTATACGCAATAGCGCAGGAGCAGATAATTTGGCCCATCATATTCACGCCACCATTTTTGACCATCTACAGTAATTCCATTTGCCTGTATTAGGTCATATCCTCTTATGCCTGGCTATTAATGTGTCCACCTAAATGTAGTAATTGTATCTGATTTCACCACCTTCTCTGGCAATAAGTTGTGGATATGAATCGTTTTTTGTGCAAAATAACTTGCCACTCAGATCCCCTTTAAAACCCTCTTACCTTAAACCTCTGCACTGGTGGTGTTCATGATCGGGTCATAGAAGCAAGCAGCAGTCCTCTAATGTGGAAGAAGCCCATCTTTTGGCAACTTTAAATGTTTGGTTATGCTTTGAGCTGCAGGACATCAGTTTAGCTACTGTCACGTGTACCCACGTACAGTGAAAAGCTTTTGTTGCTGCTATCCAATCAGCAGATTTACAGTGTATGGATACATGATAAGGGAATAACGTTTAGTGCAAGGTAAAGCCAGCAAAGTCTGATCAAGAAATAAATACAATGCTGTCTGCCTGTGCTTCATAAAAGATTTAAATATATCACATCAAAACATAGAAACATAGAAAATAGGCACAGGAGTAGGCCATTAAGTCCTTCGAGCCAGTACCCCCATTTAATATGATTATTGGCTGATCATATAAAATCAGTACCCCAGTATGCAATAGCGCAGGAGCAAATCATTTGGCCCATCATATCCACTCCACCATTTTTGACCATCTACAGTAATTCCATTTCCCTGTATTAGGTCATATCCTCCTATGCCTGGCTATTAATGTGTCCACCTAAATGTAGTAATTGTATCTGATTTCACCACCTTCTCTGGCAATAAGTTGTGGATATGAATCGCTTTTTGTGCAAAATAACTTGCCACTCAGATCCCCTTTAAAACCCTCTTACCCTCTATGGGCTTTTCCCCCATATTCCTCGAGTCCTTTAGCCCTGAGCTAAATCGAAAATATCCAGTGAATTGACCTCCACTGCCTTCTGTGGCAGAGAATTCTTCAGATTCATAACTCTCCGGTTTAAAACATTTTCCCTCATCTCAGTCCTAAATGGCCTACCATTTATTCTTAAACAGTGACCCCCTGGTTCTGAACTCCCCAGCATCGGGAACATTTTCCCTGCATCTAGCCTGTCCAATCCTTTAAGAATTTCATGTTTCTATAAGATATCCTCTCATCCTTCTAAATTCCAGTGAAAATAAGCCCAGTCGGCCCATTCTTTCATTATATGTCAGTCCCACCATCCTGGGAATTAACCTGGTGATCCTACGCTGCACTCTCTCAATAGCAATAGTGTCCTTCATCAAATTAGGAGACCAAAATTGCACACAATACTCCACGTGCAGTTTCACCAGAGCCCTGTACAACTGCAGTAGGACCTCCTTGCTCCTAAATTTAAAACCTCCCGCAATGAAGGCCAACATGCCATTAGCTTTCTTCACTGCCTGCTGCACCTGCATGCTTACTTTCAGTGATTTATGTACAAGCACACCCAGGTCTCGTTGCACCTCCCCTTTTCCTAATCTGACACCAGTCAAATAATAATCTGCCTTCCTGTTCTTGCCACCAAAGTGGATAACCTCACATTTATCCACAATATACTGTATCTGCCATGCATCTGCCCACTCACCCAACCTTATCAAGTCACCTGCAGCATGATAGCATCCTCATTGCAGCTCACATTGCCACTCAGCTTTGTGTCATCCGCAAACTTGGAGAAGTCACATTTAATTCCCTCATCTAAATCATTAATATATGCAGTATTTAAATAACTGGAGTCCCAGCACTGAGCCTTGTACCACCCCACTAGTCACTGCCTGCCATACTGAAACGGACCCGTTATTCCTACTCTTTGCTTCCTGTCTGCCAACCAGTTCTCTATCCATGTCAATACCCTACCCCCAATACCATGTGCTCTAATTTTGTCCACTAATCTCGTGTGTGGGACCTTGTCAAAGGCTTTTTGAAAGTCCAGATACACCACATCCATTGGCTCTCCCTTATCCATTCTACTTGTTACATCCTCAAAAAATTCCATAAGATTAGTCAAGCATGATTTCCCCTTCATAAATCCATGCTGACTTTGACCGATCCTGTCACTGCTTTCCAAATGTGCTGCGATAACATCTTTAACAATCATCTCAAGCATCTTCCCCACTACCGATGTAAGGCTAACTGGTCTATAATTCCCCGTTTTCTCTCTCCTTTCTTAAAAAGTGGGGTTACATTGGGTACCCTCCAGTCCACAGGAACTGATTGTCGGAGTTATTAATCATAAACTGAATCCTTGTGTTATTATTATTGCAAAAACAGCTAACATTAGAGATTAGACACAAAATGCTGGAGTAACTCAGTAGGACAGGCAGCATCTCTAGAGAGAAGGAATGGGTGACGTTTTGGGTCACGTCCCTTCTTCAGACATTAGAGGTACTGGGCAGAGAATGATGCTGGCAATATATTGCATTGCTGTAGAAATGGATATTGCTGTTTGATGCCTGTTACAGAAACCATCCAATCTTTCCTGTAGAAAATGATGATCATCAGTAATAAATCGTCTACTTGAGAATGTCACAGAATATAGAACACGGGACAGTCCAGCACAAGAACAGTCCTTTTGGCCCACAAAGTCTGTGCCAAACATGATGCCAAGATCATAAGTTATCTAGCCAAACATAAACCATATTCCTCCATTCCTTGTGCTTATCCAAAAGTCTTTTACATGTCCCGTATCTGCTTGAACCACCATCACCCTTGGCAACGCAGCCCAGGCACTCACCACCCTCTGTGTATAAAACTTGCTCCACACAACTTCTTTAAACTTTGTCCCTCTCATCTTAAAATTATGCCCTCTAGTACTTGAATTTTCAATCCTGGGAATAAGATTCTAGCTGTCTACCCTATCTATCTCTCATATGCCTCTCTATACCTGAGATATCCTTTCATTCCAGGTTCAAGGTTCAAGGTTCAAGTTTGTCACATACATCAATTAAGGTACAGTGAAATGAATTACCATGCAGCGCATACAATCAAAAATAGCTCAATACACAATAGAATTTAACATAAACATCCACCACAGTGGAATCAACATTCTTCACTGTGATGGAAGGCAATAACGTTCAGTCAATCTTCCTCTTTTTTTTAATAAACCCACGTGAATTTCCTTTTGTATGTTTTGCTTTTTGATGGATTGCACATTCGTAGATTGGAAGGTATTGAGTGATAGTAGTGCTATCGAATATGGCTTTACCAGTTATACTGTCATTAATACCACAGGGACAGGAGCAGTTTCAATGTGTTAACATCCACCATTATCCCACCAAAGAGACTGAAAGCAAGGTAACACATTCTTCTTCCAAGAGAACAGCATTATTTGAATAAATGTTTCTCACGATAAATCCTATTAAAGTTAACTAAATAAACGTTTTGAATATTTGAGAAAAGTTCACCACATGGCAATTTTCAATTTATGTTAAGAAATAAATCTCACACAAACATTAGTTTCCTGCACTTCGGCATAAAAAGGCTCAACTTGCTGTGTGGCTGTTACCATCCTAACATGAAATATCATTTGGTTTCCTCCACACTATTAATCATTGCAGATCCCAAGTCAATGAAAATTGTATATTTGCTTTTTTTTCAGACATACATTCAGAGCAAGCTGAGCAAATGTAACCACACGCATCATCCGCTGTGTAAAAGCAATTCTCATGACTGTAGGTTCAGAGCTTCACCTGTTGTCACAAAAGACAAGGTTAGTTATCCCCCAGCATACTACTTATACTCATGTGATATTCTTAGAGTCATTGATGGAGCAGTACATCACAGAAACAGGCCCTTCAGCTCACCTTGCCTATGCCAACCAAGTTGGCATACTTAACTTGTCCCAGATTACGACTTTCAAAAGACATTTCGACAGAGAAGATAGACACAAAATGCTGGAGTAACTCAGTGGGTCAGGCAACATCTCTGAAGAAAAGGAATAGATGCTGTTTAGGGTCGATCCCTTCTTTCTGAAGAAGGGTCTCGACTTGAAACGTCACCTATCCCACTGAGTTACTCCAGCATTTTGTGTCTATCTTCGGTGTAAATCAGCACCTGCAGTTCATTCCTACACATTTGGACAAATATATGGATAGGAAGGGTTTAGAGGGTTAGGGACCAAATGTAAGCAAACGAGACTAACCCAATTTGCTGACTAGCTTTGATAGGACATCTTAGTTGGCTTGGATGAATTAGACAAATTAGACGAATTGGGACGAAGGGCCTAACGGCTCTATAATTGCAGTGTGCTATATTTTGTGGCTCAAAGACAGAAAAATATGTCTCTTTTTTCCCTTTTCTTTTTACACAAGGCAACACATTGCTTGTTTCCTCATCTCAACAGGGTCCGTGGGGGAAGCCTCATTGAAATTAATTTGTTTTCAACAAGAAAAAGATATAAATTAGACGTTATGTGAAAGGGTACGCTGCATCCCTTTCCCCACGATCCTCCCACCCGCCCAACCAACCTGACATTCCTCTTCTTGTTGAGTCCACACGCAAGATTAGAAGTTGTTCAGCCAAAGCTCAACACATTTCTTGGCATCTGCATACAATGGTGTCTGTCGTGGCGATTCTTGTGCTTCTTGTGCGTGGTGGTGGAAAGATTGGTGGAAACAGGGCAGCGACGTGAACGCTCTTTCCTTGACCCCACCAACCTGACCATTTTCATTTTGCTTGCAGCAAGAGCCATCTCTGCTTTCAACACCTCTCCGATATGCAGGGCATACTTTCATGGATGCTCCCACTTCTGAAGAAGGGTCTCGACCCGAAACATTACCTATTCCTTGTCTCTGATATGCTGCCTGACCCGTTGAGTTACTCCAGCTTTTTATGTCTATTTCCCATCTTGTTGAAAGCAAATTAATTTCAATCAGGTTTCCCCCACAGGCGCTGTTAAGATAAGGTAACAAACGGCGTATTACTTGGGAAGGCTTACAAACATATTCCAAAATTTAAAGATACGGAATTACCAAATAATGTAATTCTATAAATAAACAGTTTTTTTTTATTGGGAGTGAACCATTAGCAATGTGCTTTATATCAGAAGCTATAAAAGGCAGTATTCGATTAATGAGGCAGCCACATTTGAGACTGGTTAATGTCCTACTGCTGAACATTCCCCATGGTTGGTTATATTCCAATGCCCTTTGTCTCCTAGTCTACACAAATCCATAAATTTATTTTCAGTTGCTGGTTAATTTATAATCTTGGAACCTAAGGGGATAGCGCTGCTTTAAATAACCATGGTAAGAATGCATGTTCTGGAGAAAATGGATTTAAGCGGATACACTGTCTGATTTCCAGAGTCAGCCAAGAAAAAATATTTTGGTCTTTTCTTTCTGTTTGCAGTTGGGGCGGCACAGTGAAGAGCTGCTGTCTCACAGCGCTAGAAACCCAGGTTTGATCCTGACCTCAGGTACTGTCTGTGTGGATTTTGAACAATCTCCCTGTGACTGCATGGGTTTCTTCCACGTTCCCTGGTTTTCTCCCACACTCCAAAGACGTACAGGTTTGTAGGTTAATTAGCTTCAGTACAAAAGATTGTAAATTGTTCTTAGTGTGTTGATAGGATGTATGTAGGACAGTCCATGCTGACTATTAATCTCCCATTTGCCCCCATCCAACATTTATCCCATTTTAAATATCCCCCTCCAGATGTGCATCAGCTCCCCACCAACGTCACTCTCCCGCTTCCTCAGGAGGTATCCACTGTATTATTGTCTGGTCCATCAGGATACGCCCCACTATCGAAGGGATCTACAGGAGGCACTGCCTCAAATATGGCAGCCAACATTATCAAAGACACACATCACTCTGGTCACACTCTCATCTCATTGCGACCATCGAGAAGAAGGCACAGGACCCCGAGAACCATCACCTCCAGGTTTGAAGAGCAGCTTCTTACTTGCATCATCTTGAACACCACACAACCTAACCTCAACCTTTCCTCAGCAACTATGACCTTCTTGTGACATTGTATTGGTTGCACTACAGACTTCAATTGTGCATTATTGTGGCCTAGTTACCCAGTACAACTGATTATTAATTAATTGTATTATTGATTATTGTTCATTCATTTGCTGTTATTGTGTTAACGACCTTGCTAAGCTGCAGCAAGTGAGAAATTCATTGTTCCATTGCTGGTACACGGGACAATAAACACTCTTAACACTTGAGCAAGCGACAATTGTTCCTGAGACTGGCAATGCTAAATGATTATACACTTTATCTGCTAAAAAAAAAAGAACCGCTAAATAAAGTGTTGCCTTTCAACAGTTGAACAGGAAAGTTGAAAGAATACTGACCATATCCTTATCTGGCAGGAAAATGATAGCACAGTCCTTAAAAGATTGAATTGCTTTGAGAGTTTGCTTTCACTCTGTAACTCCAGAGCCTCGATGTGTATAGACAGTGATGTTGCAAGGAGCTGTCATTGAAGTCAGTGGGGATCAGATGGACACAATCGGCTGGCAGGATGATTTGCTTCAGAACCTGTTGCTGTCTGTCTGAGGCTCGGTGGGAGCTCTGTGTTTATCACTCCTTGCTAATGCATCTTCCTGACAGTTGCGTCAGCAAGACAAAGATACAGCCCAGCAGAGTAAACAAAACTTTAAAATCCATTTGGCGAGTCCCCATTTGAAACCAGTCTTGTTTAGATCCTTGTTTGTCAAACCTCCTTCACAATAAACACAAGACTTTCCTGCAGTAAGTTGTTCTGTATCAGTTTTTTGAGGTATTGGAAAGTACAAATAAGAATTTGTAAAGGATTCATTTGCACCAGTGTTGTAATGGACAGTTCATCTATGTTCTATTTTATTTTTGGAAAATTAAATATTGGGCACCAAAACATTTCAAGTGATCCCATGTGTGAATAACGGGGCCATCAATAGTTTTGGTCGTCAACAGTGACTGGCCAACAGAACCCACACTAGGTGGCCTTCAATAGTTTTGAATGGTCCCATGGAAGGAGGATTTTACGACACTGGGCTACTACAGCTGGAGAAACAGTAGCCCAGAAATTGTGATGTGTCTGAAACCTCTGTTAAAGCATCAATGAAAAGTTTCCATGTGCCGGCTTCATGCAAAACTGCCACGCAGGGACTTACTATTATGTCCAAAGACTTGTCTTTTGTAGCTAAAATCCAAATGTGCTTAAATATTGTCGAATACTCTATCAAGCTTCTCAGGTGTACCGTGGAGAGCATACTCACTGGTTAGAGTATCATGTCCTGCTTCAGCAATTCGAACTGCTAAGAACAAAGGAAGTTGCAGAAACTGGTAAATGTTTCCTGGTCCATCACATATACTGTCCTCTCCACAATCGAATAGATCTATTAGAGGTGCTGCCTAAACAAGACAGCTAATATGGACAACAATAGGTGTTTAATTACATAGAAACATAGAAAATAGGTGTAGGAGGCGGCCATTCGGCCCTTTGAGCCAGCACCGCCATTCATTGTGATCATGGCTGATCGTCCCCAATCAATAACTCGTGCCTGCCTTCTCACCATATCCCTTGATTCCACTAGCCCCTAGAGCTCTATCTACCTCTCTCTTAAATCCATCCAATGGTTTGGCCTCCACTGCCCTCTGTGGCAGGGAATTCCACAAATTCATAACTCTCTGGGTGAAAACGTTTTTTCTCACCTCAGTCTCCCCCCACCCCCTCTCATCCCCTCTCTCCTCCCCCCTCCCACTCAATTCCCCTTCCCCCCTCTCCCCCCTCCCCCCCTCCCCCTCCCCCTCTCCCCCCCTCTCTCCCTCATCCCCTCCCTCCCTCCTCCCCCTCCACCCCCCCTCCCCCCCCTCCCACCCTCCCCCCCTCTCCTTCCCCTCCCCTTCTCCCCTTCCCCCTCCCCCCCTCCCCCTCCCCTCCCCCCTCCTCCCCCCCCCCTCCCTCTCTCCTCCCCCTCCATCTCCCCCCTCTCCCCTCCCGCCTCCCCCTCCTCTCCTCTCCCTCCCTCCCCCCCTCCTCCCTACACCCCCCTCCACCCCCTCTCCCCCCCCTTCCCTCCCTACACCCCCCTCTCCACCTCCTCCCCCCCCCCCCCCCCCATCCCTCCCCCCCTCTCGCTCTCTCTCTTTCTCTGCCCCTCGAGATATGGCGGGGATGGGGTAAAGGAACCAATGAATAATATTAATATAATATCAAGGGGGGTGGTTAGTGTGTGTGTGTGGGGGGGTGGTTAGTGTGTGTGTGATGCCGCAACGCGCCCCCCCTTGGTCTAGTATGATAATAAAACACTCCAGACACTCTCACTGCATTCCTCCAGCACTGTGGTTTGCTCAAGATTCCAGCATCTGCAGTTCTTGTGACTCTATTTTATTGAGCACTGCATTGATTAGATTCTTTGATAACATCGCTGGAAACCAATGGAAAATAAATGGAAAATAAATCCCTTTTGCAGATTCAAACCTCTCCACAGTGACAATAAAATAATCTACACATCTAAAAGCAAGCAGCTGCATTTCTAACAGAAGACTGTGAAAGTTTCAACTCAAGTTCCAACTCACTAAAGTTACAACAATCTTTCGATTGAATATTTAACTCTGCTGGTGAAGGGACTCCTAATTGTAAATTTGCACAATTTTGATTCTATCCACTTGACACAGATCCAAACTTAATCTACATGTTCAAGTAAACAGTTTTAAATATAGCTTTTTTTCCAAGGACACTCTCAGACTGGAGTGAGTTCTCTCAGGATGTTGTGAGTCATTCTTTTAACTGATACATATAAAATCTGCCATTTGGTTCCCAACCACAAAGAAACCTAATCCTTCAGTGATTTATGCAAGTTGATGTTTTAAAGGGATCGCTATGAGTTAAAAGTTGATTCTGATATAATTAAGTTTAGAAGGTTTTCAGTGTGCTACACATCCAACGCACTTTACACCTTCTAGTTAATGTTTTCATTTAATCAAAAAAATATTGCGATGCTTTATTTGATAAAAACACTAAGCTATAAAAATATATTGTGTATCATGTGACTACAGATGTTAAATACAATAAACTGCTTTCATATTTTGAAAGGTGTTAGAACTTTACATTACCTCACTGGTTATCATTAGTTATCAGGCTTCTGAACGGTCCTTCCATAAGCTAGGGTACTGTCCAATTCACCTCTACTATATTCCCATTGTGGACATTAGACTAAAGCCCTTGTCCCACTTTCCTGAGTTACTCACGAATTCTCCTCGGAGAATTACGGTAATTGCCAGCCGTGGGTTCTCGGGGCTATTTTTAACTCGTGGACATTTTTCAACATGCTGAAAAAAGTCCCGACTTACCTGATGCCCCGAGTACCTACGGCTGGCATTATGAGCTGCTACAAAATATCTACGGACTCCTACTGACTCGCTACGGACATTCCCCGGGTTTGAATCAAGAGGAAAACTCGGGAGAATTTGTAAGTAACTCGGGAAAGTGGGACAAGGGCTTAATAAGTCTCTGGAACTCTGGTACGCTATAATACTGAGAACTATATTCTGCACTCTGTATCTTTCCCTTTGCTCCACCTATTGTAGTTGAATTTGACGATTAAAATGATGTATTTCATAATTTGATTTGATTGGAAAGAATGCAAAACTAAGGTTTTCACTGTACCTTGGTACACTTGATGACAATGAACCTCAGTCGAAACCTAAACCTAATCTGGTTACACTGCAAGTTGAAACAAATTAGAAAATGACTTTTTATTTAAAGATACCATTTAAATTTCACATTTTCAGCTGTGTCCTGTTCCCCTCCATTACCAGATATCAAAAGAAGCTTATCGCTGAGTATTCCTTTGGGAAATCTGGAGAGGCATTGTGCATGTCATATATGAAGGTATTTTCGGTCTTTTTAGATGTTAAATGTTCAATACTCTTATTTGTCACGATATTTGTGAATTAACTTTTCAGAATATATTTTTGATATAATGTAAAGAACCTTTTGGTCACGCTGCTGTGGATAAGATGCAGTCAAGGTGGAATGAGTCTTCTATCAACCTCAACAGTTCCAGAGAAAACAATCCAAGTTTGTCCAGCCCCTCCTTATAGCAAAACCCTTTAATCCAGGCAACATCCTGGTAAACGTCCTCTGCATCCTCTCCCGAGCTTCCACATCCCTTTGTATAATGGAATTTCATAGAGTACCTCAAATGCCATGATACACCCAAAGCTGTATCATAACTTCCTGACTCTTACACTCAATGCCTTGTGTACAATGAAGGCAAGCACACCATACATCTTCATTGCCGCACCATCTACTTGTGTTGCTACTTTCAGAGAGCTATGGACTTGCACCCCAAGATCTCTCTGTACATCAATGCTGTTAAGGAGTCATGCTGCTTCCAACCAGGGTTAAGCATGTGGAAGTACCCATTGCCTGCCCAAAATGTTCCAGGGACAGTAACCAGCTGGAGCTGTGTGAGTGCGTTAGGCTGTGGGCCGAGCATCAAAAATGTGTCTAGAAATCGGTTTTCGTGACCCAAGTCACCAAACTACATGAAATTTTCCACAGATTTAGATTAAATATAATTGAGAAGGATGTCATAACTCGTCATTTCCAAAAGTTACACATTAATTAATTAAACTAATTAGAAAATGAAATCGGGAAAGTAAGCGCCATCTAGTGGCCAATGCCCATATTACACCATGGGCAGCCTATTTCCGTGTTGCAGTCCATTTAAACTATATATTATTATACCAAATTAACATCCACCACAGTGAGTTCACCAGGCACCTCCTCACTGTGATGGAAGGCAAAAGTCTTAAGTCTTTGTCTCATCCCTTCTTATTCTCCCTCTGCGCCGAGGCGATCCAGGCTTCAGATGTTGTGACCCCGCCGGGCGATGGTAAGTAATGTCAGTCCCGTGGCTGAATCCGAGCTCCGCGAATGGGCCGGTTCAACTCCGCGGCCCGGGGTGGTCGAAGCTGCCGATGCAGCTGGACGCAGCTGTTGTTGTGGGAGCTCCGGAGAACAGGTCACCAACCTGTGACTGTGAGCTCCCAACGATGTCGTCCACTGGGCCCGCAGTCGGGTCGGGTGGTCATTGCCGCCGGAACACTGCCCCAGCTCCAAGGCCGGGACGCCGCTGCCTCTGCCGCTGCCCCAGCTCCGAGGCCGGGTTGTGTGCTAGCCTGAATGAATGAATGCATGAATGAATGAATGAATGAATGAATGAATGAATGAATGAATGAGAGTGAGTGAATGAACTAGTGAGTGAATGAACGAGTGAGTGAATGAATGAGTGAGTGAATGAATGTATGTCGCTCTTCAAGGGAGATGCTAAATGCATTTCGTTGCCTCTGTACTGTACACTGACAATGACAATTAAAATTGAATCTGAATCTGAATCTGAATCTGAATGCGTGAGTGAATGAGTTAGTGATTAAATGAGTGAATGAATGATTGAATGATGAATGAATGATGAATGATGAATGCATGAATGAATGAATGCATGAAGGGATGAATGCATGAAGGGATGAATGAGTGAATGTACAGCTTCCAAATCTCATTTTTTCACATTATAAAAGGGTGCAATTAAATTAATTAAAGTCCATACAGATAGATTTTCATAAATTCAGACTTTAGATCTTACCTTTCAGTTCCAGTTGATTCACCAAGTTTGACTGCAGCACCTCAGCAGCGACTTTGCTTTCAAGACTTTCTTCCTCTTCTATCCACTTAGCAGCACATTGTTCAGCCTTCTTAATGCTTTTCTCACTAAATTCAATTACCCTGCTGCAAGTTTCCACGACATTTATTCCACAGAACTAGAAAGAACCTTCATCGGAATCTCCAGTAAAACAGGCATCAGTGCTCTCAGCCATGTTGTGTGCTAGCCTGAAGCAAAGCGTGTGATTGGCCAACTGGCATACAACTCAATGTTAAACGTGCTTTGATTAGACTAAAAATACCCAAAATTTTTCCGTTTTTTCTCTAATTTAATAAAAAATGTGCAAGTCTTGTTCATTACGAGTTTCAGGGGTGATTTATATAATATTTTTACACAATATGTGAAAATATCATGTAGTTGTGTGACTTAGGTCACGAAACACTGGAATAAAGCTCCTCAGCCCACAGCCTATGTGTGATGATGTTCATTAGAAATATGGACCTTCATTAACCTTGGCAACAGATTAACAACCATCACATCGGAAAAGTTCTAGGTCAAAAATAACCGTCCAGGTGTTATTGGGGATTGTGCTGAAAATCTGATTCAATTCTCACAAAAGAATGTTGAATTTTGTCAAATAATTATTTTGGGAACATTGCTCATTTCTCATGTGCGGCTACTATGGAGAACATGTTTGCAAAAGAAAAAATACTTTGAATTACATTTCAAGTCAAGGTTAAGAAAACAAGAGGTAATGGAAGTTTGATTTCCTGAGGGTTTTGTGATCCAACCTCCTCAAGTTAACAGAAAGGATATTAATTGCTTCTGGCTTCAAACTCAGCTTAACATTTCCTTCGTTTTGGTAATTTCCCCATCAATTTATTTTGAAAGTATATCTTGGGGGCAAAAATTTAAAACAAATGATCACATTTTTACAAGTTTCTATTTTGCTAACTTAACCTCCATGTTATATTTACATGGCCTTTCAAAAATGTCCTTTCAATCTTCTCACTATCTCTCTCATGCAACTGTTTGTTCTGGGACACATTATTTTCTTACCCAAGTGGCCCGTCTTCTTACCTGCACCTGACAGTAAGTGTTAGCAGGTTACTTGGCTGCACAGCATTGCGTGCTGGAGCCTAATCTTGTTTAACACCCCCTCTCTTTGCCTTGGACTTACAGACGGTGAGAGGTTCCGAGTAGCAGCCTCAGGCAAATGGTTCAGGGTGACCAGGTCAATTGACTGCCATTTCAGTTAACCATAATTAGCTCTGATTTCCTTTCTTGATTGAGAAATAATCAGTGACCTCAGAAACAATATTAATAACATAGAATGGCACAGCAGCGGAACAGGCCCTTCAGCCCACAATGTCTGTGCTGAACATGGATGTCAAGATAAACTACTCTCAAGTGATCCAAAACACTCCATTCCCTGCATCTCCATATTTTGCTTTGGCAGCTTACGGCCCAGTGGGTATGAGTATTGATTTCTCTAACTTCAAGTAACCCCATCATTCCTTCTCTCTCCATCCCTCCCCCACCCAAGCTCCATCAACTTCTCGTTTTCACCCAACAAACAGCTAACAATGGCCTGTTTCCTTTATCATCTTTACTTTTTTGCATATCCTTCATTCATTGTTCTTTATCTCACTACGCCATCATCTATATCTCTCATTTCCCTTTTCCATAACTAGTCAGAAGAAGCGATTTGACCCGAAACGTCATCCATTCCTTCTCTCCAGAGATGCTGCCTGTTGCTGTGTCACTCCAGCATTATATTTAGCTGGAGTGTGGGGTCGTGGTGATATAACAACACAGTTTGCTTGCCAATCTACCACCCATTGCCACTATTGTGCCAGCCTCCACCATCATCCCTGGCAGCACATTCTAGGCACTCACAATCCCCTAACAAACTTGTCTAGCCCATCTCCTTTAAAAGTTGCCCTTTCACCTTAAAGGGCCTGTCCCACTTGCGGCGACTGTCGGCATCATTGACTGACGTATCAGGTCACCGAAAAAGTCACAGCGTGATGCGGCGTGATGCGGTGATGACGTTTTGACGCGTGGCGTTTCCTCAAGTGTCGCAACATTTCTTTTGTCGCCGTTGGTTTTTGAAATGTTCAAAATCTTTTGGTGACCCTGATACATCAGTCAATGACACCGGCAGTCGCCGAAAAAAATCGCCAAGTGAGACAGGCCCTTAAATCTATGCAGATAAGCTTAGTGCCAGAGTCTGCAGAAATTTGGTGGCGTCAGCTTGGGTTAAAACCCAAATGTCGTTTCGGTAAATGATTCCCTTTTACCTTATGAATTGTTTTGGCGTGCAATTCCTTTTTAGAAACATAGAAACATAGAAAATAGGTGCAGGTTTTCAAATAAATACCCAAACATGGAAATATTCTGGACACCAGGCAGCACTTGTGGAGAGTGGAATAAATTAGCTACAGTTAACGATCGTTCATCAGAAATAGAAATAATTTAACAGGTTTTAAGCAATAAATCAAGAATCATGAGTGTTTAATTGTCATATGTAACTTACATAGAAACATAAAAACATAGAACATAGGTGCAGGAGGAGGCCATTCGGCCCTTCAAGCCAGTACTGCCATTCATTGTGATCATGCCTGATCGTCCCCAATCAATAACCCGTGCCTGCCTTCTCCCCATATCCCTTGATTCCACTAGCTCTATCTAATTCTCTCTTAAATCCATCCAGTGATTTGGTCTCCACTGCCTCCACTGCCCTCTGTGGCAGGGAATTCCACAAATTCACAACTCTCTGGGTGAAAAAGTTTTTTCTCACCTCAGTCTTAAATGGCTTCCCCTTTATTCTAAGACTGTGGTCCCTGGTTCTGGACTCGCCCAACATTGGGAACATTTTTTCTGCATCTAGCTTGTCCAATCCTTTTATAATTTTATATGTTTCTATAAGATGCACCCCTCGTCCTTCTAAACTCCAGTGAATACAAGCCTAGTCTTTTCAATCTTTCCTCATATGACAATCCCGCCATCCCAGGGATCAATCTTGTGAACCTACGCTGCACTGCCTCAATCACAAGGATGTCCTTCCTCAAATTAGGAGACTAAAACTGGACACAATGCTGCAGATGTGGTTTCACCAGAGACCTATACAACTGCAGTAGAACCTCTTTACTCCTATACTGAAATCCTCTTGTTAAGAAGGCCAACATTTCATTAGCTTTCTTCACTGCCTGCTGTACCTGCACGCCAACTTTCAGTGACTGGTTTACAAGGATGCCCAGGTCTCGCTGCACCTCCCCCTTGCCTAACCTAACCCCATTGAGATAATAATCTGCCCCCTTATTTTTGCCGCCAAAGTGGATAACCTCACATTTATCTATACTTGCAATAGAACAGTGACATCTTTACTTGATGCAGCTTTACTGACCCATTAATGCAATAATATAATAATCAATTACACAATAAATTAATAACAGTAATACTAGATAACCATATTTGTTCAAACTCCGATGTCCTTAGTGCAACCGAAGACACAATCCATTAAAGATCACAGTTACTGGGGTTAGTGTGGTGCAGTGTTCAAGAGTCTGATGGTTGCTAGGAAGAAGCTGTTCTTGAACCTGGTTATGAGTTGTGAATGAAAGGAAAGGGTAATTTTCATGACGGGTGGAGAGTGGAGAGATTGAATGACTGTTGAGCTGATGGTTAATAGGGTGAGAAAATAATTAAAAGGTGTACCTAAAGTTTTTGTGTATTGAGAGCGGCTGAATCATTAGCTAAAGTAGTTGAGCTCAGTCTCGAGTCTGGATAATTGTAAGATGCCAAATGTGAAATTCTGTTGAGTTTCGTGAGCAAGATGTAGGAAACTGCGGAGACGGAGGTCAGGGTGGTAGTGTGCGGGAGAATCAACGTGACAGGTAACCAGTGCCCGTAGTATTCGCTAATCAGCTTAGAGCATGTTATCTCATAATCAGGAAGCTTACCTTTGGTTTTCAGTGCTTGCCATTGTTTGATGTTTGCACTTCGCACATGTGACAATAAAACCACCATTGAACCATTAACTGTTGAAGTTAGGGTCAACTCCTCTGCACCATGTTAGGAGGGATACTGTGGAGGCAAATTTCCAGCACAACACAAAACAACGTGGATATGTTTCACTCAAGGCAAAATTGATCTTCAATTGAATGATGCTGCAAAACTGTCTCTACATAATCAAGTCTCTGGACAAGGGTTATGTGAGTACACAGGAGCTGATGAACAGAATATGTCCTTTATTGTCCCCTTACCATCTGTGCATCTGTATCATGATGTTTTTGTCTTGTAAACATTCCTCCATCCCAACTCAGACTTCCGATTAGTTCTTCCTGACCAAACACCCTTCCCACAGTTATTCCCAGTTTAACAACTTTAACCAGGAAACCGTGACCACCAGGTTCAAGAATGGCTTTTCCCCTCCGGCAATTATCAGGCACTTGAACACTACACAACACTAACCACAAACTATATTCTTCAATGGATTATATCTTTGATTGCGCTATAGACTTTGGTTTTGCACTATTATGGTTACTTAATATTACTGTTATTCATTTATTGTACTATTGATTATTACATGGTTATTTGTGTTATTTTGTTTACAGGCTTGCTAAGCTGCAGCAAGTAAGAATGTCATTGTTCCATTGCTGTTACATCTGACGATTATTACTTTTGGCTTGATTCATGATATGATGGCAAGCCTTTGACCAGAAACATTAACCCCATTCCCCTTACTACTGAAGCTAAAGCTGCTGAGTATTTCCTAGCAGGGCATCTTCTTACTGCACATGCCCATGCCTATTTGATGCGATTATCACCCTCGTAGCTCAGGCATTTCACACTATTGTGAATGATCGCTGACTGCTTGATGCATCTTCATTTCTCACTGTAAATAGTGTTAGAATTTTATCCTCGCCGACTGCCAAAGGGTTTCTCCATCTAAAAGGTGCACACCCATTGCCACTTCCACTTCAGTTTTCGAGCATTCACAGTCATTTCTAAGTGCCTGACCCTTCAATATTCTTGGCATGGGAGCTGTTCTTCCCCCCCCTCCCAAGTCTGTGGCTCCATTGAGCTCTCTGTGAATAAGGGAATTTGTACGTAATCCAAGCAGGACTGTGGGAGGAATCTTTGAATTAAGCCCCTTCCTTTTTGGTCCCCGTGGTTCCATTATGAAGCAAGGTAGGGTTTCCTGCATCCAGTTGGAACTGCCCAAGTACGTGCAGGGCCTTGACTGTCCTGGACCTGTGTGCGTTTCACATTCTAGCAGCAGGTCCCAGAGGAAGCAAGAATCAGCCTTGTTCGCTTGCTCCAAGCGTCGCTGGCTCGCGTAAGCTGGAGTGTGGGGTCGTGGTGATATAACAACAGAGTTTGCTTGCCAATCTACCATCCATTGCCAAGAACAGGGGGTCAATCTCCTGGGCACAATGTCCAGCCGTCTTTACAAAACTTTTCCTTTTCACGGGCTCAGTGAAGGATGCTTCCTGATACTGAATGAGTCAAAATCCCACTAGAAATAAGCATCGTTCTTCCTTCAGCATTCATGGGAGATCCAACAATGTACTTTGCAGTTGTAACTTTCCAATTTTCATCATTAGGACAAAGCAATGTAAAGCTATCATGACATTTTATCTGATGCATCAAGTGAAATATGATGCATCAGTAAAAAAATATTTTATTGAATATTATTTTGGCAATTGTAGCATATCTGCAGTGATCGCACTAAAGCAACTATCTATCTGCAGCTTTATAGTGGATTTCAACCTGTTTATGTTGAATGGTTAATGACCCCCTTGACACAGACAGAGGGAATACCTTCCACTTGGCTGAGGAGACACAGCTGAAACAGCATTTAGCAGGTTTAAGACGAAACAATCCACTTAGTCTATCACCTTAAACATCCATACCTTCCTCCATCAGGGCAACCATTGCTACAAAGTGGACTTCCAGATGAGGTGTTGATCTACAACAAATAAGACCGCAGATGCCAGGATCCAAAATGATCATGGAATAACTCAGCCTGTCACGAGGCATCTATGGAAAGAGAAACCTGCCAATAATTCGGGTCATTGACCCCAATTCTGAGAAAGGGTCGCTGACCAGAAACACTAAGTGGTTTAGAGTCACAGAGCATAGATACAGGTTTCTTGCCCAACTCTTTCATGCCAAGATGCTCCATAAGTTAGTCCCATTTGTCTGCTTGTGCCCCATATCTCTCGAGACCTTTCCTATCCACGCACATGAACAAATTACCTTTAAATGTTGTTGTACCTGCCTCAATCATTTCCTCTGGCTGCTCATTCCATATACCCACCACCCTCTTTGTGAAAAAGTTGCCCTGCAGGTTCATATTAAGTCATGTGTAGGGCGGAACTGCAGATGCTGGTAAGATAGACACAAAATACTGGAGTAACACATCGGGACAGGCAGCATCTCTGTTGAGAAGGAATGGGAGACGTTTCGGGTCGTGACCCTTCTTCAGACTGAAAGTCACGGGAAAGGGAAACAAGAGATATATACGATAATGTAGAGAGATAGAACAAATGAATGAAAGATACTGTATGCAAAAAAGTAACAATGATAAAGGAGACAGGCTATTGTTAGCTGTAGCTAGTGAGAAGGAACAAAGCTCTACATAAGGGATTTTGGTTATAGTGGACCGAGGTGCCCATTCATGGTGGTGGTTGGTGGGCAGTACAGCGCAGCATTGAGCAGCGGAAAGATGGAGGTGGTGAGAGAGGAAGCCGTTAAACACTGTTGAAGAACGTTGCATTGGGCAGGGGTTTGTAGCAGCTGCTACATAACGAGGTCCTGGGTTGTTGATGTAACGCGGGCCTCTGCACCTGCATCACCTGGGTAACGCATGCCTCAGTCACTTGGTAACAGCATGAGCCTTCCGTTGCACCGCCCGGTGACCCAGTGAGCTGGTGCCACGTGGCGGGAGCTTCCGGTTGCAGGAGCGGAGAGAGCGAACACATGAATTGCAACATCGTGTCTGGGTCTGGACGCACTGCGGCTCCACGACCTGTGAATTGTTCCTGGTTTAACCCCCCCACCCCCGACTGTGTTTCTTCCCACCCCGCCTTGGGTTAAACTGGTTAATATTCCCCCCCCCCCACGGTTACAGCGGACAATCGGAAATAACAGACACCACCCGCCACCCATGGTCCATTATAGCCAGGGTTTACTGTACACATTTTTGGGCTGTGTAGACATAAAAGGAAATGAGTCCATTATAACTCCATGTTGCCTGGTCATTCCCTCTTCTTCCCTCTCCCATCAGGCAGAAGATAGAAAAACTGAAACCATGTACCACCAGATTCAGGAACAACTTTTTCTCCTTTGTTATCAGATTCCGAACAGTCCTCCTGTGGTGGGAGATTTCAACCTTCACGTTGGTTCACGCCCTGTTTCGACGAATGCAATCAACCCGGCGTGCACAATCAAATAAGATCAAATAGAACAAGTTGTCCTACAACTTTAGGCTGTGCACGCCATACGCAAGAAGAAGAAGAACAGTCCTCCCATAAACTCCCGATCTTCCAACCTACCCCCATGCAGACCTTGGACATTTTCTCTGCAACTGTGATGCTATAATTCTGTTAAACTATATTGTGCATTCCGGTATTTGTACTACATGTTATGCTTGAGTATAGCTTGATCCCACTCATGAGTTCACTGGATAGCACACAAACAAACGTTTTTCACTGTTTCATAGTGCACGTGACAATAATAAACAAAAGTCAACACTAGTATTGGGCAGCAAAGTGGACTTGGAAGAAAAAAATCAACCATCTCGTTAAACAGTGGAACAGACTAGATGGGTTGAAGGGTCCTATTTCTTATTTTCCATACATAAGAAACTCTATTAGTTCTTTTAAATTTATGCTTTAGTAACGCAAATCCTGCATTTCCCCCCCTTTTTGGAAATGTTTAGAAACACCGGATATTCAGGGATGGAGTCTGCCAACATTTGTTTTTGAATCCAATTTTGTTGGCAATGAAGGATCGGGCTGCAGGAAAAGCTGCATATTTGACCAGCAGATTCACACACAATTTCAAGCCCTCAATAACTACCCAACTTTCTGCCCGTGGTTTATGAATCTAAAACTGTAGAAGTGACTTTGTGTTCATTCTGATGTTCTTGATGAAAATCATTCAAAGCACTCTTATTACTTATTACCTTATGACCAGTCATTTTAATTTCGAAGAGCTGTAGGAAATGTGTGGGTTTATAGGTTAATTGGCCTCTGTTTAGGGAGTGAATTCAAAAGTGGGATAACAGAGCTGGTGAGTTCAAGCGATCGATGGTCAGCATGGACTCGGTGGGTCGAAGGGCCTGTTTCCATATATCTTTCAATCAATCAAAACAAAAACTAAGTGCAACAAAATCTATTATTGCACATTACTCCATCAGGCAGAGATTAAAATGAGCACCAAACATTTTTCTTTTCTGAGCAGAATAAACTTTTATTTTTGATGTATTTTAGCTTATTTATGATATGATTTGGGGCTGAGTTCGGCAGGGCCTCTCTCGACTGTACAGGATCCTTGGAGTGACAATATATCTCCAGGGCTTCCATGGATATTCTGCAGAAGCTACAGTGGGCGACCAGGAGCACCTCCGCGGAAATGACTGTCTAGAAACCATAAACTATGTTGTTCCACAAATCACTTCCTGATGCATTTTTCTGTGCTGCACGGTAATTTGCCTTTGACAGAACCAAGCTTATGTGCTATAAATCAGTATTAAACAGACAGCGTAGAAGTTCTACAGCAGACAATCCCCTTTCCCCTTAATTCTTTGCCTTCCTCTCATGACATATATTGGGGCACAGTTCCGCAGGTGATGCCAGCTCTGGTTTAAGAGGCCGTTCTTCAGCTGGGAATCTGAATGGATGTCTATGGAGAGTTTATTTTTTTATCTCCAGGCAGCCTCAGAGCCAAGACTATAACTATTCTCATTAAATCCCCTGGACTTTGCAATCACTAGTGGCCAAATT
This sequence comes from Leucoraja erinaceus, assembly GCF_028641065.1. Taxonomy (NCBI): domain Eukaryota; kingdom Metazoa; phylum Chordata; class Chondrichthyes; order Rajiformes; family Rajidae; genus Leucoraja; species Leucoraja erinaceus. Next base: position 17,119,633 of record NC_073403.1, read on the forward strand.
TGGCTGCCTATCTCTTCTGGCAGGGAGATCCCCAACCTAATCCCATAGCCTCAATGTTGCCTGGGGCTGCGAACATGGAAGATAAGGACACAGGAATTGGGAGCAGGATTAGGGCCATTTGGCCATTAAAGACTGCACTGCCATTCCTCACTGTCAGGTCAAAGAGTCATAGAGTCATAGAATCATAGAGTCAAATAGCACGGAACCAGGCTCAACCCGACCATGCCGACCAAGATGTCCCAACTAAACTAGTCACATTTTTCCTGCATTTGGTCCATATCCTTCTAAACCTTCCCATATACCTGTTTGTGTGTCTTTAAAATGTTTGTTATTGTACCTGCCTCATCTATCTCCTCTAGCAATTCAGTCCATATACCCACCACCCTATGTGAAAATGTAGCCCCTTGGGTTCCTATTAAATCTTTCCCCTCCCACCTCAAGCCGGTGACCACCTTAAACCTCTTTAGGCACTTGTTGATCTTGTGTGACTGAGTTTTAGAATGGTCCCATTCCTCAGGTCTATTACCTTTCCAGTAGGCTCCATAAACCATCTTTTTAGACACAACATTATCCTTGATCTCTGATATCAGCCACAGGTGGGTCTCTTTTCCTTTTGGTTTTTTAAGCCTTACAATAACATTTGTATTATTTCTTTCAAGGTTATCCACTGTCCAGATCAACCACATAGATTTACAGGGGAGATCAGTCTGGGACTATAATCCGGCTAGAGTAAGAAACAGACATCTACTATTAGGATATATAATACTATTAGAGTAAGAAGCAGACATGTGTCCTTTGAATAAGTTAGAGGTTGGTAGGAAGTAATCCGAAGGAGGTTCATTGCCTCTAGTAGACTTGGTGGCATGGGACTGGACGATGAGAGAACATTAAGGTCTACTATCTCCTTCTTGTGCACCAGTGTGTTGTCACCTCTTGTGGGTTGTTCTGCAGTGGAATAAAATCTATCCAGAAACTGCATCGTGGAGCAATTCAGGTCAAAAACAAGCCCTGCTGCCCACAACCTTCATGCTAACCTTTCCCCCCATCAACACTAATTCTATTTATCCGGGACCATATCTTTCTGTGCCTTGCCTATTTGCGCCTGTCTAAATGTATCTTAAGTGTAGTAGTTGTGTCTGATTCTACCTTTAATGTTACAAATGTGAATATTCAATAAAGTAGAATATTAATTGGACTACTAGTTTGCTGAAAATTGAAAATCACTGTGCTTAAACTGGATGGAGCTGAATACAGGAAACTGAGAGAGAATCGCTTGAGCTGTTGGGAGCGAGCGAGAGGGATCGTCTTAATTAAGTCTGGCCCATTCTCTCTACGCCATTCCTATCCAAATATCTGTCTGATTAAATGCCTTTAAAATATTGAAATTGTATCTGCCTCTACCACCTCTTCAGGAAGTTCGATTCTGATAACTGTAGTGCGCTGTTTGAAAGATTTGCACCTCAATCTCCTTTGAATCTCTCCCCTCTCACCTTAAACCTGTGCCCGCTTGTTCTATACTCCCCTTCCCTGGGAAAAGCACTGTGATTATCTATCCTGTCGATACCTGTCATAAAACTGTGAGGAGGACTTTGGAAAGTTCGCTCAGCTGCAAGCACCATGGCCTTGTCTACAATTTGGTACCCAGATGAATGCATCGTTGTCGACCAGTTTTATTCCTTACCTGTTTAAACATAACAATACTGGTATCTTGCTTCCATCATAAGGTCCGAGGCGCAGACACTTATTAATGTTTGCACAAAGTTCAATTCCAATCACGACTCCACATACATGAGGCAGCCTCGGTCTTTGTGCAGCAAGACCTAGATAACATTCTTGCTTCTTGATAAGCAATAAATAACATTTGTAGCTCTATTTCCTTCGCTCCATAGATGCTGCTGCACCCGCTGAGTTTCTCCAGCATTTTTGTATGCTTGACAATGACTATAGAGTCATAGTCATACAGCATAGAAACGGACCCTTCGGCCCAACTTGCCCACGCCGACCAACATGCCCCATCTACACTAGTTCCACCTGCCTGTATTTGGCCCATATCCGTCTAAACCTATCCTATCCTTGTATCTGTCCATTTGTTTCTCAAGCGTTGCGATAGTACCTGCCTCAACTACTCCTCTGGCAGCTTGTTTCATACACCTACCATCCTTTGTGTAAAAAAGTATTTCCAGGGACTATTTCCAACAAGGACGAATCAAAGCATCTTCCCTTCATAGTCAATGGCATTACTATCACTGAGTCCAGCACATCAAAATCATGGTGATCACCACTTACCAGAAGTTCAATTGCACTGGCCACATAAATACAATGGCAATTAGAGCAGGTTAGAGGCTGGGTATCCTGTGGTAAATGACTCACCTCCTGATACATCAAAGCCTTTCCAACTTTTACAAGGAATGTCAGGAACATAATGGAATATTCTCCATTTGCCTGGATGAGTGCAGCACTAGCAATACTCAGGAAGCTCAAAACATCGTCTCGAACAAAGTGGTCCACTTAGCCACGTCAGCTATCCTAAGCCTACATTCAGTATACCACTGGCTCACAATGTACCATCTACAAAACGCAGTGCACAGAATATTTCAACAGGACCGCTCAAGAAGGACCAAGATGCAAGCGCATGGAAACACCACCACCTGCAGGTTTTCCACCAAGTTGCACATCACCCTGACTTGGAAATATATCACCATTCTACATCTGCAATATCCTCCACATGTGCACTGTGGAGTATCTTTACCAGAAGGACTACTGTGATTATCTAAATGGTGCCCGATTGGGAAAGGGGGAGATGCAGCGAGACCTGGGTGTCATGGTACACCCAGTCATTGAAGGTAGGCATGCAGGTGCAGCAGGCAGTAAAGAAAGCGAATGGTATGTTAGCTTTCATTGCAAAAGGATTTGAGTATAGGAGCAGGGAGGTTCTACTGCAGTTGTACAGGGTCTTGGTGAGACCACACCTGGAGTATTGCATACAGTTTTGGTCTCCAAATCTGAGGAAGGAAATTATTGCCATAGACGGAGTGCAGAGACGGTTCACCAGACTGATTCCTGGGATGTCAGGACTGTCTTATAAAGAAAGACTGGATAGACTTGGTTTATACTCTCTAGAATTTAGGAGATTGAGAGGGGATCTTATAGAAACTTACAAAATTCTTAAGGGGTTGGACAGGCTAGATGCAGGAAGATTGTTCCCGATGTTAGGGAAGTCCAGGACGGGGGGTCACAGCTTAAGGATAGGGGGGAAATCCTTTGGAACCGAGATGAGAAGAACTTTTTTCACACAGAGAGTGGTGAATCTCTGGAACTCTCTGCCACAGAGGGTAGTTGAGGCCAGTTCATTGGCTATATTTAAGAGGGAGTTAGATGTGGCCCTTGTGGCTAAGGAGATCAGGGGGTATGGAGAGAAGGCAGGTATGGGATACTGAGTTGGATGATCAGCCATGATCATATTGAATGGCGGTGCAGGCTCGAAGGGCCGAATGGCCTACTCCTGCACCTAATTTCTATGTTTCTATGTTTCTATGTTTCTATTCAAGAATGTGGCTCTAAACTAGCAGAAGAATGGACAGTGAATTCATAGGATCAATGGCCAAATCCTAGAAAATAATATGAAAAATGTATTCATAAATTATATTAACGCCAACTTGAGACATAAAAGAGATCATCCAACATCAATTGGATTGGGATATGGATATGCATAATGAGCAGACAGAAAATAATTGGTCTTGCATCATGTGGGCCAAAGGGCCTGTTCATGTGCTGTACATCACCAAAGCTGCCAATGATGAGTCTTCAGAGTTCTAATCATGCAATCCTCCCCCACTCATCAACTCTCATCCCAATCATTGTCTATTAAATGCAAAGAGACAGTAACATCTGCTGAGAGGATCCTGCAGACTACAACACAAGCATCCACCTGCATAGAATCAACATTGGTGTGTGATGTGTCTGTTGTACAACAAAAGATGAGATTTGGTTTGATTTGGTTTATTAGTGTCCGTGTTATCTGATTATTTTATGATTCAGGTAGGCCTTTTCAATCAGATTCTTCTTCAATGGGACACACGTGTTGTCCTGCTGGTGCTTCACATATCTCCACTCAGGTACCGACTGTGCAGGGATCTCCACCTGCACAACTATCTCACTTCTTGAATCATGGAGTCAGAAAGCACGGAAACATGTCCATCGGCCCAACTTATCCATGCCAACTAAGATGCCTCATGTAAGTTTGTCCCATTTGCCCGCTTTTGGTCCATATCCCTCTAAACCTTTTCTCTCCAAGTGCCAGTCCAAATGTCTTCTGAATATTATTATTGTATCTGCCTCGACTACTTCCTCTGGTAGCTCGTTCCATATATCGACCACCCACTGCATGAAAAGGTTGCTCCTCAGGTTCCTTTTCATTCTTTCCCTTCTCACCTTAAACCTATGCCCTCTAGTTCTTGATTTCCTTACCCTGGGTAAAAGACTCTGTGCATTCAACCTATCTATTCCTCTCATGATCTTATAAACCCATCAGATCACTCATGAGCCTTCTTCATTCCAAGGAACAGTCCCCGCCAGCCCAACCTCTCCCTACAGCTCAGTCCTCGGAAAACTTATAACTCCTCCCTGCACCCTTCCCAGCTTAATGACATTCTTCCTACTTCAGGGTGATCAAAACTGAGCACAAGGTTCCAAATGTGGCTTCACCAACATCTTGGACAAATGTAATGTAATGTCCCGGCTCAATTCCCTGAGCGATGTAGGCCAGGGTGCCAAAGGCCCTCTTCACCACCACTACCTGTGACAGTACTTTCAGTGAACTATGTACTTGTACTCTTAGATCCCCCTGATCAACAACGCTCCACAGGGCTCTACCGTTCACTTTGAGAGCCCTGCCCTGATTCAACCTCCCAACGTCCAGCACTTCCAGAGGGACAGTAGATTGGAGTACGAGTGGTGTACGGGTTTACTGTGCTGGGGGAACATTATAAACATGAAAATACCTTTCAGCATATGCATAGTGCATTGCCCAGAGAATTGTCAGTCAGAAAATCGCTGAATGGGTTTGCGTACGATTACTAAATTGCTGAATTGGAAAGGCAAACCTGATCTGAGTATAATTTGACCGTGTAGAAATTTTAAGGATGACAAATTTGAGCTTTCCACCAAAGCACCCTGTGATCTAATGATGTGCCCCTGACATGTCTCCGGAGCTCTCTTGCGCGGTCTCAAAGAAACCTGTTGACCTTGCTTCATATGATTTACACAACTGCCCCCATCCTGACCTCTGACTACAGGCCAGCCCATTGCAGCTGGCAATTTTCATTGGTCTGGGTGCTAACTTTAATGTCTCACAGCCCTCCAAATACACAGAGCACGAGAACGCTGAACAAGCGACTGTTTGAGTTAGATTAGGGTGGCTGGGTGAACATTGTGGTTAAGTTGGGTGATAAGCCACCAATTAAATATCTTGAAATGTTGTTGCAGATACATTTCAGCTAACTTTTACTAAAGTTTATTTCAAAGATATAACTTTTATTAGAATTTATTTCAAAGGCACCGTGAGCGGCACGGTGGCGTAGCGCTAGAGCGACTGTCTTACAGCGCCAGAGACCCGGGTTCGATCCTGACTACGGGTGCTTGTCCGTACAGAGCTTGTACATTCACCCCGTGGCCAGCGTGGGTTTTATCCGAGATTTCAGTTTCCTCCCACACTCCAAAGATTTACAGTTTTGTAGGTTTATTGGCTTGGTATGTATGTAAATTGTCCCTAGTGTGTGTAGAATAGTGTTAGTGTGTGGGTATCGCTTTTAGGTGTGGACTCGATGGGACGAAGGGCCTGTTCCCACGCTGTGTCTCTAAACTAAACTATACTAAACGCCTCAAACTGGAAAACAGAGGATTGCATGCTTAAGTGCACAACCTCTATAACTTGCTTTCCCAGTGCGGTGAAAAGTTACACTGGAACTGGTAGAACGCAGTTTAAATGTTCAGAAGTATCATATGTGCTTTTGTGTTCAGGGAATGGTGAAATATTGGTTGTGACATTTTTTATTACCTATGCACATCAAATTTACAACTACATCCTATGAATCGCCCCCCCTCTGAACACATTTCATCCCAAATATACATCTGACTTTAAGCTGAGCATTATTCACAGAGCAAGTAGCCATTGTATAAAATAAATAGCTGGCCCTTCCAGGTTATCACGAAATTATACCCCCCAAAATATATGGGGACTTTGTATGGTAATGCACAGACCCTAAGTCTGTGTCAACTTCAGAAGATAAAGAGCGTGAACTGTGAACATTCAGTAACTGGAGACATTTATTGGGATTTTGTAATCTGGTAGTTGTTAAACTAGAGTTGAAAATGCATCATGCTAAAGATAGACACAGTTGATCCCAGCCAAGGTCTTGCTTACTCCCTGAAATTCTTTCACACAGACTTAAGAGCTCAGAAGGGTACATCAATGTTCCCAGGCCCTGTGCTGGTTACAGGGTACCTCCCTCAGCTATATTAATGTCTCTGTGAGGCGGAGATGGTAGACGTTTGGAGAGCGTCCCAGTGAGTGTGCCAATATTCCGCAGCCCCTTCCCTCCACATCCGCTCACTCCCACAGTCCCACCTTCCTTTCCTTTTCCTCATCAAGGAGAGATTAAAGGAGGAAGGGTGACCTCTGCACTGCTGCAGCTGACATTTCTCAGAGTATTCCTGCATAACACGACCTTGCAGGGCTGCAGGGGATACAAATGGTTGTAAATGTACCCTTTTTACTTTAATGGTTGAAGGAAACCATTCAAGGTTAATTAGGTGAATAAGCTAGGTGAAAAGGCTGGATGAAAGAATACTAAAAGTTACAGCAGGATCTGGATCAGCTGGATCAGTGAATTAAGGAATAGCAAATGGGCTTTATTTCAGGTAGCTGTGAGGTGTGCATTTTGGGAAGCCAAAGCAGGGTAGAGCCTTCAAAGGTTACAGTAGAGCCTCGGGGAGTGTTGTATGGAAAAGGCATCTAGGAGTACTAATATGTTGTTCCCTGAAATTGGCATAATAGGTAGATATGGTGATGAGGGAGGTTTTGGCACGCTGGCCTTCATCAGTTGGAGTATTGAAGACGGGATGTTTTGGTACAGTTGTACAGAACCTTTGTAAAGCTGCACATGTCGGATTGTGTTCAGTTTTGGTCACCCTGCCGTAGGATCAATGCCATTAAGCTGCAAATGGTGCAGAGAAGATCTACAATGATGATGCCAGGAATCGAAGTGCTAAGCTACAAGAAGAGTTTGGACAAGCTAGGACTTTAGTCCTTTGAGCACAGGGGGCTGAGGGGTGATCTTATAGAGAGGAATCATGAGGGAATAGTATTGGTAAATAAACCTAGTCTTTTGCCCAGGGGATGGGAATCAAAAACTATAGGGCATAGGTTTAGCATGAGAGGGGACGATTTAATAGAAACCTGAGGGGCATCTTTTTCACACAGAGAGTCGTAGGTATGTGGAATGAGCTGCCAGAGGAAGTCGTTGTTGAAGGAACCATACCAACATTTAAAAGACATTTGGACAGGTACATGGATAGGAAGATTTATGGTTATGGATAGGAAAGGGATATGGTTTAGGTTTAGATTTGATTATTGTCACGTATACCATTTTGTTTTGCGTGTTATCCAATCTTATCATATGATACAAAATATTAATTAATATTAATACAATCCAGTACAAAAGATAGAGCGATGGGAAACATACAGTGGGCAAAACATGTTTCTCACATTGTAGCACAACAGTTCCATTGACTAACTCCAATCTCCAAAATGAGGTAGGGATGGGCATCTTGGACAGTATGGATGAGTTGGGCCGAAGGGTCTGTTTCGTGATGTATGTCTCCATGATCATGCTAACTATAAGGATTAATACTCATGCTGGTTATCTCTGTACACAGTATGAGAAGCATTGTATGTACTTTTGAGTTACATTGTGCTTATAGAGATGGTAAAAAACTGTTCATGAGATTTTGTTATTACTACTGAATGGCTGACCAAAATATACAGTGAAATGCCTCTGCAATCTCAATCATGCACTCCACACAACCAATGTATATTCTTCCAATGGGGCATACTGCTTTAGCTGCAACCCAATAAACATTAACTAAAACTGTAATAGAGCAAGGAGTGATTGTCAGCTAAAGTAAACTACCAGTCAGGTAAGTCTTTCCCAATTAGAGAATGTGAGAACAAATGGCAAACAGGCAGCATTTGTGTTGAGAGGAATGTAGGATTAAACTTTAAAGTGTCTCGAAATTGGTAGACAGAAATATAGTAAGGTTTATAGCCAGCATCCAATCTGTAAACATAATTGCAGTTAATTTTAATGCCAATGTTTAATTTGTTTTCCCGCAAGAAATGTAACAAAATTCAGTATTGAAATTAGGGTGGATTCCACTTAATGAGACCTGTACCAACGTTCACTCATTTTATCACACTCCAAACACTTTGTCTCAGAACGGTCAGAAAGGGCATGGTGTCGCAGCAGTAGAGCTACTGCCTTACCGCGCCAGAGTCCTGTGTTCGATCATGACTACGGGCGCTTGTCTACACAGAGTTTTACGTTCTCTCCGTGACCTGCGTAGGTTTTCTCAGAGATCTCCAGTTTCCTCCCGCACTCTGAAGACGTACAGGTTTGTAGGTTAATTGCATGGCACAAATGTATAAATGTAAAATTGTCCCTAATTTGTGTAGGATAGCGTAAGTGTGCGGGGATCGCTGGTCAGTGGGACTCGGTGGGCTGAAGGGCCTGTTTCCGCGCTGTATCTCTAAACAATAATAAACTAAACTAAACTGAAAAGGTAATCGATCCATATAAAATTATGCGAGGCATTGGTAGGGTAGACAGTCAGAATATTTTTCCCAGGGTGGAAATGCTGACGACTTGAGTGCACAGTTGTAAGGCGAGAGGAGCAAGGAGAGATGGATATGCATGGGACAGGTACATTGCTAGGTACATGGATATGCATGGGACAGAGCAATATTAATCATTTATTAATTAGACTAGTTTAACCTTTTTATTAAGAGATACAGCATGGAACCAGGGGGGGGGGGGGGAAAGAAATGGAGGAAGAGATATAGCATGGAAACAGGTCGGTTCACAGAGTCCACGCCGACCATTGATCACCTGGAGGAAAACCATGAGATCGTAAGGAGAACATGAAAACTCCAAACAGAGAGCACCCAAGATCAGGACTGAAACCAGCGCTGTGAGGTAGTGGCTCTAAGCCTTTCCTATCCATGTATCTATCCATCTCCCACACATCTACACCCTTGAGTTTCTTCTCCGTTGCTTCACCTTTTATATCCCCTTCCCAATCTGTTATCAGCCCATCACCTACCATTCATCTGATTCCACCTCTCACCTACCAACCTCTGCCTCATCTCCCCCGCTCACATCTACTGTATACACTAGCTACCTTCTCCACACTCTCCTTGATCTTGTACATCTCAATGTCACCCTTTAGTCTACTAGGACTGCATCATAGTCTCCGCTCAAACCATGAACAGCACTATTCTTTTTTCATGAATCTTAAAAATGATTCATCGATGCACGTAGATTTGTAAGAGATTTCATCATCTACAGTACAATGTCGCCACCTGCTGTTCAAAACTGCATGGCACTATTGGCACACAATTAATGTCCACTATATGGAGCTATAGAGCTACATCGAGCTTTCAGCCCATCTTGTCCATGTCTATATCCCATTTACGACGGTGCATTTGGTCCATAGTCCTCTAACCTCTAGCAGCTCATTCCAAGTGTGCACTACCCTCGGAGTAAAAAAAGTTGTCTCTCTTAAATCTCTCCCCTTAAACCTATGCCCTCTAAATTGAGAATCCTCTCCCCGGGACAGTCCACCTCATGATAGGATTTCATCGTAAAACAACAACAATCTGTTTTATTCATCACATTGCACGTAAAGTGCAAGTGAAATGAATTTGCCAACAGCGGTACAATGATAAAGAACACACAAAAACACCCAAAAAAATTTAACACAAACATCCACCACAGCATTCATCACTGTGGTGGAAGGCACAAAATTGGCCAGTCCCCCTCCATTTTCCCCCGTGGTCGGGACCTCAACCCTCCGCAGCCATCGCTGCGGGCATCCAGATGTACAGACAGGTAAAAGTCCAGGTAAGTCCAGAATCGGCTCTTCCCCACCGGAAACCGCGGCTTTTGGTTGGTGTAGGCCGCAGGCCGGCGGTCGAAGATTTAAAGTCCCTGCCGCGGCAGCCAGAAGCATCACAGATAGCAGGGCCGGCGGTCGAAGCTCCCCTCCAGGGGTGATGGTAAGATTGGAGAGAACTGCAACCTACCAGATGACCTTTATAATATGAGGGTGGGAGCAGTGGGCATGTAATCGCTCATCGTAACTCCTCATAAAATAAAGATCAAACTTAAAACTGGTAAGTTTAATCTTACTATTTTACTTCAGAGTCACGTGAGTAACTATGTGAAGATTTTAAAGCTCTGTGATTTCATGCCGTGGAAATGAGTCCACACAAGCACAACTGCATCAGTTGACCACAGATAAAGGAAACATTCATAATGTATACAGACATGACATAGATTTAAAACATGCTGATGCTTTTGAAATGAACAAATAATAATGATAGTAACCCCTTTCATCCGGGAGGAAACTATAAAATAGAACCTATGATAGAGTTGGAAAATATCTCCGGTCTGGCAATGTGTTACTATAAAATGTTTGGAAGTTCGTTTGTTAGACCATCCTGCAGCCGCTAGGATGTGGTCCAGCGGAACGTACATAACCCTTGCTGCTGATGTTGTAGCAGCCCTGGTGGAGTGAGATTTGAAAATTTTAGAATCTACTCCTGCATGAGCCCAAACCCCATTTTAACCACCTGGAGATGGTCTGAACTGATAACTTCTTATGAGGTTCTTGTAACTAACAAATATTGCCAGTATCAGAGCCTCTAATGCTCTAGGTGACCTAACGTATTGTTGTAAATGTGTGACCACACATAACTGTAAAATCAATGACAACACAGAAGGTCCATGGGGTATACCATGAGAATTAGTTTGAGACCTGACGCCCCTGGGCTGGTCTGCTTAACTAAATCATAAACATAAAATATTATATTATTTGCAGATGTAACCATCCTGTCCAGTCGCAATTTATGTAGTGACTGGACCCGTTGCGTTAAGACCAGCACCATGAGGAAAGCTACCTTTAGAGAGCCGGGCCAAAGATGAGGATGTAGCTGGAGCCCCCTGGTGAAGTAGTGTTAACTCAGAGTCAATATCCCATACTTCCGTGTACTTGGGTCTGGGAGAACTTGTGTTTAAGATATCCTTTATAAACTGGATATCAGTTGGTGAGACCCGACCGTGTGGGTCCTGCTCGCTGCAGCAAATATGATGAGAAGGCACATTTGGCACAGTAAATGGCACTATAACTTAATTTATTGTCAAAGACCCCTTTGAAAATGAACTCCAAGACGTCAGTAGTCCGTGCCGTATTATATGTAACATTAGCATTTAAACAAAATGCCTCCCATCTCCTGAAGAGGAAATGTACTGCTTTTTTGGTGCTATCCCTGCACTCTGCAGTGAGCACAAACATGGATCGGTCTGACAACCCGAGCCACAGGAGCAGTCTACTCAGAATCTGCAAGTCAATAATTTCATTTTATCATGCAGAGGCTGGTTTCCCAAGCCACCAGCAAAGTTTTATGTTTCGAATAACCATATAAGGTTGTATTATTATCCCCGACAAAAGCAGGAACCATGGCTGCATAGGACAGTCAGACAGTATGAAAACCTGAAGCGGGATTGCAGACTTTATTGCAAGACCCGACATGAGGCAAAATGGAGGAAAAACATAAAATAACATTCCTCCTCCGCGTAGCGAGAATGTATCTTTCGCCACTGTTATGCCCCATATTTTTGCAACCGATGAATGAGCCTGGATGCAAACATATCGATATTTTGTGTTCCTTCGAGCCATAATTTCATAAAATACTTTGTGATGCAACACCCATTCTGTGTTGTCATTGATTTTACGTGATGATACACCAGGTAAATTATTACAGGATACTATGACTTGATTGCACTCATGTGACTAACAAATGCCACCACCACAGTGTATCAACTTGGAGTTGAGCATGCAGATTATGCATATTCGCACAATAACCCTTTAACCCATAGAATGCACCTAGTGTCTATAGGTAGTTGATACCAATAACTGAAGAATTGGTAACATGCAAATCTCATTCGTCTCCGAACGAGAGATGACATTTGTAATTTTCCATCTTTGAGCACTAGCATCGGTTTGTGATATAACTGAAGATTTACTGACCAAAACTACTGGAGCAATGCTGAATACTGTTCGTCCACCATTGTGAGTTTGGTAGCTTCAGCTGGTAATAGCATAAGTCTGTTAACAATGACCTACATGGCACTTGAGAAGTTTCTACTTTGCACGATGTAAGTTCTGATCATGCAAAAGCCCCACTTGCACAGCTGAATCACAGCTACTATATTGCCAATTACACTTGATGAATAGAAAGCTGCTTTATAACAACAAGGTTGTTACATGGTTCTATTAATTACAATCTCTTGCCTCAGGGCGGAGTCACAGGCAAATTATTAGTTAAAGGTAAATCCCAATAATCAAGAAGTCTAGTTGGTATCAACTTCAATTTAACTGGATGGATGAGGAACCCCAATATCTCAAATATAGTTTGAGGCTGAAAATGTTAATTTTAGTAAAATACAGTGTTAAAATATCATCCAGACAAGACATAACAATGTTTTTGAGCTCTGTCCAAGCACCGATTTTAGTAATTTGGTAAATAACTTGGAAGCTGAAGTTAGCCCATTTTGCAATGCTTTAACTGTTATCATTGCCCCATCCAGATAAATTTCAAATGTCTCCAGTGATCCCTGTGAATGGGAACTTAATAGAATGTATCTTTGTGATCGAAGCATGCCATAAAGATCCTATGGAAATCAGTTGTTAGTCAGTACCAAAGTTTCCTATTCTGAAAAGTTTATACTGCACATGCGAGTTAAATGACATTCTCCATCTTTCACAATGAACAGGCCATGCCTGCCATAATTCCGTGCCTGCCTCGAACGACAACTCTGGCCCGATTTCTGAGTCTGTCTAGAAAGGCAATCCTGGCCATAATACTGAGCCTGCCTCGAAAGACAACTCTGGCCCCAATTCCAAGCCAGTTTGGAACCCTAGTATTGTGCAGTTTATCATGGTTAGATGCCACTAAGGAAATGGCAATGCCTTAACCATTTGTGTGTTGTAAGGCCACTAGGGCCCCTTCCATCCTTATGAAGGGGAGTGCTAACCTTCTCTCCTTTCATACAACACATAAGCTAATCACATGTTATCATTATCATTTGTACACAAAACAAGTGTAAATATTACCAACTTGTAAGTGGTCCACATATCCCATGTTTCGGTAGTGCCAGACCCACCTACCTGCATGGTTACCTTGGTTGGAGAGTAGGACTGGATTCCATATTTTTCCTGAGACCGACTTGGGCCTTGGCTTGAAAGGCCTCTGCCCAGCTTTCACGCTGCCACCAGCTTCAGTGAACCGCTTACTGCCGATGGAGGCTTGGGGTGTGTTGTCGCCGAAACGATGAAGCTTTGCTCGTCATTGGTACCTTGATTGGTCCGACAGCTTTTGCTTCCTCATCCAGGTCTTACCTGTTGAATAAGTCTTACCTGAAGAGAAGATTCGGTGGCTCCTCTAATGTCACCCCTGATAGCACTGTTCACTGCCGGCATTTGTAGCGTGAGGGGAACTCTGGCCCCTTCCGGGTATTCTGCCAACGGCTGGTACCCAACTCTTCTGGCAGCAACACCTTCGTTTGTGAGGATTCCCATGAAGCCATACGCATGTGCTCCAGTATGTTCTACAGACATACTTTAGAATTTGAAGTCAGTTACACCCTGACCACTCGCATTCCCCTCCACAAAGAGGGAGATTCGTAGGCAGCCCTGAAACAGCTGCTGCCGCAAGCCCCTGAAGATACCTGCGCTGATGTGGTCCCTCCTACGGACCTATGCCAGGATGGAACATCACATTTGTGGGATAAACGCTCGAGGGCGCTATCCATGCTCCATTTTTTCCATAGCTCATGAGTCAGAAAACTGACCCCGAATGCTCCCCTCCTCAGAGAGGGAGACATTGTGCAGCCCTGTAACAGGTGCCCTGTAACAGGGCTCCCGAGGAGACCCGAGCTGATAGCTCCCTCCTTTGGAGCATATCATTGTGGAGCAACTCTCCATCAGGTGCTCCATGTGGGTTAGACGTCCGTAAGACGCTACCCATTGAAGGAGGGGAACCCTCCTGGCCTGACTTGCCTGAGTCCAAAGGCCTGACCGACTATTTGTTGGTTTTACCCCCTTTCATGGGCACCACAGCGGTCTAGGAGCCGCTGACCGCACTGTCAGCGACTGTGGTGGCGATACTGACCCCCTGGATTTATCCCCTCCACGGGAACCAGAGCGGTCTGGGAGCCACTGACCGCATGTCAGCGACTGGGATAGCGAACCCGACGGCCGTCGGCTACCCGCGCTTCCGCGGTCCGGACCGGAGTCTCCCCATGGCCCATAATCAGTTTCCCCGCGGCCCGTCCGGACTTAGCCCCGAAAATATCCAGCAGGAAACCTCTGTAAAAAGAGGTTCCTGCAAGAAAAAACAGAACCTGGTGAGAAATACAAAACTTACTTGCAGGTTTAAACTTACCGCTGGCAGGAGCGACGCGCATGTGTTCTGACGGCCACTCATGTGACTCTGAAGTAAAATCAATATTGGTCTGTTTCTAAACTCTGTTGTTTATTTCACATTCCCTGCAAAAGGTCATTTAGGAGTCATTTGTTTAAGGTGTGGATGGTCTGCTGGGCTGCCTGAAGCACATGGTGATACAACTGCCACATGTAAAGAGTGCAGGGTCCCAGGTGACCATCAGTTACTCGAGTCATAGAGTCATACAGCAAGGAAGCAGGCTCTTGTCCATCTTGTCTATGCCAACCAAGATGTCCCATCTAAGCTCGTCCCATTTGTTCATGTTTGCCCCATATCCTCCTAAACCTTTCTTATCCATGCATCTGTCCACTTGTATTTTAAATTTGTTATCGTACCTGGCTCAACTACGTTCCCTGACAGCCCATTCCATGTGCCCACCAGCCTCCATGTGAAAAAAGTTGCCCCCTTAGGTTCCTATTAGATCTTTCTCCTCTCACTTCAAAACTATACCCTCCAGTTCTTGACTCCACTACCACGGATAAAAGGATTTGTGTATTCACCTCACCTATTCCCCTCGTGGTGTTATACCTCTATAGGTGACCTCTATAAGATCACCCCTACAGCCTCCTGTGCTCCAAGGAATAAAATCCTAGCCTGTCCAACATTTTCCTTCAGCTCAGACCTTGAAGTCCTGGTAAGACCCTGCACATCTTTGGAATGTGGGAGGAAACTGGAGCACCTAGAGAAAACACAGGGAGAACGTACAAGTTCCATACAGACTGCCCGTAGTCAGGATCGAACCTGGGTCTCTGGTTCTGTAAGGCAGCAACTCTACCATTGCGCCACGGTGCCACCTTAAACATTGTGTGCTGCCATGTGGATTTTACACTTCAATTCAACCGGGTGGTGCAATTAAGAATTTGTTCTGTGCAATTGAATCTGTAGGCTATGTTTTTGTGTTTACTGCCAATTGAAAAATTGTGCTTTTCTTATTAGCAAAAAATTACTAACCATTTGTAACAAAGTGCACATAATTATAACTGCAATCTTGATAAGAACTGTCCCTAATGGAAAAATTAATTTGCTGCAAGTTTATCATAACAAAGGCTGACTGTATCTAAAGTACCCAACACCAAAAGAATTACCCATTCAGACATCAACAGTGACCAACTTAGTGGTTACTGGCTGTTCTCCATCTCCGGAATTATAATTAGGGTGAAATTGACCTTTAAAAAGCACATTCCAACAATCAAATGAAGGAAACTTTAGTTTAAATTGCAGTCTGCAATGGTCAATCTGTCCACTAAGTGGCAGCATATGTACTGCGATGTTACAGTAAAATCCCTCCATTATTTTCAGGCAAATAGACCTGGATTATTAAAGTCTCTTAAAACAGCTATAGTAGAAGTTCAAATGCCATGCTTTTCTGATTTATTTTTGATAAACAACTTAACTATAGCAATTTCCTGAAATAAGAATTGAAAATTATTTAACAGAAAACATTAGGTAGGATGTAAAGAAACTGCAGATGCTGGCCAAGCTAATTGCTGGAAGAACTGAATGGGTTACGCAGCATCTGTTGAGGTAATGGACAGCAATGTTTCGATTTGGGACCCTGCTTCAAACTGAGAGGTGAAGTGGGGGAGAAAGATGTGCAGTTAATTAGTTGGTGAATTGGTTTCTGTAAATTGTTCCTAATGTGTAGGATGGAACTACTGTAGGGGTGATCGTTGGTCGGCATGGACTCGATGGGCCGAAGGGCCTGTTTCCATGCTGCATCCAAACTAAAGCTGGAAAAGATAGGTGGGGTTGGAACAAAGCCTAGCAAGTGATAGGTGGATATAAGTAAGGGGGGGGGGGCGGGGTTGATTAACAAATGGATGACATACATGAGAAAAGCTGGAGATAAAAAAAGAGACCAAACTAGTGCAGATAAGGGAAGAACAGGAGTAGATTATTGGAATTTTGATATTGCTTTTAATGGTCATGTGAACTGAGATACTGTGAAAACTTTGTTTTGCGTGCTATCCAGGCAACTCATACCATGTCATAAGTACATCAGGTAGAGCAAAAAGAGGGAAATAAACATGAAGTAGAAAATAGCATTGCAGATACAGAGGAAGTGCAGATAAGAAAAAGTGCATGGGCCATAAGGAGGTAGATTCGAAGATCAGGAATTCATCCCTTGCATTTGAGAGGTCCATTCAAGTGTCTGATAACAGCGGGGAAGAAACAGTTCAGTTGGGTTAGGAAATAAAGTTACAAGCATAGGGCCAGGGAGAACAGTGCCGGATTTACGTATATGCAAGATGGGAACCAATTACCACACCCAGGATCATGGGCGTGCTTTGACGTGCGTACAGTTTGAAAGAGAAATAGAAATGTACTAACATAACATGAAAAAGGATTAAAAAAAAAACACCCCTCCGTGTGTTACACAAGGGACCCATTATTTGTTTGAAAAAGTGACTCCTAGTTTGAAGATTCTCCCACAAAACTCCACAGCATTCCCAGTATCTTCCATGTTTAATAAAATAGGAAATTGCTACGTTTCTTAGGTCAAGATCGAATATTTGGAAGTGGAGAGATGGCATCGGAACGTGGTGACTTTCTGCTTGCTATTCCGGCAGAGGGAAGGCTCACAGCTAAACCTCACTTGTATCCTCAAAATAAAGTTTGCACAGGCACTTTGTGTGCACAAAATTTGACTAGGATAGGGCAGCATGGAGAAGCAAACTCTTTTGGAATCTAGGATCAGTACATGTTTACAATAATAAGGTAAAAGGAGGATGTGAGACATGACCCACTCTCTGCAAACACCTGGGATACAAACCACCAGTTTTTAAAGGCAGCTTTCCTCTTGGGAGAGCGTTCCAGACATTAGCCTAGTAAATCTTCTCTAGACTTCTTTCAATGGATTTATTTGCTTCCTTGAAAAAAATACCTAATACAGTGCAGAGCTTAGCCATGTGTACATAGTTGATATACTGTTCCATGACCTTTAGTTCTTGACATATGGGGTCAGTTACAGGCAGTGAACATCCCACCCCCACAATGAGATAAGCTGACATGTGGTTTAAAGGCACAAAACATTCTCAGCCACCTGAGATTAAAAATCATTTTATGTTTTGCAAAGAAAATATTTCCAAAACCATCAACAATCTGCTCCTATTGTAAAGTAATATCCTGAGTCTGAAGAAGGTTCTAGACCCGAAACGTCACCTATTCCTTTTCTCCAGAGACGCTGTCTGAGCCGCTGAGTTGCTCGTCTCCTGTGTATGTGTGCACCCGCGTCTGTCATTACCTTGCTGACTAGATGATATGCATGCAGCAGCAACTCTGCATAGCTCAGTACATGTGACAATAATTGCTGCCAGATTCGATCTCGACCCACTCTTTTAAACACCAGGGATACAAACCAAGTTTGCAAATTCCTCTGGGAGAGCGTTCCACATCGTGTAAATCTTCTCCAGACTTGCTCCAGTTTATTTGCTTCCTTGAACTCCAAATACAGTGCAAGTTCAAGTGTCAAGTTCTAGTTACATTTAGTTCTTGACATACATCAATTACAGGTGCATCCCACCCCCAAATTAAGCTGACATGTGGTTTAAAGCCACACAAATATTCTCAAACCTGAGATTAAAAATCTATAGAATTTAACATAAAATATTTCCAAAACCATCAACAATCTGGTCACCGTTTCCCACTGTGAGGAAGGCAACAAAGTCCAGTCACCTACTTCCTTTTCTTTGTTCGCCTTTGGTTGGGGCCTATTGAGGCCTCCGCAGGCGCCGCAACGGTGGCCCGATGTTTCAGGCCCTCGCACCGGGTGCGATCGGAACAGAGTTTGCACGTTCTCCCCGTGACATCGTGGTTATTCTCCAGGTGCTCCGGTTTCCTCCCACACTCCAAATATAAGTTCAAGTTCAATTTCTAGTTACATTTATTGTCACATACATCAATTGGTGCAGTGAAATTAAGTTACCATGCAGCCACACAAATAAAATAAACAAAACACTATAGAATTTAACATAAACATCCCCCACAGCGGAATCACCGTTTCTCACTGTGAGGGAAGGCAACAAAGTCCAGTCCTCTTCCTCTTTGTTCACCTTTGTTTGGGGCCTATTGAGGTCTACGCAGTCGCCGCAACGGCGGCCCGATGTTTCAGGCCCACAGAGAGTGGTGAATCCCTGGAATTCTCTCCCGCAGAAGGTAGTTGAGGCCAGTTCGTTGGCTATATTTAAGAGGGAGTTAGATGTGGCCCTTGTGGCTAAAGGGATCAGGGGGTATGGAGAGAAGGCAGGTACAGGATACTGAGTTGGATGATCAGCCATGATCATATTGAATGGCGGTGCAGGCTCGAAGGGCCGAATGGCCTACTCCTGCACCTATTTTCCATGTCTATGTTTCTATGTTAAAGTCAGTGCCGCCCGCGGCTAATAGCTCCACAGTCCACAGCTCCACGGTATTAAATTCGGCAGGCCCTCCGGAGCTCCAACACGACAATCCCCGGTAAGGCATCGTACGCTCCGCGATGGTAATTCAGTGCTGCGCCGCCGCTGAAGCTCTGGCCGGTCTCCGGCAGGAAAGGCCGCAACAATCCAGATAGTAGGCCGCGAGAAGGGGGCAAAGATGCGACTCGGAGAAAAGACGCATCCTCGACCAGGAAGTGACTGAGAAGACAGTTTCCCCCTTCCCGTCCCTACCCCCCACATAAAAAAGACTAAAGGGCCTGTCTCACTTGGGCATCATTTGCATGTCATTGCCTACGCCACCACGCATCACCACGCGCCATACACACCTAGTGCACGCCATGCGCGCATCACCTGCGCGTCATGCGTCGTGATGCGTAAATGATGTTGTTTAAATGACGCGTAAATGACGCCCAAGTGGGGCAGGCCCTTAAAAGACCCCCAAACACAAACTTTTAGACAGACTAAAAATAACAAAAAGGATGAAAGTGCAGACAGCTGCTGACGAGGCTGCCACACTCGATGGTGCCACCACTCGGTCAAGACGTACACGTTTGTAGGTTAACTGGCCTCCGTAAAAATAGTAAATTGTCCCGAGCATGAAGGATGGGTTTGTGTACAGGGTGATCGCTGGTCGGCGTGCACTTGGTGGGCCAAACGCCTGTTTCCACGCTGTATCTCTAAACTAAACTGTGAAATTTGTTTAACGTTTCTTCAGTCATTATATTGTACTTGTACCAACCAATACATTGATTCAGGGGGTTGCTAATGTTCACTCCTATCCAAGTGATCTGGCAAATATTGTGAATCTTGCCTGTGTTACTGAAGATCACTAGGATTGTTCTTGCATTAACTTCAATACTCCCTGTGTGATTTGATGAGTCTTGGCACACTGGGGCTTGCTAGTCAACACTCTTCAACTGAATGACTACCTCGGATGCACTTTCCGCCTATTCCATGTGTTAGGCATGATAAATGATGAATTCCATATGTTTGGGAATGGAATCGTGGTGATGAATGAGAGCCCTCAGTGCAATGAAGCTCTAACCATGCAGACCTGTCAACCCAGATAACAATCTCTGATAACATTGCTACAGGAAATGTTGATTAGGCTCAGCATACAAGAGATCCCGAGGTGACTGTTACTTGTGACAATCCAACCTCCTGGCAATTGTTTGAGAATAAGTAAAAATCAAGCTGAGATTTCATGTCTTCCCTGGTTAGATAACCAACTCATCAGAAATGCTGGGCTGAAGAAAATGGACCATCTGAGTTGTTGTTTTATCTCCAGCTCCCCAAATTAGAATGCCAGATACAATCATACAATTTGCTTTTGTCATCACTGAGATTTATGTTGAGAATACAGATTTGTCTTTGGTCAAGACTCAAGAGTGTTGAATTGTCAGATGTATTGGCAAAGGAATGATGAAACTATGGACACTGAATGGAACTATGAACTACTTGCTGCAGCTGTACAGGCCCATAAATACAGCAACATATAGTTAAATATATAGTGATCAATGATATCAATTACTATGACTAATTACCATAAATAATTGAAATATTAATTACTATAATTAATAATGATCAATTACTAGCCTTAATGATGGATAACGATAATAACACAAAAACAAAAATCCATATAAGAAGGTAGACAAAAGTGCTGGAGAAACTCAGCGGGTGTGGCAGCATCTATGGAGCGAAGGAAATAGGCAACGTTTCGGGTCGAAACCCTTCTTCAGACTGATGTAGGGGGGGGGGGTAGGGGGGGGTGCGGGAAGAAGAATGGACAAGGAGGAGCCAGAGGGGTGAGGGAGAGCTGAGAAGGTGAGGAGACAATAAGGGCTACCGGAAATTGGAGAAGTCAATGTTTATGCCGCTGGAGTATAAACTGCCCAAGCGAAATATGAGGTGCTGCTCCTCCAATTTCTGGCGGTGCTCACTTTGGCCATGGAGGAGGCCCAGGACAGAAAGGTCGGATTTGGAATGGGAGGAGGAGTTGAAGTGCCGAGCCACCGGGAGATCAGGTAGGTTATTGCGGACCAAGCGGAGGTGTTCGGCGAAACGATCGCCAAGCCTGACATCTGGAGCAGCGGATGCAATAGATGAGGTTGGAGGAGGTGCAGGTGAACCTCTGTCGCACCTGGAACAACTGCTTGGGTCTATGAATGGAGTAGAGGGGGGAGGTAAAGCGACAAGTGCAGCATTTCTTGTGGCTGCAAGGGAAAGTGCCGGGGAGGGGGTGGTACGGGTGGGAAGGGAAGAATTGACCAGGGAGTTACGGAAGGAGCGGTCTTTGCGGAAAGCAGACGGGGGGGGAGATGGGAAGATATGGCGAGTGGTGGGGTCACGTTGGAGGTGGCGAAAATGACGGAGGACTATTTGTTGTATGTGACGGCTGGTGGGGTGAAAGGTGAAGACTAGGGGGATCCGTATAAGATCAAAGTTAATGAGGTTATTGTTGTGTAGCATTCAAGTTGGCTGCTGCGTAGTAGTTTAAAAAAAAAATCGTTTTAATGGTACAGTGCGGAAACAGGCCATTCGGCCCACTGAGACCGCACTGACCAGCAATTCCTGCACATTAACATTACCCTACACACACTAGGAACAATTTACACTTATACCAAGCCAATTAACCTACAAACCTGTGCATCTTTGGAATGTGTAAGGAAACCGAAGATCTCGGCTTTCACAGTCACGGGGAGAACGTACAAACTCCACACAGTCAGGATCAAAGCTGGGTCTCTGGCGCTGCAAGCGCTGTAAGGCAGCAACTCTATCGCTACTCCACCGTGCCACCGTTCTTGAACCTGGTGGTCACGGTTCTCAGCCTCCTATACATTCTTCCCAATGGTAGTAGCAATATGAGAGTGTGGGTCTTTGGTGATTCGTACTGCCTTTTTGAGGTGGTGCCTCCTATAGATTGCCTTCAGTGGTGGGGAGATTCTGGAGGTTGTGGTGGATGCTTTTAATCAAATCAACCAAATCCTGATGTGACATTATCATCTTCCAACACGTGAGCCCCACACAGACATAAACAAATTGCTGAAGGAATTCAGTGTTAAGGAGAGGTTTTGCAGCATTGTGCAAAGCAGGCTAGTATCATCTTGCAGAAGCTATCGAAACCTCCTCATATATTAATACATTCTTGCATAATAAGACTGAGATAATAGAATTCCATTCGTTTCAAAGGTACAACATGTTGATCTCGCTAGAATTTTAGATAAACGTTGTGCTCACGTCTTAATTTGTTATGATATAGAAATATTTTATTATCGGAGGTGGGGTCCATTGGTAACTGGCCCGTAAATGGAATAACACATGAATTATATGTACTAATCTAAAATCCAATGAATAACTTACATTTATTAAAGTACCTCATACTAGGTAATCGTAAAAATGCAATAAAGGTAAAGTCCGTAGGGTAACCAGAGACACAATCAAAAACAAAGACCTGGTTGTGTTGGAAGGAATTGCAGATGCTGGTTTATACCGAAGATAGACGCAAAATGCTGGAGTAACTCAGTGGGTCAGGCAGCATCTCTTGAGAAAAGGAATAGGAGAAGTCTGAAGAAGAATTGCGACCCGAAACGTCACCTATTCCTTTTCTCCAGAGATGCTGCCTGACCCACTGAGTTACAAATTCATAGTATGTGCGAAGGAAATGCAGATGCTGGTTTAAACCATAGACACAAAAAGCTGGAGTAAATCAGCGGGACAGGCAGCATCTCTGGAGAGAAGGAATGGGTGACATTTCATGTCGAAACCCTTCTTCAGACTATTTAAGGAGAAGGGAAACGAGAGATATAGACAATGATGTAGAGAGATAAAGATCAATGAATGAAAGATATGCAAAAAAGTAACAAAAAATACACAGTTGCCGAGGTTACTGCTATGATTGTGAATCAATTTTGCTTCAAATTACTGCAATTAGATTTTTTTTAAATCTAAATTCAATTTCTGAAGATGCTATCTTATCAGGTTTCAGGGTCACAAGTTGTGGATTACAAACCACTGCAGCCCATGGGTTAGACTGAATTTGAAACAGATTAATGGAGAAATCCAGGCACTGGGTTGGGAATAATCCCTGTCCCTGTGAATTGAACACAAACACTATATGAGTTTGTCTTAAATTCCACCTCCGATACTTAATCTGAATGGGTGTTAAGAGGAACCTCACGGGTATTATGGGTGTTAAAAAACCTCATTTGATTTGTTGCGGTAAGAATTTAAGCGTTATACATAGCAAAAAGAAATTACATTTCGCAACAATCTCTGCTGAGGAAGGAAATAGCTCGGAGTCAAAACTTTCTTAAACCCAGTGCCAGCCTTTTAACTGTTCCATGAAATGTCAACAACAGCACAATCAAAATGTTATTACAGGTTTACAAATTGCTTTGATTGCATCTATATTTCTGGCTGAAATTGTCCTCTTCCTCTTCCTTTTGGGCAATTTAATTTAATTTCCATGCCGACAGATGTCCCAGCTTTCTGACTGGACTTTTGCCTGCGTTGGAATTGACTCACAATCTCGGAATTTGACCCCAAAACGATATTTTCATGTTGAAAAACCCGCTGGAGTTCAAGTCATAGAGCGACGTTAACCAAACCCTGAACTCACGATGTAATTGAACAAAGGTCAAAATACCAGGAATTTATGTCAAGCATCTTAAAAGTCGCTGAACATTGGAAATAGGCTTACTATTTTTCCGGGAGAAAAGAGAAATACATCTTTAAAACCCGAAACGATATCTCTATTCTCACCCAATTAATATTACAAATTCAGCCATCTGTCAACAACATTTTAACTCCCCTTCCCATTCCCACACTGACTTTTCTGTCCTGGGCCTCCTCTACTGTCAGAGTGAGGCCACACGCAAATTGGAAGAACGGCACCTCATATTTCATTTGGGCAGCTTACAGCCCAGCGGTATGAACGTTGATTTCTCGAATTTCAAGTAACTCCAGCATTCCCACCCCCTCCCCTCCACTCCTCCTCCCTTCCCGCACTGTAGCGGCCCTACCAGTTCCAGTGTTCACATCCTTGCATCCCTCTTGTTATCCCCACCGTCCCCGGCCAACAATGGGCCCAATATGGGCTCCACCCTTCCTGAGGTCATTTGTTGTCGGCCTCGATTTGCTCTGGCCTCTACTCGCCTCCAATTTATTTCCCCCTAAAGGAGAAGATGAAACATTGACGCATGTCATCAGACCGTCTAGGTCATAGCGCTCAAATTCCGCTGTCTGAGATCACAGGAACATAAGAAATGGAATCCAATAACAAAAATCAAAGCACTATAGATGCTAGAAAATGGAAATTTAAAAGTTTGTTTTACTTTGAGCTGAAATGCATAGATGTGGTAGGCGTTGCAGATAAATCCCCCCCCCCCCCCCCCCTCCACCCCCCACAAACACACACACTAATTGAATACTACAATTATGGGTGATTAACCTTCTCTTTATCAAAATTGTTATTTCTGCTGTAAATCATCGATCTATAACTTTAGCACAGCCTGACCTATTGAGCTGCTTGTATTTTGCAGCATTCTTCTCACTCTCTACTAACCCATCAAATAGTTGACCACTGCATCTTATCCCCATGGCAACGCTGGTCTCTCACAATCAGAGATATTCCTTTTGTTCGCTCTATCTCTCCCTACCTTCTTTAGTTTATTTTAGTTCAGAGATACAGCGTGGAAACAGGCCCTCCGGCCCACCGCCCACCAGCGATCCCTAAACACTGGCACCATCCAAACACATTTACGACAATTTTCTATTTTTACCAAGCTAGTTAACCCGCAAACCTGTACGTCTTTGGATTGTGGGAGGAAACCGGACCACCCGGGGGAAAACTCATGCGGTCACGTGGAGAATGTACAAACTCCGTACAGACAGCACCCGTGGTCAGGATCGAACCCGGGTCTCTGGCACTGTAAGGCGGCAACTCTACCGATGTGCCACTGTGCCGGCTCCAATTATTAAAATTAACTTGTTTTCCCTCTTATCCGTTTTTTACAAAGGATTTTTTACCTTAAATGATAACTGTTTGTCTCTCCATGGATGCTGCCTGACCTGCTGAATGTTTCCAACATTGTCCTTTTCTATTTAAAATAGGAGCAGAAGTCAACAGTCCACTCTTCCATTTGTCATTGGTCTCCTGTCTCAAGTCTGATTTCTATCAGATTCCCATATCCCTAAGTAGAGACTCCCCAATATTCCACTAGTGTCCTAATATCTATTGTGGTGACGGTCTAGCAATCTTCTCTGCCACCAACTTGCTGTACAGTTTAGGTTAATTATTCTCATGTGTACCAAAACACAGTGAAAAATGTTGATTTGCACGTTATTCAGTTAAATCAGATGATACTATACATAAATACTATCAAGCCAAACTCAAGTTCAATAGGCTGAGCAAAGGGAAAGATACAGTGTGCAGAATATAGCTCTCAACGTTGCAGTGCATCAGTTCCAGAGACTAAGTCTAATGTCCGCAATAATATAGACCGTACCCAAGGAAAGACTGTTCAGAAGCCTAATGGCAGAGGGGAAGAAGCTGTTCCTGAGTCTAGTGGTGCATACTTTCAAGCTGTTGGAACTTCTCCCAAAGATAGACACAAAATGTTGGAGTAACTCAGCAGGGTCAGGCAGCATCTCTGGAGTAAAGGAATGGGTGACGTTTCTGGCCCAGGACCATTCTGCAGACTCCGGGGAGAAGTACTTTCTCCTGACGGGAGTGGGAAGAAGAAGGAATGATCAACAGACAGCCAGGTTTGAACCGTGACACATAGATTTCCCAAGTGAAGGATGTGCATTAATGGAATAACCAACCTAAAGTGCTCCCAAAATGCTCCCAGTAGTTGCATTTAGCTCAGCGTGGGCCAATGTCTTGGAGAACTGCCAGCCCTTTTGGCAGAGATGTCCTGTATAGAGGCCTGAAGGAAGGGAGAAACTCAATATCGCAACAACTTTGGACTCTGTGATATCTTAGAGACTGCCAAGAGACTTGTTTGTTTCAGCAGGAGTTTCCAGATTAGTTCCTGATGAGCAGCCCTGCACTAATAAGATGATTGTTTTTCTCTTGCGGATACTCCAGCAATATTTTCCCTAGATACACTTTTCAGTTCTAATGTGTTTTGTCATTCAAGCCATCTCCCCAGTGACACACAGGACTAAAATTAACTATGGCCAATTCCTGATTATGGGCAGGCATTGGGATATGCTAAAAATCTGTGGCCATCCCAGGACACCACAAGACTTTGTTGAGATAGTGGAATTGGATATTTAATAGACAGATGTCATATCCTAAAGGAACAGTGCCTTGAATAAGTTTAGTTTAGTTCAGTGTAGTTTGGAGATACAGCACAAAAACAGGCCCTTCGGTTCACCGAGTGCGTGCCGACCAGCGATCCCTGCACACATTAACACTATCCTACACACTAGGGACAATTTACAATTTTACAATTTTACCAAAGTCAGTTAACCTACAAACCTACCAACATCTTTGGAATGTGGGAGGAAACCAGAGAAAGTGCACACTGGTCACGGGGAGAATGCACAAACTCCGTACAGTCAGCACTCGTGGTCAGGATCGAATCCGGGACATTAAGGCTGTAAGGCACTCTAAACTGTTTGGTTTATAGTCTTGTGTACCGAGGGTACAGTGAAAAGCTTTTGTTGCGTGCTAACCAGTCTGCGGAAATACACCATGATTACAATCGAGCCATTCACCGTGTACAGATATATGATAAGGAAATGACGTTTAGTGCAAGGTAAAGGCTACCGCTGCACCACCGTGTCGCCGGTTAATTTCACTGGTCGCATAAACTGTTAACATTGCTGCAATGGCCGGTTCACCAGCATTCACAAGTTGTGACTCTGTCCTATTTTGAGAACTGTTAAACTCTCAGACCAAGATCAGATGTTTGATCAGGATAGTATTTTGCTTCAGCTGTTCATCTGTCTGAGAATGATGCTTCAAACAGTGGGACAGCCAGTGTGGAATGTCTGTACAACACCGCATGGCGGGAGCAGAAAACCCAGAGCCTGAGAAATAATAACTCCAGCACCTATACCTCTCTGATACCTCTGCGCCCCCTCCAATAATGGCCTCTTGATCATTCCCAGATTTCATTACCCATCAAGAAAACCTGCAGATTCAGTTGGCGAAGCCCGGATCTCCAACATTCCATCCCTAAACCTCTGCCCTCACCCCTCTCCTTATAGTGATTCTTCAACACAGACCAGTATAGTCAAATAGTCTGACAGAACATAGAACAGTGCAGCATAGGAACAGGCCCTTTGGCCCACAATATCTGTGCTGAACATGACACCAAGTTAAACTAAGCTCCTCTGCCTGCACGTGATCCATACTCCTTTATTCCCTGCATGTCCATGTGCCTATCACCTTAATTTCTCCCTACTATTTGTTTAGTAACAATCTCATAGAGCTTGTAACTTTTCCCTTCACCAAAAGCTCAATCAAAATTAAAGTTAAATTTGGTTTGAATGAATAAGTGTATTGGCCAAGTATGTACACATACAAGGAATTTGCCTTGGTGCTCTGCTCGCAAGTAACAACATGACATACAGTAAATAATTAAGTATAAACCATAAAATATTAAAACATTAAAAATAAAATATTATAGTTTAAAACATGTGAATGAAATAAAATACCAGAGCAAAAGGAGACCACAGACTTTTGGTTATTGAGTAGAGCTACTGCTCGTGGAGAAAAGGCTTTTTATGTCTGGCTGTGGTGGCTTTGGCAGTCCGGAGTCCCCTTCCAGAGGGAAGTGTTTCAAAGAGTTTGTGGCCATGGTGAGACCGATCAGAGGTGATCTTAACCGCTCATTTCCTGGCCCTTGTAGTGTACAGTTCGTCAATGGGGGAAAGGTTGCAGCCAACAACCTTCTCAGCTGGTTGAATGATTCGCTGAAGCCTCCGGATGTCGTGCTTGGTGGCTGAGCCAAACCAGGCCATGATGGAGAAGGTGAGGACAGACTCTACGAAGGTAGTATAGAATTGGACCATCATTGGACCTCAGCTGCCGCAGGAAGCACATCCTCTGTTAGGCCTTTTTGACTGTGGAGTCGATGGTGCCCCCCCGCCCAATTCAAGGTCCTTGGAGATGATGGTTCCAACGAACTTAAGGAACTTAAAAGACTCCACAGATGTAGTGTTGTTGATGGTGTGTGATGGAGGTTCAAACAATCCAATCCACATCAAAGATAGATGCAAAATGCTGGAGTAAATCAGCGGGTCAGGCAGCATCTCTGGAGAAAAGGAATAGGTGATGTTTCGGGTCTGCTGACGGGCCCTGACCCGAAACATCACCTATTCCTTTTCTCCAGAGATGCTGCCCGACCCGCTGATTTACTCCAGCATTTTGTGTACATCTTCGGCATCTGTGGTTCCTTCTTACACAATCCTCATCAAGCTAATGTATAGAAAAGACATAAGGTGTGCACAATGGCTGAGCTTGTAACTCTGTGATTCCATACGTGGCTATGAGCAGATTTCATTCTGATCATCGCTAACTTTAAAATGAAAAAAACACCAATCGATGGTTAAAATTAATACCATCCAGATATTCATCTTGAGATGGTGGTGCAAGTGATGACACAAAGGACAATAGCAACATTTAAAAGAACCTGACGAGCAACATTATCACAACGAGGGTATTATCGCACAGAGGGTGGTGGGTATATGGAACGAGCTGCCAAAGGAGGTGGTTGAGGCAGGTACTATAACAACACTTAAAAGAACACAGAACAGTACAGCACAAGGACAGCACTTCGTCCCGCAATGTCTATTCTGCACATGATGCCAAGACCATCACTTATCTACCTACGCATAACCCCCATCCTCATTCAATACATTTCAGTTTGCCTATCCAGCGTATTCCAGGCACTCGCCACTTTCTAGATAAAATATCTTCCCCGCACATCTCCTTTAAATATTTGGATAGGTTTGTGAATAGGAAAGATTGAGCAGGATAAGGGCTTAACATGGGCAAATGGGGCTTGTTTAGATGGGGCATCTTGGTCGGCATGGACAAGTTGGGCTGAAGGGCCTGGTTCCCAGCTGTAGATGACTCTATAAACTCTAAATCCATAATTTTCAAACAATATTAATTTGAGAAGAAAAATTAATTCCTGAATACTAATTTATCAGTAATACAATATTACAGTAATATAATATTATTACAATAATACAATACTATTGTGTGACATAGCAGGAAAGATATGTCATTCATCAGTTTTAAAATATCATCTCGTTACTGTTTGCTCACATTTTCTCCTTTGATCTTGGAAATCTCTGCCTTTGTGGTGATCTCATGTGAAGGATGAAAACTCTGAGTTTAGAATCAGTGAGCATTAGTTATTGCGTCAACTCTACTTTAAGGTGGATGAAATCTGTTGCATAATTGGAACAGGATAATAGAACAAAGGACATACGCAGACAGATAATAGAGGAAGCTATAAAATCATCGGCAAACGCATAGGAAATTAAGGACAGTAGCAAACTGCTATGCAAACAATCTTAAAGCTTAGACCAAGACTTTAAAACCTACTATCACAATTAAAAAATGTGATTTCATTTAATTAAATAACCTAGTTTAGTTTAGTTGAGTTTAATATATTGTCACGTGTACTGAGGTAAAGTGAAAAGTTTTTGCTTGGCAGCTATCCAGTCAAATATACATGAATATAATCAAGTCGTCAACAGTGCACAGATAAAGGATAAACGGTACAACATTTTAATGCAAAGATATAACATCAAAGTTTGATAAAGTCCGATTAACGATAGTTCAAAAATCTCCCATGAGGTAAATGTGAGGGCAGGACCGCACTCTAGCTGATGAGACGATCATTCAGTTGTATGATAACAGCTGGGGAAAAAAACTGTTCTTGGATCTGGAGGTATGCGTTTTCAAACTTCTGTACCTCTTGCCTGATGGGAGGGTGGATATAATTGCAGTGACTAGGGTGAGACTGATCCTTGATTATGCTGGCAGCCTTGCTGAGGCAGCGTGAAGTGTAAATGGCATCAAATGGAAGGAGGCTGCTTTGTGCGATTGAATGGGCTACGTCCACAACTCTGCAATTTCTTGCGGGAGCTTATGGAGCTTTTGTCAAACCAGGCTGTGATCCAGATAAGATGCTTTCTACGGCGCATCTAATTGTGCCAAGAAATTGGATCCAGAAATGCCGTTTGCAGGGCTGCCAACATTGGGTGAAAGTTGAGAGTGAGAAATTGCGAGGGGGCGTAGTGACCGAGGGGGTAGGGGGGGGGGGGGGGGGGGGGGGGGGCTTTTGCATTTTTCAGCTTGAAATTGAGCAATCTGGTGCATACTGTTGCAAGTCTTTTAACTTACACTTGAATGCACCATTTATGCTTCAAATTGGATTAGGTATGAATATGGTTAGGCTAAATTACATTCCTAATTACATTTCAATGTAGAGCCAGGCTCTGATCAACAGGTGCAGCACATGAATGACCTTAGTATATTCATGTATGGAAATAAGACTATAATTCATATATGTTATGCATATATATAGAGAAACAAATACCTAGAAACAAGGCAAGAGGAGTCAGACTTCCATCACTGTTCTGCACAAATAAATCTTTCAACTTTACCCTTTGACATTAGAAACAAGACGAAAATAATGCCACATATTCAACCGTATATGGTTCATTGAAATTAAGATATATATGTAAAACATATATATGGAAACAGACCCTTCAAGCCCACACCGACCAGCATCCAGTTGTATCCTACAGGCCAGGAACAATTTACAGAAGCCAATTAACCTACAAACCCACACTTCTTTCGGATGTGGGAGAAACCGGAATATCCAGAGAAAACCTTGTGGTCATAAGGCGAATGTACAAATACTGTACAGACAGCACCCATAGTCAGGATCAAATCTATGTCTGTGGTGCTGCAAGACAGCAACTCTACCGCTGCGCCACCGTGCCACCCCATTAAATTATTTTTTCTGTAATATATTTATTATGGTGTCACGTCAATAAAGATGAACACATGATTCTAATTTCTGCCCTTAGTTGGATAACACACATCCCCAGTCATTGTGTTTTATGGCTGGTTTTCAACCTCTTCAGTCTGATGGTCTCGACCCAAAACATCACCTCCACAGATGCCGCCGTCCTGCTGAGTTATTCCAGCTTTTAGTGTCTATCTTCAGTTTAAACCACCATCTGCAGTTCCTTCTTACACTCTTTGTTAAGTAAAACAGGTCCAATTCTCATAATATTATTCACCTCAACTAAGTATTTTCCTCACCTCCGTTGCTGCAGAGAATACAATCCCAGTTATTAAATATTTCTTCAAAGTGAAAAAAAAATTCCAGCCCCGCCAATATGTTCATAAATCGCCACAGGATCCTCTCTAGAGCAATTGCACCCTTTCTACAGTGTGTCATAGTCTTACAGCATGGAAACAGGCCCTTCATCCCAACTGCTCCATGCAGATCAAGATGCCCCATCAAAACTAGTCCCATTTATCCGCATTTGGCCCGTATCCCTTTAAATCTTGTGTGTGCGCGAGTGTGTGTGTTAGGTTGTGTGTGAGAGTGTGTGTGAGAGTGTGTGTTAGGTTGTGTGTTAGGTTGTGTGTTAGGTTGTGTGTTAGGTTGTGTGTTAGGTTGTGTGTGAGTGTGTGTTAGGTTGTGTGTGAGTGTGTGTGTGTTAGGTTGTGTGTTAGGTTGTGTGTGAGAGTGTGTGTGAGAGTGTGTGTTGGGTTGTGTGTGTGAGTGTGTGTGTTAGGTTGTGTGTTAGGTTGTGTGTGAGAGTGTGTGTGAGAGTGTGTGTTAGGTTGTGTGTTAGGTTGTGTGTTAGGTTGTGTGTTAGGTTGTGTGTGAGTGTGTGTGTTAGGTTGTGTGTGAGTGTGTGTGTTAGGTTGTGTGTTAGGTTGTGTGTGAGAGTGTGTGTGAGAGTGTGTGTTGGGTTGTGTGTGTGAGTGTGTGTGTTGGGTTGTGTGTGAGAGTGTGTGTCAGAGAAGCGGCGACAACACCCGGAGTGAGCGGCAACTTGGCGATGTCCGGGGAGCATTTCCCTCTTTCCCTCCCTCCCCGGGAATGCGGACCGGCCCAGATGCTCTGTGTCCCGCTGGGGTCCGCGGGAGCTGAGGGTCATTGACCCGGGAGTCGGGCATCGGAGCGGAGTTATAGCCCGAGATTCATCCCCGCGCCTCCAGAGGCGGCACCGACGCTCCCACTCACCCAGTCCGCTCCTAGCTCCAGGCCGGGGTTAAAACTCCATGCGGTATGGACAGAGCGGCCGACGGACACAGAGCCGCCGGAGGTGAGGGTGGGAGGTGTGAGCGGTGCCTCGGGGGGGTCGGTGCTGGGACCACCGCCGTGTCTCACCTATCATCCTACACCATCTGCATGGGAATGTGAATGCGGGTGAGACAGCATCTATGGAGCGGTAGACAAAAATGCTGGGAAAATGCTTGACTCTGAAGAAGGGTCAAACTCAGACATAGATGCTGCCTCACCCGCTGAGTTTCTACAGCATTTTTGTCTACATTGCCATTTTAAATAGTGTGCGATGGGCTTAAGCCCGCCGACAGAAAACTATTCTCATTGGTGAGTGTGGAGGAGTGTGACGTTATTTATTAATTTATATATATAAAACATATTTTTTTGAGCGTGAGAACTACTGACATCAGCATGAGAGCGTGAGAATTTCATCAAATGCATGAGTCTCACGCTCAATGCGTGAGAGTTGGTAGCCCTTCGTTTGCAAATATTACATTGCTTTAAGCTGAGGGTGCGAGATTTAATAGGAGCCTGAGAGGCTGGGTTGGGTTGGGTACTGCATTCTGGCTGTACAATGCTGGGATCTAGTTTAGGTTTTTAGTTTAGTTTAGAGATACAGCACGGGAACAGGCCCTTTGGCCTACCGAGTTCAAGCCAGCCATCGATCCCTGCACACTAACATTACCCTCCACACTAGGGACAATTTAGAATGTTACCAAGCCAATTAGCCTACAAACCTGTACGTCTTTGGTATGTAGGGAGGAAACTGGAGCACCCGGAGAAAACCCACGTGGTTACAGGGAGAACATACAAACTCCGTACAGACAACAACTCTATCGCAGCACCACCGTGCTGCCCTGGAATCTAGAGTCCATGGATGGAGTCACCAGGACTGAATGATGTGGCTTCAAGGACCATAGCAGTCCCAGTGGATTAAATTCCTTGATTGTTTAAACCTCCCCACAAGAGTGTTTTAATTCCACTCTGTGGAAGATCAGGCCTCTCGCTTCCCATTTGCAAAGAAACAAAAGTCAAAACTGTTTCATTGTCATATGTACTGACAATAGCACAATTAAATTCTTACTTGCTGCAGTTTAACAAGCCCGTAAATATAATAACACACAGATAAATATATAATAAATCAATAACACAATAAATTAATAACCATAATACCAGGTAACAACAATAGTGCAAAAACAAAAGTCAGTAGTGCAGCCAAAGACATAGTCCATAGAAAATCATAGTTACTTAGGTTAGTGTTGTGCAATGTTAAGAGCCTGATTGTTGCTTGGAAGAAGCTATTCTTGAACCTGGTGACTATGGTTCTCAGGCTTCTGAACCTGGTGGTCTTTAGACTTTAAAGGTTAGAGATACCTCGTGGAAACAGGCCATTTGGCCCACCGTTTCCGCATCAACCAGTGATCACACCGTACACTAGCACTATCCCACACACTAGGGACAATTTACAATTTTTAATGAAGGCAATTAACATACAAGCCTTGATTAACATACAAACCTCAGGGTTGTCTGTGTGGTGTTTGTATGCTCTCCCTGTGACCGCGTGGGTTTTCTCCGGGTGCTCCGGTTTCCTCCCACACTCCAAAGAGTTTCCTCCCACACCTAGAATAAAGGGGAGGTCATTTAAGACTGAGGTGAGAAAAACCGTTTTTATGGAATTCTCTGCCACAGTGGGCAGTGGAGGCCAAGCCACTGGATGGATTTAAGAGAGAGTTAGATAGAGCTCTAGGGGCTAGTGGAGTCAAGGGATATGGGGAGAAGGCAGCCACAGGTTATTGATAGGGGACGATCAGCCTTGACCACAATGAATGGCGGTGCTGGCTCGAAGGGCCGAATGGCCTCCTCCTGCACCTATTTTCTATGTTTCTAAGACATGCAGGCTTGTAGGTTAATTGAAATCTGCAAATTGTCATTGGTGTGTAGGATGGAACTAGTGCACGGGTATGTGATGGTCAGTATGGACTCAGTGGGCCGTAGGGCCTGTTTCCATGCTGTATCTCTAAGCTAAACTAAACTAAACTAAACTAAACTAAACAAAACTCTTCCATTGGCTTGTAGTTCTTTTCTGACCGGCTTCAGGTAAATCAGATGAGCTGATTGGTATGCTCAGAAATTACTGGTCTTTCAACAATCACAACCACAACATATCCGGAAGGGAATGCTGTCAACTTCAACAGATCAGACTGCAGGAGTACATGCTAAAGGACGCACTGATCCTCGGTACAGTCAATGCAAAGGTTTTTTGTGGAAGGACTACATCTAAGATTAGGGCCGGCCTTAAGCCAATTGGACCAATTGCTCCCAATTGGGCCCCGCGCCTAAGGAGGCTACACGCTAGAGTAATCTACTCTCGGCTCGGGTAGATCTACCCCGGGTGGAGGGTGGAGAGAGGGGTGGAGAGAGAGCAGAGGGGTGGAGGGGGAAGAAAGGGGTAGACAGGGAGGGGATGTGAGGGTGAATGGAGAAGGGGGAGAAGGGGAGGTGGTTAATTCCCTTACAGTCCCGGGGCAGCACTCCCGCCCCTCCAGTCACCGTGCTCCACGCACACAGCTCCGGTTCCACCCCTCTCACTCCCTGGGGAGACGCGGTGAACAATACAGGGAGGGCCGGGTCGGGGGTTGGAGCAATGGTTACAAACATCAGCCTCAGCTCACACCCGTCCGCCCAGACCCCGGCATCTGCTCCCTCCCTCCCTCCCTCCCTTCCCTCCCTCCCTCCCTTCTCTCCTTCCCTCCCTCCTTCCTCTCTCTCTTTTCCCTTCTCTCCTTCCCTCCCTCCCTTCTTTCTCTCCTTCCCTCCCTTCTTTCTCTACTTCCCTCACTCCCTTCTCTCCTTCCGCATTTCTCTCTCTCCCTCCCTTCTCTCCTTCCCTCACACACATAACGCACACATACACACAACTAAGTTAGGATGGGGTAGAAGCCTAAAGGGTAGAATGTGGCTGAAGCCCGTAATTTAATGCCTGGACTGGTTTTTCATCAATAGTTATTTGGTATTCCAGGATCTAGTTCATTAAATTACTTTTTTTCATTTCAGTCACTAAAACAAGTGATATTGTAACTATGTACTTTTCAGAGGTGATCTACATATTTTGTATGGTACTTGTAGGCTTACATGTATGCAATTTTATATTAAAACTAGACCAAGTGCAGACCCGTTGGGGTCTGTTCCCCCAACGTGCGGTTGTGGGGGGGGGGGGGGGGGAGGGCGGCATGCAGCGTCACACGCACTGACTATCCCCCCCCCACCCCCTCGCACTCACGCTAATTACCCCCCTTGATATTATGTTAATATTATTAATTTTCTCCTTTTACCCCATAACCACCCTATCTACTGACGCATAGCCCCCAACTTGCAGTCACATCTAGAGAGGGGGGGGGGGGGGAGAGTGGGGGGGAGAGACAGAGAGAGAGAGGAGGGAGAGAGGAGACCACTGGGGAGGAGAGGGGATGTTTCCCGCGGAGGAATAGGGGGGAGGAGAGGGGAAAGGAGTGGGAGAGGGGGGAGGAGGGGAGGAGACCCTGGAGAGAGAGGACTGAGAGGAGGACAATGGGGGAGGGGGGATGGCTGGGGGAGGGTTAGGGCATGAGAGGGGAGGAGGGGGTGGGGGGA